>NC_133325.1:631825725-632496676 GCF_042186555.1 Aquarana catesbeiana
ACATATTACACTGACTTCATTAAACAGTTTTATTCTTAATCACAGCATACATGTGTTGCATTCATGCCAATCACTTATAATACGATAAGTGTAAATAATCACAAAAATTACAGAGCTGCTTAGGGCCCTATTTGAAAATCATTCATCTGTTTTTTCCATATATATGGAAATAAATCTACAAATATGGTTAAAGCCTATGTTTACCTTAAAAAAAGAAAAAAACAGCACAAGGGACATGACTTACTTTCAGTGACCCTTCTACTGCTGTGGTGATGCATCACCCCACTATGGGGCTGTAACAAGCACTTATCAAGAGTGTCCAAAAATGCCTGCCCTTTCTGGCCATCTGCTCCATTCATAGAAGTCAGTACCACAAAGTCTATAGTTGGGAATATACTGGAGAGTTTAATAAAAGACCACATAGATGAATTCCTGTTGGGAAAAATATTTTAAGCAACAGACAGCATGGATTCCTGAAAGACAGAATTTAGTTTTTTGAAAAGGTAAGTTAAACTTTAGACAAAGGAGTGGTTGTGGATGTATTATACTTGGATTTTGCAAAAGCCTTTGACACAGTTTCCCACACATGACTAATGTGTAAGGTTAAGTCTACAGGCCTAGAAGTATGTAAATGGATAGAAAACTGTCTAAAAGACAGTATTCAGAGAGTAGTGGTTAATGATTCATACTCTGAATGGTCTAGGGTTGTTAGTGGTGTACCCCGAGATTCAATGTTGGGACCCTTACTTTTTAATATATTTATAAATGATATAGGGTCTTGGATTAAATCAGTGTTTGCAGATGACACCAAGCTAAGCAATGGAATAACATCCTTACAGGATGTCTCCAACTTACAAGCCAACTTCATTGCATTGTTTAATTGGGAAACTATGTGGCAAATGAGGTTTAACATTGACAAATGTAAATGTATCTATTTGGGGGCTAAGAATATGCATGCATCATACCTATTAGGGAGAGTACAAATGGGGGAATCAATGGTGGAGAAGGATCTGGGTGTTCTGAGAGATCATAAGCTTAATAATAGTACGTAATAGCGTTTCCATAGTGAGCAAAGTCCTATCTTGTATTAAGAGAGGTATAGACTCCAGAGAGAGAGATATTTATTTGCTCCTGTACAAATCATTAGTAAGACTTCATCTGGAATATGCAGTTCAGTTTTGGGCAACTGAACTAATAAGAGGCATGGAGGAGCTCAGCTATGAGGAAAGATTAGAGGAACTGAATTTATTCTCTTTTGAGAAGAGGAGATTAAGGGGGGATATGATAAACATGTATTAATACATAAGTGGTCCATATAGTAAACTTGGTGTTGAGTTATTCACTTAAACCCCTTCCCTACCAGCCGCCGCAGTTGTACTGCGGCAGGTTGGCTCCCCTGGGCGAAACAACATTACCTTACGTTGGTTCGCCTTTTGACCACTATGCACGATGACTGCCGGGCACCCACGATTGCTCCGCACAGAGACAGAATGGAAATCTGTCAATGTAAACAGACAGATCTCTGTGCTGTCAAGGGTGAGGAGAGCGATCTGTTGCTCATACTAAGTATGAACCATGATCGGTCTCTTCACTCAGGCAGTCCCATTCCCCCATAGTTAGAATCACTCCCTAGGACACATACTTAACCTCTTGAGCGCCTCCCTGTTGTTAACCCCTTCCCTGCCAGTGACATTTACACAGTAATCAGTGTATTTTTATAGCACTGATGGCTGTATAAATGCCAATGGTCCCAAAAATGTGCCAAAAGTGTGAGATCTGTCCTCAATAATGTCACAGTCCCGATAAAAAATGCTGATCACCACCATTACTAGTAAAAAAAAAAATAATAAAAATGCCATAAATCTTTCCCCTATTTTGTAGATTGTATAACTTTTGCGCAAACCAATCAATATATGCTTATTGCAATTTTTATTACCAAAAATATGTAGAAGAATACATATCGGCTTAAACTGAGGAAAAAAATTGCTTTTTTAAAAACAATTGGGGATATTTGTTAAAGCAAAAAGTACAAAATATTGTATTTTTTTCAAAATTATCGCCCTTTTTTTTATAGCACAAAAACATACAAACCGCAGAGATGATCAAATACCACAAAAGAAATCTCTATTTGTGGGGAAAAAAAGGACGTCAATTTTTTTGGGTACAACGTTGCACATCTGTGCAGTTGTCAGTTAAATTGACGCAGTGCTGTATCGCAAAAAATGGCCTGGTCATTTAGCAGCCAAATCTTCTGGATCTGCTGAAGTGTTTAAGGTCATCACAGAGGACAAGGGGGGCTCTTTATGTCTGGAGGAAAAGAGATTTAATCTCCAAATACAGAAAGACTTCTTCAAAGTAAGAGCCATGGAAATGTGGAAAAGACTCTCAAGAGCTGGTTCTGGCTAGCTCAATAGATTGCTTTAAAAAAGGTCTGGTTTCTTTCCTAAATGTACATAATATAACTACCGGTAAATACTAACATTTATAGGTAATGTTGATCCAGGGAATATCCGATTGCCTTTTGGGGCATCAGGAAGAAATTTTTTCCCCTGCTGGAGCAAATTGGATCTTGCTCTGCTGTTTGTTTGTTTTTTTTGTTGCCTTCCTCTGGATCAACTGTGGGTATGGGATTGTGTATATAGGACTGTAAAATTGTATTTTATTTATTTCCCTTTTATTGGTTAAACTAGATGGACTTTTTTTCAACCAGACTAACTACAGTATGTTACTATGTAAGTCTATGAATGAAATATTATCTATAAATGGAGGTCAGGCAGATGAATAAAAGGTCTGTTTCTTCCATTAATAGATTGTTTCATTAATATAAGCTATTGTATAGGCTTCTATGAATAGAGCATTTGGGTGAAAAAGGCATGTCTGCCACTCTCGATAGTTGCTTGTCAAAACCCCTTTTTTCTTCTAACCCCCACCACATTGGCAAACTATGGCAGCAGATGTTGGAGGCATAGAAGGAGAAAGATTTCAGTGAATGTACATCAGGAGACTGCAGCACAAGGTGGCACATCTCACTGAAGGCAAGACATAAAAAGCAGATTTATTTATAGTGTACATTTATTCTAATTAAATCCCAGCTCCAGATTTTCTGAACTTTCCAATATAGTTTACTGTTGGAACTGAGATTTCCTACAATTGAGAAAAAAAATCACAGCATACAACCTTGCACCTGTATATGACCTTCTCTTTCAACTTGTGCCAAAAATGAATGCCAATAAGGTTTGGCTATAGACACATATGGGAATAGACATTACTTAGGCATATTTGTATCTTATCAAGTGTCAATTAGGTACAGATTAGACATAAAAATGCTTAAGCTGACCATATACTGTATACAAAGTTTATTTATTTCTTTCTTTTAGAAGGGAGGGAGAGAAGGGCCCCAGATGACCAATAGTGTAGCACAGTTTAATAAGTTAAAAGCATGTAAGATCAGTAACAGGTTCAACTCACAGGATGACAGTAGTGACAGTCTATGCCCAGATGGGCTGTGGTGAAGATCCCACATGGGATCATGGAGTAGTGCTTGCCACAGAAGATGGCTCTGTGAACCAGGAGAAAGTGAACATGAGCAGTCGTTGTGAACACGAGCAGTCGTAGGCAGGTCAGCACCTTTGAAACCTTGAGGAGAACAGAGGAGAACAGGCCAATCAGACCGCATTTCAGAGGCTAGTCATGCCTCCTTCCTCAGCCTATGCCATATTTTCCCACCTTCATTATGTGGGCAAATATAATGTCAGACATTATAATGCCGTGGGAGTGAATTTAAAGCACTTCTTCTTGAGATTTTTTTTCAATGATTATGAAGATTACTCAGCACATTATTGTAATAATGAAAATCAGACTTTATTTTGAAAATTTGAGCACCTGTTCTCAAGTTTAAACCCTTCCTGCCCAGAACTGGCATCCCTTTAATAGAGTACATCCGGGGGGTGGGAAGGATTTGTCAATCAAGTGACCACTGTGATTGACTGTCTTAGTGGTAATGGCTACATGATCAGGAGCTGGTCCTGCTGACTCCTGATTATTAGTACAGACTGTGATCACCCGTGATCGCACTGCTCACGCACCCCCTGTGACTCGCACCTGGTGCGCTCTCTGATCGTTGAGTCCTTCTGACTTGGCTGAACACAGAACAGGGTAAAGGGCCGATCATAGTGGCCTTTTACCATATGATCAGCTGTCAGCCAATGGCAGCTGATCATGAAAGTAAACAGAATCCGATCAGCATGAGGAGAATAGAGGAAAGCCGGTAACTGGCTTCAGTTACAGGAACATCAGTCCCAATTTGTGCCTGTCAGTGCTGCTAATCAGGGCCAACCACTGCCACCTATCAGTGCCTACCAGTGCCACCTATCAGTGCCCACCAGTGCCACCTTTCAGTGTCCACCAGCGCTGCCAATCAGTGCCCACCAGTGCCATCTATCAGTGCCCACCAGTGCTGCCAATCAGTGCCTCATCATCAGTGTCACCTATCAGTGCTGCCTATCAGTGCCACCAACCAGTGCCTATCAGTGCCCTTCAGTGCCACATCTCAGTACCCTTCAGTGCCGCACATTAAAACCCATAATTGCCACCTATCAGTGCCCATCAGTGTCACCTATCAGTGCAGTCTTATCAGTGCCTTCTCCTCAGTGCCCACCAGTGCCGCCTCATCAGTGCCCATCAGTGCATCTATATCAGTGCCCATCAGTGCAGCTTCATCATTGCCCACCAGTGCCGTCTCATCAATGCCCACCAGTGCCACCTCATCAGGGCCCCTCAGTGCAGCTTCATCAGTGCCTATCAGTGCCACCTATCAGTGCCCATCAATGCCACCTCATCAGTGCCTATCAGCGCCCATCAGCACAGACTATCAGTGCCTATTAGTGCCACCTCATCAGCACACATCAGTGAAGATGAAAAAATAACTGCGCCCAGTAAGCAAGTGGTTAAACATACATTTCTATAGCATACCTATTGTTGTTTGCAAATCAGATTGCTGTCTGTGGTACAGTGTGAATACCAAAATGATCTGCTATATTTGTTGTGTTATGTAGAAATATAAATATGATTTTAGATGCTATTGTGATCAAACATTGGTTAAATATGTACTGTGAACCCCTTTAAGATGTGATTCAGGCTGCTGATTTTTCAATTTATCTGTGTTACATGGTGTTTGCATTCCATGATGACTACTCCAATACTATTTTCATATATGTTCACTCATTTTAACTAAAAACCAATTGTGTTTTAAGGTATTAAATTACATTAATACACAGTTCGGAAGGATATAGCAATTTCTCCAGTGTTAAAACTGACAGCGTAAAGACTTTAAATCATTTTGAATAATAATCATTGTGTCGTAGTTTCATGTCAGTGGAGTAATAAGTTTGAGGTTACATCTCATATTATAGTTGAATTATGAACAAAAAACAGACAGCTCTTTCAGGTTTCACTAATATGTCCAGATTTCATACTTGTCTTCGGGGCCTACTAGGAATGCCCCAGTTGATGGATAACCTTAGCTGACCACCCTAGTGAGTCAATTTAAAAAATGAAAATAATATAAAAAAACACTTCAGTAAAATAGGTGACTAGAGGTGACCTGGGTTTTTCAAGCTAGATGACATATTTTGACTGCTAACTCCATTGAAAAACTAAAGCAGGCATATGCAAAACAAAATATTTGTTGTTATGTCATCAATGTCAACTGCCTCACCTGTGTCCCCTACAAAACTAGGTGACTCAGCAAAGGAGACCCATTAACATGACAAGATCAGGAAAGATAGCTAAATGTAACAAAAGCCAACTGAATTCCCATTTTCATACAGCTGAATGTCTATGACAATGTAAAGAAATATGTAGCTGTAGATCAAAAATATGATTTTAAGCTTATCAGAAGTATTATTAGGGCATGCAAAATATGTACATTATTATAATAATGGTGTAGGCTTTTCTGCATTTGGAAAGTGCCATAACGACCGGCCACTGTATATATACGTCATCACTTTAAAAATGGATATCTCGGTAACGGCAGCAGCTGCTGCCACAACCGAGGTATCCATCTTTGTGGCCGGTGTTTCTGTACACGATAACGGTGGTCTCTGTGGCGGGTTCGCCGAGAGATCACGGTTATCGGCGGTGGGAGAAGTGCCACCCCCCCTCCCGCCGCTCTCCCGTGCCCTCCACCGCTTACCGGAGCCGTCGGTAGCGGCGGAGCCGATCGGGTCCTTTCTGTGCCTGGGTATAGAGACGAGTGAGGCCAAGATGGTGCTCACCCGTCTCTATACCATAGGACGGCCGGAGCGACATCATTACGTCGGCTCCACCCACTTCTTTTTTTTGCATTCTAGTCTAAATATGAGATCTGAGGACTTTTCAATCCCAGATCTCATATTTAAGAGGACCTGCCATGCTTTTTTCTATTACAAGGGATGTTTACATTCCTTGTAATAGGAATAAAAGTGATCCAAATTTAAATTTTAAACAGTGCAAAAATAAATAAAATAAAGTAAAATAAATAATAAAAAAAATTAAAAAATTTTAAAGCGCCCTGTCCCGACGAGCTTGCGCGCAGAAGCGAACGCATACGTGAGTAGCGCCCGCATATGAAAACGGTGGTCAAACCACACATGTGAGGTATCGCCGGAACCGGTAGAGCAAGAGCAATAATTCTAGCCCTAGACCTCCTCTGTAGCACAAAACATGCAACCTATAGAATTTTTTAAACGTCGCCTATGGAGATTTTTAAGGGTAAAAGTTTGACGCTATTCCACGGGCGCAATTTTGAAGTGTGACATGTTGGGTATCAATTTACTTGACATAACATTATATTTCACAATATTAAAAAAATTGGGCTAACTTTACTGTTATCTTATTTTTTTATTCAAAAAAGTGAATTTTTTCCAAAAAAAGTGCGCTTATAAGACCGCTGCACAAATACGGTGCAAAAAAAAGTATTGCAATGACTGCCATTTTATTCTCTAGGATGTTAGAAAAAAACAATATATAATGTTTGGGGGTTCTAAGTAATTTTCTAGCAAAAAAACTGTTTTAAACATGTAAACACCTAAAATCCAAAATGAGGCTGGTCCTTAAGTGGTTAAGGCCTACTCTAGTCCTATGTGCCTCAATGCCATCTCCCAATTTCTATGACATAACACCAAGAAAGATGTTGGAGATGCTGAATTTTAATAAAAGTAAAACAAACTTTTCTATTGTCTAGGTTTAAAATTAAAAGTATTGTTTCTCTATTTCTCTTGACTTGATGGGAAATTTCAATACATTCTATGTAATTAATTATTTATATGTAATCTTCTATTTATTCACTAGATACATGTATAGTTTCTTTGCAAGTGAAATTGTGTAAAGTTGTTAGAGTAGAAATCACCACTCTGTTTCTGCAATCATTTCCTGACAACATTCTCAGCATTTTCATTGGATGTGTAGCCATGTACATGAGGGTATTTTGGAAAAGAGATGGAAGTCACAAAGCTCCAGTTTTGAGCTATATGGTAGATATAGTAGAGTGGTGAGATTTAACCTCTCAACTGCTTCATTTCAACTGTGAACATCCAAGGAACCCATAATGCACAAGTTTCCAAGTACCCAAGGATAAAATGCAAAATGCAAATTTTATCATAGGTTTCTCTCTAAGAGATCTGCCTATTCTCAATTTATTAACATATTCCCTGTAAAATGTATCAGATATTTTGCCAGGCTTGTCACACATGTGTTTTTCACACATGTCAGATATTCCCTCCATCCCATTTTTAAATGTTTTGGCCTAGTGACACATGGTACTCACAAAAATACAGTTATCACCATAAACAGTTTACAAACATGGGCGTATTTCCATTACAGTAATGCAGTCTGTCTGTCAGGAACTCAGGCACATACTGCTTAAATAGCATTGACCATGGTTCAGCACTAATAATTCTGTGAATATTAAGTCATGTTCTTTTTATTCACTGTTGTATTGTGATGGCTTGTTAGCACACTCTCATAGTAAGGAAGTGTTAACTAACTCCTGGTTAGTGATGAGCCAAATATACATATATAAACAAAGCAACCAAATGAAATCTACAGTAATCTAGGTAACATCATAAGGAAATCATAAGGAATGTCCACACATTTTCAAATGTAGGGTAGGTACATGTCCTTAAATCCAGCAATTTTTCCTGTTTCAACTATGGCAATCATTTTGGATGGATTGGTTGCTAGTAGCTGTTTATAGTGTCTGGTTATAGTAATTCTAGCTGCTAATAAAATACTAGTAACTACTGTATGGTAGCCAATCCGGAAATCATCAATCTCTAGTTTGAGAATGGCTAGGGATGGTTTAGAAAAAAACTATACATCAGTGATTTCAGATATAATTTGAAAAATATTCTGCCAGAAGCTAACCAAGTTTTTGCAAGACCATGACATATGCATTAAATTTCCTTAATAGAGTAAACATAGAGTAAAGTACCAGCACAGTAATCATTTTTGTGCCAGCTCTCAATGATAAACACAGAGAGGTTTATTTACTAAAGGCAAATATACTGTGCTCTGCAAGTGCACTTGCAGTGCATTTGCTATAGATCTGAGGGGAAGCTCTGCTGGTTTCTATCATCCAATCATGTACAAGAAAAAATGTTGTTATTTATTTTCCTTGCATGTTATTGAGTATTCTTTGCAAAGTGAAGTTTTGTCTCATTTACTAAGCTCTGGAACAAGTGCACTTGCAGTGCACAGTATATTTGCCTTTAGTAAATCAACCCGTGTGTTATACGGTAGATTTACTTTAAAGCTGTAAGCTATTTGGAGGTGGCAAAGGTGATGGCTAAGTTGGATTCCCATTTTAAAAAGGATTGTGTTTTAGTAAACAACAACTTGTTCTGAAATAAATGGTAAAAAAGGGAAATACCCTGATGAATAGGTAAAGGAGAATTTTAGAATTGCCACTCCTTCCAGTGGATGTGGAATGAGAGAGGGGGAACTGTGGAGAGGAAATGGGCAATCCGCAAATAAGTAGTGCTGGGTGGATGGTAGTCCGTATTCCTCCTCTAGTTCCTGCAGAGTTTTAAGGATGTGGTCACAGAATAAGTTATCAATCATGGTAATACTGCAGAATCTGAAAGATCTAATTGAAAGTTGTGTGATAAACATTTTTAGTACAGTAGCAGGTATCTGGATGTGACTACTTGACATGGGTTGAGGCAGGACCCAATTACACATTTAATGGGGTGAGGGAATGTGGATATACTATATTTCTATTTCTGTACAATCAATATTCTTCTCAATGAGGCAGTGGTTTGTTAAACTGCACTTGGCCTGTCAAGGAACCTCTTCTTTTTGGTTTTGTCTATTTATCCCCTTCTTCTTTTTTTTGTTGATGGTATTTGAGTTACAGGTTGGGATCCATAAATTGGGGAAGGAATGAGCGGAAACAAAAATTATAGAGTGGGTACTCCCAGTGAGCTTTAAACTAATTTTTGACCATTGTCAAATGACATGAGGGAAGGGCACTGCCCCGTCAGACATGTACCAATGCAAAAACATTTTTAAAAATTCCAATCAGCAATAAGCAGCTTGTTGTAATAAAGCTTAAAGTGAAACATTAAAAATGCAATCTTCCATTAAATAACATGTCTGAGGGAAGCCCCAAACCTACTTATGAAATAGGATATGTAGAATGCAATGCAACAAAACTGAAATTTTGTGATAGAAAAAAACTGTCATTTGTGATTACACGTATTATTTTTTTGGGATCCCTTCCCTAAAATCTATACCAGACCCTTATCTTAGCTCAGTGTGTGTGTGAAAACCCCATTTAGCTTGCCTATTTGCCAAACTATAAACAACAAAATTTTAAACTCAAATCTCATCTCTGGTCTTTGAGATTAATCCATTCAAGGCAAATGTTGAACATAAACTAAATCAAACAGAAGCCCTTTGGGCAGAGAGGATACTTTTTTTGCAGGTGGGCTTCCCATTCTGCAACAGTCTTCTAAATGTCAAGATCCAAGAGAAACAAGCAAAGAGGTTGCCAAATGTGATCACCATTTTGGAGAAAGTGAAATCTATTACTTTAATTTCTCATACACTTGCCAATAAGGCTGATGTATGCTATGTCATGTTATTTTCTATAGTTTGATTTACATAGCAAACAAATCACTTTCACTGCCTAAATGCTTCATTTCCAATAATGTTTGCATAACAAAGCTGCTTTTTTCTGTAAGAGAAGAAAAATGCAGCTGCATACAACTTTCATTGGGTTCTTGAGTTCTCTGTGAATGATGAACCTCTCAGGTAAGGTTGTATCTAACCCATTGATCTCTCTTCTGTACGGATCAATCTCATTAAGTTCTCTGCTCTCTGTAATAGGCTTATTTGTCTGTGGTTTTGAAACAAAAGCATGGTCACAGATGAAATATTTCAAGCTATGCAGAAGCTTTAAATACAAAAGACGTGTGGCTGATGACTTTTGGTCCTTAGTGATGATTTTCAGGTATGGATAAAGGTTCCCTAATTATCTACACAGTGCACAGTAAATGTCAATGCTTTGACGGTCATAGTCATCCTGGAAAAGGAGAGTCATCTGGCATTGTGATAACAGGAAAATGTAATTGAATACATTTATTAGGATGTGTTCTATCTAGACTATGACAGGAACAATTTCTGTAAGAGGACATTTTCAGGTAAATTTGGCTCCCCATCAAAACAAAATGTAAAATATATTTAATGGCACAATACTATTATTACACAAAACACAAAGAAAAGGAAACTTTTAAAATATACTATCACATTCAGGTCCACCCCTGCTAGGGATGGTTCTTAAGATAGGATCAGATGAAATCTATCAAGACTCCGGCTCCCCTTCTGAGTGCTACTTTACAGCAAGGGCATGTTTAAAGTGTTTTCAACCCCATACAGTATCTTCAGCCATTTCTCCAGTAGAGCCTTTTAAAACACAAAGGATATGTCTCAGCTCCAGCAGGCAGGGGACAGGGATCTAATCTCACAGACTACAGAGCTAGAGTACAAAACTCCACTGAAACCTAAATGAGGCAATTAACTGACCCTATACTAACTGACAAAGGGAAATATACACAGCTGAGGCTGTCAGTCAGCTGGTGTGTGTTGGGGAGGCTAGCTATCACCCAGAAGGCTGTTGTGTTGGCTTATGCTGCCTACACACAAGCGGACTTTCCGGCATACTTGGTCCGGCGTACCGGAGTCCGTCGGACAATTCGATCGTGTGTGGGCTCCAGCGGGCTTTTTTTTCTCAAAAAGTTTGACGGACTTGGATTTGAAACATGTTTCAAATCTATGCGACGGACTCGTGTCCGGTCAAAAAGTCCGCTCGTCTGTATGCTAGTCCGATGGACAAAAACCGACGCTAGGGCAGCTATTGGCTATGAACTTCCTTGTTTTAGTCCGGTCGTACGTCATCACGTATGAATCCGTCGGACTTTGGTTGATTGTGTGTAGGCAAGTCCGTTCATTCTGAAAGTCTGTCGTAAGGTCCGCCGAAAAGTATGCCAGACAAAGTCTGACGTAAAGTCCGCTCGTGTGTACGCGGCATTAGTTTCTTATCAGTGACTCAAGCAGTTAGACTATATTGGAAAGAAGCCACACATTGAGCTTTAGATTGGAAATTGAAATATGTGCATTTTTCTTGTGAGGATTACGACTTTGAATCATGAGTTTTTGTTTATTTTCTGAGCCTGGAATCCTGAATGCACATTCTTAATGTGTTAGATGGCCACCTATACAAATAATATACTGAAATAAAAATGCACTGATTGACCATAGAGCATATGTTTAAGGTGACACTTTTTAAAAAAGGAAGGGGGTTGTCACAACTGGGTATTATCTGTGGATTTTCTTTTTTATTGATTTTAACATGTATAAATAAAATGAATATTTTTTATTTATAAAAATTGGTTGATAGTTTGGATATTAGGACACTTCAGACACTTTGCCATAATAATTTCTATCAATGTTTAATTTCTACATAAGCATACTGGAAGTTTACGACAGCATACAGATCATGCATCATGCAGATCATGCATCCATGTTTTGCTCATCTTTTCTCTATCACTTTACAGATGTATTACTTATAACCATTTAACCATGGTCCTGTTGTGTATGTCTGAAAATTGGCATCATGAATTCATCTGCATTATGATACATTCCTTCTAACAAACATATGTCTTTATTATTGATATATATATATATATATATATATATATATATATATATATATATATACCTCCCTATTGTTGTGTTTGATCAGAGAGCCAATGTTCTCCTTATGACTTTGGTCAGTCAATTGTTTATCAGTTAGTTGGTAAACACCCCCCCCCCCTTTATCATTATATATTAAGATCAATTCATGACGTAAGGCATTCTGCCAGGGGGCTTCAAGCAATTTGCCATACAACTTTCTACCAATGTACTATTTCTATATAGGTGTATTGGCAAGTTAGCATGGCAGAAACTACCCACAGTTCACAATAAAATACAAGAGGGTTAGGAAGGCCCTGCTCATAAAATCTTACAATTTAATAGAGTGGGGCAAATGGTACAAAAGGTTATAAATGTGAGGGATGAGCTGATAGAAGTGATAACAGTTTAGATAGTTGGATCTCCTGGCTTCCCTGAAGAGATGACTTTTTAGGATCACCTAAAGGCAGCCAGAGTAGGAGACATACATACTGAGGTAGAGGGTTTCAGAGGATGGGAGAAGCTCATGCTAAGTCCTGGGGATGAACATGGGATGAGCAGACAAGAGAGCTGGAGAACAAGAGGTCTTGGGAAGAGTGGAGAGGAAGGCTCAGGTGATATTTGGAGACAAGATTGATGATATAGCTCAGGGCAGAGTTATGAATATCTTTGTATGTTGTTGTTAGTATTTTGAATTTAATTCACTGGGTAATCAGAAGCCAGTTTAGGGATTGGCAGAGAGGGGTGGCAGACATGGTTAGTAAGGTAGATGAGTCTATGGAGAGGTAGGCCTATGATAAGGGAGTTGCAATATTCAAGACGAGAAATAACAAGGGAGTGAATGAGTAGTTTGGTGGATTCAGTAGTTAATAAGGTGTGCATTTTAGAGAAGTTATGAAGCTATAGTCTACAAGCTATTGATAGCAACTGGATTTGGGGACAAAAGGATAGGTCAGAGTCTAGGATTACACCTAGCACTCTGGCATGAGGGGAGGGACTGATAGTTGTACTATTGATCTAGACGGAAAAGTCATAGAGGAGAGCATGGGTGGGGGGGATATTATCAGCTTGGTTTAAGAAAGATTTAGTTTAAGGAAGTGGTGTGGCATCCATGCTGATATGTCAGTTAGTAAGCTAGTAATGGAAGAGGAGACAGAAGGAGTGAGGTGAGGAGCAGACAGACAGATTTGGGTGTAATCAGGATAGAGAAGGTATTGGCATCCAGCTGTTTCTTTCCAAGTCTGATTAGTGTCTTTACCCAGTATTATGATCTCTTTATCTTTTCCTTAAATTCTCTCTCTCCAGTTTACCCCACATTTTAATTATATGACCTTCACACTGGCCCTCTGCTTATGACTGCACTAATCTCCTACTGCTAAGTCTGAACTCACCTGGTAACATAATCTCCAGGACCCTGTGGCATATGCGCTCCTATAAATCTCACTCCCATATTACATCCCTGATATTTACCCCATGCCTTGCAACCTCCTTCCCCTAGCAGTATGAACAATTGAAAAATAATAGAAGCCTTGCGAGCTGCTATGACCAAAAAATACTTTCACTTATTGTGAATCACCCACACCTAACACAATCTCATATATCTGTGCTATAATAAATTATAACCAACTTGTGCCACGCTTCACAACTTGATGCCTTATATAGTGCAATTTGTTAAACAATATCATATATAAAATAAGTCCCAAATAAACATGTGCAATCAAATTATAGTGCATTAAAATCAAAGTCCACAGAGTTGTTATTATGGCATTCCTCTTCAATTGTCAATCCACCATTATGTGCCAATGATACCTTTAGTGACATGGACACCCTACACCAGATGAGCCCCCACCTGGAATATATGACCGTACAATTAAGTATGGTCAAAAAGCGCTTGCATCCCCCCTTGTGGACCTAATACAACATTCCTGGATCAATGGATTTCACGGATGCTTCTTAGTACCTCTATGTATAGGCTTTACTCCTCTCAATAACTCCACTCAGCTGCACATAAAGGAAAAAGAAGGGTCTACAGACCTCTTAAAAGAGTATTCTTTCCTCAAAAGCCTGATTGCCACAATTGTTTTTTTAAGACATTCAGAATTAGAAATATTCATCCATTCTATAGCTAGCAGAAGTATATATGTAAAAAAAAAAAAAACAGCGTAAACCGCCATTTGACAAAGATACACACTCTTCTATTACAGTCACATTCTGCTTTAGAAAGTGGAACAGCTGTAGTCAACATATGGAGCTGCCACGGAAGAAAAGCTGCCGGATTTGTGGTGTGAGACCCTAATCAAAGTGATTGATGCTGGATATGATTCAGGACTTCAGCAGAAATCTCTTTTGAGTAAAAAAAAGGCACGCTGGAGATACAAAATTCACCAATAAATGGACTAGTAACACCTGTAATGTCTTCATAATGCACATTAGCAATAGAATGTTGAGTCATGCTCAGAATGAAACCATTTAAGTCAGCAAGTAATTATAAAGATAAAACAAAAAGCATAAAAAAGACTGTAACTTTGTATTTAAATATTCCGAGCAGGCCTTTGAATTTTGTTTTCATGGTTAAAAGAACTAAAAATGACTTAGTAATTAAAAGGTTCAGTGCTCAGATTAATTTGCATGCATGGATTGCTGGATTGTTTTGCAAAGGGAACATCACAATATATTGCTATTTTCAGTTACCTCTTTATTCTTTGGCATTTAAATGCGTACTTCGTGTATCCTTAAAAATATCTATAGGATATTTTTACATATACTGGAGTAGTCGTGGAATTTACTATATTAACATATGTTTATGCAATAAATGTTTTATAAGTCTTCTCTAGTTATTTATGCTTCATGTACATTATGCTAAATTTTTCAGTTTGCACACATAAAATGGCAAGCTAGATTCTAGTACAAGTGTAACAACAGGTGTGTTAACCTCTGCCAATAAGGACATAGGACTCCCTGGGTTTTCTAGGTTTATGCATTTACCAAAAATGTTTAAAAATCCCATGGGGCTTATTTATTACTAATTGATTGTGCATAGATAAAAATATTGTATCTTTATGGTAATTACTATGTGATCGCAATGTGCACATAAAAGCCCACCCAAGCTAATGTATATATATATATATATATATATATATATATATATATATATATATATATATGCAAATGTGACTTACTGTATGATGCAGAATAGGGATGAGCCGAACATCCCCCGGTTCGGTCCGCAGCAGAACATGTGAACAGGCAAAAAATTTGTTTAAACACGCGAACACCATTAAAGTCTATGGGACACAAACATAAATAATCAAAAGTGCTCATTTTAAAGGCTTATATGCAAGTTATTAAAATAAAAATAGTGTTAGATGCCATATGACGCGTCTTCGCTTTACCAGTTCTTTTATAACTGAGGGCGGGGCCACACAGTGATGTTCCTGGGTGACCCTGCCCCCTCTGACACACGAGGACTTCCCTATGGCTTTCCCGGGTGTCAGAGGGGGGCGGGCCACTCGTTTACGTAACCAGGCCCCACCCCCTCTGACGCCCCAAGGAAAGCCATAGGGAAGTCCCCGTGCATCAGAGGGGGATGGAGTCACCCGGGAATGTCACCATGTGGCTCCGCCCTCAGTTATAAAAGAACTATAAAAGCGAAGACGCATCATATAGCGGGTACCTCTCATGGAGGCGGGTCGGTCGTGGCTTTGTTTTTTTTGTCTTTTTCTGTCCATCGACGGAGCAAGAGAAGATGAATGGACTTCATGGGACATTTTTAATTTTAAATTTTTTAATCAAGAACTTATCCCAAGCCGTGTCATGTCATTTGTACCATTTTGAAACTTCTTTTGTTAAATGGTAGGGGTGCATTTGTACCCCATTACCATTTCACACAGGGGGGCGGGATCTGGTGGTCCCCTTGTTAAAGGGGGCTTCCAGATTCTGATAAGCCCCCGCCTGCAGACCCCCACAACCACTGGGCAAGGGTTGTGGGGATGAGGCCCTTGTCCCCATCAACATGGTGACAAGGTGCTTTGGGGGGATACCCCAAAGCACCCGCCCCATGTTGAGGGGGGTGCTCTCTCATCCCCCCTGTTTTCCTGCAGCCTGCCAGGTTGTGAGCTCAGATAAGGGTTTGGTATGAATTTTTGGGGGGACCCCCACACCATTTTTAAAAAAAAAATTGGCACGGGGTTCCCGTTAATATCCATATCAGACCTGAGGGGCCTGTTTTGGAATTTGGGGGGACCCCCATGCAATTTTTTTTTTTAATTTTGGTTCGGGGTTCCCCTTAAACTTCATACCAGACCCAAAGTGCCTGGTAATGGACTGGGGGGATCAAATGCCTTTTTTTTCAATTACTTCTTTTATCTGTATTGCTGGGACCGACAATTCATTATAGCCATGAGTATTTTTAAATTACTTTTTTTCCTTTACAAATGTCATTTTGTGCAGGGACTATTCTAAACACAGGAAAAATGCACCACTTTACAAGCATACTATAGACACCCCCCCCAGGTATGAAATTTAAAGGAATATTTCACTTTTATTGTTTCACTTTAAGCATTATTAAAATCACTGCTACTGAAAAAACAGACATTTTTAAAACTTTTTTTGCATTGATACATGTCCCCTGGGGCAGAAACTGGATCCCCAAACACTTTTTATGACAATACACTTTTTATGACATACCATGCATATAAGCCTTTAAAATTAGCACTTTTGATTTCTCCCATAGACTTTTAAAGGGTGTTCCGTGGCTTTCGAATTTGCCGTGAACACCCCAAATTGTTTGCTATTCAAACAGATGAACATCGGGCTCATCCCTAATGCAGAATCCAAATGTAAGCTGACAAAGTAATGGTGTGCCCAAAATAAAAATGAGTTTTTGTCTAAGGTTTTTGGGTCTATGGGTCTATGTAACCACTGTTAACATTTTAAAACACCCATACCATGAAAGAATGAAAGTGCCTAAAAGTGGCCCTGTCAGGAAGAAAAAACGTAGATCTACCTACAAAAGAAGAGATAAATACTTACCTCTCTGACTGTGTCATGTAGAAGATTAACACTTCTGGATTGTAATGCCGCATACACACGAGCGGACTTTTCGACCGGACTGGTCCGACGGGTTATCCAATGGACTTTTGGCGGACTTCCAATGGACTTTCCCTAGGAACGGACTTGCCTACACACGATCACACCAAAGTCCAATGGATTCGTACGTGATGACGTACGACTGGACTAAAATAAGGAAGTTGATAGCCAGTAGCCAATGCCCTAGCTTCGGTTTTCATCCGTCGGACTAGCATACAGACGAGCGGACCTTTCGATAGGAACTGGGTCTGGTGGAGTTCCAACGTAAAGATTTGAAACATGTTCCAAAGTCCGTTAGATTTTCGACTGAAAAAGTCCGCTGCAGGTCCGATGAAGCCCACACATGGTCAAATTGTCTGCCGGACTCGGTCCGTCGGACCAGTCTGGTCACAAAGTCCGCTCGTGTGTACGCAGCATTAGTTTCTCAGGGGAATTCAAAGTAAGACTTCTCATTAATGTAATGGCATTTGGTGTCATGAGTAGTTGGAAAGACAAACATTTACTGCCTTCTTTTGCAGGTAGACTTTGACTTTCTTTTCATGGCAGGGTCTCTTTAGGATATTGTAAAAAATCATTTAGAAAAAAATTCATAATGGTTTTGGGAAGAATTGGATGGGCAGGCAAAAGGGCGTACCCATACATCCCTTTGAATTTGCTGCCTAGTAGGCACACACGCACACACGCAGCAGGAGAGTGACCGTGGGTCCCGCACACTTGATGTTCACCGGCGGCCAGCAATTGTGGCGAGGAGAGGCAGAACGGGGAGATGTAAACAAGGCATTTCCCTGTTCTGTCTAGAAACATGACAGGGATCTACTGCTCCCTGTCATCGAGAGCAGTGATCCCTGTCATGTTGTAGTGAGCCCATCCCCCCTACAGTTAGAACACATCCAGGGAACACACTTAACCCCTTGATCGCCCCCTAGTGTTTAACCACTTCCCTGCCTGTGTCATTTATACAGTAATCAGTGCCTATTTGTAGCTCTGATCACTGTATAAAAGCCAATGGTCCCAAAATAGTGTCAAAAGTGTCCAATCTGTCCACCATAATGTCACAGTCCTGATAAAAATCGCAGATCGCCACCATTACTAGTAAAAAAATTAATAATAAAAATGCCATAAATCTATCCCCTATTTTGTAGAAGCTATAACTTTTGTGCAAGCTGATCAATATACACTTATTGTGATTTTTTTTCCCAAAAATATGTAGAAGAATACATATCAGCCTAATCTGAAACAGAAAGTGCACTGCAATTTTTCAGAAGGAATTCAAAGCAAAAGATACATTTTTCAGGGTATTGCTTTGGCACAATTAACACACTCAGAGGTTCCCTATAACAGTAATTCTTAACATTTTCATTTTTTCCACTTTAAGAAAATATAAAACAAAAGCTTGTTGTTACTGTCAAAAATTGTGTTTTTTTTTCTCTAGACAATTAATATATGCTCCAATGAAAAATGGCATTTTTTTTTACCTTCATGATTTCTCTCCTGTTTCACAAATGAAATGTGTTGCAGGTGTTTTGCATTTTTTTCCTTTGCAGTCAGTGTTATATAGATGGAAAAAGCTGTATCTCTTTTTATGCAATTTTTCAACCCTTTTGTTCTAGTTCTGTGCAATCAGCAAGAGAAAAGAAACTAAAAGAGAAGGAATGTAAGAAATGAAGATGTGTTCTTTTACTAATGACATATCAATCCCTTATTATCACCGGGCAGTGTAAATTCTGTTATTTAACAGAATGCCCCCGTTTTCTGGGTCGTCTTATAGAATTTGTGTGACATAGCAAAGACAAGACAATAGCCCAAGTTGTAGAGTTTATTATTGCTAATGTATGATGTAGCATATTGCATAACATGTAAATCTCATAGTCATGTCTTGTTATTCTAGGACCTTGTCGGATCCAGTGGGATTGATCTCTCCCGGTCACACAGGAATTTTCCAAGTGCCTGATTGTTTATACTGATTCTTACTATTTATTTAACTGTTACTTTATTTCTTCCTTCTTCTCTCTTTTATTTTCAATCTTCCCCTCCCCCTTCCGGACGGCTGTGTCCTTCTTTCTCTTACTTCTTTTTCTCACCCCTTTGACTCTCCTCCTGTTTCCATCTTCCCCCCTCTCTTCCAGGTTTGGGCTGCGTGTCCTCTCACTCGGCGCACCCGGGGGAGGACGATGTGCGCTTTCACTAGAGCGCGCCTGGCCCCCCTCCTTTCTGGCAGTCTGCGTCATGGGTTCCCATGACAACGGACACGCCAGCTCTGCGCTGCGGGACTCTGACGCATGGGGGAATCCTCCACGTTGCGCTGGCTCCGCCCACCGCTGAGCCTCGCGTCCTCACACACGCCTACCTCTGTCCTGTCTTGGACGCCTTACATCATGGAGCGTGCTGGGGGGGTGACACCGTGCGCCGCTCTGCCCGGGGGATATGCATACAGATGCCTCACGTCCTCCCTCCCCTAGACCGCCCCTCACTGTGTCCACCCAATCACGGCACTTCCGCCCACTGAAGCAACATATATTTAAACTCCCCAGGCATTGCAGCTCTCAGCTGTTTCTGACACCACACAGACGTGCATCGAGGAAGGAGAGACAGGCAGGCAAATCCACGGATTTTTCAGGTTGGGATGCTCTCTGGGAATTTTTAAGTGTTTGCTTTCTATTGATATACACTATTTCCCCGATGTGCTCTATGTTTGCAGATAATTGTGAGCCCTTACCTGACTAGGGAACTTTATGCTCCCTTGAAATTCTGCCTACTTGATACTGGTTACTATTTACCTATCCTTCCCCCTTTGGCGTCCTGCTTTATGGATTGGGCTTCATGATTAGATCCTTTTCTACTCAAGTTCATCTCTTCTAGGTACGTGTCTAGGTTTTCATATTTATAATCCTTGGTGGGTCATATCATTCAACCTAAAAATCCCCCCCTTTCTTGAAAATGTTTCATTTATACTAGGTTTTCTTTATAATATTCTCATCAACGCTTTTTATCATTTATATTCCAGTGGTATTGAACCCTCTATCATTTAGCCCTACCATTTGGGCTTTGATAAGCTTCTTACCGAAGGGGTGATGGTATCTGGTCTTTTGGGGATATCCTTTGTGAAGTAACCACAGACCACCCTGGCATCTTACCTCTGTGACTTGCCTGGTCATTTCTTTTCCCCTGGACTTTGGGTCTTGGACCCCTGTGTGGCCGTGACGGATGGCACCTTTTTCCACTGGATGCTGAGAATGTCCATGGAAACTTTCATATGAACTTGAGTGGTCAGTATATATTTTATATGCACATATTTAGAATCAACAAGTGTTGTAATCAATGTAAATGATTCATGCGATGTAAACTATAGACTCTCTGCTGTTTTTGCTATAAATGTTTGAGATATGTTTGTCCACTTACTCCTGCTCTGCTTCTGTTAACCTTTTAGATGAAATAATCATCCTGACCAATTGTCGTTACCCTTGAAGAAGAGGTCAACCCTTTGCTTACCTCGAAACGTCGGGTTTTATGATTATTGGTGTTCAATATACCTGTATCATTACAATTGGTCATTGTCTCATAGATTTGTTTCCTCCTCATTTATATGCATCCATTTTAATTTATGTATTGTTAGGTCATGTCAATGATTTTTATATGGATATTTCAATAAATATAACAGTTTTTATATAAATTCTACCATTTCCTACCTTCATTAGAGGTGACCCTATGATAAAAGTCCCATTAGAGGAGTTGCACTCCTGTGGAGTGTGCTTTGGTTTTGTAGAATAATTGGGATGGGGGTTTACCTCTAAAATACTATAACGCCCACTGGGACGACACCTCTTTAGTTCTATATAAATATTTTTTAAAGACCTAAGAATGAATGACTAATAGGGAGTACAGTTGGTGTGTGTGTGTTTTTTTTAGCCCTTGCTGTGTGCACTCATTTAAGTTGTTGGGCTTCCCATCGTGTCTATCAAATAGGCAGCCAGGCTGATTCACTTTACAATAAGAAATAAAAAACAATATGCAAAATCAGTATTCCAGATAAACCAAAAGAAATTCACTTTTACTGTCCTGACATAAAAAAGTAAATCTGGTTACTATGGATTGCTGCAAAAATTATTGAATAACTAGCTCCATAACTCAGTTTAACAACAAAGTTGTCTGAAAATTACTTTGCAAGTATATATGTTTGCTGTGTATATCAGAAATAAGAAAAGCAAAAACAAAACAAAAAATCATGGAGTACCTTACTAATAATTAGCTGTGTTGTAAATATATTTTTATTGCATCATTCCGTCCTGTGAAGACTTCTAATGCATATCCCAAGAGTTATTACTAAATTTTAGCACAATGTATGTTCATTATTCTGCTAAAATATGTGATGACAGACTAAAGTGTCAGAAGATGGAGACTAAACTCTGGAGGAATCTTTTACATGGATTAATCTGTGTGATCTTTAACTGACTGTGACATGTGAATGAAGTGTTATAAATAGGCATAAGAAAGACAGAAAACACTCTACTGCTCCAGGTGTACTATATGTTCGCTGTACAGAGTCCATATGAGTATAAAGGATGACTCCAACTAAGTGATTTGGTTGTCACTATCAGGTCAGACAGATATTTTAAGGGAATGATATGTAAAAAACAAGAAGTTAACTGAACTGTTGTAGACTACATAGCAAGAGATAGCATCCTCCCAACTCCTCGTAGCTCAGATGCACATATTTATTTTAGACCTAGGGCTTAGGGTTAGATGTGTAATTATTAGTCTGGGATATATAATCCAAAGCTATTCTCTCAGCATCCAGATTGTCTTTTCCACTGTTAACCACTTCCTACCCGGCCTATAGCAGAATGACGGCTGGGCGGTGGTTCAGTTATCCTGACTGGGCGTCATATGATGTCCTGCAGGATAACAGCCACCGTGTGCCCGTGGGCATGCACATTGTGGAGATCGGGGGTGCGGTGTGTCAGTCTGACACACCGCTACACCGATCTCAGTAAAGAGCCTCCAGCAGGGGCTCTTTACCACTTGATCAGCCATGATTAATCAGGGCTGATCGCGATGTAAACAGGAAGAGCCGTTGATCGGCTTTTCCTCACTCGTGTCTGACAGAGACGAGTAGAGGAGAGCCGTTCGGCGGCTCTCCTGACAGGGGGGGTCTGCGCTGATTGTTTATCAGCGCAGCCCCCCTATGGTTGCCCACACTGGACCACTAGGGAAGCCACCAGGACCACCAGGGAAGCTCCTAACATGTGGCTGGCCAGGTACATCCCCCATGGCCATCCACATGTGAAAATCAATGCCCAACATATGCAAATCAGTGCCCACAAATGGGCACCAACTGGCACCTCTATGGCACAATAAGAATCAGTGATGCCCAGCAATGCCATCCATCAGTGTCATCAGTGCCACCCATCAGTGTCCATCAGTGCCACCTATCAGTGCTCATCCATGCCCATCAGTGCCCACTTATCAGTGCCCATCAGTGCCCATCCATGCCACCTATCAGTGCCACCCATAAGTACCCATCAGTGCCACCTACGAGTGCCCATCAGTGCCACCTAGGAGTGCCCATCAGTGCAGCATACCAGTGCCAACTATCAGTACCCATCAGTGCCACCTATCAGTGCCCATTATCAGTGCCAATCAGTGCCACCTCATTAGTGCCATCTCATTGGTGCCACCTCCTCGGTGCCCATCAGTGCTGCCTTATCAGTGCCCATCAGTGCAGCCATATCAGTGCCCATCATTGAAGAAGGAAATGTACTTATTTACAAAAAATTTTAAGAGAAACAAAGAAAAACTTTTTTTTTCAAACTTTTCAGTATTTTTTTATTTGTTGCACAAAAAATAAAAATCGCAGAGGTGATCAAATACCACCAAAAGAAAGGTCTATTTGTGGGAACAAAATGATAAAAAATTTGTTTGGGTACAGTGTAGCATGACCGCGTAATTGTCATTTAATTTGCGACAGCGCTGAAAGCTGAAAATTGGCTTGGGCAGGAAGGTGTATAAGTGCCTGGTATTGAAGTGGTTAAAGAAATAACATTATATATAATAGCCCAAAGTAAAACCTTATCTTAAAAAAACCCTTGCTGACCTTTGCAGTTTCATCCACTTTAAAGAAATGAATTCAGAATATAAACAGTTGTTTAATTTGGGTCTGGACAATTTTGTCTCACCTCTCTGCCTGTGCGCCTACTCTGTTTTTACATTAGAGTTTAGAAGGCTAGCAGTGGGGAGCTGAGCTATAGACAGAAAATGAGAGGAAAACTGAGAAGCTTCAATTCTAAAAAAAAAAAAAATGAGAAGGACCTATTCCACAGTGGGTACAGCTACCGAATTCAGTGAGGGCTTGTTTAGGATTTGTAACTGTTTTAATGTCCATAGTCTGGTCACAGTTCCACGCAACATAGATAATAACATTGATTTATTTTTTAGTTAGTATATATAGATAGTGTTAGAATATATACAGTAGATTGTTTTAATAGAACCTATATCATTGTAAGCTTTTATAATTCAACAAGCTTTCTTTATGAGCTTTTTTTCTACCTAGTCCAATTTGGAATAAGATAAGAATTTTCCTTGTCAAAAGAAGTTTATTGAGTATACAATGTTATAAAGATACATAAAGTAAGTTTACAAGGATCTATAAAGTAAGCTCATTGTTTTACAGTAGGGTTTATATAGGTAAATATCATGAAATTTCAAATATTAAACATTGGGTTCACGTAAACCTAAATTAAAGATATATATCATTTCCTTAGTTACTTTTGTAGGTATTTAAATGATTTATACCTACTATACATATTGTTTACAAGTAGAGTGTATAAAGGTCAAATAAATTCTGATAATGAGCTTTAATCGTAAGGTGGAGAAAAGGAAAGAGAAAGAAGAAAAAGGGTTGAAAGGTAGAGGTATGGTCCACAAGGTTGTCCCGCTCGTCAGTTTATTATTCTTTTTAGTTCTCTTTGAAGCCTTAGAATGGGTGTCTCTGTAAATCATTTAATCTGTTACCATGGCCACAGGACAGAGTCATTGAAGTTTGACAGGAACTGTTGTTTTATCCAAGGATGCCAAAGTTTTTCAAATTTTGGAATTTGATTTTGATCGATGGCTACCATCTTAGCATGGGACATTGTATTATTCATTCTGTGAATTGTTTCTGCTAGTACCAATGTAGGAGATTTCCATGCCTTGGCCACTGTTTGTTTTGCAGCCGTTATTAGTTGGATCATAAGTTTGAATTGAGAGAGTGTTAACCATTCCGGTTTTAGATTAAGTAAAGTTAAATATGGATCTGGTTGTATTATTTTTTTTAATATTTTAGATGCAATCACGAAGACTTCCTTCCAGAAGGTTTGGATTACTGGGCATGTCCACCATATGTGTAAATATGTGCCTATTTCTGGGCATCCTCGAAAACAAAGAGCTGAGGTATTAGGTGAATATTTTGCCACTCTAGCGGGTACAAGGTACCAGCGAGTTAGGACTTTATAATTTGTCTCCAGTGCTAAGATGTTGGGTGAAGATGACTTAGATGTAAGCCATATGTTAGACCAGTCCGTGTCTTCTAAAGTTCGTCCCAGGTCCTCCTCCCACCTCTGAACGTAAGAGGGTCTATTAAGATTTGCTACTCCATATAATTGATTATAAAGTGATGAAATTGTACCTTTAGCAAATGGATCTTTTGTACAGATTGATTCAAAAATGGATAATTGGGATAATGGTGTATCCCCCTTTAGGAATGGTGTATAGAAATTTTTGATTTGGAGATATCTAAATATCTCAGAGTTTGGTAGATCATATTTTTCTCTAAGCGATGGGAATGAAAGGAATGATTTAGATGCTATGAAGTCATTTAGTGTCTGAATGCCTGATGTTGTCCAAGCTTTAAAAGAATTTGGGTAGATCCATGCCGGATAAAAGGCCGGATTTCTGATAAAAGAAAGGAGAGGATTGTGTGGAGATTGTAACTGATATTTGGTTTTTAGTTTATCCCAGAGAGATAAGAAGTGTTTAGTTATGGGATTATGAATTTTAAAGCGGTCTTTAGGATCAAGCCATAATAAATTTGATATTAATAGAGGGTCATTTTCTGAAGCCTCTATAAATACCCATAATGGGATTTCCTGTTTTGCATGGTATTTGGACAGACTGGCCAAATGTGCTGCTCTGTAGTAGTTAGTAAAATTAGGGTATCCCAGGCCTCCTTTATTTTTGGGAAGATGTAGTGTGTGTATAGGTATACGTGGTTTAGAAGAGCCCCATATAAACGAAGTTGCTCTTTTTTGTACTATTCTCAAAAAATAGGAAGGAATTGGAATAGGGAGGACTCTGAATAGATAAAGCAATTTGGGTAGAATAGTCATTTTGATTGCATTAATCTTCCCTATCCAGGGTAAAGGAAGTTGCGACCATTGTTTTATTAGATTTGTGATCTGTCTTAATACAGGAGGATAATTGGTTGAGAATAAGTCAGAATGAGATGCTGTTAAATGAATTCCAAGATATGGGATTGATTTTTCTGCCCATGTGAATGGGAGTGCAGCCCTAGCCGGGATCAATTCCATGTTTGTGAGTGAAATATTAAGCACTAGGCATTTCTTAGGATTAATCATAAGGCCGGATAGGGCTGCAAATCCATCAAGAGCTGGTATTAAGTTAGGACCAGAGACCTGTGGTGATGATAGAAAAAGTAATATATCGTCTGCAAATATACATAATTTGTGTGTAATACCTCCTACTTCAATGCCAGTTATAGTTTGGTTTGTTCTGATGTATTGGGCCATGGGTTCGAGTATAAGGGCAAATAATAAGGGAGATAATGGACAACCCTGTCGGGTACCTCTTTCGATATTAAAGGCTTCAGATTTGTATCCAGCATATTTTATATAGGCTTTGGGTTTATTATATAATGCTTTGATCCATGTTAAAAAGTGGGGTCCAAAACCCCATTTTTGTAATGAATATTGCATATATTGCCAGGATACTGTGTCAAATGCCCTCTTAATATCGAGAGATAGAAAACAAGGATAAGAATTTTCAGTCTCCCAAACTAGGACTGGCCATACACAGTTTGAATCTCAGCCAGTCCAGCAGGAACCAGCCGAGATTCAAACCATTACTGGGCAGGCTAAATGTACCAAGTTGATAGATCAATTTGGGTACAACCAGTCTGCCGGATTCTCTTACGATTATCGCTAGTGGCTGCCCCCCCTGCCATGAGAAGAAAATTGCTGATTCCCCTGTCAACATTATCTGTGGTTGACGGGGGACTCATGCAAATTTATTTTCTTCGTCTCGTGGTTGCAGGAAGAAAGTTTGCACTGTGTATGGCTGGCGTAACTGTTGTTCAGTTTGCGTACTCAATAATTATTTGTTAACAGTATATGCATGCCATGCACTGATAATTACTTAAATAAATATGTATAAATGCATATTTAGGATGTATATACTGTATGTACTTTGACGAGTCACTTATTTTAATACTAACAACTGCTGATTTTGCTCATGTAACTTGCAAGGTCACCCAATTGTCATAATTGATTCCACCATGTGCCAAGGCGGAAAGTGTAATTTACCAACATTGAATTAATGGGAGAAAATCCACACATGTCACAGGAATGTGCATATGTGTACCTACTTTTTTTCAGAAATATTAGAAACATAACATGTCAGCTGTTTATTTCCACAATACTTCATTTAAACCTCTGAAAAGAAGAGTATATTTTACCTTGGGTAATACATTTTAATGTTGAAAACAAATGTGAAACTATTTACAAAAGAACTGCTGAGATCACTAAACTAAGAGAGACCTGTCGAATGAAAAAAAAAAAAAAAAACGAATAAAGTATGCACAAAGCTAAAGCATAATCAGAGATTGACAAATGCTGATTACTTAATTGCCTTGGCCTAGTCATTATTGATATGAGCTGATGAGCTGACAAGGAAGATAGGAGACAACAAAGAAAATATACAGCAAGTCAAATAAAACTAGTTTTTCATGTAGGTGTTGGGTGCCTCTGGGCAGGTTGTAAATAGATGGAAGTTTCAAAGTGATATAAGTCAATTAATTTACATTGCAGTGTTATTCCAATGCATATGTAAATGAGCATCTGCCCAGGAATGCCTTAACTGAAAACTATAGCTCTAACATTTACAAGTTAACACATTGAAATTCCAGGGGTTATTAATAATATTGCTATTATTTCTAGAAGGCCTTGTCCCACATATACAAATATATGCTTATATATAGACAAACACATTAGCAGCCCAGAAACTTGTCACACTCTTTGAACAGGGCCCTATCACCATTTGCACATAAAAGCATGGATTCAAGTATTTTAAATACTTTCTTGCAGTATTTTCCTTTTTATAAATGTTTTTTTTTTTTCATTTTCAACTTGGCTTTAAATTCATTTTACAAATGTGATTACTAGAAGGGTCAATTGCCTAGCATAGCTTCCCCACTCCTTGCATGTCATAGCCCTTTGCTCTTCTGGGAGTGTCTAATTACTCTCTGTGTTTTCTCACCTTTACCTCCCCACATAATCATTTATATACAGAAGATGCTAGTGGACAAGCAAAAAGAAATACTAAAAAGTGTCACTTGAGTGACAGCTCTGAGTCTCCTCAGGCTGCTGATATCATATCCAAGATGGTGGCACCTAGTAACAATCTTGGGGCTTTTGGATGTCTACACAAGAGAGGCATTCACTGGTAATGTATACACAAGGAATAAATATTTGATGAAATGAATGGTCTGGTGACAGGGTTTTTTTAGCTTTGTCAGGGAAAATTGTGTTCTGCGTTGCCCCATGCTCAGTTTTTAAACCCCACTATGGTATCTCAGCATAATAGGTAGCCTTAACGACCTACAGCGAGGCATATAGAGAAGGGGGAAGGGTTTTGAGCTTACGATTCTCTCTGAAAAAGTCAATATTTACATCACAGCAGGCTCCAGGTTTTGAGGATCGCAAGGCACTTGGCCACACTTCTGAAGGTATGAAAAGACACACATCATTGACTACTATCCCAGTATTTTAGAAACAATGTTGTCATGGCAAGTTTACTTTAAAGTGACCCTGTCATTAAAAATAATTAGCTTAAAAAGGAAACTTTAAAGTCTTACTTTTTTGCTGCCAATATAAACTAAATTACTATGTTTCCTAGATTGCTGTGAAACAATCTCCTAAAGTCCAGTGGGAAACTTATATGTTCTGCTGTTGACCACTGGAGGATTTAGAAGTGATGTGGAGGTAAAAAGCTGGAACCAATGAGAGCTGAGACAGACCCAAAACACAGAAGTGTTGGTTTCCCTGTGGATTTCAGGAGAATATCAGTGGGATGGGCAGAAGAAGAGGTAAATACCTAGAACCTTCTTTTACCAGTGGCAATTTATTTCAATTGAGAGATTGCTTTAAAGTGTGTCATCACCAAATATGCCAATCTGAGAGACCCTTAATGAGAGGAAGCCCTTCGCTGACCACTTTCTGCATATTAGTTTAGTTGTCACCATCACTGTGCATGCCTTTACTTTCCTTAAACTATTATTCAACCAGAAGCTGCTCTCCGATTAAATCCTGTTAGTGAAGTTTTATTGTATTGATGGAATTGTGGCTTCTGTGGTATCCATGGTACAACATGGAAGCATTTGCATGATGTTACACAGGGAACCTTGTAATATACAGTATGTATGCACCCAGTGTATATTATTTTAGGAGGAACATAGGTTGAAGATTTAAGCCCACCAGTACTACACAAATTTAGTACAAGGTCAGCAAGATAATGCACATAGAAATGTATTATCATTCACAGCATATTTTAAATCAGTCTTAGTTTATCAATTGAAAGTAACTTATGCAAGTCAAAAAAAAAGAATCATTAAATGTTCACCCTTCTCAGGTTCATGTACTCACATCTCTTTCTCCTTTTTGGCCTATAGGATTGGGTACTAAAATGTAAGCTTCAAGCCATCACATTGGAGCTGTCACAGGGCTAGGGACCACTTCCCATGCTACAAGTGACATCTTTATGCCAAACACAAGGCGCCAACCCTGTCACATGGGTAAAAGGGAGTAATCCCCATGTTCAAATGAATATCTGGATATTGAAAACATTTTAAATGCTCAAGGTTGTTATAACTTCATGCATTCTATTCTACTCACATGAGCTCCCACAGCAATTTGCATGAGAGCTGAACTTTTCCCGGGTCTCTCATTCCTCATTGGCTGAGACAGCAGCGGGAGCCATTGGCTTTTGCTACTGTGAATCACAGCCTGTGAACCAATGAAGAGACAGCGGGGGGGGGGCTGAGCCATGGATCCATGTGTCTTATGGATGCATAGAGTGGGGCTCAGGAGCGAGCATGCACAGGTGCCTAGTGGCTTGCTATTGGAGGCACTGGCTGAAGAGGAGGAACCAGACATGCCGGCATAGGACATGAAAACCACTGCACAGAGCAGGTACCTTTTTTTTAATGAAACCTTTAATATCACTTTAAGTGATATTTTTACTTTGCCCTGCAAAGTAACCTATTTATATGGCACTAGTATTTAACACTGTTCATGGAATCATTTAATTCATGCATGAAACTTATATTGGCTGAATCAATATGATTTAATTATCAATTGCCAATGGTGTGCTCAGGTTGCTAAGTGTCCATCAATGTGGTTATAACTATAAGGCTCCAAAGACAAATTATATTATCCACAAGTTGATTGCAAAGGAAGAGACAAATTAATGAGCACATAAGTGCACAAAAAGAGTTATTGAACCAAAGTTCTAATTCCTAGTACACACAAAGAGAAGACCAGACAAAAAATACTGCTTTCAGAGCGATCATTTGATAATCTGATAATTAGTACACAGCTTTTGAGAGCCGATCACGACAATTCATGCAAAATTATCTGTACAATTTTCTCATATGATAAAAGAACAAATGATTTTTGTTTATTAGGACATCAGTATTGGTCCATAAAAAATTGAGTGACCAAGACCACATACTCATAAGCAAAAAAAATATATTACAATACAATACAATACATTACATCATTGTGGGATGTTGTATTCTGTCTTACGAGAATTTTCTTAAATCTAGAGACCTATTAATTTTCGATATGGGAATACTATGCAAAAAAAAAAAAAAAAATGATCATTTATCCGATATTCTCATTGTGTGTGCCAGGCTTAAGTTAATGAAAAGACTCAATAGTTTAAATTAAGAGGTGTGCAGAAGCCCTTTGGTTTGCGAAACCACAAGTCAAAGACCGAACTATAGCATATTAAAATAATACGTTTAATTAAGTTACAGATGAGTGAAATGTAACCCTAGATAGCGTACCAGTCAGTGCAAGGATCCCTCACGGCTAACAATTAATGTAGACATGTCCTGTGATAATACAGAACTTTTTCGAGCTTACTTAAAAAAAAAAGTTTTACCTATTTTATTTTTAACAGCATATTTGTACTGCATTTTTTTAAATGGCTGTGTCAGACAATTCAATAGAGCTATTACATTAGCAAGCAAAAAAATAATCATAAGCATGCTTATCATATCACAGTTTAACACACTTAAAGATAACACAATATTTTTTTCAGCTAACATTTTTAGATAAAGCATCCCAGAAATCAAATTTTATGTTTTTACATTAAAAAATCAATAACATTGTGTCATGACATAACTTTTTACCACATAACATTTTGTCATAAAGTTATGTTGTTACAACAAAGTGCTTAGTTTGCAACTACTGCTACCAGAGTTCAAATGACTGCTTGGTGTATACAAAGTCTGAAAATCTTTTGTGTATGGTTCAGAACAGAGCATTCATCAAACTGACAGATTAAATTAACTTTACATACCAGCACATAAACTTCAATATGTATAGTAATACTATGATATGCAGTTTGAACTGTACACAGGGAAAGAATAATTACAAGATAAAGTTTCTATTGTTTGAAAAACAGAAAAAAAAGGAACTAATATTAATCTTCTGAAAGGGTTGACATGAGTCAAAGTATACGAAAAATAATTATATATATATATATATATATATATATATATATATATATATATATATATATATATAAACAAACACCCACTATATTTCCAAAAGTATTGGGTTGCCTGCGTTTACCCGCACATGAACTTTGATGGCATCCCAGTCTTAGTCCGTATGGTGCAATATTGAGTTGGCTCACCCTTTGCAGCTATAACAGCTTTAACTCTTCTAGGAAGGCTGTCCACAAGGTTTAGGAGTGTGTCTATGGCAATGTTTGACCATTTTTCCAGAAGTGCATTTGTGAGGTCAGGCACTGATGTTGGATGAGAATGCCTGGCTCGCAGTCTCCACTCTAATTCATCCCAAAGGTGTTCTATCGAGTTGAGGTCAGGACCAGTCAAGGATATGTGCAGGCCAGTAAAGTTCCTCCACCCCAAACTCGCTCATCCATGTCTTTATGGACCTTGCATTGTGCACTGATCCAAATAATTTAGTGAAGGGGGTTATTGTGTGGGGTTATTTTCAGGGGTTGGACTTGGCCCCTTATTTCCAGGGAAGGGAACTCTTAAGGCATCAGCATACCAAGACATTTTGAACAATTACATGCTCCCAACTTTGTGGGAAGAGTTTAGTGATGGCCCCTTCCTGTTCCAACATGACTGCACACCAGTGCAAAAACAAGGTCCATAAAAACATGGATGAGCGAGTTTGGGGTGAAGGAACCTGACTGTCCTCACCTCAACCCAATATAACACCTTTAGGATGAAATTCAATATGGCCTAACATCAATTATAAAAAAATAAAAATTGCATCAAAGTGTTTCTGGGCTCAAGGTTTTTTACTGTAATGCATTCTATGCAATATGGTCAAAAACCTTCTGGATTCAGCTTCTCCCCCAGCCCCATTATACTTATCTGAGCCCCATCTTAATCCATTGATGTACATGAGATTGGCGGCTCTCCGGGATCTCTCTCTCCTCATTGGCCCACACAGCAGGGGAGCCAGCAAGCCCATGAGACGAGAGTTGGAGATGGGGCTGAGCCATGCTCCGTGTGCAAATGGACACACAGAGCGAGGCTCACTCCTGAGCCTTCTCGAGTGCCCCTATAGCAAGAGGCTAATCCAAAACTCCCAACAATGTGGTCGAACATAAATAAAGAGTCTAATAAACAATTCCAAAGAAAACTATGTCAGAGAATGGATAAATAACAAACTCCCAGAAACTAATAACATACAAGTTATTAAAGCGAGACTATAAACTGTCGCCATAACTTTGATAATACCAGATCCCAAAGACAGACAGAGCTTGAACCTGTACAATGTGTCCACAGCCTGGAAAATGAATCAGAGTGGCACAGACAGACCTACAGGCCAAGGAAAGACATTTATGCTAGCAGTGTGACCAAGGGGTTGTGGAGGATAATGCTCACTTCCTGCTACAATGTAGTAAGTACTTCTCTGTGAGTGATACTCACTACCAGAGGCCCTCTGCTGTTATCCTGGACTTCATTTCTATAGAAGAGAATATAAAATGCCACATTCAGCTGGGAGAAGAGAATTCAACAGTGACAACAGCTGGACAATATGTTACAGCATGTCACTGACTGAGATGGACATAAGAAGTTGTGAACTTAAATCCTGTGGTCTCAACTCCCATCCCTTTATAATATTGCTTACCCTGGTAATGTCCCTAATTGCTTCTGTGATGCTTAAATGTATTTGGTCCTGCCAATAAAGCTAATTTGAATTTGATTTGAGAGAGAGAGAAGGGGGGGATAGAGGGCAAGTGAAAGATGATTTAGAGAGGGAGTTAAAGTAAGAGAAAGATAGGGCGAGTGAGGGAGAGAGAGAGAGGGTAGGGTAATAGACAAAGAGATGGGGAGGGTAAAAGAGGGAGGTTTAAAATGTCCAGATTTGCTACATGCATCAATGGCACAAGCTGCCAAAAATTACCTTTTTAGTCCTCTGTTATCTATCCTGTAAAAAAAATAATAAAGTGCTGCTGCGTCTTGCCCACTCATATTATTTGTTCCAGGAGTTTTTTTTTTAACTTTCCGCTATTAGCTCTATTCTGCTATGACCCGTTGCAGGTTTTACCAACACAGTGGGGGTTATTTACTAAACCTGGATAGTGCATAATCTGATGCAGCTCTGCATAGAAATCAATCGGCTTCCAGGTTTTAATCTCAAAGCTTAACTGAACAAGCTGACATTAGAAGCTGATTGGCTACCATGCACAGTTGCACCACGTTCTGAGTGCTCTAGTTTTAGTAAATCTCCCCAACACGTGTTTCTGTCTATGTACAAAGAACAGCTTACAGAGTTGTTAGCAAAGCGTGTTTGTGCAGAAGTGGCAGGAACTCATTGTGCTCTGTACTGTCAACTTAACCTAATTCACTCCATCATTCACTTGCTTCTGTCTCCATCACCCATGTAAAGAGATCCTCACATTCCTCTACTGCTTTTATTCCCCTCTGCATGTCCCAGGCTGAAACACCCCCTTGTGCAAAGAAAAAGGTATAGGAGAAAAGTGACTGTGTGGTAGGAGGAGATCTGGGCAAGGTCAGTCTCAGCCACACAGTGTTATGGTGCCCCTGCTGGAGATTTTTGTCAGCACATCTAAACTGCATCTGCCGGTTATTTTAGCAGTGGGGCACAGGAGATGTCACTCAGTACCAGTCAGCGATAGTCTGCAGGATTTTTTTCTTTTGTTGGGCATCGTTCATTGTGATTGACATAGATCTGCACCAATGAACAACATGATTGATGATGTAAAAACAAGAAAAAATACTGCGCTACCACAAAGTAGATAAACCCCCCCAAAGCAGCAGTTAAACAGTGAGATGTGCACCAAAAAGTCAAAAGAAAAAGAAATAACCACGCTAAATTATATGAATAGGTCTTAAGGAATGATCCAAGAACTATGTCCCAAGAACTCCTGTTAGGAACTTCATATATATATGTGAACCATTACAATGATCAAAGAACAAATTAGAAAACAGATAAGTCCATACACATAACTGGGAATCAACCAGTGGTGTCCATATGAAATATATGAGAATCCTTATATATATAAATCAATCAGAATCAGTCCCAGAGGGAAGCCCATGGATGGATACATCAAGACTCAGTGGTAAAGATGAAAAGGACACCACACTCAGTGATCTGCCACCACACAAATATTGCGCTTACCACAAAGCAAGCAAAAGATAGCCTGTAGTCTGTCCCGGCATGGGAAGTCCAGCTGGTGTACTTGAACTGCATACAGCGTGGCTAAGAAGATATAGCAAACACCCCAAACACTCGTCTCACAGGCATGTAAATGAAAAAAAAACTGACCATGGTGTAATACTGGCAGGATGATTTAATAAAAAAAGTAGAAAACTTACATAGGTAGATTAAAAACAGCAGAAATTAGCCGGCCGGCATACGAGCACCCATCCACACTAGGATGGCAATGACGTCAGAGCATCAACTTCCCGACGTACGTTTCACCACAATTGGCGTCGTCTGGGGAACGCTTTTTTTTTTTTTTTTTAAATCCCTCAACGGGTAGAAACTATTATGAGTACTCACATTATATTCTGATAACTCCCTCCTACCAAATGTTCCATGGTTATCAAAATGACGATATTCCATTCCATGCCTATCAGGGTAATCAGACCTGTGCCCCATATGGGAATCATATCCATGATGATAATTAGTCCCATTATTTGGGTCACGGAGGAATGGCAGGACCCCACCATTATTATACTGGTAGTACTGCCGCTCTTGGGCTACCTGGGGGGGTGGATAATTATAAGTGTTCACCCCATTCTCATGGCCTCTACCTCTCCCACGGCCGGAGGGGCCTCCCACCCCTCTACCACGTCTTGGGGGCAAAGGTGTGTAATTAGAAGGACCCCCACCTCTACCCGCCCCACCATGCCTATAGGGGGATTGGTGGGAACCTTGTTTGCCCCTCCAGGACGGTCCTGGATAACCTCCAGGAGGTCGCATGGTATTAGATGTGGTAATCAGAGGGGGGGAACCACATTATTACTAACTGGGGCTCCAATCTCCATGGCTTCATTATTAGTGTTGGTTTGATCAGCCAACAACTTTTTTTGCCAATCGAAAACCACTCCTCCTTGGTAATCGCCTAGATCTCTATTATACTTTTTCTTCTTTTTGATTTTCTGATCTTTGTCTTCCTTATCTAAAATCTTCAGAAGGGAAGATGACTTGTCTTGATACTCAATACTCTCTTTAAAGGGAGTAAGCTTATCTTTGATATTTTTTATTTCCTCAAGCGGACAAGTTTGTTGTTCTTACGTCCAACTAAAAATTTGAGAAAATCAATCCCTGCAGTATTGAAATAGGCGAACCAGTCTTCCAGCTGGACATCCCCCTGCTGAGGGCTGACCTCCCACCTGAGGCTACGAGGGACCATCTGGTTCTTAATATATGTGTTTAAATAGGCAATGTCCCACTGGGTATGAATTTCTGAGATAGTCAGGTTTTTAAGCCTCATAAAAAGGCCACCTAAATCACCTTCATCCCCTTTAAAAGCCTCAAACACTCCCTCGATGTTGACCACCTTAGTGGCTCTGTATTCCCCAGACGACGCCAATGGTGGTGAAACGTACATCGGGAGGTTGACGCTCTGACGTCATTGCCATCCTAGTGTGGACGGGTGCTCGTATGCCGGCCAGCTAATTTCTGCTGTTTTTAATCTACCTATGTAAGTTTTCTACTTTTTTTATTAAATCATCCTGCCAGTATTACACCATGGTCAGTTTTTTTTTTATTTACATGCCTGTGAGACGAGTGTTTGGGGTGTTTGCTATATCTTCTTAGCCACGCTGTATGCAGTTCAAGTACACCAGCTGGACTTCCCATGCCGGGACGGACTACAGGCTATCTTTTGCTTGCTTTGCGATAAGTGCAATATTTGTGTGGTGGCGGATCACTGAGTGTGGTGTCCTTTTCATCTTTACCACCGAGTCTTGATGTATCCATCCATGGGCTTCCCTCTGGGACTGATTCTGATTGATTTATATATATAAGGATTCTCATATATTTCATATGGACATCACTGGTTGATTCCCAGTTATGTGTATGGACTTATCTGTTTTCTAATTTGTTCTTTGATCATGGTTGATGATGGACTTTACTCTTTACTTTTTTTGAGGAAGGTACTGTGTATCCTTTATTCATTCACATAGGGGTGGTATATATGGGTCCCTGATTGTTAAAATGGGTTACAGATTACAATAAGCTCCTAGAACGGGACCTTGACAAACCTCCTGGACTCCCTCATCAAGAATAAGGATCTGGTATGTATTTTTAGGGGCATCCTTGCAAATACTGTTATATCAGACCCTGATTTAAGATAAGGGTCTGGTAAAGATGAAGGAAACCCTCAACTTTTAACAAACAGATGTAAAGCAGCAAATTTCCCAGAAATGTAAACAGCATTTATTTATTTTTAAGGCAGTTGTGCTGTAGTAAGTGTATATATCTTACATATACACCACTCCACAGGAAAGTTAAGGCCACAACTCAGGTAAGTTGTTTAATAGAATTTAGCATTTTTAATGCTGTCCATAAAGCTATAATACAATCACGGCCCTCATCGAACAGAATTTTTAAAACGTTTTTGCTTTGGTACATTTGCCATTCATATGACAATTGTTTTCTATTAGCTTAGAAAATGGCCATTGCTGTTTTTATCGTTTAGCTCCCATTGACTTCAAAAGGTTTATATTAGGCACCTAAACTTTACTTATGTTCTGCAAAACTGCCTCAGAACGAACCCAAGCTCAACCCCAAGTTCAGCTCATCCTAATCACCCTATTCCTTCCTTCATCCCTACTGGTCACCACATCCTCACTAATAACACATGGCTTGCAGTGCCTGGCTCACATGCTCTATTTTGTTCCAAAGTATCATGTACTATGTTAATGTTTATGGTCATCTAGTAGCTGACCAGAGATAATAAGGTTGCAGCTCTATAGCACACAAGTGAAGTCCTCTTCATCCTGCTATAATGTCCTGTAATAGACATTACAATTTTAGGAGGACCCTCTACCCAGTGCACCTTTACATTTTCAATGAACAAAGGTTATAACTTTTATTCACTTAGCTCTTTAAATATCATATTTGAAAGGGTGTATAGTCTGCATGTGTAAGTACAACCATTTCCCATCTATGTTTTATCTGTCAAAAGTAATAAAAAAAAAAAAAAAAAGGAGAATCATTTTTTTTTCCCCAAGATTTCCAATCATGAAGCCTTTTGTGTCAGGTCGCCGAAATGTCATAGCATTTGAACATGAAACATTTTACTTGTATAAACATATTCTTGTTTTCAATTTGTTATTAAAAAAGTTTCAAAGGATGCATATTTGTCAGAACACACTTTAGATAAGGAAAGGGGACATTCAAATTATAAAGCCTTTGTGTGGGAAATAAATCAGTGTATTTATTTAATGTCTTATTCAAGGAAAATGCCAATTTATAACATTTTCATCAATTACAACATTTACATCAAATTATTTCATCACTTTCAACAAGACTTCATAAGAAATCTACTCTCATAGGACTTGATTAGAAATGATTTGCTTTTCCTTTTTCTCTCTGATAACCAAATGCTAATTAGAAATATTCTTAAATTCAAAAGACCTCCTGAACTGTCATTAAGACTTCACAGTACCTGGATATCATATTTAAAATGCAATTAAATTCCTTACAATACACAACTATATTCATGTATTAAAAATCTACTCTCCTGATAATAAGATGCTTGGTAATATACAGTAGATGGATCACTTTGATCTCATTCTACTTAGCTGCTCTAGAAACTGTTATACAACATTCTAATTGCAAACAACAGTCTTCTATTATATGAAACATACCACAATGATATAAAAACGTATAATGATCAGGTACACGTTTTCTTTAATGTGACCCTTAAAATGTTGAGATCAAAAGTCAACTTTGCATTCTAAAAGAGTATGTGTACTGGCAATTTGGAATATTAAGTTATAAAGAACTTGCATTAACAGCTTCAATGCAGTAAGTACCTCTCTGTGAGTAGAATGAGGGCATCATAAAGTCCTGCAACAGATTTGTTTTTTATCTGCCCCTTTATCTCCTACCATGCGCCACCAGAAGTCAAAAAATGTCCTTTAGTTTTAGGTAGAGTTTGGAAAGGTTATCATGTCTGTCAAGTTTTATTGTGGTCTATGGCTCCATTGTGGAGATTCCACTCACTTCCTTTCAGAATAGGAAGTGATGGGAACTTAATTTTTAGTGCAGATTACAACACAGCCTGCAACAAAACACTTCAGAGAAGTAGGAAAGGTCTATAACCTCTTCCAGGTTATTATTAACATCTGTGTCCTTGTGACAATTAGTCCTTATGTATCCTCATGATGACACAGGATACAGGTAGCAAAAGAAAATCTGAAAAACAGGGTCATGAATAGCAATGAAACTTGACAGAAATATTTACTGTTCCCAAGTTTATCTCAAATTTAAAAAAAAAAAAAATGTTTGGACTAGAGTTGGGCTATAAATGTTGACTCTTGCAAATTTCCACAGCATAGAGTTTAATACGTTTAGTTATTGCATAAAAGGTATCTGTTGTGCAGTCATACAGCCATCTAACAAAATACATTTTTACATACTGTATATTTTATCATATTTAACATAATCAAAAAGCAACAAAGGCAAAGCTAGGCACAGAAAGCTCAGAAGCTGAAATATAGTTTGTATATTTGTAGAAGCAATATATTTGAAGGAATCTTAACTGTTTCGTGAGATAGTGGAATTTTTTTGTAGGAATGCCAGAGAGAATATAATGTCAGGACATCACAAATGAGTAAAGATGAGAGGATCTGACAAGGTGCTGACAAATGTAACTTTAGGGCGTTCTGGTTGCCATTGAGATATAAAGAAAAAGATGTGCTGTAATTGAGACAGGGCATTAGAGCTAGTAGTTACTGTAAAACTGATACAGTACACTGAGCTCTAGGGCATGCCAAAATATAAACCTCTCAGACTTAAACACGTGTTAAACAGTAGATTAAGGGATATATCCACCTTCTTGGACATTTTAATACCTTAGTGAAGTAGACCAAGAAAAATTAGCTTGTATATTTTAAATCCCCAGTCAGATTGATAGTGCAACTGTGGGTTTTAGTCTGTCTGAAGACAAATCTCACTACAAAAGATCACAGTATTTTGTTATTGTACATAGACTCTGCTTTTAACTATACAAGACATAGAAATACATATGCAACCCATATAATAATGAAGAGCTTGTCTTAAAGCTGAACTCTAGCACAAAATCTTTCATTAAAATATATTTGCAGAAGCCACATAGGAAATAAGTCAACTTGTGTTCATGAAATGCCTTTGAAAACCAGTTATTGCCTTTTAAAACTAGGGGTGATATAATCACTGTTCTACACTTGGCCTGTGCAGGGAGAAGAGCTGTAGTTGGAACCCAACAGATTCTGGAAACAGGAAACTACAGATGGTTGGATACAAGACCAGTCAACCTTCCAAAGGAAAGAGCAGTAGTGGATTTATTGCAAAAAGCTCCAGCACGGAAGCAATGTTTCACACAGGATTACTGCACAGATTTGGAAGAAATATGCACAACACACCAAGTTTCAAGTAAGAATACACATGCTCTCGGTATTTAGACAATATTTGTTTATTGTGGAGTTCAATTTTAAGTACTGTATAAGAACTGCCAATACTATCAATGTGCCTCAGCATTGCCTCCTGAGTATTCCAAAACCTGTGAGAATGTGCTCCAGCTTTGCATTCTTGGGGACTTGGACTATACAGCTTTTAGGGGTTTTAAGTTAACTATGAAGCTGCTGTTTGTGATGGATCCTGGCTAAATTTGGATCACATATTGAAGTGCTGTGAGACCTCTTGATCTGTGAGGTCCACTAGTCTTGATAAGCAGTTTGATGTGATGATGGAAGAGCACCTGGAGGATTATTCTTTAAACACAAGTCATAAGTTTTGAAGCATGGTGTGTCGACTTTATGTCACTGCTTTAAATCACTACATATGTTTGTGTGTTTTTATGACACTGTAGATGTGATTTCTTATTTCTCAGCTCATAACTTCTTTGTTGTCTTGCTACCCCAACAACTAAATCTCTCTGCAATAATTCCAAATTCTGTTCCTGTCCATCTGGTAGTTATTTGTTTGCATATCTCATCACTTTCTGCATTATAGTGTAAGATTTAGGGAATAAAAAACAGGGTTGCAAATCAAAGAACTCTAGCATAGATATTCTATCATGTCAACAGATCTTTAGAGGGATGTGTAAAATTATCAGGCAGATTAAATCTCCAGCATCTATTACAACAAATTGGTAGATTGGCCCCTTTATAAATACTTATATTGCAATGGTTGTTAGTGGTACAGTCAGACTGTTGGCTCTCTCTGCCTGCAGTAGTGTTCACTCTGGATCAAAAGTGGACAAACATGCACCAATGCAAAGCATACCTTGCAATATAAGCCTCATAGAAGTCTATGGAAAATGTTTTAACACTTTCTAACACAGATACGAAGCTGTAGAAAGGTAACAGAAGTGATACATCCACAAAAAAATTGAGTAGAGCTCTCATATTTTGTCAGCATTCAAAATAAACATTGGTAATCCTAATATAAACCCTACTTTATGTAAAGGGGTTACTAAGAAAACTAACAAACATCTATATGAATGTCACAATGCCTACACATAACTGAAAATATTTGGCATTGTATTTAACTATACTAAGCAGGCAGTCATTTTAGGATTAGGAGATTTACTAGCAGTAGCTGACAAAATCCTCTCTGGCATTACTATATATATATTTGTATCTAGAACAAGATTTCCAAATAAAAACATTTCAAGAATGCTCTCCTGTGCCACCCTATCATGTATTCATTATCATTGCCCTTCTGTTAGTGGAATAGTGTACTGAATCCTTAAAGTGGTAGTAAACCTCTCAGTGTTTATTTTTACCTACAGGTAAGTTTATAATAATGAAAAATAAAATGAAGATCAGTAGAATGAAAATCTCCTAAACGTGCACCATTTAGGAGACATTCTAGCAAACAGCAGCTGGTGACATCACTGGCACATGCGCTCTGAAGGAACGGAATACCCGTGCCATCCCTTCAGAGCTGTGTGCCTTCACTGAGACTCCCATGGGAGTGACGTCATTGCGGCTTGACCAGTCAGACGGCCAGAGTCCATGAACCTGAAAGGGAGACTGGGTGAATATGAAAGCCTCTGCAGCAGTGACAGAATGCCACTGGAGGGCTTCATTTTAAGGTGAGTCATTCATATTGTGCTAGTTTGCGGTGCATACTATCACATTATTATATTGCCTCGCAGCAGGGTTTTTTTTTTTTTTTTTTTTACATAGAGTCTACATCCACTTTAAAGCTTGTTTATTGCTAGCAGAGTAGGGAAAAAGGGTTTATAGGGTCGATAATAGATGTTCTGATAATGAGGTTGTTGACTCTCTTTCTTGTGCCTCAATAAGACAATTGCCCTGAGATGGTAAATAATTAAATCTGACACTGTGGTTACACTGTATCTCTCTCTCTCTGATCTTATCAGCTCTATTTAAAAAATACTCATGTTGTAAAAATTGTAAATATACTTTTTCTAAAAGTAAAACCCAGGACCCATTAGAACACATTATAATTCTAGTATTCCTTTAAAAGTAGCATACATTTTAAATTATCTCTAATATACCTCAATGGAATCTATTTATATTATCCTCCTACAATTATCTGTACTGCACAAGCTGGACACAGCACTGTTTGATATGTTTAATTGCAAATGAGTGTGCACTGGGTTCACACTATGTGCGGAGCAGCTGGCAGCAGGGCAGGTGTCCCCGTTCACAATTTCAGGTCTAAATTAGGTCTGAATTCTTGCCTGAATTCAGACCTGAAGTGGAGCCAAAGACACAGAGGACCCTTCTGCTGTGCACTTTATGGCCACCCCAGAGATGTGTAAAGCAGTTCCACTGAGAGGCGGTCACACTCTTCTGTCATGCAAATTGGATGTGCGGAAAGCTGTATCCAATTCGCATAAGTGTGAACACAGTCTTAGACACAGAAAGCAAACAAATGCAATCACAGTTCTGTCCATGCAGTGTGATATGGGTGTGGAGACCTTAAAACTGGCTGAGCAGAACTAAAGCAAAACTATATGCAATATATCACTTGCAAAAAGCTGCAACGCTGCTAAATAATGGTAATAATATTGTGTCCTTATAAAACAACTAGTAATATATACTGTATTCATTGGACATTTCATTTCCCAGGTGAAAATTATAATTTTGTAAAAGAAAAGCTTTGACCTCTGTGACAATTGGTTTTTGATGTTTTAATGTTTCTATTGATAATAACAGTATATCAATATTTTGCGCTGTTAGGTTTACATTTTAGGTTTTACTGAATATTACCTATCTATTCATGAGAATGAACTGCAGAATTGACTTCCTGTGTACGAGATTTCTCTGATAAGAAAAGGTCTGTGAGTTTACAACACAGTAAATATTGCCCAGCATGTTTATTTAAAAATGTCACTGGCAGGAATATTCACAGCACAACCCTGCAATAAATCTGTATTTGAGAAATATATATTTGAAGAGTTTGCAGAGTGAATTTTGTGTGCTGAAAATCAAAAAGGCATCTTTGTGTAACTACAATAAATTAAATGTACTCTTGTGTGTCATGTCAGTTCATGTCAACTGGCTTGCGATGTACCATGCAAAACATGATATATACAGTATAACCATTTAATGCATGTATTTCTTATCGTTCTTCATCATTTATAGCACATTAAGCAATTATTTAAACAATTTATACATAGTGATATTGCAAACCTAAAAATGGCATACCATTTATATAATGAAGCCACTAACCCTTAACCTCTTCAGCTCCAGAAGATTTTGCTCCCTTCATGACCAGGCCAATTTTTGCTGGTAATTGTGCAGTCATGTAACGCTGTACCTAAATTAAATTTATATCATTTTTTTCTCACAAATAGAGCTTTCTTTTGGTGGTATTTGATCACCACTAGTTTTTTTTATTTTTTGTGCTATAAATGAAAAAAAAATTGAAAAAAAAAACAATAATATGTTTACACATATCCAATAAAAAAATTACAAAAATTAATTTCTTCATAAATTTAGGCCAAAATGTATTCTGTTACATGTCTTTGGTAAAAAAAATCCCAATAAGTGTGTATTAGTTGGTTTGTGTGAAAGTTATTGCGTCTACAAACAATGATAAGTATACTTGAATTTTTTATTCATTTTTCTTTTTATACTAGTAATGGCAGTGATTAACAACTTGTGGGTCTGTGATAGCACGGAGAGAAATCTGACACTAACTGATGGATACTGAGGGGAGACTGACTAACTGACACTGACATCACCAGTGACACTAATACAGTAAACAGTGCTAATAACATACACTGTCACTGCACTAATGACACTGGCTGGGAAGGGGTTAACATTTAGGAGCAATCAAGTGGTAACTGTGTGCCTACAATGTTTACTATGTGTACTAAGTTCTGTTTTTACTAAGCAAGGTACCGGTGTTCTGGCAAGAATGGAGGACTCACCACTCCAGGTGGATAAATTAGTGCCTGATAGGAATGTCCAACCAAGTGATAGCCCCGGCCCGCCTCCGTGGGTAATTAGATAAAGGAAGAAATGGCTGCACGTTGATTGAAATCCAAAATGTTGTTTATTTATCACCAAGATGACATCAAAGTTTCACACAGTACAGTTGTGCTTAATCATGATTAAGCACAACTGTGCTGTATGAAATGTGTCTACAAGACCTGTGTGTTGGTGTCCTTTAAAGTCATCTTGGTGATCAATAAACAACATTTTGGATTTCAATCGATGTGCAGCCATTTCTTCCTTTATCTGCCGGTTTTCTGGGATGGGACATTTTAAAGCCAGTTACAGCTTCTCGTATTATTATTGTACTTAGGCTGAATAAACAGTAATTATTGTGGGTTCCTATTTATTTATTTAGTAATTATATTGATTGCAGCAAGGGTTAAACTATACTGTGCTAGCATCACACTGGAAAGGTGGACTGCCGGTGCCTCAGGTCTCAAGTTGTTGGCAACACCCTGTGCCCAGGGCTACAATCAACAGCACTGATACTCCCTGAGCAATTAAGTCCCTGAGCTTTGTGTTGAGCAGCTGTCCAGCTCTCTAGTGTGCTAATAGCACAGGCTATTTTTTAAGATTGCTGCAGTAAAAACTGTTATAAAATAAAATAAATAAATAAATAAAAAAGAAACCCACAGTTATTGTTTATGCAGACTGACTGCTTTACAGTATTAGTAAAGGAAGATTTAGTTGGGCATTGAAGAAAACAAAACCGTAATTAGAAATGCACATGGCCGAGGGGGGTGGGGGTGGACAAAGGTTAATTGAGGGTTGTCGATAGATATGCAGCTTTATCAGAGGGTGAGATGGCTGGGGAGGGAAGCAGTTTGAGTGGAAAGAGGGAATGAAATTTAAGCCAGAAGTAAGGTGTCTGAGGAGGGATGTAAGCAAAGGGTAAGATGCCTGAGGAGGAATGCAATGCAAGAGAAAGTGAGTTGGTTGGGGAGATGTTCACTGTAAGCAAGGATGGGAGGGAACCATTGTAAGTGGTATTAGGGTGACTAGGTAGGGATAAACTATGAGTATGAGGTGAAGTAGTGTGAGTGTGAAAGAAATTTAGTGTAAGCAATAGTGAAATGGCCAGGAAGGGATGGAGTTTAAGTGAGAGGGTTGTGAGTTGGCTGGGAAGGGAAACAGTGTGAACAGAGGGAGAATGAAGTGAGGGTGAGATGTCTGGGGAGGGATGCAATGTAAAGGTGGGGTGAGAAGGGCATGCACTGTGAACAAGGGGCGAGGAAGCCTAGAAAGGATGTGGTATGAGTGTAAGGTCAGGTAGAAAGTAAGCAATGCAATATGTGCAGGGATGAAGTAGTCTGTGTGGCGGTTGTGGTGGCTGGAGAGAGATGTATGTGAGTGGGAAAGTGAAGTGGCCTGGGGAGGGATGGAGGGGAGTTGTCCAGGCTGGGATGGAGTGTAAGCAGATGGTGAATGTAATGTGGCTGAGGCAGAAGTGGGTGTGGAGAGATATGCTGTACTGAGGAAGATGGCCAGGGGTTTGCTACAGTGTGAGTAGATAGTGAGGCAGGCTTTTATGGCAGAGATGTGTGGAAACCTCTAAGGTTTAAAGGCAAGGTCTGGCCATATCTTCCAGATTCTTTACACACTAACAGGGGACTTGTGTGTGCATGCAAATATCAGGTAGAGTAGGGTGGTGGCACAACACTAAGCACTAACAAGCCTAATAGCAGCAGAAACTGTAGCTGACTTTAGAGCCCAGGGGCAGGCCACTGCTGCAGGGAACAAATGTGGCATAGCAGGTTGTTGAAGGAGCAGAGGGATTGAGTGGAGAGTTGCACTGTTGTAGGTAGTGTCAAAGTTGTCACAGGGTTCAGGAGTATTGGGGGGAGTGAGTGGGGTCTTGCACTGTTGTGGTGGCGGTGAAGTTACCAGACCATGCAGTGGAGCATAAGTAGAGAGTTGTATTGTTTTAGTGTAGTTTTAACATTACTAGTGCAGGAGCAGAGGGGGTGAGTTGTAACCTTGGCCAGGGAAAGGAAAGGGAAAGAAAGGAAAGGAGGTATTTGGTTGAGAATAACAAGCAGGTATTACTTTGCAAATTTTGTAAAAAAGTATTACATGTGTGGCATTGCAGTGGGTTTTCATATGCTACGTGGACTATTATCAACAGTATTGTGCTGTAAAGGAAATGATAATAGTAAACTCACACACTGAAATACACTTACAGAATGCTAGCCTGCCTTGTGCAGCCATCTCTTGCACAATTTTATGTATAAGCACCCAGGAGAATGAACAATTACTTGCATATTCATTTTATCTTTGCTTTAAAAAAACACCCTGTTCTTTTCAGTATATTATATACTTCAGTTATATTTAATAAGAGTACATTAATATTGCCCTGTAGACCTCATAAAATTTTATAGCAAAGCAAAACATTGCAGACACAGAACAAGCATCAAGAAATGTAGACTGAAAATATCTCTAGAATTTTACATCCATCCCATATAAATTTCTCCAGCCTTCTGCCACAGAATTTAAGCACATATCTGAAAACACATCAGTCAGCATCTAAATCCGGAAAAAAAGATTATGCAAAATGTATACAACTAAAGAGAGATTTTTAGGATAAAGTCAGGCTGGTGATTTTTTTCCATGTCATCTAATAATCAAGTTAAACTCTACTGAAAACTTTGCACAGCATTTAAAGGTACACTCCTTTCAAATTTAATCCAACACTTTTTTTTTTTGCATGGAAAGCGGAAATGTTAGAACCCCTTTCAGGTTTTGCTGCTATTTGGGGCACTCTTAGAGAGATTTACCTTCACTTTCTATTCTGGGGACAATGTTTTACCAAATAAGAAAGGAGGGAAAATATGCAACAGGGAAACAGTAAAAGCTAACAAAGGTTCTAGTATTTCCCTATTTAACTCAAACACATTTTCTGTCTGTGTTGCTGTTATAGAAATTAATTTACTTCCTTCCCTGTGGACAACCTTTTTACCATACAGTGAGAGAAGGAATTTCTCTGAAAGAGTAGTTGATGCTTAGAATAGACTTCTAGAAGAGATCGTGAGTAATACAACAGTGTATGTGTAAATGGGACAGGCCTCCATGGATCACTTGGTCTTTTTCTGCTGTCACTCCTTTATGTTGCTATGGGGGAGATTTACGAAAAACTGGTGCACTCAGAATCTGGTACTGTTGTGCATGGTAGCCAATCAGCTTTTAACTTCAGCTTGTTCAATTAGGCTTTTACAATAAAAACAGATTTTACACTCTCCATCTTTAACCCCCATTGTCTCCTCAGTACAGGCTCTGACTGCAATAAAACCTGACAGGAGTTATTTTTCTTAACCACATCATTACAAAAAAAAAAAAAACTCTTGGCTAGAGATTAGAGAGCATTAGGCCAATGATGTCACGAGCATCCCTGCCCTTTTGTATACCTGCAACTGTGGGGCAGGGATTGCTCCTGGCATTGCTGATTGGTCGGTGAAGCGATCAGAGCAAACTCAGCTCATTCCTACTGCTGATCTAGGAACTCCAGTTGCTTACTTGTTTGTAATACAGGAGAGAAGGCTGATTATTTTACATTTGGATAGTGTAAGGTAGGTTATAACCCCTGTCAGTTTAGTTTTTTTTTTGTTCACCATCTGTGTCCTATTATGCACAAAGGACAGAGCTGTGGGAAATTCCCAGCAGTCACCCGGCAAAAGTAAAGAGATTAGCAGTGATTGGTCTTTATTTGAAGTGTACAAAGTGACACTTACCCACTTCCGGACCAGCCGCCACAGTTTTACTGCGGCAAGCTGGCTCCCCTGCACGAAATCATGTTACTGTACATGATCTCGCGAGGCCCGGATAGCAGGCGCACGCCTGAGCATCAGCCATGAGCATCGGGGGTGCTGATGCTCATGGCTGACAGTCACGATGACCGCCAGCCATGAGCAATCGTGACCAGGAGACACAGAACAGGGACGAGTGTGTGTAAACACACACTTCCCTGTTCTGTTCTGACAAAAGTGACAGATCGTGTGTTTCTATTAGCTAGGAACAACGATCTGTCACTTTCTGTAGTTAGTCCCTCCCCCTTCAGTTAGAATCACCTCCCAGGGAACATAGTTAACCCCTTCACCACCCCCTAGTGTTAACCCCTTCACTGCCAGTGACATTTTTACAGTAATCAGTGCATTTGTAATCACACTGATGGCTGTATTAATGCCAATGGTTCCAAAAATGTGTCAAAATTGTCCGATGTGTCCACCATAGTGTCGCAGTCATGATAAAAATTGCAGATCGCCGCCATTACTAGTAAAAAAAAAAAATAAATAAAAATTCTATAAATCTATCCCTATTTTGTAGATGCTATAACTTTTGCGCAAACCATTCAATACACGCTTATTGTGATTTTTTTTACCAAAAATATGTAGAAGAATACATATCAGCCTAAACTGAGGAAAAAAATAGTTTTTTTATATATTTTGGGGGGATATTTATTATAGCAAAAAGTAAAAAATTATTTTTTTCAATATTGTTGCTTTTTTTGTTTATAGCACAAAAAATAAAAACCGCAGAGGCGATCAAATACCACCAAAAGAAAGCTCTGTGAGAAAAAAAGGACATCAATTTTGTTTGGGTACAACGTAGCACGACCGTGCAATTGTCAGTTAAAGTAACAAAGTGCCGAATCGCAAAAAGTGCTCTAGTCAGGAAGGGGGTAAGTTCTTCCGAGGCTGAAGCAGTTAATGTATGTCTCTACACAGTAACATGGTGCATTACATTGCTGTGTGGTCACAGGTGGTGCTTACCTGTGCACTACAGTAAAAATGCCTGCATTTTACTGTACTGCACCTCCGGGCTGTGTTGCAGTATGAATGGGTCACAGACAAAGTGATTGTCTTCTATGTACCCTAGTGGTGACTGGAGTTTATGCAGTGTGGAAAAACACCAATGTGTGACAATCCATAAAAGTGACAGCACTCTCACTAAAAGCGAAGAGGTGCAATTTTGCCGCCTGAAATAAGCACACAGCTACATATTTAGCATCCAGGCTATATTAGCACTTTGCAATTTTATGTTGAATCTAAGAGTAAATGGTAGGCAAAAAAAATAGCTGTGAACATACCATAATAAACCCTTACATTTGGCACAGGATTTTTTTAGCGTGCCATTTTGTTTTAGCATTAGATTGCCCATACGCCAATCTTTCCCAATCAAATTAAGTGCCCAGTATTTAACAGAGCACTATATAGAGCTATAAATATACTTCTATGTTTGCCAACATCATGCAGTCTTAAAAAAGATAAACTTCTGCCTTCTATATTTTTTAAGTTGTTAAAAATATGAAGATACAGTGTGTCTGCTTCTTTCCATCAACAGACACATAAAGCAGTCACTTTAGAAAATGAACGCTTTGTAAAATTTATGGCCATTGTGTTCTCATTTAGAGTAATCTTTGCTGGCTCAGCTTAACTATCCTTTCAATTGCACTGTGCTTAGCGCTCAGCACACCCAGCAAATTTTCTGATGCATAAGAGGAGAAGACAGTGAAGATTCCTAATGCAGATCTTTGAAAATTGCATAACAATAAAACTGCATATTCATTTCATTCAAGGTTATGATAAGAAAATTCCCTAAGATACCACTCCTAAGATATAATGACATTTAAGTAATATATGGATTTTTTATTTTTCTTTATCACATTTACATGAAATCTGAATTAACTGTTCTTCTTTCCAGCTGTGATAAGTAATTTGCTAATATAACTGCAAAATAAAATGAAGAATGCTTGTGTATGTGTTTCTAAGTAAAGGACAACTTTAACCCCAGCTCTCTCCTATACCACTCAGGTTGGATTCACATTGTTGTGTGTTATTTCATGTGTTTTAATGTACATTGCATTATAACAGCCCATTCATTTTATTAGGCTGCCTAACATACCAAATCACATAAAAAAAGGTGCATGTACTATTTTTTGTATTGCAGTACGGCACAATTGATGGTAGTGCATTAACATGCTTTGTGGTGTTCTACAACACAGGGGAGTTGATAAGATTTGTTGGGATAGTATTACAAATGAATGGCACATCAGCACACCATTGCACATGACATGAGTTGCATTTACGCACCCATTAATAAGAAACTTTAATGTAAAGCTGACCATTTTCAATTATCACAAAATAAAATTCAACAGGCATTCGACATTCGACTTGGGTTCATTCAGCCTGACCATACATGGTTCGAATATCAGCTGGTCCCTCCTGAACCGGCCAAGTTTTAAACAGTCTATGGCCAGCTTAAATCTAAAACAGACCTTCCTCCACACCCACCCAAGTGCTTATATACTTCTTTCTGGTAGAGGTGGCATACTCTAAGGTTTAAAATGAATTTATACTGTTTTATTATGCTTGTTATTGCTCTGTGGTGCAATTCATTCTGAATGACTCAATGCACATTGCAAATGTAAACCCTGCACATGGTATTCCATTCCAAAATACTTTATTGAAAATCGTGGAGAATCCATTAAAAAAGCATGGTCCGCTAATGCGTTTCAGCTGTTCTGTGGTAATAACAGCTATGATTAAGGCTGGAGATTGGCTGAAACATGTTAGCTGACTATGCTTTTTTTAATGGATTTGTCTGATTTTCAATAAAGTATTTTGGAATGGAATACAGCATGCAGGTATGTCTACATTATTGGAGTTGCAAACAGGCAGAGGTCCTTCCAAGCACCAGCATTTCCCCACACAGCTGAATTGACAACCAGGTTGAACAGGTATACTGTCTGTCATTGACTCATATGCACATTTCCAACACATCTACACTGTGAACCATATTGCTATAAATGGTTCATACACTTTTTTTTTTGTGAATTTGCGTGCATTAGCCAACCCATTCAAAATAAAGGACTGCCTTAATGGGATGTGTGTTAATGCATGACATAAGACGTGAACTTGTGATCATTAACACACTGTACATATGGATTATTACTGCTATATAAATAGGCCTTACAACCTTCTTCCTAAAATCTTCTCTGGAATCGCCTCAACCTATGTAGTAACTTCCTTTAGACTGGGCAGGTGTTCCTAGTGTCTCTAGTGAGGATGGGCCAGGGTTTTCTTTAATATTACGTTAAATGTGTTAATTTATTTAAAGTTACAGGCACAGATAATGAAAGGATAACCAAAGCCAGGAACAGTAAACAAAAACCAAATCACAATCTCTAATTCTCATAGAATTTCTCCTCCCCCATACGTGTTACGTTCGTCAGAACTTCCACAGCGAGGCCTGCCCCTCTGTGGAACTTCTGACAAACGTAACACATACAGGGGAGGAGCCACGCACAGATGACGTCATCCTCTGCCATCCTGCATTGTTTTTAACTCATGTGAGTAGTCTGTATTTGGACTTTAATAAATTTAAATGTTTGCACAGTGAGCACTTAGATCTCCCTTTTCTTTATATGTATATGGTTTGAAGCCCTCACTGAGAGTACCGATCTGGAGGAGAAGTTCTAATTGATCTGTCTTGCTACCTACCTTTTGTGTGGGACCTGCTTGCATGACTACCTGTTAGCTCAGGGGTCCATGCTTTGAGGTGTGCATCTAACTTATATCAAAGGTGGAGGGTCTGTCAGCATTATTAAAATTGCTGATCTTCACCAGTGGAGTCATCTTTTCATCTTTGTGGGACTTGTTGTTCACCAGCAATTTAGACTGTGTTTTATTGCTTTATTGCGCTGCACTTCTTATATTTTTATCATGTGTTATTGGTTTAGTATTTTTTTGCTCTGATTGCACCTTCTATTTACAAAAACAAACATAGCATTGAACCTCATCAAGGCCTATGTTATTTTTTTCTGTCCATTTTTAAGGCTAATGTGCATCTTTAAATAAATGGTATTGTTAAGAGAGGGTCTTTTAAGGCCAGTTCACACTAGGAATCACACAGAAACATGGTGCACATTCCTGCGCGATTCAAAAGCAGTACTGTGCAGTGCGATTTCAGCCTATTCATTTTGAATGGGCTGAAATCGTGCTGCATGGCACAAAAAGTAGTGCATGCACTATGAACTGCATTTAGATTGCATGGTACTCTTGTACCATGAGATCGGTGAGGGTAAACACGCTGTGTTTGTGAACTGCATTTTGGGTGTCATTAACATTGCACTTGCAGATCGCAAGGGCAGTGTACTTTTATTGCTGGATTCTAGTGTGAATGGTACCCAGAAGTGGATGTAAGCCCTCTTCTATACCCAGTGAAGTGAATACTCAGATAATACACAGAGATGAAACAAATCTCTCTATATAAGTTTTATTTACTTATCTGCTGTCTTCAGCTTTATATACTGTTTAGAAAGTGAACATCCTGTTTTCTTTCTGTTTCAGCTGTGGGAGTGAAGTCTAGGCATACACTTTGTGACAGCTGATTGGAGGAAAGGCACACACCAACACTTCACATAAGCAAGGGAAGGAAGGAATGTGCAGAGCTGTGCTGTAAATAGTCAAACTCTCTGCTAATCGATTTATAGCACCCTCCCCAACATAAATTTCCACCTGCTTTTACCTCCCATCTCGGATAACTTGAAACATGGTGCACATTCCTGCACGATTCAAAAGCAGTACTGTGCAGTGCGATTTCAGCCTATTCATTTTGAATGGGCTGAAATCGTGCTGCATGGCACAAACTCTCTGCTAATCGATTTATAGCACCCTCCCCGACATAAATTTCCACCTGCTTTTACCTCCCATCTCGGATAACTTGTCAGAAGTTATCATGCTGATAACAGAGGAACAGAGCAGCATAAAGACAGGGGACTTAGGGCTTTGGAGAGAGACAAGTAAACACTACAGATATATGTACACAGGTCAAATTTCATGAATTGGGTTTACATTCACTTTAATTTGATGAAAAGAGGAACATTAAAAATACACAAACCCTAAATAACATACTTTTGGAATGCCTTAAACCTGCACATGACATTTCAGATGCAGTACAATGTATTCCTTTAAGGGCCAGTTCACACCACATGCAGTCCTGCATCAAAAACGCATGGAAAGAAGGTTATATGGATTCCAAAGGGAAAGTTCAGACCAGTGCGGTCAATTCCAGAGCATTTCAGTCCCAGACATTAAAAAAAGGGGTAACCTGCTACATTTTTCCTACACTTGTCTGTACTGGAACACGGTAAAATGCATAAAAAAGGCACCGGATAGCACTGGAACATTTAAAAAATGCACTGGACCCCTTTACAGCGAAAAAAAGCAGGAAAAGCATCTGGAATGCACCCAGAAACACATCAAAACCACATCAAAAATGTATGGGAAGCAGAGTTATTTACATACAGAAGCCTTCTAAGGATCTGTCATTTTGAAGGGAGTAGTGGCAGAGCAGCATCATCAGTTGATGCGTGCTGTGGTACAGGTTAACATATTTGGGCTGCGCTCATAGAGACTGACATAAATGTACATTGCTGGATGATATACACTTACTAACGTTGGGTTTTACATGTTAGGAAATCACTTGTTTAATTTATTTTTTTAAAACAAATGTCTCTTTTATGATGTGGTTGTTTTTAACAAGTATTTCATTTTGTTTGTGAATGAGTACCCTACCCCTACCTAGGGGGGCTGATATCTGATACCCCCGTGTTCTAAATGGGGCTCTGTATTTTGTCCCCCCACCAAACCTTTCCATCACTTTTAGAGAATAGGATGAGACCATTGTCAGGAGTCTTATCCCCACATTCTCTTCCAAAAAGGATGTGGGGGACAGTAGGGGGTAACTTATCAGAATCTGAAAGCCTCTTTTAAAAAAAAGGAGGCCCACAGATATGGATCCCCATGTGAGTGTGTATGGGGTACATAGTACCACTTGTTACCCATTCATAAAAAAAATAAAAATAAAATAAATAAAAATAAAAGGAACCACACCATAATAAAATATTTTATTGAAAAAAGCCCTATGATGTAAATCTGATGTCAATCATGTCATCCAGGGATGAAGATTCACATCAATCACTAAAAGCGGCACGCAATGATGTTGATCCAACACCCAATGATGCTGACAGCCACGTCACAAAATACAGATCATGTGTATTAATGTATATCATATTTGTGTGTCATTAGGAATTACCTATTACACAGCATTGCTTGCGCTGGATAAATCCAAAAATGATTTTGCTTTGACAGGCTTTTGAAGATGCCTACTCATAGGGGCACATTCTGTAGTACACTTAGCACCAAATACTTGTGGGAGTGACATTATCACCCGGATCTATGATAACTATTTACTATATTACAAAATAAACCTTGATAAATATATAGTACATATATTATATTTTTTCTAAAGCAGATGAGCTTAATTAAAAAGTATTTTTTTTCCTGAACATGTCTTTTGTAGCATATTTGTTCATGATGCTGCATTTCTCATTCAGCAAAAACATATTTCACCTGTAGTGTTTTTTTATCATGAATAATTCTCTTAGTAATATGTAGACAGACGGAAATCTTATTTTCCTTTCGAAGAGAACATATGGTGTGTTCGTGCAAGGAAGAGATGGGATTGTTCCTTCATACTGTATATGATATCATTTGTGCTTATTGTTACTGATGTCGGAATCACATTTGTGCATTCTGTTTAAACTTTGCCTAGACTTAGTCACGCCTCAATTACTTTGTGCTTGTTCTACAATAACAACCCACTCTACTTTATGCCTGCCTCAGTAAATGTGGAATGAACCATCTATAAAAGTCAACTGATTTCACAAAATCTCTGCCTCTTCTTCTTATTCAATTACACCCATCAGTTATTTACAGGTGATGCCTCTGTTTACCATTCTGCACATCTACAGAGGTTTATTCAAAGTTGTGTTGATGAAAAAAAAACTTTAGACAATAATTTACATATACTCTTCTGGAATAAAATATTACATAATATAATGAAATACATACAAAATATAACCAAAACTGTTTGTATGAATCCTAAACACAGTTAAAACTCAAATGTGCTATGGAAAATTGTGGGTAAAATCTGAAAATTGGTTGCTGGGGGGCATTAGAGGTTATTCTTGGCACTGGACCTTTGCTACACAATCATATGAAGCTGAACCACATGGATGGAATTAATTTGAGGATGCAAATATTGTTTTATATGAAAGCTTCTAAATGCGGTCACATAACTCTGATCTTTTAGGCCCAGATGCAAGATGACATTATGTGATGTCATTGCTGTTCTTCTAAGATGACCTTAACCACTTCAACTCCATAAGATTTTCCCCCTTAATGACCAGGCCATTTTTTGCGATACGGCACTGCATCGCTTTAACTGACAATTGCGCGGTCATGCGACGCTGTACCTAAACAATATTGACGTCCTTTTTTCCCACAAATAGAGCTTTGTTTTAGTGGTATTTCATCACCTTTGTGGTTTTTATTTATTGCTATATTTGTTTACTTTTTGCTATAATAAATATCGCAAAAAATGTTTTTAAAAAACAAATGTCTTCATCAGTTTAGGTCAATATGTATTCTTCTTCATATATTTGGTAAAAAAATGCAATAAGTGTATACTGATTGGTTTGCGCAAAAGTTATAGTGTTTACAAAATATGGGATAGATTTATGGCATTTTTTATTTTTTACTTTTTTATTACTAATGGCAGTCCTGGTAATCTGTGATTTTTAGCAGGACTGCGACATTGCGGCGGACAGATCGGATACTTTTGACACATTACTGGGACCATTGACATGTATACAGCGATCAGTGCTAGAAAAATGCACTGATTACTGTGTAAATGTCATGGGCAGGGAATGGGTTAACACCAGGGGGCAATCAAGGGGTTAAATGTGTTCCCTCAAGTGTGTTTCTAACTGTGGGGGGATGAAACTGGCTGGAGGAGGAGACAGATTGCTGTTCCTGTTTACTAGGAACAGCAGATCTGTCACTCCTCCCCTGTCAGAATGGGGATTTGTGTGTTTACATACACAGATCCCTGTTCTGGCTCTCTTGCCTGCATTTGTGGGTGGCCGGTGGACATCGCGGCCTCTGGTCATGTGCATCAGGTCCCTCACCATGCAGCGGGTGTACGCACCTGCTATGGCTCTTAAAGGAGCGAAGTACAGTTCACATGAACGAGCCAACCTGCTGCCGTATAATGACAGTGGCTGGTTGGCAAGTGGTTAAAGAATAAGTAAACCCAATATTTCATATTCCTGATATGTACCTGCTATACCATATACTTGTATGAAAAAGTTTCTTATTCTCTTTGTATTGCTTTTTTTCTGAAATCCCTGGTGTTCTTACAAGTCCCTCTGCTTTCCTATTAAAAACTGACCACACTATGCAGCAGTACACATCATGGTCAATTCTCTAGCTATGCTGGGAACTCAGTCTGCTCTCCTCCAATGAACTTGTCCCGATATACTCCCCCTGCACAACCTTACAGCGGAAAGATTAGTATGCTGCTGTTTCTCCTCCCCCTGCTCTTATGCATCTGAGAACAGAGGGCATGTGATCACTTTTAAAAAAGGGGGAAAAGGTATTTATTTATTTATATACAATATATATATATATATATATATATATATATATATATATATATATATATACATACAGTATATATACACACACACACAAATGCTTTGCCTTTCCTTTTACAATCACTTTAATGTTTATGGGTATCAGATTTCATATTATTCTGTATGAAATGCCCCTGAAAGACTTCAATGCTTGGAACCATGTATAGTCCACACATACTTTTCAGAACCCTCATATCAGCCTAGCTGCAGTTTGGACACTGTCCAGCCTTGCAGATACTAGAGGCTAGCCAACATTACATGGAGCTTGCCTATTGAAAATATTTAAAAGTGTTTCAATTAACTTCCGAGGGAAATATCTTTCCTTCAGTGACATACAACAGTTGTCAAGATATTTTTACCTGAGAGTAGGTTGTGGTAGGCCTCTGGTTGCAAAGCTACCAAAGCACTACTGGGTATGTGTGACACTTTTCAACAAGGTGTAGATTTCTGTTGATTCCAGCTTATTTTGGGGAAATAATATAAGCATTTTTAAGTTCAATAAGCTGACTGGCTGCTTTGTTATTTAACCCCTTCAGCCCCGGAAGGATTTACCCCCTTAATGACCAGGCCATTTTTGCGATATGGCACTGCATCACTTTAACTGACAATTGTATGGTTGTTCAATGTTGTAACTAAACAAAATTGATGTCTTTTTTTACCATAAATAGAGCTTTCTTTTGGTGGTATTTGAGCACCACTGCAATTTTTTTTGCACTATAAACAAAAGAAAGAGTGACAATTTTGAAAAAAAAAACAATATTTTTGTATGATCTGACATAATACATATCCAAAAAAAATATATAAAAAAAAGTCTACATCAATTCAGGCCAATATGTACTCTTCTACATATTTTTGGTAAAAATTGCAATAATTGATTGGTTTGCACTCAAGTTATAGCGTCTACAATATATTGGATAGATTTATGGACTTTTATTTATTTTTATTGTTTTTACTGGTAATGGTGGCGGTCTGTGATTTTTAGCAGGACTGCAACATTGTGTCGGACAAATCTGACCCTAAGTGACACTTTTTGAGGACCAGTGACATTATTACAGTGATCAGTTCTAAAAAAAATGCACCAATGTATCAATGTATAAATGACACTGGCAGGAAAGGGGTTAACACTAGGGGACGATCAAGGGGTTAACTGCGTTCCCTGGGTGTGTTCTAACTGTGTGGAGGATGGGCTCACTGGAACAACACAGAGATCACTGTCCCTGATCACTAGAAACAGCAGAAACTGCAGAATGAGGATCTGCCTTGTTTAAATAGGCAGATCGCCATTCTGCTTCTCTGTGAAGTGACCATGGGTGGCCGGCAGACAAGGGGTCCACCGGGCATGAGTAACGGCTCGTCCTTCGCCAACACTATCTACTGCATGAAACGACATACAGGTACATCATTTTGCACAATAGAGCTGACCTGCGGCAGTATATATACTGTGGCTGGTCGGCAATTGGTTAAGATAACATGCATATAAAACAGCAAATAGGCAAATACAATTAAATTAGTAGCAGTTACTGGACTATATTAGTCACTTTTCATTAATCCAAGCCATGGTATAGCTAATAGTAGGTCACATTTAACATGTTTCACCACTCATCCAAGTGGCTTTCTTGGTTCAAAATTGAACTGATGAAGCCATTCTGATGGTTAGTGAAATCTCGTCAGCATTACAGAAAAATGTGATTAACTACTACTAGCCATTAAATGAATGAATGTAAGCCTTCACAAATAAAGGTCAAATTAAGTTTTGCATATTAGGCCTCATGCATGCTGGACATTTTTTTTTTGCTGCTCCTAGGGGTGTTTTCTTTTCTGCCTGCAAACCCCCTTGCATGTTGGCCTATGTGTCCATTCACACATAAGCATTTATAGGAGTTTAGAGGCAGAAAAAAAACCTACAGCCAGTGCATCCAGGAGCAGCAGAGTTTTGGCAGGAAAAACCCTTGACACACCTAAACGTGTATAAACACATGTAAACACGTCTGAATGCTCCTAAGTGCTAGGCGCAAATAGTGTTTGAGCATTAATTCAATTAAATGGTCAGAATAATTTATTATTCCTGCTAATGAAATGAATTAATTCCAAAGCGCTTGACGTGCCTAAGCATGCCTAAACATGTTAGATGAGCTTACAAGTGTCAAGCGCTTTTTTTTCTGCCAAAACTCTGCTGCTTGAAGGAAGTCTAGGAGAGTTAGCAAAATGTTTAGTGTGCATGAGGCCTTAAACCAAGAAGATGTTTGTTAATAAGGGGCCAGAGGACTTTCAAACAACAGATTTTATTAAGAAAATTATCATTTCCTGCTGGATAAACCCTTTTAACCTCCCTGGCGGTATGATTATTTCAGATTTTAGGTGCTGAAAGCGGTACAATTATTTTGCACAGAAATTTGGCATTTTATAATATAGGCCTGTAATTCTTAGGAATAATTCACTTAAATCTGTCCAAACAAGAGTCTAGTAGACATCCCAGGTATGATAAAGTTTGAAAAACGACATTAAAAATTATAATATAATAAATAACTATAAATAATTATACCAAACATAATATAATAATAATAATGTTTGATGTTTGTGTGTTTGATGACGGATCTCCACACAAATCACTATCACTCAATTCTGCAAGTGATTCTAATTTATTATCACTGTTTTCTACCCGGTCTAAAGCCACTTTTGATGTAAAGGGACAGTTTTGGTTGCTATGGACAATCTCCAGTTTCCAGGCAGAAAGAACAGTTTTTATAATATAAAACTGCATGCAGGACACTGGGCAGACCACTAGGGACAAAGGGGATGTGTAATTATTTGATACAGTACTGCAATCTGTAAGATTACATTATACTTTATCTGTACTGTGTGTTTCACTTTTTGAATTTGGCACCGAACTCCATCCCCGTGCGTCGCAACGCTCGCAGGGAACAGAGCTCGGCACTGTGAATCGAGCGAGACACGGCGGCTCACAGATCACAGTGGGGAGACATCGCAGGATCCAGGGGACAAGGTAAGTAAGCTCTACAAGGATCCTGCGATGCGATCCAGAGTCTGGCTCAGGGATACCGCTTCTGGTATTGAAAATCCACCCCGAGCCAGACTTGGGAATACCGCCAGGGGGGTTAAAAAATGTCCCCAGATGTTTAATCTAAATTTCAATTTCTTAGGAACAAGTAAATCATATCATTACATTTTTGGAAACAGTATTTAAAAACTATAAATTAACATATAATTCAAATTCTCTGGCATTTATAGCACATACAATTAATAGTTGCCAACACATGTTTTCTCAACAGCACTAATTAACAGGTATTATTTAGGTCTTTTGTAATATGAATGCAGAAACCACGAAGGCACTGTGTGCTACTTTAGTGGAAAGTGAAATTAAATAGAGATATGATTTTTGTTATATTGTGATTGACATTATTTTTCTGTGTGCAGTCATTATTTTATAGAACTGAAATAGTACTTTGCCTTGCTTGATGTCGTTGTTGCAAAGCAGTTTGAAATCTTGACCTGAATAATCTACACAAGTATAAAATAATTATTTATGTCATTTTTGTCACAAATATTGCCAAAATATAAAAAGAGCAGGGAAAAAATGTAAAATAGATAATGAAGGCTATTTTTAAAGCCCTGGCAATGCAGCTAATTGTCCAATTTTTAGTTTCAATAAAAAGAAATACAGCAACAATATTTATACTTTAACTAAGTATCATTTAGTAATTTTGTATACCAAATATTCTGCAAAGATACCCCATTACCAGACCATTCATTTCAACAATAATCTTCCATTTAACATATTTTGTGCATGTCATTTACTTGTAAAATATTTACATTGTGTTGACATCCAAAAGCCCTGAGACTGCTTCTGGGTACCACCATCTTGGATGTGATGTCAGCAATCCTTACACAGCACTTTACAATATAAAGGGGGACGGTACGAATACAATACAGTTTAATATAGAAGGAATAGGAGGGCCCTGCTCATGGAGCTTACAATCTAAAGGGAGGGGAGGTGTTACAAAAGGTAATAGCTGCTGGGGATGATCTGATAGAGGTGACTTGCGTACAGTTCTTAGGTGGAGTAGACTTCCCTGAATAAGTGAGTTTTCAAGGATCGGAGGCGATCATCTGAGGAGGTAACAAGGGAGCTAGAGAGCAGGAGGTCTTGGGAGGAGTGGAGAGGACAATTTGGGCGATATCTGCAGATGAGGTTGGTGATGTAACAGGGGGCGACATCACCAACCTCATCTGCAGATATTGCCTAAATCATCCTCTGCTCCTCCCAAGACCTCCTGCTCTCTAGCTCCCTTGTTACCTCCTCCCTTGCTTGCCTCCAGGACTTCTCCAGAGCCTCTCTCATCCTCTTAAACTCCCTGCTCTACATATTATTCCCCTTTGCTCCTCCCTCAGCAATGACATAACAGGTAATGTAGGAAGATGAGAGGAAGGGCAGACATGCTGGGTCAGCACAAAGACATTAGATGAGCCCAGAAAATGAGAGGGCCATGATATGCATAGAGGGAATGGGCTGTGCTAGGGAATTTTACTCTCTTGGAATAGTCAGCTTTTTTAGAAAGTTTAATGGCACAATTCAAGTGAATAAATATTATTTATTGAAAGTAAGCATTTCAAATACTTGATTGTTGGGGCGTTTACCTGCAAATCCTAACTCTAGCCAAATATTATTTTTGTTTAGAATAATGTGGGGAATATTTAACATTTCTGTGATGTTTTATTTTTTGTCTGTATGTCTAATGTGAGATTTCCACTTACTTCTTGTCCCTGCTACACCTGGACAAGAAATGTAAGATGTGATTTGCAATGGGTCATACAAGTACAGTGAGCAATAAAAATATTATTAAAAATTCTAATCAATCCTTACACCACTAAAAATGTCCCTGTTGTGGAGATTTCCCATTACTTTCTATCCTGACAACCAGTTATAACAACAGAAGCTGTAGCTCTTCCTTGCTAAACTCAAATAAAATGCTGAGCTTAAATTTTAACTTTTGTCCTTTTTAAGTTGAGTGAGTAAGGATTACGTTTCTATTGCTGTCCAGGAGAGAGTCCAGGAGTGTAGTACTGCATACCATGCACGCTTTTCCCCCAGTATTTGCCCATCTGTAACAAAAATGGTCAAATTAAAATCTCACATCTATGCTTAAGTAGCCATTCCTAAACCAGCTTAAGACAGGTTTGATGAATAGCAGACAAAGTTAGATGAAATGCAGAGAAACATTGCTTAGTCCAGAGTCTTCAAGAAACTACTCATAAGGTCCTGTTGTAAATGGTCTAGAGAGAGAAGCTGGACCATACATCTGCGAGTCAGTTTTTTACCTAAAATTTTAATTTTATACATCTCAATCCCGAAGATTAAATCACACGTTTAGATTAACCACATGTGGTGGTGGTTACTGGGTGTATATTTAAAATATTAACTGCCCCATTGACGATCACTGTCAGTCTGCTGGTGCTTAGATGGTTGTCCTATGAACTGAAAAACCTCTGTGCAGGTTGAGGCTGAGGGTGTAATTATCAACTGCTAGTATTAACCACTTACCGACCAGCTGCCTCACTTATACTGTGGCAGGTCAGCTCTCTTGCGGGAACCGACGTACCCGTATGTTGGTCCGTGCATGTGAGATTGTGGGCACACGTGTGCACGCATTGCATGTCATGGGAGCGCACCTGTGGGTCCAGCAGAATCGCTGTACACAGTGCCAGAATGCAGTGTCGCAGTCCCGCTAAAAATCGCAGATCGCCGCCATTACCAGTAAAAACAATTAAAAAAATAAAAGTCCCTAAATCTATCCCATAGTTTGTAGACACGATACCTTTTGCGCAAACCAATCAATATACACCTATTGCTATTTTTATTACCAAAAATATTTCGAAGAATACATATTGGCCTAAATTGATGCAGTGTCATATCGTAAAAAATGGCCTGGTCATTAACCTCCCTGGTCTGACTTTTGATGCTGAAAGTGGTACATTGTTTTGCATGGAAAATTGGTGTTTTATATTGTAGGCCTGTAATTCTTAGGAATAACACACTTAAATCTGTCCAAACAAGAGTCTATTAGACATCCCAAGTATGATAAAGTTTGAAACACAAAATCATAAATTCTAATATAATAGTTAACTATAAATAATTATAACAAATAATAATATAATAATAATAAAATGTATTCAATAATGTAATCAAATTAAAAACACAGAAATTTGCTCAGTTGCAGAATTGTCGCTGTCACTACTTTCAGTGTTTGATGAGGAATTTTCCCACAAATCACTATTGCTCAATTCTGCAAGTGATTCTAATTTACTATTGCTGTTTTCTAGCTGGTCTAAAACCGCTTTTGATGTAAATGGACACTTTTTGGTTGCCATGGACATTCTCAAGTTTCCAGGCAGAAAGAACAGTATATATACTATAAAACTGCTTGTAGGGAACTGGACAAAGCATTAGGGACAAAAGGGAGGTGAAATTATTTGATACAGCAATGTAATCTGTAAGATTACAGTGTACTGTATGTGTTATGTTTTTTGCACTTTTTGAATTTGGTTCTGGGCTCCATCCTGGTGCATCTCAACGCTCGCAGGGAATAGTGCATGGCACAGTGATAGATCGAGCGGAGGACACAGCCTGCACACACAGCAATACAATATTTATATGTTTGTTTGGCTGTTGCACTTGTTGCATACCACTGACATATTAATTAGAATTACCGTATTTATCAGCGTATAACACGCGCCGGCGTATAACACGGAACCCAAGTTTAGGAGGGAATTATAAGGAAAAAAATGTTTTAAGGAAAAAAATTTACATTCAAATGCCCATCAATGCAGCTATACACAGCGTCCATCTGCATGCTTGTCCAGTGTCATTTGCAGCCTTGCAGTCATTTTCAGCCTTGCAGTCAGCATCCTTGGTGTCATTTGCAGCCTTACAGTCAGCAGCCTTGGTGTCATTTGCAGCCTTATCAGTGTCCATTTGCAGCCTTGCAGCTTTGTCAGTGCTGATCTGCAGCTTTCTGTGTCCATTTGCAGCCTTGCTCAGGCTGCAGTTAAACTGCAGTGACTTTTCATTGTCACTGCAGTTTGAAAATGGTGCCGCCGGCGCCGAAATACACAGAGCCGGTCCTCGGCTCTTCTCGGCGGCTCTAGTTCACTTTCGGCTCCACTGGTAGTCCCGCCCGGGATGGGCGTGACTGTGAGCGGAGCTATCCGAACCTAGCCGAGTACACTCGGCTAGGTTCAGGCGGCACTCGAGTGAAGCCAAAAGTGGCCGAGAAGAGCCGAGGACCGGCTCTGTGTATTTCGGCGCCGGCGCCGCCATTTTCAAATCGCGGTCGGCGATTTTGAAGCTCAGTCAGTGGGGGATCGGCAGGGGATCGGCAAATAACACGCACTCGCAATTTTCCCCTGATTTTAAGGGGAAAAAAGTGCGTGTTATACGCCGATAAATATGGTAAATGAAGTATCTGCCTTTTTTCTTGTCAAATTTGTTTATTGAATTTTAACAATTAGTATACATAAGTACATATGGTGGCAGCAAAAGAAAAGATCACATATATGGTAATAATATTGAGTTGTAGTTTTAACATAAACTAAAAGTAGTTTAACTAAAACAATTTTAGCATGGATCTAACTACTCAAAAGATTGCGTCATACAATGTATAAGAGAGGATAAAACCAACTTAATAGGTTAACCAGATTAATATAAGATGACCTCAGATAATATAAAAAAAGGTCTTAATTATTATCAAGAGTATAGTTTTTAAATAAAAAAAAATTATTGTAGAATCTAAAATCTTATACTACATATTGGAACTATGTACAATTGGTATAATGATATTCTGGCCTTTTTTCAAAGTAAGGACTGCAATTATAAGGCCTTTTCGAGTAGATATATATTTTACTTGAATAGATGTACAGTTTTTGAAAGCCTGTAAGTGTTCCAGTGCCCTTTTTCTTTCTACATGGGTTGTTAAGTCACCCAGGTTTCTGACTGATATACAGTCAAGAAAATTGGACAGTGGCTACTTTCTGGACTTTAAGGCTTCTACAACACAAGTGTCCCAAACACTAATGGTCAAGATATTCTCTGACCGTATGTTTATGTTCTTGGCTGCCATAATGTAATGTATGTGAAAAAAAACAATAAAATGCTGTGCTTCCCTTATATGTATAGATACTGTGCTCTTATAATCAAAGTAAAACATGTAAAAAAAAAAAGTGTGATAAATGATCAATTCATTTAACGTGATACAGTGAAATGAAGTCCATTCAATATCTCCTTTATAACTAATAAATGATATAACCACAAATAAATGTCTCTAAAAATCCAGTGTTTCTTCATCTAAATCTCAATGTATACTCCAGAAAACCATGCATGGTGGACTACAAAACAGCTCCTTCCCAAAACACAAATCCCATGCTGTTTTGGAGCTCAAACTCAAATTGTGCACTTACCAGACCTCCTTAACTTAATAAGTGGGTCCACAATAGCATAGATTTACACTGTCCTCACAGGCAGCCTTTCAGCCTTTAAAGTCACATCCTTCCAGCTTATGATCTTTGCACCCTTTAATACTCCAAATGCATTTTGGTCATCATAAATAAGCTTTAGAATAAAATGCCATAGTGCAGTAATTTTGATTGCAATAGTTAAAATCAGAAAAGCACTTCAAAGTGCACACTTGCATTAAAAATACAAATGCCAGCATTCAATATGGTTAATCTTCCACATAGATTTAAGATGGCCTCCACTGACTGTGTTCACTTTCTGTGTGTGTTCCACAGACCAAAAGTGATGTAGGCTCAAATTACATCACGCTGAACAGCCCTTCCCAAAATATTTAGACCAATTGTCCCTGGCAACAATTGTCCAAAACACCTAAAGTCTTATATTAATATGTCATTGAAATAGGGACAAAATACAGTATATTTATAATATTTACCTTGTTCTTTGCATAGAGTGGAACAACAAGTGTATCTACATGTCTTGGTAATTAAATATTTTGAACATTAATCTAACATTTATATTAATTGCACGTGTAATGCTGATGTTTTTGTTATATTAACTTATGTCTCTGGAGGTAGGTAGAATAGTTGCTTCTCTTCCAAAGTCATAATGCAAAAATACAACATAAGCATACATATGATTCAAAGTTGTTACAAAATAAATTATTCAAGAAATCAATCACAATTACCTATGGCTTTTAGATTACATTAAATAAATAATCAAAATAATGGTAAGGATTACATCTATAACTGTACCAAAGGTGCTATGAAAATGTTGCAAGTTCTAAGGTTCTCTTATCTTTATAAGAGATAATTCTATTGCCTACCATAAATATGCAGTCATTTTCATTTTGAGAATTCATGTGCAGGAAATAGCAGCAGGAGACTGGCATGTGGTTTAATCTGTTTTAATCTTCATTGAAGAAAAAGTGAAGGAAGGATAACCCAATGTTCATTTACATCACTCCATCAGCTCTCCACATGCAAATGGATTTCCATTGTTTTCATCCAAGTTAACAGGCTCTGTGTGAAGAAGGGTATTCCCAATGCAAGTCTGAGCTGATTTAATTGGTTGTACGTAATTCAATTTGATGTGACCAAAAAGAGAAAATTGCTTTATTCTTACTGTACTTAAAGCTTGGTTCATATAGATGCTTGTATATTACTATGTATGATATTTATTTACAAAAATATTTCAATCAGCTATAATAATATAAACACCCTATATCTTTGAAATCAGTGTAGTAGATCACTGGTTAGCATTGTCTTACATTTACTTCTGAGTTGTGTAGAGGTTCTGCATGTAATGTTTTCTATGTGTTTATGAAAGCTGTTTAAGCAGATATAATTCACTGCTTCAAAAAGAAAAAAAGATTTAATGCTTTGAAAGTGGAATAAAAAAAACATATTGGTAATGATAAAAATACAAATTTGTATGTCAGCCCTGGGATTTATCCTATTTCGACTAGATATCAGAAGGGAACATTCATACTGATAAAGCAAATTGAACCAACAAAGTTACTGCCTTCCTCTTTATCAGCTAGAGAACTTAGTGGCATAAGTATATAATGATTCTGTCCGCTTTCATGTTCACCATGCTTTGCTGGGGGCATTGTGAATATGAAACTGATTAGGATTGTCACATGCCATGGCAAATTGTTCATTTATCTGTTTGCAAGTGACCTATGAATGGGTACAATTTGTCAAGCACTGTTCCTAATAGGGATGACTCATAAAGGTCTCCAAGTCAAATTAAAATACTGGAAATATTAAGTGTTTTTGTTTTTTTAATCCAAAATAGATTGCGCTACAATGGACCACTTTTTGCTCAGGTATAATCAACATGTACTAGTTCTTTTTTTGTCATTTTGAACTATGGTTATTATATCAGCTTTGACCTAGTAAATACAACAGTTAAATACATGCAAAAATTGTATGCAAATACATTTATGTTGGGAGGGGTTAATAAACTGTAATTTTTACTAGAAGGAGGCGTATTTGGAGAAAGATATCCATAAATGCAGGAGCCAGCAGCACAAGGGAACAAACTGATAGTAAGTTATGACTCATGTGTTTTTTTACAGGTTGATATACTATCATTTTTACCTAAAAGAGATAGATGTAACTAAAACAACACAGTGATTAAAATGTAATGGAATACATTAGGTATGCATAAAAAGTGTTACATGCCAATAAATATATAAATCTGACTATCTTTAGTACTTTAAATCATCTAATTCCATTTGACGCATACTTTTCAATGAATTATTAATGATCTATGAATGGAAGATGGCAGAAGAATGAAAGGTCAGCCTCGTCCATTCATAGAGAACATTTCATTCATAAAAGCTATAGAACGGCTATGAATGGAGAAGGTGGGCCTAAAAAGCGGGCACAGTCAGCACTCCCTCAGCTCTATTAAAGTGCTTGCAAAGCCTAAATATTTTTTTCACCTTTCACCATTCTCTGCATTAGGGTAAAAAACCTTAGAAAAGCAGTACATTTAGTACAGCGCAATCATCCGTGAAGTGATAATATAACATACATAAAACACAATAAAAAGGTCCACATAAGGACACAACACGTATGGAGGAAGGAGTTAGCAGCTGACACTATCCCATGACCATTCCTAACCAGATGGCGGTAAGACAGTGGATTTTACATTGTGCAATCTTCAGCTGCTTTCACAAGCTTGGCTTAGAGCAAGCCATTTGCTCCTGCTCCTGTCAGTCAAATCATGAGAGGAGGGAGCAGGGGTGGGGCGGAGCCCTGCTGTGTGTGTCTATAGATGCACACTGCCCAGCATGGGATTGAGTACACATGTGTGCTCCTATAGCAAGAAGCTTCACCTTATTTACTAAGCTAAGTGAAAACCTACTTTGCACATTGCACAGCCTCTACATCTTTAGCAAATCAACTCCACTGTTTCTCCTAGTAAATCCACCATGCTGTTTCTCTTTGACAATATTTGTTAGGGTATGAAGATGGACCATGAGGCAATATATGTAGCTATATGTAATAAATTATAAGGAGTGGAGAAGACACCTCTAAGTGCAGTATTGAAAACGTTTATTGGATCAACAAAGTGCAATGCACATACAAGATAAAAGGGAGAACAGGCTCATCTGACCATCACATTGAGATTCAGTTCCTGTCCCTGTGGCTCCAACTCCTCTGGCCAACCAGCAGTGATAGGGGAGATTTTGTGTACCGACCCAGGGAAGGACCTGTCATCCGAGGCCGTGGAGGCGTGCATTCCCCTGCGGCCTCAGGTGAAAGGTCCTTTCCCAGGTCAGCAAGTCGCATCTCCCCTATAACTGCTGGTCGGCCAGAGGAGTTGGAACCACAGGGACTGAAACTGAACCCCAATGTGATGGTTAGATGAGCCCATTTTCCCTTTTATCTTGTAAGTGCACTTCACTTTGTTGATCCAATAAATGTTTTCAATACTGCACTGAGGGGCACGTTCTCAACTTCTTCTATTTTGCAAGCTTGAATTGCTTCTACTCTCTAGAAGAGCTGCCCTGATGTCAGTATAGCACCCCCATGTCTTCTTGGATGACACTACTCTTCCCCATTTGAGGATTGATCTCCTGAACAGAAGCACCCTATGTTCCATATCTAATAAATTATAACTAAAGGCAGACTTTTTTTAAGATAGAGTGAAGTGGTGTTAGAACCACTGTCAGACTTTTATTGCTGGCTGTGTCCCTGTTAGGAAGATTATCTCTCTCTAATTGCCATAATCACCAATCTCTAGGAATAAAACTGAAGATAAATTCAAAAGTTTGCGTTGCGGCCAAAACAGGAATATAGGGAAAATCTTCAAAATGGGATACCTGTTTCCATGACAACTGTCAAACAAGGGATTCCTTTTGCATTGAAAAGATATCCTCTCACATGAGGAAGTCACAGGACAGAAATTAAAGGAAAATCTCCCTAATGAGAAAGAGATGGCAAAAAATCTAAAATTAGTTTTAACCCTCACCCAACCTATTCAAAATGAAAAAAAAAAATAGCGATGGCTTTAGCTATACTGTATTGGATTATTTAAAAAAAGTTTAAAAAAATGACTGGATCAGTCAATGACTTCATCAGTATATATTTTTTTAAAAATCCACGACAAATACAAATATTTTTCGGGAACAGCTCTTGACTACAGAGTCTTAGCAACATGCAGCGTTTCTGAAACTGGTGATTTAAATAAAAACGAAATCCCAGCCTGTAATGTGTAGCAACATGCTGAATTGTATTCATTTTGTTCAGTTACTACTCAGCCAGTAATGGAACTGAACAAGAAAATTACAAAATTACCTTTTCATTTTCATATTTAGTCTGTGCAAGTTTCGTATTTACTTTGTAAACAAATTTCCACATAGCATTGTAACAAAAAACATGAAACTTACTTTGACAGTGAAATAAACTGTAATGCCATGTTCTGCACAGAAAACCATATACTTTTTAAACCCACAGTAAAGCAGTTACAATTACAACAAGCAGAAGATGTTACATAGTTCTATAGTAGGCGAGGTTGAAAAAAGACACAAGTCAATCATGTCCAACCTATGTGTGTGATTTTATGTCAGTATTACATTGTATATCCCTGCATGTTATGGTCATTCAGGTGCATATCTATAGTTTTTTGAAATTACCAATGCTCCCCGCTGAAACCACTGCCTGTGGAAGAGAATTCCACATCCTAACCGCTCTTACAGTAAAGAACCCTGTACGCAGTTTAAGGTTAACCACTTAAGGACCAGCCTCGTTTTGGATTTTAGGTGTTTACATGTTTAAAACAGATTTTTCTGCTAGAAAATTACTTAGAACCCCCAAACATTATATATGGTTTTTCTTCTAACACCCTAGAGAATACAATGGCGGTCATTGCAATACTTTTTTTTGCACCGTATTTGCGCAGCGGTCTTATAAGCGCACTTTTTTTGGAAAAAATTCACTTTTTTGAATAAAAAAATAAAACAACAGTAAAGTTATCCCAATTTTTTTTATATTGTGAAATATAATGTTACGCCAAGTAAATTGATACCCAACATGTCATGCTTGAAAATTGCGCCCGCTCGTGGAATGGCGTCAAACTTTTACCCTCAAAAATCTCCATAGGCGACGTTTAAAAAATTCTACAGGTTGCATATTTTGCGCTACAGAGGAGGTCTAGGGCTAGAATTATTTCTCTCACTCTACCGGTCACGGCGATACCTCACATGTGTGGTTTGACCACCGTTTTCATATGCGGGCGCTACTCGCGTATGCGTTCGCTTCTGCGCGCGAGCTCGTCGGGACAGGGGGGTTTTAAAATTTTTTTTTTTATTTTTATTATTTATTTTACAATATTTTATTTATTTTTACACTGTTTAAAAAAAAAAAAAAATTGTGTCACTTTTATTCCTATTACAAGGAATGTAAACATCCCTTGTAATAGAAAAAAGCATGGCAGGACCTCTTAAATATGAGATCTGGGGTCAAAAAGACCTCAGATCTCATATTTACACTAAAATGCAATTAAAAAAAAAAAGTCATTTAGAAAAATTACATTTGAAAAAATATGCCTTTAAGAGGCGTGGACGGAAGTGACGTTTTGACGTCGCTTCCACCCAACAGTGTCATGGAGACGAGTGAGCGCCATCTTGGCCTCACTCGTCTCCAGACACACTACGGCACAGGACGCGATTGCCTCCGCTGCTACCGATGGCTCCGGTAAGCGGCGGAGGGCACCGGATCGCGGCAGGAGGGGGGGCCCCTCTCCTGCCACCGATAAAAGTGATCTTGCGGCGAATCCGCCGCAGGGACCACTTTTATCTGAAAGCCGACCGCCGCACGAAAACGGGGATACCGGGGTTATGGCAGCTAGCTGCTGCCATAACAACGATATCTACGTTCAAACTTAGGACGTACATAGTCGTGCGGCGGTTGGGAAGTGGTTAAACTGCTTTTCTTCTAGTTTTAGTGAATGGCCACGTGTCTTATTAAATTCCCTTTCACAGAAAAGTTTTATCCCTATTGTGGGGTCACCAGTACGGTATTTGTACATTGAAATCATATCCACTCTTAAGCGTCTGCTCTCCAGAGAGAACAAGTTCAGTGCTCATAATCTTTCCTCATAACTAAGGTCCTCCAGTCCCTTTATTAGTTTTGTTGCCCTTCTCTGGACTCTCTCCAGTTCCAGCACATCCTTCCTGAGGACTGGTGCCCAGAACTGGACAGCATACTGCAGGTACGGCCGAACCAGAGTCTTGTAGAGTGGGAGAATTATTGTTTTATCTCTGGAGTTAATCCCCTTTTTAATGCAAGCCAATTTTCTGTTTGCTTTTCTTGCAGCACCATTGCATGCCATTGCTGACCCTGTCATTTACTTGGACCCCCAGGTCCTTTTCCATCCTAGATTCCCCCAGAGGTTCTCCCCATAGTGAGTAGATTGCATACTTTTTTGCCACCCAAATGCATTATTTTACATTTTTCAACATTAAACCTCGTTTGCCATATAGTTGCCCACCCCATTAATTTGTTCAGATCTTCTTGCAAGGTTTCCACATCCTGCAGAGAAGTTATTGCCCTGCTTAGCTTAGTATCGACCGCAAATACAGAGATTGAGCTGTTTATCCCATCCTCCACGTCATTTATGAATAAATTATGTAGGATTGATCCCAGGACAGAACCCTGGGGGACCCCACGTTCCACCCCAGACCATTCCGAGTGCTCCCCATTTATCACTACCCTCTGAACTGTAGCCAGTTTTCAATTCATGTACTCATCCTATGGTCCATGCCAACGCACTTTACTTTTGTACAGTAAACATTTATGGGGAATGAGACAAAGGTTGAAAAAAATATTAAAGCCCAACTCCCCAATAAATGTGACCCCTCTTAACCACTTCTTGACCGGCTCCCATACATATACGGCGGCAGGTTTGCTCTCCTGGACAAATTGGCATATATGTACGTCAGCTCCGTTAAGAGCCATAGCAGGCGCGCACCCACGCTGAATGGCAGGGGACCCATTCCACGTGGCCGGCAGGCAAGATCGCCGCCGACCACCTGCGATCACGAGAACCAGAAGGAGGATTTGTGTGTGTAAACATACAAATCCCTGTTCTGGCAGGGGAGGAGAGACAGATAGATTGTTTCTACTAAGTAGGAACAGCTATCTGGCTCCTTCTCTAGTCAGTCACATCCCCCCACAGTTAGAAACACACCTAGGGAACACACTTAACCCCTTGATCACCCCCTAGTGTTAACCCCTTCCCTGCCAGTGATATTTATACAGTAATCAGTAATCGGTCATTGCGATTTTTTTACCAAAAATATGTAGAAGAATACATATTAGCCTAAACTGATGAAGAAATTAGTTTTTTTACTTTTTTTGGATATTTATTACAGCAAAAAGTAAAAAATATTGTTTTTTTTTTCAAAATTGTTGCTCTTTGTTTGTTTATAGTGCAATAACCAAAAACTGCAGAGATGAGCAAATACCATCAAATGAAAGCTCTACTTGTGCTAAAAAAAAGGGCGTCAATTTTGTTTGGGTACAACATCGCCTGACCGCACAATTGTCAGTCAAAGCGAGCCAGTGGCATATCGCAAAAAATAGCCTGGTCATGAAGGGGGCAAATCCTTCCAGGGCTGAAGTGGTTAATCTCTCTCTATATGATTGCTGGGTTGACAAAATACCTCTCTAAACCGGTTTTCACTTACCTGAAGCTGTGGTAATATGATCATCCAGCGCTGGGTTCTTAATAGGGTTGCATCAATACCACTTTCTTAAGACCGAGTACAAGTACTGATACTTTTCCAAGTACTCATTGATACTGATTACCAATACTTTTTTTTTAATGCCATGTGACAGTGGCACTAATATGCAGCACTGATGATGTGTGGACTGTGTCAGTAGTTTTTTGGGAGTTTTGTTAATTTTTTTACCATTTTTTATTATTATTTTTTACAATTGTTTTTGTTATTTATTTATACAATGCTTTCTTTTATTGGGAGGATTGGATGTCGTCAGTGTATTTTTTTTTAATTATTTTTCCGATTTTAACTTTTAAATATGTATTTATTAAAATTCTTTATTTTATTATTTCTATTTATTTTTTCAGCCCTGTTGGGGGGTGGCTTTAGTGACATATCAGGGGTCTTAACAGACCCCTGACATCTCCCTTTTGAGACAGAGAAAGGGACTAAGGACAGAGATTCCCCAGTCCCTTTCTCTGTAGCCTCAGCTGCACTGAAGATGAATGGAGAGGAGACAGAGGCTCCTCTCCATTCATAAACTGAAGCTTCATAAACACAGTTTATGATGCTCAGTTATGAATGGACAGAGTCACTGACTCTGTTAATTTGGAAAAGGAAGGAGCCGGTAAATTGGATATTTATCGGCTCCTTCCTCTGCTTTCCATCCTGAAAGATTGAGGACAGAGGGGATGGAGGAGAACGGAAGGGGACAGGAGCATGGAGGGGAACAGGAGCACAGATGGGGACAGGAGCACGGAGGGGGACAGGAAAACAGAGAGGAACAGGAGAACAGAGGGGGGACTGGAGGAGCACAGAGGGGGACAGGAGAATAGAGGGGGACCAGAGGAGCACTGAGGGGGATAGGAGAATGGAAGGGGACCGGAGAAGCATGGAAGGGGCATGAGAATGGAGTGGGAATTTAGGAGCATGGAGGAGGACATGGAGGGGGACTGGAGGAGGACAGAGGGGATGATCGGTGCAGCGGTGGGGGAGTTAGAATCACCGATCTCCCTGTATAGGTTTCAATAAAGCAGCTGAAAGCTGTGGGGAGGGAGAGGAGGAGAAGCAACTGTCAAGCTTTATTGAAATCTATACAGGGAAATCCGTGATTCTAACTCCTCCCACTGCCGCACCAATCGTCTCTGACTGCCCAGGTATCGGATCAAGCATCGAGCATTTGCCCGAGTACAAGTACTTGGGCAAATGCTCAGTATCGGCACTGCTACTGATACTAGTATCAATATCGGTACAACCCTAGTTCTTAACCTCACTTTTTACTTCCTGGAAGGGTCTTTCTTCTTGCTGGATAGCGGGGGTTAATACGAGGTGCTGGATTAGCAGTTCCCACAGGAGGAAATTGTGTCAGTGAAGGACCGGTTAGTATAACTTCTCCATATAAGGAAAACATTACTCCAGGCAGGAAAGGTTAGAGAGGGGTGGGAGGGAGGTATAGGCAAAAAAAATGTTTTGAATGGAGTTGGGCTTTGCACAAGTATTTTATTTAAAAACAGAAATTGCTTAGGGTATGCAGTGGTTTAAAAATATTTTTTTTATTTATTTAGGGTTTATAATGTTTATAATTTTGCCTAAAGAGAAACAGAGGTAGGAATGATATAGCCATTTTATTTAAAAACATTTGAATATTACAAAAAATTCTACTTATCTTTTTCCAAATCCCACCAAACAAATAGAGTTACTAAACCCTGCAAAATTTTGTTTCTTATCCCTCTAAAAGTCTAAATGATAACTTCTTTTTCAGTTACCTCTGTAAGTTATTCTCATGTTAAATTAAACCTTTAATATCATGCATTATTGCCATAAATAATTCTGCCTCCTCCTGCTTGTTGAAAACTTGGTTACTAAGAAGCTAGCAGAGGCATTAAACATTTACCACAACCATGACTTTTCACAGGCTGTTAAAAAAAAATCTAAGAATAGCTATTCCGGTACCAAAACAAATAGAAAAGAACTACAAACAGAACAAAGTATTCATAGTAATCTTGAAATAACTCAAGATATTCATTATTTCAGCACCATCCTTAACCCATGAAAATATTTAAATACAATAAACAAAAAGTCCCATCAGCTGTATATTTAAGAGTCAGAAAAGCAAAATATGTGAATAACCCAAATACGGTCATGGCAGTCTCTAATTGGTTAAACCTGAATTCCAAATAGTAAGCTGATAAATTGATGTTACTGTATATACAAAACTAAAGCTCACCTTGCTGAAAAAAAACTATAAAACATTCACACACATTTGTGCTGGCTAGACACATTTTCTCCATATTTTCTGTAATAGATGAATTCTTATGATCGCCAGCTTCATCTAGTAGCCAAAAATGTGGTATCGTTTCCTGAACTACCTCAGTGAGAAAACGTACAGCATTGAAGCAACTAGATGGAGCTGACAATCATAGGAATTACTCTATAACAGAAACTACAGGGAAAAATCATCCAGCCTGCACAAATTTGTGTCATAATTGTCCATGTCCAACAAGTGTTTTATAAATAGATCCCTATACTGTATGTTCTCTAACAGTTAAAGGGGCTGTAAAGATAATTTTTTTTTTTTTTTTAAATAACAAACATATCATACTTACCTTCACTGTGCAGCTCGTTCTGCACAGAGTGGCCCCGAACCTGGTCTGCTGGGGTCCCTCGGCGGCTGTTTCAGCTCCTCCCCGCAAGCATTTACCACCTTAATGCGAGCTCCCTCGCATGGTGGTGAGTGCTTGCGGGCGCGCTCCCGTGATACAGCCGGCGGCTATAGCCGCTCGCTGTATCACTCGGCCCCGCCCCCCCGGCGCGCCGCGTCATCGGATGTGATTGACAGCAGCGCGAGCCAATGGCTGCGCTGCTTTCAATCCATCCACTGCAGCCAATCAGCGACCAGGCTGAGCTGCAATGAGGACGAGCAGCGAAGATTCGAGGCGTCAGGTAAGTAAAACGGGGGGGCTGGGGGCGGCGGTACTGTCAAAAGTTTTTTCACCTTAATGCATAGAATGCATTAAGGTGAAAAAATTTTTATCTTTACAACCCCTTTAAGTACCATCTAATCTTTTCAGTCTATTATTTGCAACTTTGGGGACTGCTTTTTGGATCTTATTTTACACGGATATTAATGTTAAAAATGTGTTGACATTTATTGATGTACTTATTAATATGGAATCTTATTACTTGGGACATACAGTATATGTATTTAAACTCTGTAATTAACTCCACTCTGTGGAGCCAAGCACGTTTTTGTGTAGGGGGTGTTGGGAGCAAAGACCCAAAAACATTTCAAATGAAAAACTCAGAAAGTCCCATTAATGTGAGATACAGCTTTTTATTTTTGATAGTAAGCCTTAATTTTAAAGATATACTTACCTAATTGAAAATAGAACATTTTTGGACAGAAAGGGAATAGAAATATACAGGCATACCCCACTTTTAAGTACGCAATGGGGTTTATTTACTAAAGCTGGAAAGTGCAAAATCAGGCTCACTTATGCATAGAAACCAATGAGCTTCTAACCCCAGCTTGTTCGATTAAGTTTGGTAATAAAAACTGGAAGCTGATTGGTTTCTATGCAGAAATGAGCCTGATTTTGCACTTTCCAGCTTTAGTAAATAAACCCCATTGTGTACTTAAAAGTGGGGTATGCCTGTACCCAAATAAGATCAGAGACAACATTACATTCAGGCAAAGGGGTTGATTTACTAAAGCAGGAGAGTGCTAAATCTGGTGCAGCTCTCAGTCAATTTCCAGGGGTTTTTTTTGTTTTTTTCGTCAAAGCTTAATTAAACAACCCAACATTGAAAGCTGTTTGGATACCATGCTCAGTTGCACTAGATTTTGCACTCTCCAGTTTTAGTAATTTAACCCTAAAGAATATACTTTTTCCCACTCAGCTAAAACACGTTTTGGCTGGAGTTATACTTTAATTGCCTGTTTTGACAGAAGAGTACTTTTTTTGTATCAGACAATGATGATTTATTGCACTTTTGGAAAATATGGTATAAAACTAGAAAGGCATTAAGGATGTCTCACCTTTACATTCACTGCTTCTTGAATATAAATATATCCTGCTACAAACAGTGAAAAGGCTTTGTTTTTGTCACACTGTAAATCTTCAAATCACAGAAAAGTCCATGTTTCAAGCTTCACATAAAAGATGCATCATAGCCATTAACCTTCCCCTTGGTTGCTGATAAAGTACAGTGTGTCCATTATTTACTGCACCAGTATTGCATCTGCTCAGAAAAATATTCCTTTAGCTGCAGTAAAGCTTAGTATTTTACAACTACATAACATCTTTGCTAACTATAAAGAGGCAATTAAAGTGGCATATGATCTGAATGCTAAGCAGTTTCACAGAATGTAAAATCATGAAACAGATTTCAAAAGCTTGTTTCAGCAAAAAGTGGTTAATTAAATAGGGCACAAATGCACAGTGTTGTGCATATAGATAATATTACGTTTAGAATTGATTTTGTATTAACTCATTTGCTTTTCTTCACAAAATGATATAGTAACCAGTGCTCCAATGCTAAGAGTGAAAGTGGTCATTACATTTTAGAAGGGGAGTCTTTACTAGAAATAACTGTCCATTTAGGTTAAAAATATAGGGTATCTTGTCAGAACTGTCATTATCTCTGAACAGTACCAATTGTATTTATGTTGTCAATGTCTAGTTTTGGATTTTTTTAGAACAGGTTTGTCGTGTTGGTGGCCATAATAATTTATAAAAGACAGGTGCTAATATTGACACCTCAATACCTTATTATGGGTTTAGGTAAAAAAAAAAAATCAAGGAGTGGGTGCCAGGCTAGTTGACTCCCCTAAGACTCAGGTGGGTTACCCTTAATCCTTAAAAAAGAAAGGTGTCCTTTCCTGGGCACTTGGGCTAATGCTCACATGGGGCCCATCCACATTGCATCTGGCATGAAGCAGAGGGGTAATTATCCTTTTTTTTAATAGTAAAGTTAAATATAGCATTAACCTTCCCACCTTCCAAGTACAATTACAGTTCCTCTTCTTCTTCACAGGTTGTCCTCAGTGTTCCTGATTGAGTGATGCCAAGTGTCATTCAACCCGAAAGATTAAGGCAGGACAGTGAGTGCAGGGCATCCCCCAAGTTGTGCTTTAAGCAATACACACATTAGGATTACTAATACTGAAGGACACTTTATGAGTGGGATTGGTGATGTGAGGCACAAGGAAGGGGTCTGGAGTCATACTGGGGATGTTAACCTCTTCATGCGGGCACCTCCTGTTCCTTTGAGAGTTTATGATGCCAGGAGGCAGGCTGGGGCTTAAGACCATGTGACCACTGGGATTGGCTGTCAGGATGGTCATGTGATCTGAAAACTCCTAATTGCAAGCAGCGATCGGGGGCCTTCAGTTAGGCATTGACAACTGTGTCAGGAGCGTTCACCGCGTGCGCTCTCAGGACAGCTGTTTGAAAATATGCGGCTCCTTGGCACCAAGGACCAAGCGCTGAGAGGCTGCATATTTGCTTGTGGCCGGCACCAAGGTGTTAAGGTAAAATTGAACACACTCTTGGTGTGTTGGGACATTCAGCTGAGTGCTCCAATACAATTGAGGATGGATCCTAGAATTCAGGCTACTAGAGATGAAAAGATGCTCAGTACCAGAACTCCTTCCAAGGGAAACTGACAACTAGGTCCAAGTGGAGGTAAATATGTAATACTGGAGCATCTGGTTATTATCTTCTTATGGACTGCCTACCTCAGGGGATAACTCTACAGGAACTATTTAGAAAAAGTGATTTTACTGCTGTGAAGTTTCCACCATTCTGACTTGGTGTGTTTTTTTTTTTAAAGAGAACCACACTAAGGTAAAGATTGTCAACACTGTGTCAGTTTTAGGGTGTGCCTTGGTCTGTACCCCCACATGTGACCCTATTACATTAATTATTTACATCTACACAGACCTTGAAATAAGAGTTTAGCATTCTGGATAGCCTGGTATTACAACCTTTACACAATGGAATACTGTATAGGAGAGCGGACCATAAAATCAAATTAAGCACATGTTGATTTAATGGAAAGTCATTGCTAATATATTACCCTGTCACTGTATGTAATTGGTACATCAGCTTAAATCTCCAATGAATATTAATTTACATGAGTTGGCATTGGAATTATATATTAGACTACATCATTATATGTACAAGATCCATAATTCTAATATCATACATATGCAAAGAGTTTAATCATTTGTATAGTGTACACTATAATCCTAGCACCTACATGTTAGTTTTAATAGACAGAACATTTTATCATACTCTCATCTAGATACTGACACCGACAAGAATTACACAAAGATTTTAAAAGAGCAATTATTAATAAAGAGCAATTACTAATAAAATAAGTGAACCCATTCATGGGAAGGAGAATTCAAACCAGATAATGCTGATTCATCCAAATCAGGAATATGTGTAATATGTGAAGGATGTATGATTTGTTTTACTCAGATTGGACCATTTTCAGTGCATGATGTCTTTTGGAGATCTATTGTATGCTGCATTCTCACAAATTATATCACCTTCTCATATAAAAGTATTACCAAAACAGCTGTCACCATTTTGTGTCTTCTCTGTACAGATCACTCCTGCTCAGTGCTGATTTTGTATCACAAAGTAGATGCAGTTCTTTCTCAGTATCATAATTTTTTTGTTACTATTCATTAAAGTCACAGATAATGCATTTGCTTATTACCAGCATTCAATAGTGGATGTCGGCAGGACTGAATTTACAATTAGGTACAATAGATATGTGCCTAAGGTCACAGACGCAAACAGGTGTAATTTCCCTGTATAATCTCTGTATAATTTTTGGACACATATATAGTTGGGCTGAACAACCCACCCCCCCAGTTCAGTTTGCAGCAGAACTCCCGAAAATAGAAAAATCTCGGACCCGAACCACGAACCCTATGAAAGTCTATGGAACCTGAACTTTAAAATTCAAAAGTCTCCATTTTGAAGGCTTTGATGTGAAATATTGGACATAAAAAGGTATGAGGGCCCAGGTACTGCCCTGGGGAACATGTGTAAATTCCATTTTTTTTTTCAAAAAGATCGTTTTTAAAGGAGCAGTGATTTTAATGATGTTTAAAGTGAAACAATAAACATGAAAAATTCCTTTAAATATAGTGCCTGGGGGGTCCCCTTAGTCTGCCTGTAAAGTGGCACAGCTGTACTGTGTATAGAACCTGCTGCAGCAAAACTGACATATATAAATAAAACATATGACCACAACATTTTTTGTGATACGACACTGTGTTACTTTAGCTGACAATTGCACGCTGTAACCAAATAAAATGTATGACTTTTTTCCTACAAATAGAGCTTTCTTTTGGTGGTATTTGATCACCTCTGCGTTTTTGTGCTATAAACAAAAAAAAGACCAACAATTTTGAAAAAAAAAAACATATTGTTTACTTTTTCCTATAAAACATATCCAATAATTTTATTTTTTTTAAATCAAATTCCTTCATACATTTAGGCCAATATGTATTCTGTTACATATTTTTGGTAAAAAAAATACCAATAAGCATATATTGATTTGTTCGTGCAAAAGTTATAGCATCTACAAACTATAGGATATTTTTATTTTTATTTTTTACTAGAAATGAAGGCAAACAGCAACTTATAGTGGGATTGCGATACTGCGACGGACATTCTGACACTAATTGACACTTTTGACACCTTTTGGGGACCAGTGGCACAAATTCAGTGATCAGTGCTAAAAAATATGCACTGTCACTTTACTAAAAAATATATTTGGAAAAATGCCCCAGGGATTTTACGGGTGTAAAATCCCTGGGGCATTTTTCCAAATATATTTTTTCCTATGGTTTTGGGATGAGTTGAGAGGTGATTCATACTTCTTCCTAGACTAATTGCCTTCCAGACTGTTTTGGTAGTCCAATCACACTGACTATATGTCACTGTACTAATGACACTGGCTGGGAAGAGGTTAACATCAGGGGTGATCAAAAGATTAACTGTGTGCCTAGCTAGTGTTTCTGTTTACTATTAGAGGTGTTTTTACTAGGGGAAGGCAGGGATCCATGTCCTTGCTTTGCAGGAACACAGGATGACATTGACAGCTGATGACTCATCCGTTGTTAAGGACGCAGCGGCCAGCTTCTGGGCCCACTCCTTAACAACCAGCTATTCACTGTGCCTGCTTGGGCAAAGCCTTGCACCTGACCAGCATTCAGGTGCATTGCTTTAGCCAATCACTGCTTAGCATGCACTGTTCAGCGCACAGTGCATTGTGGGGTGCTTGGCAGACAAACATCCCATTGAGAGACCTGCAAATTTGAGTGTTCGCTTGGTCCGAACTGCTCCCCCAACACTGGCCACATACTTTTTTTCCCATCATCTTAACAAATCTCAACGTAGGATATTTTAAATATTGAATATTATTAGTTATTATTATTATTAATGTGACAGACCTAGCCGGGAGAGAGACTTTTGGAGGGGACTGTATGCTAGCCTCTTGCCGATCGATCTGGGCCCTTGCATTTGGGGGAACGATGCTCTTTGTGAGCTGTATGCCTGGGGACACTTGAGATGGTATTACTGTGGATTCGGGTCCTGGTCCCCCAGGACACACAGACTCTGGGTACCCTGGATTTGCCATATTGGAATAGTGGCTGATTCATAATGCTGGGACAGATACTGTTAGGAGATGCTGATGTAAATTCCAACACCTGTCTGTCTATTGTCTGCTAAAATGTTTATTGTAAATAAGTCTACTATGGGATCTAAGAGTCATTAGATCCCCATTGTTATTTGTGTTGATTAACTCTGCTATTGTGTGAAGAAGCGTCTATGTTGATTGTGATAATGTTGATTGGATTTTCTGAACTACAAGACGGCCAGTCTGGCCTAACGGTCATGTCTGAGTCATCTAGTCTGTCTAAAGGGATTAGTTAATTAGCTCATGTTAATTAGGTTAATTAGGTTACAGCTGTATTGTTAGAGTATTATGAGCAGGAGGTCTGCACCTACACTTTGAGTGTATAAAAGCCTGTATTTTGTCAATAAAGAGAGATTCCTGGTTGAACTTACATACAGCCTGCCTGGTGTTTGTTCTGAGCTATCACAACTGGGTTAGAACGGCACATAGCTGAAGTTCTAATCCTGGATCATTGGATGACCGAACCATCAGACGTTGCAATCTGATTCTATAGCTGCAGAGGAGTGTCGGGAGAGTGGAACCGAGCGAGCAAGGGGCTCGTTACAATTATTATTATTCATATTAAAATATTTTTCAACAGATTAGGACCTGCAGACTCCAATGATAAAAATTCAGACCTGTCAGAATTCTTTTTCAGGTCTTCTCTTTCAGCGGGACTTACTATTCATCAGGAGTTACTTCCTTCTTTTTGTTAATTATCAGGGATGGAGGCATCTGGCCCAACTATGTACCGTTCTTCCTGCCACCTCTGTGCACTTGCATATCCTGTGTGTTGGACGATTTTGTCTGCACACACAGGGCATGCAGACTTGCATACCATAGTTACTATTTATCCCTCCTTTTTGATCTGGCAGCCAAGACTTGCAGCTGTATGTGCACTGCAATTGTGGGGCCACTTGAGCTGCGATGTGCACCTGGCGCCTTCCCCCTCCTCCCTCCATGGGCAGGAGAGTGGGTGGTTCTGCTCTCTGCGTATCGGCGCCACACCTGACACTTCATGCCAGGCATCACTTTGATGTCAAGACGTATGCATCTTTCCACACATCGGTTGACTCATAGGGGGAGCTTCTCGAAGCCATCCCAGACAGGGGTTCTGCCTGAAGGTGGACACCTCTCCTCCTCTATCATGCCGAGCATGATGCTGGAGGTTAGCCGTGGATGGGCTGGAGGCCCCAAACATGCCCTACTGTTTATGCTTTTACCTGGACCCATGATCACAGTTTACATTTTGCGCAATCTGTCACCTGATACATCTATCCATGAGGTAATCACCTTGGCACATTTGGATTCCCTTATTTGCTGTGCACAATTTTTAATTTCTTCATGTATTCTGGTGTTCATATCCATATGACTGTCTTACACATTTTGTACCGTAGCCTCATTCACTTGAGTATGGTCCTTTGGTTCCTATTGGTATAATCTCGTTCTCTTTTACTCCTTTTACTTAAATCTCCTCACTGAATTTGGTCTTCACTTGGTTCACACCATCATTATTATACGCAAGCTCTGTATAGCATACCCCCTTTCTTTTCACAGACTCCCTTGAAGCCTTACCTTGTGTTACCACCCATATCATATGGAGAACCTAACTTTCAGGGGAGTCTGCTTGGGCATTCACCCTGTGTGCGGTGTGGTTTCCTCAGCTCCCAGACCAGAAGACTCATTCCAGTGTTCCCCCGGTTGCAGTTTAACATACCTCTGATTTTCCAGTCCCATGTAAGTAACGAGACTGTAACAATTTCCATTGCCTTTCCTTGATACTGGAGTTCTTACCAGAACTTACCGGTATCTATATTTCTTTGTTTTACAGACTAATGGATGCATCCATTCCCGGTAAAGTATCTTTACACGAAACACATAGGTGGGATGCAACCTCGTTTTAGTTATTCATCTTTGTAATTATCAACCTCCTTATTATTTGCTATTCTCTTACACTCCATACATTTTTAACAGGAATGTGCTGCCATTTTGGTTTTAAGGTTGTATACACATGAACTATCTGAATATGTTTTTATATGTAATTTTTATATGTCTATGGACTGTACTTCTTTCAACATTTACATTATGTAGTGGCTTTTAATGTACCGCATACTGAGTGTGATTCCATACCCTCTTTTATGTGAATAAAGTAATTTAGTCACTATATATATATATATATATATATATATATATATATATATATATATATTGTCTTGTTTAGCTGCCACTTGCCATCATACAATGTCCCAACTTCCTTTCTATTATTCATCAGGAGTTACAATTTATCAAGCCCAATCACCATTAAAAAAAAAATCACTCCAGCAATCCTCTAAGTTATTTGAGCTTTATAAGTCAGTGAGAAAATACCAAAACGATTTGTGGCTGCTTGGATGGTCAAATGTGCTCATACTGTACCTGCAGTCCTTCAGTGGTTAGGAGGCGCCAGGTGGCCCACATGGGTATTAACATCATGCAAAGAGTAGTGGTAAAAGTATGGTGAATGTCTTCTGTATTGCTTCAAGAGTAAGAGGATACATCTGCAGCAATTTGATATTTAAACATTGTTTTGTCATCAGACATTGTAGTGAATTACTGACAACATTAAATAATGGTAAAACATATCCCTTTAGGGCATAATAACAATGTAATCACATCCTGAAATCATAATGTCAGAACCAGTACTAATTGCACTGGTCTTTTATAGCTTGCAGGTGATGCACTCTGGAATTAAGAAGCAATATTTCCAGGAACCTCTTCTTCCAATTCCTTGCTGTCCCTCTCAAGCCTTCTCTTGACATCAGCTTGTTACAACCACATTGTTCTGGTTACATTGCCTCTTTTAAAAGAGCTAAATATTGTAACCTAGCTGAGCAGCGTCAATGATGAATGCCGCTTGTAATTTAATCTTTTGTGCTTTTATCCTGTAAAATTTAAACTTTAATTTCTCTTCTTTGACCTGTTGTCTTCTTGCTGCTTTCATGAAAAATGCTAACCTACTTTTCTTTTCATTTGTATCAACTGTACATATCTTTTACATAAATTTTGGGAAGTGTGAAAAAACCTTTTAACCATTATAAAATCTAAAATGATAAGATGCGTTTTTTATTTTGTCAGGAAAATATGAATTACTACATAATCTGTAATAACCTTTTGCAGCCAGAAGATGGTGTTCTAGAGTCTGCTGACTGCAAGTTTATTACAGTTTTTAGTTTTGTGTTGTAAAATTAATTAATACAGCTCTGTATAGAATATCAATCAGAAAGAGACAGTCCACAAGTGACCAGCTACTGCTGCCTTAAAGTGAGTGCTGTGGTAGCATGGTGTAATAATTGTTTAGTTCTAAAATAAAGATATACAGGTATTGACCAGGTAAAATACACATATGCTTATAAATGTGTACATTTAAATACCAGTAAAAATTCAAAACAGTAATAAAAATCAAAATGTATAAAGCAAAAAAAGAAATAAAAACCATCAAAAAAGTATTGTTTCATTTAAGGCTAGGGCTTAGCAGGTCATCTGAGCTAAATTCATTTTACGTTCACCCTCAGGCATGCTTGGCACTAAGGCAGATGCCAGAGCTTCAGTATTGCTATTTGGGGCCTGTGATTTATAAAAGGAAAACAATGTATTACAGATATTTTGAAATGAGTAGCGCACTTTATCTGGAAACCCACAAAATCAGGGGCAGCACTAACTCTGACCACCCAGAGCAAGTTCCCCACATCTTTTGTGGGGCCCTGGGTCCTTAAGCCATGACTTTCTAATTTTTTTTTTTAACTTTGTGGAACTGTGGTGTCCATGACATTTGCATCTGGCTTAACTGATCTTGCATCTGATGAGTGAGTTTAAGGGGGGGTTGAATATCTGATCTGTACTGGGAGGCATCTCTGCTGGGGGAAAGGATGCGTTCTGTGGGTCTGTACTGTGGAATAGCCTGGGAGTGGGTGGTCTGTACTGGGGGTGTCAGTACTGAGAAAGGGATTGGAGGGGTGGGTTGTACTGAGGGGATGGGCTGAGAGAGGAAACCTGGGCTGAGAGGGTAAGATCTGTTGGGGAAAATCTGTTTTAGGGGAGATAGGGGCTATTGGATGATATCTGTACTGTGGGGGATATATGTTTGCGGGTATAAACTATTCCTGTCCCCTTCACTTTGTGTGATACCCACTCCTGAACCCTGCATTCTGTGTGGTATGCAACCCTGAGCCCTGCATTCTCTGTGTTACATACCCCTGACCGCTGTAACTATGTGATATGCACTTCCGACTCTTCACATGTCCTCATATAATTATTTATTTATGTTCTATTACATGTTTACTTTGAATTTATTCTGCAATTTTACAGTATAACTTTTTTTTGTACAAGATTCCCCTGAAAGGTGAATAAATATTTACAATATAAAATATAATGGGAACTATTGTGACATATTCAATTGTTGTTTTTTCTTTTACATTTTCCAGAGTCTGTAATAAAATTTTGCTTCAAGCTATATCAACTGCTATGACAAAAAAAACACCATACCCAATTTTCATCACTACCACAAACAACACCCACAAGTCTAATGACTATTATTACCATTAGTTGATGTTGTTTTATACATAGGACATACATTTATTATAAAAGTTGCATATTAAATTATTGTCAAAGAAGATGAGAAGAAAGTTTATTTTCCTATTTTCCCTCTTCTATACAAACTCATCTGGCAGAATCTAGTCGATGATGAGATACGATTGGAAAAAAAGTTCCAATGCATTTACCTTCCTGAAATATATCTGAGAATCAGCTTGACATAGACACTCAACTTACAAAGGTCATATCAAATTGTGACTTTGTCTCAAAAGGTGAAACTTCATCACTTAATTCAACAAATGTTTACTTATCTCCTTGCCATTATATGTTTTTATGTTAGTGCTGGAGATAGATATAAAGACAGATCATAGATAGATAGATAGATAGATAGATAGATAGATAGATAGATAGATAGATAGATAGATACAAATAGACATATACAGATACATTTTTATATAGAATAAGAATATGTTGTTTTATATTACAGTAATGCAATGTCACTCCTGTATAAAGAATTGAAGAATGACAGTAAAAATGTTTAATTGACTGCATTTTGAGGTCACTTGCCCAGCCATTAATTAAATACAAATAGATCTTATAAAACCTTTTAGGTGTAGGACCATAATGCTTGCAAAAGTTAATTTGCTATGAAGTCATAAAAAAGATAAATAAAATGTGATTGAGTGTGATGAAGCTTAATACTGGTCCACTAAGGCGGAAAGGTAGAATGAAAGAAGCTAGCAGACACACATAGTGTATCCACGCTGTCACTCAGTGAAAAATGAAGATGTAATATTAGTGTAGCAGAAGATATAAACCAAGTAAACACCCACACTTTTCTTCAGGGAATATTCTAGAGAGTGATGCAGTGTGAGTCATCGCTACTCATGTAGGTAGAGAAAATAAACAGCCTGTTATTGTTTTATTATGCATGGGGCCTGAGTTGCAGTCATTTGGGCTCTTCTGCCATCAAGGCATCCCTTGATGTCTATTAGAAGGCAGTGGAAACTAATGATGAGTAAGACATCTAAGCAATAATTTCTTGGGAAGGACTTTTCTACAAAGGTCATGCTTATGTTAGTTTTACAATGCATAAAGCAAACATTTTTCACAATATAAATGTACTGTTCACTACTGAGTCATTGTGACTTTATACAGAGCAGTACACAGAGGAAGTGATCTAAAACATTATTCATATTTATACAAAAAAAATGTACGTTTGTAGTGATAACAACTAATAAGTGTAATTGTAGCACCGGTCTCAATATCTTTTATCCATATTTCTATCAGTGCTAGTAAACCACAATTGTATAAAAATAAGTAGATGAAATAAAAATCATTAAATAAAGTTCCAAGTGCCCAAATATGAAAAAATACTTATATAGTTGTAATATAGTGAATAATAAATGCAATCAATGAATCATGTGAATAACATTTCACATTCATGTGAAATCATTGATAGAGTGCAAAAATCTAAATGTGCAAAAACAAATTTAGTAAACAATTATATTACAAATTCAGTAATATTATAATAAGTAGGCAAATAGTGTAACCCCATTTAAATCAGAAGTAATTTATTCAATAAAAAAGGAGGAAATACACTCACATTTCAGTAGATAAAAAAAGCACTTTAGAATAAAACAGTGACTTCAGCAGAGCATCCCGACATGTTTCATCATAAAAGACATCATATGGGGTGCTCTTCTGCTGTAGGCACTGTACTTATATAAAAAAAAACTCACAGCAGGGGGGGGCGCCAATGTCCCTGCTGTGCTGCGGCCGAATGTAAGACCCGCTCACCAGCCTGTGGAGGATGGCTGGACATGCTGGAGGAGGAGGGGGAGGCAGCAATTGGCGGGAAGGCGGAGAGCCAGATTCTGTGCTTCATGTGTCAGGGACGCAAGACCCGCTGGAGTGCTGACAGGAAGGGGAGAAAGTGCCGCAGATGAGTTCCCGCTGCTCTCTCCTGGTGTAACTAGAAATGTTGGTTGCTGCTCACTGCTGTGTGGGAGTGTCCTGGGGCGATGCAATATCTCCATAAGGGTAAAAACCAGTGCTGGGTTGGCTGACATGGATGACAGTTAGCATTTCTGGAGGTTGTGATGGCTGAGACACCTTGTAGACCAGAGTGATCCGCAAGCTTCTCAGTTGCCTAGATGATGCGCTTCACACACATGCACTTTTTATTAAAAGCACATGTCCCAGGACACTCCCCCCAGGACACTCCCACAATATTGCATCACCCCCAGGACACTTCCACATAGCAGTGAGCAGCAACCAATGGGTCTGGTTACACCAGGAGAGAGCAGTGGGAACTCATCTGCAGCACTGAGGCACTTTCTTCCCCTCCTGTCAGCACTCCAGCAGGTCTGGAGTCTCTGACACGTGAAGCATGGAGTCTGGTTCTCCACCTTCCTGCCGATTGCTGCTTCTGCCTCCTCCTCCAGCACATCCAGCCATCCTCCACACGCTGGTGAGTGGGTCTTACATTCGGCTGCAGCACAGCAGGGACATTGGCGCCCCCCCGCTGTGAGGGTTTTCCCCATACCCAGATGCCGACAGCTCCTTATTGCTCTGTGGTTCCCTGGTGACACCATAAGCCTTTTACTTTTTACCACTCCCCATTCCTTCTTGTTTGACAACAGGATTGGATTTTATGATTATCATTGATTAAACTAGCCGTATTTACATTCCACTGCCTGTTGTGAGACTGCTTTTTCTACTAACCCATTGAGTGCTGGATTGTTTTGTTGAGTACTGAGATGTCTCTCATGCTGGTTCAGGCTGTAATAGTTGAAATTTGAAGTCCTCTGCCTCCCTCTCACACCCAGCAGCCATAATTTTCCAGTGCTATGAGTGTTAACACCAATGCTGGAACTGTGACATTCACTCATCAAGAATGCTGACTAGACATGCCCTTTCCACTTTTTCTTCTGTTCATAGCTGTACTATAATATCTATAGAGGATATAAAGGAGGACATTTCATTCATCCTTGTTTTCCATCCATAGTGCAGCTTCTATAATTGGAGGAGGTGGACAAAAAGGATGGTTGGCACTCTTGATGAGTGCCTGTTGCTGGTTCAGTGTTGTTATTAACTCCAGTAGCACTTAAAGATTATGGCTGTGGGGTATGGGGGGCAAAGTACTTTGGATTTCCATCATTACAGCCAGCACCAGCTGATTTTTTAAAAACCTTTTTCCTAAACTTTAAGCAAGAGAAGATGACTTGTGTCATCCTGTGTTTGATTTACAGCTTCTGTGAATGGAAAGCGATCTATGAATAAAGCATGGGCGAATGAGTGAAAGGTCCACCCCATCCATAAATAGATTGCTTTCTATTCATAGAAGCTGTAGTGGGCGATAGTTGGCATTCTTGATGAGAGCATGTGACATCTTCTTAGTTCTATTAATCCCCACTACACAGGGTGATTATGGCAGGGGGAACAGCAGAGGAGGATTTCACCTACTAGTAGGATATCCTTCTGACTGTAAGTTATGTCCCTTGTGATGATCTTTGTTTTTGTGGGGCTTTGGCTGGCTTTAAGGTGCTTGGCACTTTGTACTTGCTTTACCAGATGCATAATACTGACTTGTTTACCTTTTATTCTATATTTTGGAATTTTATACTAGTGAAGGGAGGCATGCCATGATTTATATAAATCACACTATAAGCATTAGATAGGGCTTGCATTCTAATTCTATTGACCATTCTAAGGATGTGCACATTTGTATTGTATGTGTGGGCATGTCTGTGCAGTGGACGGATGACAGCAGTGTCAGCTTTATTGTAGAGTACAATAAATGAGCCAGATTAGATGATTATCATCTAATGTTTATACATCCCTTAAATCTACCAGAATAATGTTTGGATGTTCTGTTACCTGTACTGGGTAACATATTTCAGAATGGAGAATGGATAGAAACCATCTACAGATAGTACATTAAAATCCAGTAAAAAATGATTCTGAGCAGCATGGTTTTTATTATGAAAATCACATGAATATCTATTTATAAAAAATGGCAAACTGAACAAAGTACATCAGTTCTATTGTTTGTCTTCTTGACCAATTGAAGTTCATACGCTGGTTTCTGCACAGTTTATATCAAGCTATGAATTAAAAAAAAAACATACTTTGAAAACACTGAACTATGCTTTTAAAGTTCAGTCAGGAATGTACTGAGTACATCATTCTTAAATATGTTAAAATGTCAAAAATGTGCAGTAAACAGATAGTAAAGATTTAAAAAAAAAAAAAAAAGAAAAAAAGAAAAGTTTTAAACAGGTGAGCAGAATATGTAGTACTTTTTAGCCAAATACAGAATGATTCAGCAGGGTATTATGGAAAGTCAACACCCCTGTTCTACAGACTGTAAAATAGATAAGTTTGCCTCTTTTTCTGTAGTGCTGTCATGTCATTTTATAAATTGGGCCTACTAGCACACACTAAGGCAAAAACTCTTGCAAAAAAAGAGAATCACTTGCAAAAAAGACAGACTCTTAAAAACTGTGAATTATTTATGACACATGCAAAAAAAGTGGTGAACCAACTGTTATAAATCCAGCAACATCTGAAAAATACATTAAAAAAAATTACATTTTATTCTTTCTATTGGGTTGAGGCAAATAGACTGTTCACTTTGAAAGGGAAATTGCTCATTGCAAGGGAATTTTTTCTTAGATCTTAGTGAATGAGATGGAGCCATGCTGACTTCCATCATCCAATTATGGCTTTTTTTCTCTCCACCTGATTGGGTATTCTTTGCAAAGTAAAACTTCACTACATTCACTAAGCTTTATGGAAAATCCCCTTGTGATCAATATGAATATGAGGTGATCAATATTTTTGACTTTAGTAAATCAACCCCACTATGTCCACAATATGCAACTTGTGTTACTGGCAGCTCTGCGTGGGGCCAAGGAAGTACACAGGGACTGGACAACACCACGAAGAGGAACCTGGAGAGGAGGGGCAGCAGGGGCTGCATTTAGTGGAAGTGATCAGCTGTATTTTATCAACCAAGGGATGTGATCTGTCACCTGCCCGTGATCGATGGGTAGATTGCGATTGATGGGTTGCCGACCCCAGCTTTACAGTAATAGATTGAAAAGAAGGAATTTATATAAAGGTTTAGTTGCCTAAATCTGAGGATCTCTTGCTTATTTTGTGTTTTTTGCATAAAATTAATCTCTTTTTTCTTCAGCGTAGCCTCCCCGACGGTATTCCTGAGTGTGGCTCGGGGTTAAATTTCAGCACCATTATCAGTAACCCCGAGCCACACTCGGGATTACATTGCAGGATCCCGGTGCGGCTTTACTTACCTTGTCCCCAGAATCCTGCGATGCCCCCCACGGTGTCTGCGGGCTCTGTCTCCTCCGAAGCCTCTCCAAGCCAGCCTCCGTTCCCTGCGAGCGTCATGACGCACGGGGGCGGAGCCTGGCGGCAAATTCAAAAAAATGTACAAACCATAACACATAAAGTACTGTAATCTCTAATCAGTACAGTATGAAATTATTTCACATCCCTTTTGTCGCCAGTGCTTTGGCCCATGCCCTGCATGCAGTTTTATGTTATATATACTGTTCTTTCTGCCTGGAAACTTGAGATTGTCCATGGCAACCAAAAAGTGTCCCTTTACATCAAAAGTGGCTTTAGACCAGCTAGAAAACAGCGATAGTAAATTAGAACATTTGCAGAATTGAGCGACAGTGAATCGCGGGGAAATTTATTTTATTATTATTATATTATTTTTTTTTTTTATTATTTATATTTATTTATTATATTATAATTTATGTTTTTGTGTTTCAAATTTCATCATACCCGGGATATCTACTAGACTCTTGTTTGAACAGATTTAAGTGTGTTATTGTTAAGGATTACAGGCCTACAATATAAAACGCCAAATTTCCATGCAAAATAATTGTACCACTTTCAGCACCTAAAATCTGAAATAATCATACCGCCAGGGAGGTTAAATAGCCCACATTTGTCACAGGTTTACTTTAAAATAGATTGCAATTATATATTATTTTAATTTTCCAGCTAATGTCCTTACAGTAAGGAAATTATACAAATGTTTCCTTTTATAAAAACAACACATTAAAATACATAGTCTAACAGTGATTAGTCAGAGTAAAACTAATGCTGTGCATAAAATAAGCAGGTCATTTGTTCGTAAATAAACTAGCTATTTAGGGAACACTTTAATAAACATAATTAAAATATAACCTTCTAAGAGGCAGTGGTTTTGTCGGTCGTAGCGAGTAACTTTTTCTGCAGTTTCATATGAGCAGGACGGGACATCAAAATTAATTGTAAAGTTATTTTATTTTAAGCACTGTGGTTGCAAAAAATCTCACTAACTATGCAAATCACACCCACATATGCTAAACAATGGAATCTGAATCCATATTTCCAATTTTGTTTGTGTCTATGAATTTCAAGACTTTTAATACATCAGAGTTTTTAAAGACATTTATATGTCACTTTCATGTGGACTTAAGTTGATCTGTGATTTGCCCATGCAGAGCCTCAGGTTCACTTTAATGCTGACCCCACCAGCTGCACATATTTATCTTTCTTCAATATGCTGTTCCTGTGTTCAGCTACTAGGTTTAAGGAAAGTTAGCCATGTGTAGGCCCCAGAGTGTGCCTTACACAGGAATGAAGATTCTCCCCTTTACTACAATGGCAGTACTGAATGTCTGAATGGACAGTCAGCTAGCACCAGAGTTGCCACACTTGGGGCAGGGGAGAGAGTTACATTCTTCCTGTACTTAAAATGTATTTGTTTTTTACTTTGCTTTTTATTTTGTATCTTAAATAATATAAAATGTCAAACTGTTTCAGCTATTAGGCTTTAGAAGGAGCTCCTGAAAAAGTCTTGGGGTAATACAAGTTGCACATTGTTATTTACCGGCCCCAGTGATCGGTACTCTCACAGAAAACTAGTTTACTATGCTGCAGTTTGTAAATGAACAGAAAGTCGCTCAGCACCTAGTGCCTCCAATTCATTCACTGTCCATTGCAGCTGAGGCTGCAGAGAAAGCGACTGGTAAATCTCTGTCCTCTGCCCTTTCCTTTGTCTTGAACTGTATAGACCTCTGATATTTAACCAAAGCCCCCCAATGGGGATCCAAAAAAAAAATAAAAAAATGAAAATAAAACAATAATAATGTTGTAAAAGATTATCAAAAAATAAAATTGTAAAAAATAATAAATAATAAAATAATACAAATAAAAAACTATTGACACCATCCACTGCCCTATTGACACCATCCTCTGCCCTAATGACACCACCAGCTGCTCAAGTGACACTGTCTCCTGCTCTACTGACACTGTCTGTCTCTGTCTACTGCCCTACTGAAATCATCCACTGCTCTACTGACACCATCCTCTGCCCCACTGACACCATCCTCTGCCCTACTGACACTGTCCACTGCCCTACAGACACTGTCCACTGCTCTACTGACACCATCCTGTGCCCTGCTGACACTGTCCACTGCTCTACTGAACAACACTATCCTCTTTTAAGGTAGGCTATATTTATATTTTTACAATGACCTTTGTTTTAATAGATTTTTCTAAGTTTTCCTTACAATTTAGTTAGGCCTTGCTAATTAGTTATTTTAAAAAAAGGGTGTTGAATCCTGGTGATCTTTGATATTTTTCATGTTGTTCAGGTAGATGTCCACCTCTCAAAGGTTGCCTACCCCCTAATAAAGGAAAAACAGTCTAAAAAAAACTAATGCAGGCACCTCATCTAAAGACTGATAAGTTTACATTTTTAAAGCTTATCTATTAGATAAACAATTACAGATTGTTTTGGCATGCAGTTTTTACTGATTCAACTTCTGTCTCTGATTTTTGTTCATTTTTAATTGTCCACATGTTGTGACTGGTTGACTTTAAGAATACATTCTTATTGCACTAATAATGTGTAAATAAAAGTGGGTAATTGCAAAATAATATATATGCATAGAAGTTGCAACTTTTATTGTACTATAGGATCTTTGCAATTTCCTCTCACTGTATCATTAGGAAAAACATATCATACACTTGAACATATTTTTAATCCATATTTTTCAAGTTTTGTATGTGTAAAAGTTGTATCTTTTTTGGAATATAATCAGTTGTTGTGCATTGTTATATAGTCTTCACTTGTCACTTGGTGTTTATTATATATATTTGCATTTTACATTTATATGTTTATTTAGTTAAAGGGTTCACTCTAAGGGTGAAGATATTAGATGTTAAGATAGCGCCACTGTTTTTTTGGTCCAATTTCAGGATTATGTATGTCACAGAAGAAAACACTTTATATATAATTTAATGTTCAAGGTGGCAGCTTTAAACTTCCTGTAAAGTTCATTTGTGTACTCTGAGGCGCAGTGGTGGTAAGCAAAGTATAGGTGGGCAGTAATACTTTGAATACCAACTTTTGGTGTGACATTTATTGTTTAACCACTAGCAGCCATGGATCCATTCAATTATTTGTCGAACAGACAAATGGACCCTGAATATGTTTTTTCAAACAATCAGGAAATGACTGATTGTGAGGAAGACTTCTCAGGGATGTTAAAGACGTTAGATAATCTCCATGAGAAGCAAATCAAAGCCTGGTGGGATGTTTTTACATTTGAACACTACCAAAAAGAAAACTTGATTTTTAGAAGCCTGAGATGGGAGGTGTCCCCTCAGGATGGTCTTAATGATCCAAAGCATATGGATGAATGGCTGGGATTTTTTAATAGGGTGGGAAGAGAGCTACAAGGTCTTGTTTTAAATAGAAAACAGATTAAACTTGGAATAATAAATGAGAAAATTAGGGGACTACAAGATAAGTTGGCGCCAATTAAGGAATCAAATCAGATGAAAGATTTTAATAGTAATATGAAGAAGAAGCTGGAAAAAATTGACCGCAAAACATAGAAGAAGAAGGTCAAGAAGTTTAATAGAGATTTTAATGATTTTAAAACTAATAATATCTATGCTTGACAAAGCACTGGTTTGGCTATGCAGGAGAATCCTAATGGGAACCCTTGTCATGACATAGAATCAACTAGCAGTAACCCTCCCCCTAAACCTGACAAAAAGAAATCAGGACAAAAGAACTTGATTAATGAAGGTGAGCAGGGACCGGTAGATACACGGCGTAATGGTGATAATCAGAAAAAAGGAAAAAATCAGAGTGGTGGGAATTATTGCTCTCCTATACCAGTTCAACAAGGAAGAGGAGGGTATAATTACCAATCACCTAGACCGTATAGAGGGAATACCCCACAACATTACAATCCTTCACAGGAGTACTAACAGTGGAGGCATTATCCCCCGCCCAATTGGTATCCTGAGATGGGAAATGGAGTCCCCTTATATAATAGATACTCATCATTAGAGAATGAGGACCACTATGTTCAACAACCATATAATACACCTTTTTTAGGGCAACGGGGGAGGGGAGGGAGGAGAGGTACACCGAGAGGGAACCCCCGGACAGTATGTGAGAAAGGTGGGGGAAGGAATGTTCCCCCATACATTCAAAACAAAGACACCATGCCCCCATCAAGAGAAGAAGGGGATGTAGGGCAGGAAAATCCAAACAACCCAAAAAAAATGAATGAGAAATGCATAAATACAGGCATTTACAATCTAAGTGGGGTTGAATTGGACCATAAAGAGTTGAATATACTTAACTTGGGTTTAAAATGCGCACCGAAGAAGATGATGAACAAGTTCGAGGTCTATATTGACACGCATAAGTTCATCAGATCTATGAATATTAAAAAATATTTCTTAAGCCACCCGGTTGACTCAGCGTCAAAAGCCACCATACCGTCGGGGTAAAATAGACAGTGGCTTAAGAAATAAATCAATTTTCAATCCTCAGAACCCAAGTAATCATTTTATAGAGGTTTTTAAAAAACTAGTACTAAATGATATTGAGGAACTGACCCCAAAGAAAGGGGTTAATCCTCATTATATTAGGGAAGGTATTAAATCTCTAGAAGATAGGAAAAATATAATAATTCGGCCTGCTGACAAAGGAGGGGGGTAGTGGTCATGAATAAATCATTCTACCATGACCAGTTGATGGAATTGGTTAGTGACCAGTCCACCTATAAAAGATTAAAATCTGACCCCACAGATGCGTATATAGTTCAGTTGGCATCACTGGTAGATTGGGGATTTAAAATAAACGCCCTGAATCCCAAGGAAAAAAGATATCTTGTGCCAAGTGCCTGTCGAATACCTGTAATTTATACGTTACCTAAGATACATAAGAACATACAGTGCCCGCCCCCTCGACCAATAGTTAATGGTATTGGTTCTGTAACCGCAAGGTTGGGAGAGTACCTAGATAAGTTTCTCCAACCTAGTGTGAAGGAGACTAAAGCCTATCTAAAAGATTCCTCGGATTTACTGCACCTATTAGAACAGGTACAATTAAATCTGTCATCTGAATCATACCTGGTAACGGCCGACGTTGCCTCTTTATATACCATCATACAGCATGATGATGCGTCCTTGGCCCTTAATTGGGCATTGAGTAAACGGGAAGACATTCCGGAGGCACAAAAGAGGTTTTTGGGACATACATTGGAGTTCTGTATGTCCCATAACTACTTTTGGCTTAATGGGCAGTTCTTTTCCCAGCAGGTTGGCATGGCGATGGGGGCGAAGTATGCCCCCAGCCTCACCAACCTGTTTATGGCAGAATGGGAGGATAGGTAGGTCTTTAAGAAAAATATGCCCCAGTTAAGGTTCTACCGCAGATTTATAGATGACATCCTGTTCATCTGGGAGGGGTTGAAAGAATCTGCGGTGGAATCTCTGGATGATTTAAATAATATTAGATTAGAATACCAGATCAGTGAGAAAACCATCAATTTTTTGGATGTCACCATAGAAAAGGAATGTAATGTACTTAGTACTAAAGTGTACTTTAAACCGACGGACCGCAATAGTTACCTATCCATCAGAAGTGGTCACCATCAGGCATGGATAAGGAATATCCCAAAGGGACAGATATTGTGGATCCGACGGAATTGTACACAGAGGATTACTTCGTACAAGCTAATGTCCTCAAAGAAAAATGTATACAGAAAGGTTACAATAACAATAACCTTACGGAAATAATTCAGGAGGTGGCGGAGATCCCTAGGGACCAATGCCTGAAGAAAAAAGAACCTCAAATACGTGATAATCAACACCAATTGAGTTTTATTTCAGGTTTTCACTGCCAGTATAGGGAAATTGAAAGCATATATAGAAAATACTGGCATATTCTTTGTAAAGACAGACACTTAGGGGAAATATTACCAGAGCAGCCAAAATTCATTTATAGGAGGGCACCGAGTTTCGGTGACCAAACAGTTAAAATGATCTTGGATCCACCAGATCAAAGGACTCTTAAAATAGATTTAAAGGGTTTTTACTGCTGTAGGAAATGTATTTGTTGCAGAACAGTAAAAATCAGTAATAGAGGAGTGACGAGTGTTACTAACAGAGATGGGGAAACATTTGAAATAAAGGAATTTGGTACTTGCAATTCCTCTCATGTGGTGTATCTGATATGGTGCCCCTGTGGCCTATTGTCTGTAGGAAGAACCAAGAGGCTATTGAAGGTTCACATAGGAGAGCATCTTGCTAATATAAAAAATGGGTATAAATACCACAGTGTCTCATTACATTTTAAGGAAAAACATCATCAGGATCCCTCCTTGCTACAGTTTTGTGGCATTGATGTTGTACATCCATCTTGGAGGAGATCAAACAGGGTCAGAGATTTGTCATGGAGGGAAACCGAATGGATCTTCCTTTTCAAGTGTTTGGCCCCTAGGGGGCTGAACATTGAACTGGATTTGAATTTCATTAATGATTTTTAACAAAGAATATTTTATAATAGGAATTATGGGGTGACGTTTTTCTTGTCTGAATACATTGTATCCATATCAAATAGACTTTGGCTCCATTAAACAAATTAATTAATTAAGTGATTTTTAGGTTTTATAGCACTGTCACTTTAAATAGGGGGTCCTATACATGCCACTGGAGGTTGTCTGATCAGGGCATATATTTGCAGATTCAGACGCCCCATTGGAAAGAGTTTTTATATCTCTCCTGTGTAGTGCACTCCCAATGTTTCTAGTATGAGGTATGGACATAATGAGGTATAAACAGTTAAAAAATTATCCTGTTGTGAGTTTCGACTGATTATTATGTCTAAATTAGCTGTGGATTACATGTTTTTATATTTAAATATATGATTCGCAAGTGACGGGGAGAAACCTAATGGTGAAACCCAAATGACTGACAGAATTAGTTTTAAATTAGAGGGGGAGATAATGACTGGGCTGCAGTTAGCACCTACCAGTGGTTGCTTTAAAGGATGCCTAAGCGAGTTCTATACCCCAGGTTATATATACCCTCATGTAATAATGATTAGGTATGGTGCTTGTTTATGATGGAAAATGTCTGAGCACAATTTTATAGTATGCATTCATATATTTACAATATAGATTTGTATATTAGAGAATGTCAGTTTAGTAGTTAATGATGGAGATTCTATTATTTAGAGAGGTTCCAGCCATCCATATAGACTATTAATATATATGGTTTATATACATTTTTAAGTGTACTATAGGTAGTTTGTTCTTTGTTTTAATTAAGAAATATTTCAGAGCAATGTTTAACTGGTGTTTTTTTGGTAACTAAATGTCATATATCTAATGTGGAGGTTGAAATAAACATACGTGAATATATGACTTATATGTGAAATCAAAAGTAGTTTAAATATAGCCTGTGTATGATATAGGTTACAGAATTGTGCCTGTAGTCTGGAATTAGTAGACAATTTACAGTGTACTATATGTGATTTAATGGATGCTGTTTCCCAGTGATGGGGATATTGCGATCACGGGGACACGAGTTATGCGCGATTCCCTATCAGCTGGTGATAGGAGGGTATATAAGGGATGACTGTCATCCCGTCCGGCCAATCCCATGAATAAGTCACTGTGTGACGAAACATGTCGGGGCGTGGCCGAATGATGGAGTCCACCAATGACGAGTGACGCTTTCTAGTTGTACCAGGAAGGGGGATCTGTCAGAGCGGCTGGCCATCCAGGAGTAGGTGAGAGAAGCGATCTGACGCCTGCACACCTCGGGTCTGCCGTGACCGCAACCCTTACACTGTGGTTATCCTGTTGTTTGCTGTGCTGTGCTTTGGAGTTCATTGTGCTGTGGAAGTTTTACTCTGCGTTTTTTGAATTTAAAAAGTGTGAGTTTAAACATTGAAGATTATGTGTGTCTTTTAATAAACTGGTTATACGATTTACACTATTTGGAGCACTCTTTTCATTTACATGTGGAACAATTCCTGCACACATATTTGGATGTTTGGTTTGCAGCTGTGATCCTTCCTGTTTGGTTATATAAGCACTTTAGCCTTACACGAGAGTGTGGGCAATTGGAGTTGGTGAGTGAATTTCTTTAGGGAGTGGGCTCACTCAGCACCCGGGTGTGTTGGAAGCTGCAAAGAAGACATCACTTTATACAGACTTTATTTAAGTCCTTTATGCACTTTTTATGTTAATTTTTTTATGCAATTTTTTTGCAATATAATCAGTTGTTGTGCATTATTTATATATTCTTCACTTGTCACTTGGTGTTCATTATATATATATTTGCATTTTACATTTATATGTTTATTTAGTTAAAGGGTTCACTCTAAGGGTGAAGATATTAGATTTTAAGATAGCGCCACTGTTTTTTTCACTTTGGTCCAATTTCTGGATTATGTATGTCACAGAAGAAAACACTTTATATGTATCTTTTAAAAAACTTGCTTCCGTGAAATGATAAAGCATTAATGTATTGAGCCAAAAAAGATTTCAAACTTGTCTCTAGCGTAAATATTGTTTATTTGTTAGATAGAGTATTGCTGTCTGTGTCTTCTTGCCAATGTAATGGGTGTCATACGGAATTGAAAGTGAAGTACAATCTCCCCAATAAGGACACAGACAGCAATTAAAGCCTAACCCAAGCTTTTTCAGCTATAGATACAGTGGGAAACATCTAAAATCTCAGTTAGGTTTTTGTCTTTGACCCTGTTAGGCCAATCCCTCACCTTCATTCCCTGCACAGGTGTTACTACTAGGAAGGCAAAAATAGCTATAAATGCATTGCCACAAGTTTTAACACTTCCTCTCTTTACCAAAAACCAGTTTGTTTCTATTTCTCCTAATAAGAGATTTCCAATAAATTCTTGCCATGACAAGAAGTGATAGTAAGATCACAATAATAATAACAACACAGATGGTAATAAAAACTAGACAGTTTTTTCCCCTTTCCCTAATATCCAAAACAAAATAGAATGATTTGGCTGGAGTTGGGATTTAAACACAAATTTTATTGTAGAGTGTTATGATTTGGGCTGGCCGTATGTAAATTGGAATTTGGCCGGTTCAGCAGGAATCAAACGTATTTTGATCCATGTATGGCCATTCTCGTTCATGAGAAGTTGATCTATTGATCCATTTGGTTGCATCCCATTGTCAGAATACAATGACACAGTGGGCAGGATACCCACATCCACATCAAATGTGTGGATGTGGGAATTGGGCCTGGATGAATAAACAAACCTGACCCATGTATGGGCAGCTTAAGAATCACTGTCAGATTTGCACCGTTGTCTTTATCCCCATGTGGGAGATTTCTTCCATCAGTTGGCAATGCAAGTCTTGGGGCTTTGGAAGTGGATTATCTACATCTCTTGCTATGTATATATTATCCTCAAACAAAGGTAACCAGCACATCCAGCACATAGCATGCTTATAAAAGGTGGCTTTATCAGAATATATATAGCAAGTAGCAGTATATATTTTGGACAAACATGTCCTGAGCCTTAGCATATAATATACTGTAAATCATAAACAGATTGAAATAATTATTTAGGTGAACAGGCCACTACACTAATTTTCAGGAACAAAAAAATACCCATCATGAAGTGAATTAATTATAGCGCATAAGACAAGCAAAAGCAAAGAATAACAACTAATCTTAGTTTAACAACAATATTTTTAATATTGCATGAAAAGAAAATAAGTATGACTATTTCAATACACGGCAGGGAGTAAGAGAGTGAGAGTAGGAAAAATATAGAGAAAAAGAGAGGGAGAAAGAAATGGAGGGAGCTGATAATAAGCAAATAGATTTTCAAAGCCAGTGAGTTGGCAAAATGTTATTTTTTAATTGTCTAAATATTTTTTTTTTATTCTAAAGAAAATTGTTAATAACTCAAATGATGATTACCTGGATTGCTGATGCTAATTCTCTCAATAGCAGACAGATTTGTAAGCAAATATGCTGATCAGAGATTTACTAGCTGTACGTCAGATTTGTTTGATTCGAAAAATGATTATTAAGCTGCTTAATTAATTTTCCTTCTTGATTTTATAATCTTATTCACTAGAGTAGGACATTCCTGGTAGACTTGTGCACAATGGAAAATTTCGTTTAGTTTTGGTTCATTGTCATTTGTAAAATACATAATTTCGTTCTGTTATATTCGTTATGTTACGTTAATTCATTTTCGGATAATTTGTTCTTATTCGTAGAGTGCCGATATTCGTTATACTGAATCTCGAATCATGTCGAATTCATGCATTATATGCGCTATAAATTTGTTCGTATTCGTTGAAATTCGATATTTATGTATGTATATATATTAGTGATAATAATTCATAGTTTGGAAAGTCATTTGTTTATTGAATCTATTAACACACACAATGACAGTGTCTGTTCTCCTCAACTCAAATACAATACAACACCCTTCTCACTCAGTTCTCAGGAATGCACTTGGCCAGTAATCCAACCTCTAGCACAAAATTAATCAGCTGTTTGGACTGTAAGATTTCATTTGAGTTGACCTTTTGTTTCATTAGATCTTTAACGAATTACGGAATCATGTCGAATTAATTCATATCCGCTATAATTTCTTTTGTATTAGTTGAAATTCGATATTTATGTATGCATATTGATTCATGATAACAATTCGTAGTTTGGAAAGATATTTGTTTATTGAATCTACTAACACACACAATGACAATATCTCTTCTCTTCTGCTCAAATACAATACAACACCCTTCTCACTCAGTTCTCAGGAATGCACTTTGCCAGTAAGCCAACCTCCAACACAAAATTAATTAGCTAATTTGCACTGTAAGATTTACTTTGAGTTGTTGACCTTTTGTTTCATTAGATCTCTAACGAATTACTGAATCATGTCGAATTCATTCATATTTCATTATTTTTTTATTCGGACATTCGGATGCAAAATTCAGCCAAATTTCAATTATGAAACGAATTGCACAAGCCTAATTCCTGGTTTAAGGTGTTGTGACTTTACTTAATCTATCCCTAATTATATATCCACATGATCATTCATATGGAAACTCTGCCTCTTATTCTCCATTGATTTCTACAATTCTGTAATGAGAAAATAATAATGAAAATGCTAGTTGCCCAACTGTCTCTGGTTCCTATTACTGTCACAAAACAAACATGCATATGAAAATGTCAGAGTGATGTAAGATCACCCGACCTGTATGCTTCTTCAAAATTAGAGGCTTTCAAATTACTGATATCATTAAATCAATGTACTGTAGTAGCGGAAGATGGATAAGCTAATTTCTCAGTCACTTTGCTCTCATCTCTTATCTGCATATTCCTTGTTATTCTATGAGCACTCCACCACTGGCTCCTTGTGCTGCTTTTTCTTCTTCTCATCTTATCTCTTCTGTACGTGGGCTTTCAAAAGATTGATGTCAGATTAAGTTCAGGTATGTTCACTGTTTGCAATTTAGAAGATATATTTATGGATTTATTCATGAATATAGGTCTGCATTAAGTTTTGTCTTTTATATCTGCTATAAGTCCAGCTTTAACACCTTCTCATCTGGCCTAATGTACAATGATGGCTGGGTGGGAGACATGTGATGTCCTCCCAGGGTCACGCCTTGTCACGCCTTGTGCATGCCCCATGGGCCACGCTCCAGCGTGATCTGTCATTGGCCATGTCTATCAGTCATCACATGGTACAGACAGGACCATTCACAGCCTATCTGTACCTTGTAATTAACTCTGGCCAATCACAGCTAATCATAATAGTAAACAGTAATTGAGCAGTTTTCATTCAGAAATTGTTTTTGCTTATAACTGTAAAATTTACAGTTATAAGCAACTATAGTGTGTAAAAAAAAGAAAATCCTGATCACCTCCCCAGAGTAGTACAGTGTTACTATGGTAACACTGCATTGCTCTGGTCACTGTATGTAAAAAAAAACAATTTGTACAAAAAAAAGAAAACATTTTAAAAAAATATAATTATTTTTGCATACTGTCATGAATCAGTGTCCCTGACCACTGCCATACCAGTTATATGATGGTGCTATACTGCACTGGTGACAATATGTAAAACATTTTAAAAAATATATATTTTTTTACAGGCATAGCCCACTTTTAAGTACTCAATGGGGTTTATTTACTAAAGCTGGAAAGTGCAAAATCATTCTCACTTCTGCATAGAAACCAATGAGCTTCCAGGTTTTATTACCAAAGCTTAATTGAACAAGCTGGGGTTAGAAGCTCATTGGTTTCTATGCAGAAGTGAGCCTGATTTTGCACTTTCCAGCTTTAGTAAATGAACCCCATTGTGTACTTAAAAGTAGGGTATGCCTGTATTCTCTTCATTTTTCTCTTCAACTTAAAAAACTCACCGTGCCTCTTACTACATACCTTGGACTGGCTACTTTCCAAAATTGGGTCATTTGGGAGACAGTCGTACTGTCATGGCATTTTTGTGCCAGAAATGCAGCAGTATACATTTTGACATACATTTATGAAGAATGATTATTTATTGGCTAAATTTTATAACAGAAACACAGAAAAACATGTTTTTTTTCTAAATGTTTGGTCTTTATTTGTTTGTTTTGCAAAAAATTAAAACAAAGTGATTAAATACCACCAAAAGTAAGCGCTATTTGTGAGAAATAAATTATACTAATTTCATATGGATGTTGCATGACTACACAATTTTCATTCAGTGTGACAGTGCTGAATGCTGAAAATTGACCTGGGCAGGAAAGGAGTAAAAGTCACGATATTGAAGTGTTAATGTCAACATTATTTGCTGTCTAGTTTACCAGCTGAATAAGTTAAGTAATTAGATGCCAGTTTTAGACTTTGAATAGTAAATATTATTGTTAAAGTGTTAGTAAACCCACAACAGTAAAATCAGTCTGTATATGCAGTTAAGCATTCTTGTTATACTCACTGTGAAACCTAAGGGGTTAATCCTCTGCATTGTATAAAAAAAGGCTGTTTGATCCTGTCTTTTCTGATCCTCCCCTTCTTTTACTGTCCCCAATCAATCTGCTCAGTTTGGTGTGTATTGCTAGAGAGATTTTTTGGGGGAGGGTGCATGTGATCCAAACAGGGCCCATAAGCACTGTCCAAACAGACGATCAAGGGTCATGCAGCCTCATAGGAGAGCTAGAAGAGAATGAAAACTCATCCTGCAAGCTTTAACCAGTGCTCAGTTAGACACTGATAGAAGTCACAAGACTTCTATATACTGCTAATGAAAAAAGGTATTTAGCAGTTTATATTTACCAAAATGATTGTATTTCCATGTTCTGTGTACTGTGGAAGACCAGATATACTAAATGCAGGGTCCTGGGTTAAGTATCACTTTAATGTTAATTTTCTCTTTGTTCGTTTTAGCAACAACCAGGTTTGTATTGCTTGAGAAAATGTAGTTAATATAAAGTTATCAAACATCTGGCACTTACATTATAGTGTGTGAGAAGTAATACCAATAATCTACCAAAATCCATCCACACCTGTTTAGTAATCTAAATTATGCACAGTGATCACAAATGTGATCTCTTAATTCAATAATGCTGTATATCACAGCCATTTATTTAGGTAAAATCTTGCTAGAGGGACTAAAATGTGTGCATCTGTTCTGTAAACCTTCCTTATACAACTATTGTTAAAAGTGCTCTCGCACTACTATGGATCAGTGCATAAAGTATATAACAAAAAATAAATATTAGTAATATGTGCAGCAAAATCTATAGTGTAACACAGAACACTCAGCAATTAAAATTAATGAAATTATTTCACGCAAATATTGATAAATAATTCAAAATATAAACTTTAGGAGAGTGTTAATAATCATAAAATAAAATAAAATGAGTGATAGCTGAGATATAATAAAATAAATGTATGTGAACAATAAATTATATTAAAATCATGTGTTAATTCATAGTGTTCTTGGTGTCTTTGTGTGTATATATATATATATATATATATATATATATATATATATATATATATATTTGAGTGTATATAACCTGGTGAGATTACAATAAATACGTGCACTTCAAATTGCATATATAAAAATAATAAAAAGATAATAAATAAAGTCCAGTATTCTTGCAGTAAATGGAGAATAATGAGATTCAATAGTGCAGATAATTTTTTCGTAGTCCTATTGTAGCTTCTTTAATAGTCTTGTCTCTCAGAACTCTTACCTCAATGCTGGCTATAGCATGCAATCGCCACTAGAGGGATCTCCCGTCTTTCCTGGATAAAGTATGTGGTTCCTCTGGTTGGTATATTGTATTTGTCTTTCTTCTCAGGTTGCAGCGGTTCCCTCAGTGCTGGTTATAGCATGCAGTCGCCACTAGAGGGATCTCCCGACTTTCCAGCTACTTGGCCTCGCATACAGCCACTCTGTTTCAGCTCTTCCTCTCTGCAGAAATGTTGCCTTATGTTGCCCTTTGGAGACTTCAGTGTCAATCTTTCAACTGCCGACTACCCGACTGGCCCTTTCAGACACCTGCACAGCCCCGATGTCGCCCTTGAGAACAGTCATGCATTTAGCAGGGCATCAATCCCAATTGCCAGCCACAACACCCACCTCTAAATTCACTCCAGAGCATTATAAAAACACAGCATTGTAGTGTGCATTTAAATTTATTTTTCTTTTCTTTTCTGCTTCATAAGACAGTTTGCTATTCTTTTTACACATTTTGCTTGCACTGCAACGTAGTAAAATAAAAATACATGCAGTAAAAAGTGTGCCAAAATACAATAAAGTGCAAAAATACAATAAAAATGTAAAGTGCCTGATTTTGATAACACGATAATGTGAATCCAGCTTCATACATAAACATGAATGTATTTGTTTTATTAATTGCAGAAGATATTTCTTCTAATGGCCTTAGAGTGGTGACATTAATTGTTTATATTCTCATAAGCTTTCATATTTATTTCATAATTAAGAAATTAGTTCTCAGACTACACCCTGTACTGAAGTCCTCTAGTAGGCTTTCATTACAGTGTACACTATTCAAAGTGGGCACTGGGGGGCAGTTTACAGTAAATGCCATGATTTTAGTACCAAACATACCAGGTACTCCAGCTGTTCATTTTGATTCAGCACAGCACCATTTTAAGCCAATGCCTCTCCAAGTGCTTGTATTTTTGAGCCTATTAGGGCAGTACATGTATGTCGGTGAGCACACTTTCTGTACTTGTAATGAGCAGTTGTCAGATAGAAGATGACATAATCAGATCTTTGGATAGGGGCACATTTTTTTTTTTTTTACTTGGTGGCATTGGTTTAGAATGTTGTTAACTTACATTGCACTTTTGAGATGTGTACCTCTATCTGAACTCATTTGCACATGGCAGTTACTAGTTTCCCCTTACTGGCCAGATCTCACATTTAATTGATTGTAATTAATATTTACAAGAAGAAGAAAACCACCAACTTAACTACTTAAATATTTTACATCCTAACTGATGTATTGATAAGAGTGGCTGGATAGCAATGGAGATGTATTTCAGGCTGAAATGTACTACCCTAAAGGCATTCTTGACACATGAGATCTGCTCAATCTGTAAGATGCTTACATAGTTACATAGCTGGTAAGGTTAACTAAAGACCCTAGTCCATCCGGTTCAACCTGTGTGTGTGTGTGTGTGTTTGTGTTTATGTCGATAATTATTTACCATATCCCTGTATATTGTGTTCACTAAGATGCATGACCAAGAGTTTTTTTTAAACTATCAAAACTTCCTGCTGACCCCACCAATTGTGGAAGGGAGTTCCACATCCTTGCCACCCTGACAGTCAAAAAAATCCCTATGCAGCTTAAGGTTAAACAGCTTCTCCTCCAATTTTATTGAGTGGCCCGTGTCTTTCTACACTCCGTGAGCCTGAATTGTTTCCTCCTATGCTGGGATCACCATTGAGGTATTTGTATATCATTATCATATCTCCTCTATAGTGTCTCTTCTCTAGGGAGAATACGTTTAGTTCTTGTAGTCATTCCTCGTAACTGAGGTCCTCTAGTCCCCTAATAATTGTGTTGCCCTTCTCCAGACTCTCTCCAGTTCCAGCACATCCTTCCTGAGGATTGATGACCAGAACTGCATGGAATACACTAGATGTGGCCAAACCACAGTTTTATAAAGTGGCAGGATTATCATTTTATCTCTGGAGTAAATTCCCTTTTTAACACATGATAATAGTCTGCTTGCTTTGCTTGCTGCAGCTTGACATGGCATGCTATTTCTCAGCCTGTCTTCTACTAGAACTCCCAGATCTTTCTCTGTCCTGAGGTTCTCCCCTAGTGAGTAACTTGGATTCATATTTTTATCCTCCAAGTGCAGTACTTTACATTTTTCAACATTAAACCTCATTTGTCATGTAGTTGCCTACCCCTTTATTTTATTCAGGTCTTCTTGAAAAGTTTCTATATCCTGCTGGGAAGTTGTTGCCCTACTTATATTTGTATCATCAGAAAACACTGAACTTGAGCTATTAATACCAACCTCTATATCATTTATGAACAAATTCAACAGAATTGGTCCCAGGACAGAGCTTTGGGGTACCCCACTTACCACTCCAGACCAGTCTGAGTACATGCAATTCCATAGAACTTGGAGGCTCTGGAATTTACTCACCCTCTCAGATTCCTTCAATAATCTAATGGAGGCTTAACAACATATTCTAGACCACCAAACAACAGACTAAACACAGTAGGACAATCTTAGTCATGGAGAGAATTTCACTAGAAATATTTTCTGCCAAAAGATATATTACATATCTTCTCGGTCTACCATTACCATCACTACTAAATTTACTAACTAACTAACTAAATTACCACAAATACTACCCAGTCCACATCTCACAATGCTACTACCCCTGGAAAACTCCAAATTATTAATCTCTTTGCTAACCATCATTTTTTTCTTTTCTGTATGCGTATTTGATGTTACATTTTAATATAAATGTACAATGTTATATGTTATTACAGCTGGTATTTTTTATACCATTGTTTATAAACAATGTTTATACATCCTTTATATCTAATATAAATGTAGAAGGTCTACTTTATTGAATCTTTACATTTACAAAATAAACCTTTATTGGGAATAAAATCTCTTTTTGGCTGCTTTAGGAAAGATAAAACAATGCATATTAGGAAGGAAACTCTGTTCATAAGGAATTATAATTTTTAGACATTCCTCCCAATAATTATTATGTACTAAAGCAAAATTTTAAGTGATTCTTATAAGAGATTCACTGAGATTTTGATTCCAAATTATTGACCTTGCTATCTTTTTGTGCAGGTTATTTGTAAACACTGCGGAATAGCATATCACAAAAATACTTGTAACAACAGTTTTCCTCTAACTGTTATCACTTTGAAACTTACAAGAATGGATTATTTAGCTGCATAAGCCATTTATAACCAATTCTTGAAGTAAAATCCATGAATTTGTGCAGCTAGTTTTGACAAATGGCACAAAGGCCAGCATCCATTAAAGTTTTATTTCTGTTTGCTGCACCAAGTTGTCATTTTTTTTCCAGTTTTATCATAGGTCAGGAGTCTTTTCCTGAGTTTAAAAATGGAGTGTGCTGTATTGATATCATAAATAGTAACCCTATTGGAAGAACAGCACTATGGACATGGAGAAAGCAGCATTTATCAAAAAACAAAATGACTTCCAATAGACAACAGCAAATATCTATCATAGATGCCCAGTAGGTTTTATTGTGAACTTCCATGACCTCTAAATATTTTCTGTGCTAAAATATGAAAACAGCTCTATTATGTTGTGTATATGAAACAACTTTATTTATTATTATACATCCATAACACATTTGAATAAAATATAGGTAATTCTAAAAATGACTGTGCTATTTTAAAAAATGAGAATATGCAATAACTGCAAAAAAAACTTGCTTGTCCTGATTTTTACAGCCTCTGCCAAGCTCCTCCAGAATTTTCACATCTGACACTTTCAGGACTGTCAGTTGCCTATATCTTTGCAATGTGCTGTGTTCCATTCTCCATGTTCTACATTCTTTCTATGTTTTGTATTGACTTAGGGGCTGGTGGATGGAACCACAGCATGCAGCTAGGCACAAGGCATCTGACACACCCAGGAGTGCTTTGGATGTAAAGATCCCACCAGAGACTGTAGCTTTGCAAGAAAGTAAAGATATTAGCAGGGGCTTTGAGATAGGCAAGTATAAGGACTCTTCAATTGCAGGTTGTGTTATTTCAATTTCTTTTAACGGCAATATGGTAATGTTAATAATATTAACAAATAGTTTTATGGAGTAATATTTCAGTGCATTATAATTCTGTTTGTGGATTATTTTATTTAGTGCATACATTTTTTAACCACTTCCTGCCCGGCCTATAGCAGATTGATGGCCGGGGCGGTGGTTCAGTTATTCTGACTGGGCATCATATGACGTTCAGCAGGATAACAGCCACTGCGCGCCCATGGGGGCATGCATCGCGGCAATCTGTGGAGCGATGTGTCAGTCTGACACACCACTCCACTGATCTTGGTAAAGCGCCTCGGGAGGAGGCTCTTTACCACATGATCAACCGTGTCCAATCACGGCTGATCACAATAGGAAAAGCCTATTAAAGACGTGAGTAGTCTGACAGACGTGAGTAGAGGAGAGCTGATCAGCAGCTCTCCTGACAGGGGGGGTCTGCGTTGATTGTTTATCAGCGCAGACCCCCCTTGGATGCCCACACTAGACAACCAGGGAAGCCGCCTGGACCACCAGGGAAGGGGGCAAAATGTGGATGGCCAGGTATGTACCCCATGGCCATCCACATGTGCAAATGATGCCCAATCTGTGCCAATCAGTGCCCACAAATGGGCACTGACTGGCACCATTATATATCAGTGATGCCCTGCAATGCCACCCATCAGTGTCATCAGTGCCACCAATCAGTGTCATCAGTGCCACCCATCAGTGTCATCAGTGCCGCCTATGAGTGCCCATCAGTGCCACCTATGAGTGCCCATCAGTGCCACATACCAGTTCCACCTATCAGTGCACATCAGTGCCGCCTATCAGTGCCCATCATCAGTGCCCGTCAGTTCCACCTCATCAATGCCCATCAGTGCAGCCATATCAGTGCCCGTCATTGAAGAAGAAAACTTACTTATTTACAAAAATTTTTAACAAAAACAAAGAAAAACTATTTTTTTTTCAAAATTTTCGGTCTTTTATTATTTGTTGTGCAAAAAATAAAAAACCACAAAGGTGATCAAATACCACCAAAAGAAAGCTCTATTTGTGGGAACAAAATAATAAAAAATTTGTTTGGGTACAGCGTTGTATGACCACGCAATTGTCATTCAAATTGCGACAGCGCTGAAAGCTGAAAATTGGCCTGGGCAGGAAGGTGTCTAAATGCCCGGTATTGAAGTGGTTAATGAACTATTTATTTAGAGAAAAAATGTTCACATTTCACAGAAAACAATAGTAGCATGAGGAAAAAGTAAAAAAATTAAAAGAGTTGGAAGTGGCATAGCATATGCACCATAAAGCACTGCAATAAAACATTGCACAAATGAAAGAGTAAGTTACCGAAGAAACAATGTCCCAAAAAATTAAAACAATAACTGGGGTGACCCACACTGAGGCCACAGCAGCAGACCAAACGTGGACCAGCCCATACCAGTGCATATAACAAGACAAAAGGTCAAAATAAAATTATGCATGATATCAATACAATGCAGCAACATAGTACATAAGTGGGAAAAGAAAAAAGAAAAGAAAGTCAGGAGCAAGAAGGAAAGAAAAGAGAAAAGGGTAGTCATTTGCGTACATTTTTAAATTCAAAAGCATGAACCAGAACTTATTGATTTAGCAAATAAATCAGAGGTCTCACAATAAGATTGTAATATGTTTTTTTTTTTTTTTTTTAGGAGTTGTCCTAATAGGCAAGTATATTGCTTCTTTTAGAGAGAAGTGACATTAAAGGGCACAGGAAACTCTTTAAAATAAAATCCAGTGTGCCCCCTGTCAGTTAACAAAAGTGGGATCCTAAATGGATACCAGTCACAGAAGGACTAGAGGTTATAAGCAATCACTCATCATTCCCTATACTAGATACTAAAGGAACATCTATAAAGGTATCTTAAGTGTAATATTGCAGAACCAGCGATTTGCATGATATGCATGCATAGAGAACAAAGGAGATACTTGGATGGACAAACTAAATTCCATTATGTTCCATGTATGGGCAACATAAATATTTTTTTGTCTAATGTAAATACTTTCAGTTAAAGATTCTAACCTTATAAAATGCTTACATAATATTTCTCTTTTCTTTATAGCATTGCTGTCTTGTTTCCAAGGTTTCAATTCAGTTAAAAAAAGATTCAATAAATTAAGTTGAAATTACCAAAAGCAAAGGGATGGCAGCTGCACGTCGAACTGAACATTGTTCTGGAAATGTATTAAACCATAAAAAAATACACCTACGCTAACAAACAAAACATCTATTTTTAAGCTTGATGCCTTTGTTTTCTAATCAATACAGCAAAACACATACATTAAATAGTTTTGTACAAGCAGTTGGTGGGAGATATTCAAGGAGGTAGTTGATTATCTTGTTTTTTTTACACTCCATTCCAATTTTCCAAGTGCTTTCTTTATTTTAGGTTAGCCATAAACATAAGATCATGATCAGATTCCACATAAATGGTCAAATTGATGAAATTGTGATAAGGCTGCATAGTGCTTTAGTCTTTGGTATACTTGATCATCACAAATAAATTATCCATCTCAGTCTCACTAATGTTGGTTTTTGTTTACCAATTGTGTTTCATGTTTTCTTATCGCTACATATTTTCTTTCCTGCTTTTTTAAGCTTATTTCTATATTTATGTGCTAATATATATTTTAAAGTACAGTGGCAGTCATATCTTTTTTTAGGGTGCTGCACATAAGCAGTATATTAATGTTTGGTTTTTCAAACTCAGCACTAGACTTTTTTATTCAAAGAACCGTAAAATTCATTGTTGCCAAAAAAGTTGTCATCAGAAGAGAAATAGAAATAAACTATTTCCTTCACTTTGGAAGGATTCTTCCCTGTATCTAAAAGACAAATGCAGTGAAATTTCTCAAGTGGGACACGGACAGCAAAAAAAAATCCTCTTCTACTCTACCCTAAATAAAAAAAAAGTCTTGGCTACATATACGTTGCAATTTGAACTTTGGAAAAATCAAGGTCCTACATACAGCCAAGACATCTGCTCAATTAGACACAAAAGTAAAAAAAAAATAAAAAATCAAGTAGAAACTGATGGATGTTTTAGCCATTTTTACTCTCTAATTAAAAATAAAGAAATATAAGTTTTGGCTTTAGGTTTTACTTCAAAACTAAGGGGTCAATTTATTTAGTTTTATATTTCACACAAGAGTTACCCAACTTTCATTTAAGATTCACACATACTGTTTTTCCACCTGGACTTAATTGGAAAAATGTGCAAATTCTGTGGGATAATTGTGTAAATCTTGATTTAAAATGTATAAATATTAGTCTTCCCACTTACACATATACTTAACCTAACCTAACTTTGAAAATTAGTTCACTTTTTGGGAAAAATAAAAAAATGGACATATTTCTGCAGGAAAAAAACCATGAGCATTTGTTATTGTTTCCCTCAGGACTCTGGAAACATCAGGGGGATCAGGGGTGCAATGTCAGGCTCCTGCAGACAAGCCCTGCAGACAAGCCCTGCAGCTTTCAGCCCATACCTCTGATACAGACTGACTGTTTACAAGCTGCAGACCTTGTGAATGAATGAATGAACAGAGTGCTCCCCTCACAGTTCATTGAGAACTATAAGCCATCAGCTTAAATGGTTGATGGTACTTGTACTTCTCTCAATTACAGGTTGCTGTGAATGAATGCTACTTTCAAAATGTGACAGTGGGTGTTGGGAGAAGGTCTGGAGCATGTTACACGTTACATCTAAACTATAGGTGTCATGTGTAACATGCACTGAAAGATGAACTTATCCTTTAACCTTCAACATTAGACCTCCATAACACTTATGCCGCGTACACACGAGCGGACTTTCTATCCTACTTGGTCCGGCACACTTTCCGACGGACTTTGTCCGCCAGGTGCGCCGGACTTTAAAACGGACGGACTTGCCCACACACGCCGGGACTTTCCGGCGGGCTAAGTCCGCCCGTCTTTCCGACGGACTTTCGCCGGAGTTCCGGCGGACTTTCAGAATGAACAGACTTGCCCACACACGGACAAGTCCGTTCATTTTGAACGTGACTCAGGTGCGACGGGACTAGAAAAGGATGTCAATCTTGCCGCTTTTATCGGCGAGATTGACACCTTACTAGCCCCGTCGCGGGGCATACCAGGCCCTTAGGTCTGGTATGGATTATAAAGGGGAACCCCGCTACGCCGAAAAAACGGCGTGGGGTCCCCCTAAAATCCATACCAGACCCCGATCCGAGCACGCAGCCTGGCCGGTCAGGAAAGGGGGTGGGGACGAGCGAGCGCCCCCCCCCCCCCCTCCTGAACCGTACCAGGCCGCATGCCCTCAACATGGGGGTGGGTGCTTTGGGGGAGGGGGGCGCCCTGCGCCCCCCCCCCCAAAGCACCTTGTCCCCATGTTGATGAGGACAAGGGCCTCTTCCCGACAACCCTGGCCGTTGGTTGTCGGGGTCTGCGGGCGGGGGCTTATCGGAATCTGGGAGCCCCCTTTAATAAGGGGGCCCCCAGATCCCGGCCCCCCACCCTATGTAAATGAGTATGGGGTACATGGTACCCCTACCCATTTACCTAGGAAAAAAGTGTAAGTAATAAAACACACTACACAGGTTTTTAAAATATTTTATTAAACAGCTCCGGGGGGGGGATCTTCCTCCGGCTTCGGGGGTCTTCTTCCGGCTTCGGGGGTCCCTCCGCTTCATCTTCTCCCGGCGTCCGGTTGGTTCTTCTCCGCTCTCTTCTCCCGGTGTTCCTGTTCTTCGGCCGGCTCCTCTGCTGTCTTCAATTAGCTCTCTTGCCAGCAGAGGTCCGGACTTCTGGGCTTCTGGGCTTCTGGGCTTCTTCTCTTCTCCAGATGTTGACACGACGCTCTCTCCTGCTGGACTGCTCTCCGAGGGCTGCGTTGTGACTTATATAGGTGGAGACCCCGCCCCCTTTTGATGTCACAGTCCCTGGGCATGCTGGGACTGTGACGTTTTAGGGGGCGTGGTCAACATCACCCAGTGACCACGCCCCCTAAAACGTCACAGTCCCAGCATGCCCAGGGACTGTGACATCAAAAGGGGGCGGGGTCTCCGCCTATATAAGTCACAACGCAGCCCTCGGAGAGCAGTCCAGCAGGAGAGAGCGTCGTGTCAACATCTGGAGAAGAGAAGAGAAGAAGCCCAGAAGCCCAGAAGCCCAGAAGTCCGGACCTCTGCTGGCAAGAGAGCTAATTGAAGACAGCAGAGGAGCCGGCCGAAGAACAGGAACACCGGGAGAAGAGAGCGGAGAAGAACCAACCGGACGCCGGGAGAAGATGAAGCGGAGGGACCCCCGAAGCCGGAAGAAGACCCCCGAAGCCGGAGGAAGATCCCCCCCCCCGGAGCTGTTTAATAAAATATTTTAAAAACCTGTGTAGTGTGTTTTATTACTTACACTTTTTTCCTAGGTAAATGGGTAGGGGTACCATGTACCCCATACTCATTTACATAGGGTGGGGGGCCGGGATCTGGGGGCCCCCTTATTAAAGGGGGCTCCCAGATTCCGATAAGCCCCCGCCCGCAGACCCCGACAACCAACGGCCAGGGTTGTCGGGAAGAGGCCCTTGTCCTCATCAACATGGGGACAAGGTGCTTTGGGGGGGGGCGCAGGGCGCCCCCCTCCCCCAAAGCACCCACCCCCATGTTGAGGGCATGCGGCCTGGTACGGTTCAGGAGGGGGGGGGGGCGCTCGCTCGTCCCCACCCCCTTTCCTGACCGGCCAGGCTGCGTGCTCGGATCGGGGTCTGGTATGGATTTTAGGGGGACCCCACGCCGTTTTTTCGGCGTAGCGGGGTTCCCCTTTATAATCCATACCAGACCTAAGGGCCTGGTATGCCCCGCGCTCGCCGCAATAGGAAAATGTGTTTTTCCTATTGCAGCGAGCGTGAGATGCAATACCCTGCCCTCGTGTTGTATCTGGTCCGTCGGACCAGCCTACACACGAGCGGGCTTTCCGTCGGACCAGCACACACACGAGCGGACTTTCCGCCCGAAACTGAGTCCGGCGGAAAGATTTAGAACTTTCTTCAAATCTAGGTCCGGCGGGCTTTTGGGAAAAAGTCCGCCGGAAAAGTCCGCCGGTGCCTACACACGGGCGGATTGTCCGGCACACTCTGGTCCGCCGGACCAAGTATGCCGGAAAGTCCGACCGTGTGTACGCGGCATTAATCCTAGAATTGTACCTCATAACACTTAAACTAACAATACGATAAGCCTTTATTATATGCTTAAAACTTTAGCCGAGTCCTCTGCCTAATTTTAATCATGAACCTAAACGTTAACCGCTTCCCGACTGCCTCCTGTATATATACGGCGGCAAAATGGCTCTCCTGCACGAATCGCCATATATATATAAGGAGGCTATTTTAAGAGTCATACCAGGCACAAACGCGCCACTGGTGATGCGTGTGCTCCCGCTGCATGGCGGGGGACCCAATGCATGTGGCATGCAGGCGCGATCGCTGCTGGCCACCCGCGATCATGGACACAAGAGCAGGAATGGGTATTTGTGTGTGTAAACACACAAATCCCTGTTTTCACAGGGGAGAAGAAACAGATTGTCTGTTCCTACTAAGTAGGAACAATGATCTATCTCCTCCCCCAGTCAGACCCATCCCCTCACAGTTAGAACATACCCAGGGAACGCGCATTTAAACCCTTGATCTCCCCTAGTGTTAACCCCTTCCATGCCAGTGTCATTTATACAGTGATCAGTGGCTATTTTTAGCTCTGATCGCTGTATAAATGTCAATGGTCCCAAAAAAGTGTCAAAAGTGTCCGATCTGTCCACCGCAATGTCGCTGTCCTGATAAACATTGCTGATCGCCACCATTAATAGTAAAAAAAAAAAAAATAATAAAAATGCCATAAATTGATCCCCTATTTTGTAGACGTTGTGCAAACCATTCAAGATACGCTTATTGCAATTTTTTTTAACAAAAATATGTAGAAGAATACATATGGGCCTAAACTGATGAAGAAATGTGTTTTTTTTTTAAATGGGATATTTATTATAGCAAAAAGTTAAAAATATTGTGTTTTTTTCAAAATTGTCGCTCTTCTTTTGTTTATAACACAAAAAATAAAATAAATAAACTGCAGAGGTGATTAAATACCACAAAAACAATGCTCTATTTGTGGGAAAAAAAGGACGTAAATTTTGTTTGGGTACAATGTCGCAAGACCACACAGTTGTCAGTTAAAGCGACGCATTGCCGTATCACAAAAAATGGCCTGGTCAGGAAGGGGGTAAATTTTATTATACTAACCTAAAGTATTGTAAAAGTTTGATTGGTGTGTGGACACCCAAGCTCGAAAGAAGCCAGTCATTTGATAGACTTCTGTCAATGTGAACACTGGACAACTTTTGTTGATCAGCCACTCCAGCCACTGATTAGTGTATTCTGAGAGTGATAGATCCCGCTGTCAGAATTCAGTATACCATTCAGTATACCATTCAGTATACTGTCAATAGACAGTTTAACTATAAATAGGAATGAGGTTCACTATTTGGGTTTAAGGTAAATTATGCAGGTTAGAGATGTGTGGTACCAGTAGATTTATGTACAGATTTGCCCAGATTTTTAAATCATAATGGACCACATGACCTTTGAACTATGGCCAGTGGGCTTGAAAGGAGGGTGCTGTTACATAAGCCAGTCCCATCACTATAAAAAAAGTTACAGAGCAGCTTTAGTGACAGTGTATTGAATGCAGCCCTAAGGAAAAGGATGTGGAAAACTGTCAAACTATACTTTAGTTCTGATTGCTAGCTATTCGAACAATCTACCATTTTCTACCTTTTGTGGCCCAATTATTGTGGGCTGATTTGTTTTTGATTTTTTAATTTTTCATATTGTATGGTTGATGTAAGGTCAGTGGTCATTTTCAGCTGCTGTTCTCTTTCATAGCAAGACTTTCCTTTGAAAAAAATGGGCTTTTCTTTCAGGGGTCGTATTTTGGCATTTTCATGTCATTTGGTGGTTTCTTGATTTTCGCTTTATGCTGACATGGCCTCATTCTGCCTCATTCACTTGTTACTGGTCATTCCCCTTTAAAATGCCTTTTTGTTCACAGCATGCAGCTTTATTCTTTGAAAGAAAAATAAAACTAAGTGCAAGAGCAGTGTGCACCTAAACCACCTCATATTATATCACTCATATTCACCACAACCCACTATACCCATAGTAAAATAAAGGTCAGGAATACACTGGTTAGACCTATTATTACCTATTAAAACTATCCTCCTGTTGGCCAATTTTACACTAGTGTATCATCTGTAGCATCTTAATTTTTATAGTAAAATCTCTACCTGTGCTTTTTGTCCCTAATATCTTTGAGCCTAGCCTTGTTCGTCAAAATTGCCCTGCTGTTGGCCGATTTTACAATGATGTGTCATCTGGTCTTCTAATTATCTTCTTATTGAGAGTTTCATAGAAATTGGCTGAGCAGCAGAAGGCTGCTCTTGTAATCAGCAAAAGCAGCCTCACTAAACTACTGGCTATTTTTTACTGCCACTTAGTGAGCCTATGATGTCACTGCCATACCCTTAGCAGTATCCAGCTTTCAATCATTTTTTTTATACAGTATCCCAAACTTTGTAACAAGATTCAAGTTCTATAGACTTAGGGTAGCTTAGGGAATGTCAAACCAGATTCATAAACCATCTGCAAACCAAACTAAGACTTGTCCCCTCATCCCTAACTATAGATTAAACCTTCATCTCCAAATCTACACAAGGACATTTTGGTGCTGAAATTGTGGGATTGAAATATCTTCTTCAAGAAATAGGCTTTAGATTCTTTACATTTACTGACTGTTTCATTGTTTTTTCTTTCTTGTTTTTATCCATGTTTAACAGTAATATGTGATGGAGGATCTGATTTAATACTTTTAATGATAGCAAATGTGTGGACATTTTAATAACAATTTTTCCTAAACTACTTCCGGACTGCTCACCGCACATATACTGTGGCAGGGAGGCCCGGCTGCATGAAACAATGTACCTGTATGTTGTTCCTGCTCCCTGGTATGAATTGCACGCACGCCACCGGCTGCACACTCCCGCTGTGATTGAACACAGCAGGAGCCAATCAGCGGGTCCGATGGCTGCGATGGCCACCAGCCACCCACGATCAATTGAGGGAATGACAGAACGGCGGTCTGCCTATGTAAACAAGACAGACTGTCGTTCTGTCACAGAGCAAGAGAAAGATCTGTGATTCCTACTAAACAGGAACACAGATCTCTCTCTTTGTCTAGTGTCAGCATCCCCCATACAGTTACAAAGCATTCCCAGGGAACACATTTAACCCTTTGATTGCCCCTGATGTTAACCCCTTCCCTGCCAGTGTAATTTATACCGTGACAGTGCATTTTTTTAGCACTGATCACAGTATTGGTGTCACCGGTCCCCAAAAAGTGTCACTTAGTGTCCAATTTGTCCGCCGCAATGTCGCAGTCCCAGTAAGAATCACTGATCACCACCATTACTAGTAAGAAAAAAGTCCCTAACCCTACGTTCACACCTATGCTTTTTTTGTGCATTTTTCACTTTGCAGAAATGTACTGAAGTCCATTTAACATGGTTTCCTAAGGTACTAGTTCACATCTATACGTTTTGCGGCTGGTGCGTTTTTGGAAAGGGCCGGGGACTTTTTTCCTGTGATTTGTGGCTAATAGACTTCACTGGAGCTGCACCAGAATTTTTGATGTGTTTTGCATTTTGCCATTCTTATTTTACCACTGTATATAGCTGGATACTAAGCAGGGGACTGGGAAGCCGGCTGCTGCGTCCTTAGCAACCGATGCGTCATCAGCTGTCAGCGGGGTTCCCCGCTGACATCTGAATGTGAAAAAATATTGCCGGCAAAAAAATTTGCAAAAAAAACAGTGTGGGGTTACCCCCAGATCCATACCAGGCCTTTCCGGTCTAGTATGGATTTGGAGGGGACCCCCCATGCCAAAATAAAAAAAAAATGGTGTGGAGTCCCCCAAAAATCCATACCAGACCCTTATCCGAGCATGCCACCTGGCAGGTCAGGAAAGGGAGGGGACGAGTGAGCGCCCCCTCCTGAACCATACCAGGCCACATGCCCTCAACATGAGGGGTGGCTGCTTTGGGGCAGAAGGGGCTCTGCACTCCCCCATCCTAAAGCACTTTGTCCCTATGTTGATGAGGACAAGGGCCTCTTCCAGAAAACCCTAGACAGTGGTTGTAAGGGTCTGCAGGTGGGGGGGATTATTGGAATCTTGAAGCTCCCCTTTAAGAAGGGGGCCCCCAGATCCCACCCCCCCATGTGAATGGATATCGGGTACATCGTACCCCTACCCATTCACCAAAAAAGCAGTGAAATGTAATAAAAACACAAGAGCCATTTTTTTTGTCAATTCCTTTATTAATAGCTCTGTCTTCTCTAGCCATCTCTTCCTCAAGCTGTCTCTTCCCGCTGTCTTCTCCTTCCCACTGTCTCCTCCCACCGTCTTCTCCTTCCCACCATCTCCTCCTTGAGCTGTCTCTTCCTGCTGTCTTCTCCTTCCTGCCGTCTCTTCCCACTGCTGTCTTCCCACCCCCTCCCGCAGACCCCGACAATCACTGGCTATGGTTGTCGGGAAGAGGACCTTGTCCTCATCAAAGCACCCTCCCCCCCTGTTGAGGGCATGCGGCCTGGTATGGTTCAGGAGGGTGTCGCTCGCTCGTCCCCTGCCTTTTCTGACCTGCTGGACAGCATGCTTGGAAAAGGGTCTGGTATGGATTTTGGGGGGACCCCACAACATTTTTTTTATTTTGGGGTGTGGTCCCCTCCAAATCCATACTAGAACTGAAGAGCCTGGTATGAACCTGGGGGGGAACCTCACACCATTTTTTTCACAAATTTTTTTCATGTGCCTGAAAATGCATCAAGCACAGCCGCATAGATGTGAACCTAGACTGAATCTATCCCATAGATTGTAGAAGCGATAACTTTTGAGCAACCATTCAATATACAGTAAATGGGATTTTTTTACCAAAAATATGTAGCAGAATATAAATTGGCCTAAATTGATGAAGAAGTCAGATTTTTTACATATTTTTATTGGATGGGTTTTATAGCACAAAGTAAAACAATATTGTTTTTTTTTTTCAAAATTGTTGCTCTTTTCTTGTTTATAGCGCAAAAATAAAAACCGCAGAAATGATCAAATACCACCAAAAGAAAGCTATATGTGTGAGAAAAAAAAAGGACATTAATTTTGCACGTCTGCACAATTGTCTGTTAAGTCAAGTAATGCAGTGCCGTGTCGCAAAAAATGGCCTACTCACTAAGGGGGTAAATCCTTTAGGTGATTAATATTGATATTAATATTGGTGTTATAATGTTTTTTTATTGATCCTTCAATAAATTACTTGCTATCCCTACTACCATGACACTAGATATTTAACAGTAGTCCAAGCCATGTACTTTCAGTGCCTAGGTTTGGTTCCAGTGGGTAGGGTTCTATGTTCTGCTTAACTCAGAAAATGTTATTTTTAATAAACAAATAATTAACAATAGCAGCATGTTAGTTCTACCATGTTTCCTCACAGGTAGCTAGTAAATAGTAAATGTTTAGGGAAGTGTTACTTGTCTAAAATTTAATTTTCACAGAGTATCTACTAAAAAGGAGCCAAGAATGGTATCAACAAAGACATGCTTGATTTTTTATACTTATTTAAGTAAGCAAGCTGGAAGTTATTGCCATAGCCGCAACTGCTGAAAATACAGCAAACTGTTGTAACTGTAGAGCATTACCAGTTTAAAACCTAACATCACATATCTAATCTACTTACCAGCTATCACAAGCTAACAAAAGTTTAATAAGCAAGGCACACATCCATTTTGTTATATGCTGGTGTGTTCAAGTGTGTAACAGCAGTGTTTGATGATGTTTAGAAGGAGGAAACCTAAATGATAAAATAGCGTGTGCATCTTTCTTTATTTGAGACACTGTATCTACTTTATGCCTGAGATCTATATAGGGCAGGTGTCACATATCCTAAGTGTCAAACCATACTGTTAGCTATTCTTCATTAGCTGAGATTTTTCCTTGGGGACTCCTTAGGTACAAAGCACTGAATTGAGAAAAATGGAAAATGAAAGTGGGATTAAAGGGCAGCTTTTGTCTTCCAGCATTTTACTATCATGCAAGAGAAATCTGATATTGCATTTTAGCAATACCCTGGAGTACACTGTTCTCTCTGTACGGACCGTTTTTGATATTATTGTGAAGTATAAAAGAGTGCAACAATTTCTGTATTTTTGTCACTGATTTTGGGCAGTGTGTTCACTTTGTTTCCGTAGCTATAAAAATATAATACTCAAATATTTTTATATGAATCAGTTGTTATTAGTTATTTTTCTATTATTTGTTAAAAATGTCTCTTAATTATATAAAAAAGTCTATTTTTTTAAGCAAATAGGGGAATATTTTTAAAGATTCATCAGACCAGCAAATGTGTAATTGTTATCAGCAATCAGTGGGGTCAAAGTGGGAGCATTTGTAATTAATAATTTAATATAATATAATATAATAAAACCAGACCAATGTACAAGGCAGTGTAAATCTGCTCAAGGTCTCTGTGCCTCGTGCTCCAGTTGACCCCAGGTACAGGCCTCACTTTAGCTTGTCCTGGCTTAGCAAATTCACAGTTATCAGACCAGATTACTTCACCATGGGGGTTATTTACAAAAGGCAAATCCACTTTGCAATACAAGTGCACTGCAAGTGCACTTGGAAGTGCAGTCGCTGTAAATCTGAGGGATAGATCTGAATTGAGGGGAAGCTCTGCTGATTTTTTCATCCAATCATGTGCAAGATAAAATGCTGTTTTTATTTTCCTTGCATGTCCCCCTCAGATTTACAGTGACTGCACTTCCAAGTGCACTTGCAGTGCACTTGTAGTGCAAAGTTGATTTGCCTTTCGTAAATAACCCCCTTCACAATTGAAGTTTAACCCCCTAACTAATTTAGGTATTTAATCTTATTGACAGAGGCCTCCCCCTTCTCCTATATGCAATGTTCTACTTCAAATCACTAGATAAACATTGTGTTCTGTTAAGTGATAACCAGTCTGTATCAAATTTTGCAGCCATGGGGTGAAAGTTTCTTTTGAAGTGGATCAATTTCAGTGTGTAATTCCATCAGCATGACTATTTTTCTATGCTACCTGTGCTTTCAAGGAAACCATGGACAGTTTGGTACACCAACCCTATAACTTACATAATGTTTATTTCTAACATCCTTCTTTAAATGAAACATACATTATGCCATATCTACAGTTTTTGTTTTTTATGTTTTTTTTTGTTTTTTTGTTTTGTTTCAACAGCTTTTTATTCAGTTTTAACATGTGGTTAACATGCAAAAGGTCCACCCACGCAGGGGCTAGCATTGAAGTTGGAACAGGTCTTAGCTCATAAGAAGGGCAAAAATAAAGTAACACAAACAGAAAAAAATGAGAGCTAACACAACAGTAGTAAATTTAAGTGTGAAAGATACCATCAGGATCCAGGGATCTCAGAGAGGCTCCCCATAACTACAGGGCACCCCCTAAGCCTATCAAAACCAAAAAGGGGGTGCAATGTACAGCCAAAACTGAACTAACACAAATAGAGGAGGAGAATACAGAAGAAAGTTAGGCAGAAAGGTGAAGCTAAAGAGAGGGAGGTCGCTCACCTACTGAGTAGGGAGCTGGAGAAGGAATAGGGGAGTCTAGGAAAGAAAAGGAGGCCAGAAGGATAGGGACCAGGAGATGGGGAAAGGGGAAGGGCTCAGGAACATCTGGGCCACCCGTCACAGATGGACGAAGCTAGCTGGGGGGAGAGTAGGAAAGGCCTATGACAGCCATGGTTCCCAAATTTTGAGGAACTTGGCATGAGTGTTGCAGCGCTTGACATCTGTTCATTAAGCATCAAGAGTTTCTCTTGGCTTGCTCTCAATGAATGTTATGTTTCAACATTTTCTATATTTATTTTGTTTTTCTTCAATTTTTTCATATATATAGCTTGTTACCCTGTGGAGTGGGGGATCTAGGGGGCTACCCTGTGCGTTTTCCTCATACCCCCCTTAGGTTTTTTGTGGAGCCAGCATGGGCAATGTTTTGTGTACTGATATATACCTCACTACCTGTGTTTTTTTTGTTTTTTTTTTATTATTTGTGGTTTTATGAAGCCACCTAGTGACCTTTTTGGTTAATTTTTTTCCTTAGTCCCTCTGTCTCTGCCTCCATCTTTTCTATGTAACCTCTCCTTCATGTTTTCACCATTTGAGAACCTAGGGACAGAGACAATGACATATATTCATATATGTTTCTGGATTTTCTCTATTGTATCTTTTTTTTCTTCTCTTCTTCCCACTCTTCTTTTCTATTTCCTCTCTTTTCTATTTCCTTTCTTTCTGCTGGGAACTGCTGGTTTATGAGATACCTATGTTATTTGGTCACCTCTCTCCCCTGATTTATATTACTTACTATGACGACTGATTGCCCAGTTAATTTAGCTTCTTTTAATTGTAGGGGATTCAATGTACCAGAGAAGCGCAGCCAAATCCTTTATCATTTTCATAAAATGCGCTCCAATATTCTGCTATTGCAAGAAGCGCATTTTAGCACGGGCTCCATACCAGCCCTGCGTGATCAATATTATCAGACTTGGTTTCATAGTTCTTACCCTCATGCCAAGTCTAAAGGAGTCTCCATTGCTTTTCATAAGTCTATTGATCCTGAGGTCCTCGACTCCCTTATAGAGGAGGCTGGTCACTTAATTTTTCTTAAACTGAAACTTAACAATTTTCTCTTTACAGTGGCCAACATCCATAATCTGAATCAGGCTCGGTTCCTCTCTTCTACTCTCACAAGACTGTCCTCCTTTGGAGGCCCATGTGTTATCATCAGTGGAGATCTCAACACCACCCTCTCCCCGTCTGCAGACACATCCTCTGGTAAGTCATCCGTACCCATATCCTCACTGGCATACATTAAATCCTTACCACATCCTCACATTTGGTGGCTGTTTAGCGCATTTAACACCCTACAGAGAGGGATTACAGCTATTATTCAGTAGCCCACAACTCATAAAGCACACTAGACTATTTTTTAATTTCCCAGTCCCTACTGGACACCCCTTTGCAAGCTGCTATCAGACATCTTCTCTGGTCCGACCATGCCCTGGTTTATTTTACCTTGGCATGCCCACCAAAAGCTCATAGGGGCATACTCTGGAGACTCAATGACAATTTATTACGAGATTCTGTGTGTGTGGCCGAGATCTCCAAAACCATTCAGAATTTCGTGTCCAACCACTCTTCAGACACTACCACTCCCCTCAATAAGTGGGAAACACTAAAATGTGTAGTTTGGGGCATACTTATTCAGCACAGTTTCCGTCTGAAGAAGTTCATAGCGGATGATATCCGTCACCTGCTGTCCACCATTGTGGAGCTTGATCCACATCATAAACGTGACTTAGACCCCACCATCTTCGTTAAGCTATCCAATGCCTGTCATGACCTGCTCCAACTCCTAGATTCCCACTCCTTAAATGCACGTGACAGGGCACGTAATTTTCACTATTCCCTAGCTAACAAATAGCCAACACTTAGTGCGGACTCTTCACCCTAGACCTTCCCGTCATTCTACTCCGTTTATCACCCAACCAGGACAAAACTTTTAATACAAAGGGCATTTCCTCTTCTTTTAGACAATATTATTCCCAACTCTATAACTTAACATCTGACACTTCCAACAACCCTATCCTTTCCTCTAGGGATGACATGCAGGCTTACATTTCAGAAACAGCCCTACCCATGATGGATACACAAGATTCTCTGGATCTAGACAAACCCTTGATTGAACAGGAATTTCTTAGTGCCATCAAGGATTGGAAGATGGGCAAATATCCTGGCCTGGACGGGTTTACACCTCGGTTTTACAAAACTTTTGCCCCCCTTTTAACACCACCTCTGATTAGTGCAATTAATGCAATAGACGACTCCAATCTCCCCTCCAAAGGGATCCTGTCCGCAAATGTTTCTATCCTACTGAAACCTGGCAAAGATCCTTTCCAATGTAGCAGTTATCATACGATCTCTTTGATAAACAAAGATCTTAAACTTTTTGTGAAGGTACTGGCCAAGCGCCTGTCTCCTCTCCTACCGGGGGTTATTCATAGGGACCAGGTTGGGTTTGTCACAGGCCGAGAGGCAAGGGACAACACAACCAAAACGATCCATCTTATATCATACATCCAATGACAAAACTTGAAAGCTTGTCTCCTTTCTTTTGATGCAGAAAAGGCATTTGCTTGGTCAGCTTTATTTCTAAGGTGATGTCCCTTTATTCCCATCCTTTTGCTTCTGTCCTAGTGAATGGTACTTCCTCTGAACCGTTTGACATATTGAATGGCACATGACAGGGTTGACCCCTCTCTATTCTTCTTTTTGTTGTCGTTATTGAACACGTGGCACGTGTCATTCGTCAAAACGCTTCTATCCAGGGTATCCAAACACCCTCTTCTCATCATAAGTTATCTTTATATGAAGACGATCTTCTGGTCTACGTTCAACAACCTCATACTTCCTTGCCCTCACTTTTTGCAGAATTTTGGCATTTCAGTTCCCTCAGTAATTTTAATCTCAACATATCCAAAATGGAGGCCCTCAATGTGTCTTTACCTGCTTCTATGATGTCCTCACTACGTTTGAATTATTCCTTTCAATGGCAAGTTAGAGGCATCTCCAACTGAGGGGTCATAATTCCTGCCAATCTCTCAAATCTCTTCTCCCTGAACTACGTTCCCCTACTTTCCCGCATTGGGAAAGAATTAGAGGCCTGGGAGGTTCTTCTTTACCTTGGTTTGTACGCATTAACACTCTTAAGATGTATATACTGCCTAAATTGCTATACCTCTTTCAAACTACACACGTATTGGTGCCCAAGTCCTTCTTTGTCTCTTTACGTGTCAGGGACGTACTGTCCGTTCTAGAAGGCGTGCGCCTATGCGCATGCGCGAGTCATGGACCTCGCGCACGAGTGTGCGCATGCGCGCACGTTAGGCGCGCTTTAGCGCCCAATAGTCCATAAAAGATGCTCAATGGCGCTGCCCCTTGCGGTTTGATCTGCTCCTGTTCCCTGTGTTCCTGATTTGTACCAGTACTCTGTTCCTGTGTTGACCCGGCTTCCTGAGCCTGCTTATGTCTCCAACCCTGACTTCGGCTCGTTTGACCCTGCTCTGTTACCTGCCTGATTGCCTGTTGCCAAGACCCAGCCTGGACTCTGACTACTCTCTGCCTGCCGTTTCTGCTGTATTCCCTGATGTGTATGACCCGGCTAGTCTGACTCCGCTTCTGTCTGCTGATCTGCATCTGCTACTCTGCAAACCTGCATCTGCTGACCTGCATCCGCTGCTCTGCAAACCTGCATCTGCTGACCTGCATCCACTGCTCTGCAATCTGCACCTGCTGACCTGTATCCACTTTGCTACTAGCCTGCAGCTGCTGACCTGCAACCACCACTCCAGCTTCCACGTGAGGAGACCACTTCAAGCAGTAAGGACTCAGGCACCTTTACCTCACTGTGCTCTTACCGCCACTGTTCCCACTCCAGTGGTCTCTGAGCCAGGGTGGTACGGGAGGTCTCCCTCCACACGTCAGGCTCACATCCCAGGTACGTTACATTATGTTTCCTCGCCATCTGATTCCTTTGGAACTGTGGCCTATCTAGGGTTAAATATAACTTTCTCACCCTCCCAAAGCTCCAGGGAGGCACAGGACTACAAGATTACGAGCTTTACTATAAGGCTAATCTTATGGCATGCATTCTCACATGGTTCCCCGTCCTTTCCTAAAGGTCTCTGTTGTGGTTGAGCAGGACTTGGCTCCTGTTAATCTCCGGGCCCTACTATGGGGTGATAAAAGTGATCAGTCCCGCTTGTCTTCCTTCTCACCACTAACGCTCTCTGCCCTTAGGTTATGGTAAGGTAGGGGGCTGTGCTCAATTTTGTCATCAGATCCTTCTCCTTTGACCTCTTTGTTTGATAACCCTGCTCTTCCCCAGGGTGTTGGAGTCAAGACGATAGGATCCTTTGCATGCTCTGGCGGCCACAGGAGCATTTTTTTATACAACCACTACAGGAAATTCCAATTACCCCGGTGGGCTCCTGCGATTGACTGCTTCCTCCCAAATACACCGCCCCTACACTGAATTTGAAAGAATGTTCCCTCTCTGAAACTCCTAGACATCTACTCTCATTTTTGCACAGTCTCAGACAAGCCCTTACACATGATGACTTGCCATCCTATACCAGGATGTGGTCCGCAGACTTGGGGAAAGCTCTCTCCAGGATGGATTGGCAGACCTCATTCCATTTTACCCACAAATCTGCAAACTGTTATTTGCAAGAAAAGAACTACAAGATCCTATCCCGATGGTATAGGGATCCCTTTATGTTGCACAACATTTTCCCGTCTACTGCAGCCTCCTGCTGGCGTTGTGGCACCCTCACAGCTATGCTCTCGACCCGACAGGGTCATCCTCAAACTCAACTTAAATGCAGGGTGGGTAGAGATGATAATCTCCAGGTATCTGCCTCACTATTTACCCTTCTCACAAATTTTCCCTGAAGCTCTCTCTCTCTTCTATAACTCTTTTGTATCCTTCACTGTCCCCCTCTTTTCCTGTCCATGCCGTTTCTTTGGTTCCCTTTTTCTCTTCCTTTTTGTTTGATTTGATTATTTTTTCCATTTTTATTCTTTTGTATGTTTTTATCATGAACAACAGTGACCTTCGATTCTAAATGTTTCCTGAAACGCACAACAGTTGATATCCTCTACATTGTACAGTTTATCGTCATGAGTCAAAAAACAACAATGTGGGTCCCTAAGCGCTAAAACTGGCATCATTATAAAATCATTGTCTTGTCTTACTGACACTTCATCAAAAGGCTAGGTCCCAGTGCAGCTGCCAACTCCTGGAGGGAAGCAAATAGCAAATGAACAAAAATGCAGTGCTCGATGGGTACCAGCAATAAAAGATTGTTGTATAAAGTGTAAACAATCAAGTTCATTTATTGGATGCACATAAAAATTAAAAGTCTGACATTGAAGATTAAAATCAAACAATAAAATCAACCTTGGTTAAAATGAATAAGTCAGACTTTGACAAAGCGCAGGCGCGTGAAACATGTTAGTCATGGTTGCCATGGCAACATAACGGAGCTTGCAATCCACTCAGCATTAGTCTCCGAACAGCATTGGTTTCTCCTCACTTCCGGCAATCATCGGCTCTGATCAGCTCAGATCGGGTTCTTCAAGTCCTTGGATTCAGGTGCACAAGCCAGTGCACCATTCAGGAAGCCAGGTCCCAGTGTGTTTGGCCAGCCAGCGGAACAAGTGAAGTCTTCTGATGCGGTTACATTACATCCCTGGTCACAGTGAGTTTGGCATTCCTCGTCGCACCCTCCATTGCACTCCAGCGAGCTGTAACCCTCCCACTCCATCATTTATGTGCATTACAGCCACAGAGTCTGCTGCTGAGGCTTGACACACATAGCATACTTGCTGACATTAACCCTTTGCTTACTGGAGTCATGGCGGATCACTGATACTACCATTTTGGAGTACTTCAATTCTGACTGTGTTTATTGATTTTAACCAAGGTTGATTTTATTGTTTGATTTTAATCTTCAATGTCAGACTTTTAATTTTTATGTGCATCCAATAAATGAACTTGATTGTTTACACTTTCTACAACAATCTTCTATTGCTGGCACCCATCGAGTGCTGCATGTTTGTTCATTTATAGACATGAGTCAAGCTATGGGCGATAGCCGTTGCGCAGACTCACTATCTTAGTTGTTACTTGTTGTCATACATGTGCATTTTTAACGTTGTTCTTGTTAACAATAACAATAAAAAACATTTTCAACCCTAAAAGTAATTTCCATTAATCAGCTGCACCCAATCCAAGTGACTAGGAACCTGAGCATTTTCCCCAAAGAAATCAGAATCAAGCACCATGCAGCATTAGGTGATTTGACAACAATAATTTCCTATAATGGCTGAGAGAAATAGTGGGAACATGGATCAGAAAATGCAGTGGTGAGTTAGGGACATCTATGTCCATGATTACCATAATCTGGGTTCATATGTCTATGCAAAAAGGGTGCAGTTTAAGAGACTCCCACCAAATATTTAAAAAGGTAATGCACTGACTACATTCCCTCCAGCAGAAACTAGTCAGAGAGGGGAAAATCACTGCCAGATTACAGGGAACCCTATAACAGTGTGTAAGCAATTTATTGCTATTCTCATGCATCTTAGAGACAACAGAGCTGGAGTGAGTCAGTCAGTACAAATGTTAAAGCTGAGCCTCGAAAAAGTCATGTTGCAAGTCTCTCTCTTACTCCCATATGCAGAAGGGCTTTCCAGCAGGCTCCTCTGATTGAAGCAATTTGTAGAGTACTGAGAGTGTTGTACCAGATCTCCTGCTATACACAACTTCTTAAAGGGCATGAGCATGGATGGTGGGCACATTTTAAGTGTTAAGACATGGACAAAATGGTTAAGTTGTCTATAATGCCAAGCTTTCATGGAAAAAATGTCTGTACTGCTCCCCCAAGGTGTCTAAAGAGAGTAACCCCCCTCCTGGAATAATCTGCCATACCTTGTTTCCCCCACACAGCCCACATAGAGAAGAAGGAATGCTGCTCTATGAGAGAAAACTAGGGGAAGCCCCCAAGCAGAACAAGGGGTGAGACTGGTGGAGACAGCTTGCCCAACTTGTTGAGAACATTGCAGAGATATAGGGCATGATTAGTGGTAGGAGAAACAAGACCAGCGAGTCCCCTGTGAGCCTGGCTAAGCCATGGGGCATGGGACAGATAACACGCAGCTAGAAACTTCTTCAAGTGAACCCAGAGTTTGTCTTTAACATGATAATACCGGGCTATAATCTTTTGGAGGGCAGTGGCCTCTTAATAGCAACGTATGTCAAGGATGCCCATGCAGAGGGCCATAGCTGGGAACAGTGGCTAGTAAGGTAGATGCCTAAGTATTTTAAAGTGCTTTCGTACCAGGTAAAAAAAAATATATTTTGCAGCTGTAAAAGGAGAAGGAGAGCTGTAATATTTCAGATTTATTTTACCTAATTTTAAAGTTGGATAAATGGTGAAATCCCTGTAGTTTGGCCTTTAGGGAAGGGAAGTTAATGGGTCAGTCACATACAAGGCATCATCCGTGAAAGTGGAAAGCTTGTGGCAGAGGCTCAAGAGTTAGGACAAATATACCATTGTCTCATCCCGTTCCGTATCGGGAACAATCGAGAGATGGCTCAGTTGGCCTTGACCCATGCCTCTGGGGAATCATAAAGTGCTGCAATCCATTGGAGCCTAATCTATTAGGGACAACCCATGAATACAGCCAAGCCACCCTATCAAACACCTTTTTAGTGTTGATCAAAAGCAGCGGACAGGGTGGATGGTCATCGTGTGCATGTGCCCAATGGATGATCTGGATGGCCCTGTTAGAGTTGTCCCTAGCCTTCCTACCTGTGTTAAACCCTGTTTGGTCGGGTGTATACTTTAACATGTTAATTGGGATACACATACTTTAAGGGGTTGGTTAACTAAAAGCAAATAGGCTGTTCACTTTGCACAGGGAATTTTTATTTGGAAAGGAATTTTCCCTTAGCTTGAGGATGAGGTGAAGCTCTGCTCACTTCCATCATTTAATCATGTGCAAGCAAACTACAGTATATGCATGCTGTATATTTATTCTATTTCTTCTCTAATTGTCTCTATATATATAGTATCTCACAAGAGTACACTCCTCACATTTATGTAAATATTTTATTATATCTTTTCATGTGACAACACTGAACAAATTACACTTTGCTACAATGTAAAGTAGTGAGCGTACAGTTTGTATAACAGTGTAAATTTGCTGTCCCCTCAAAATAACTCAACATACAGCCATTAATGTCAAATCAGCGGGCAACAAAAGTGAGTACACCCCTAAGTGAAAATGTCCAAATTTGGCCCAAAGTGTCAATATTTTGTGTAGCCACCATTATTTTCCAGCACTGCTTTAACCCTCTTGGGCATGGAATTCATCAGAGCTTCACAGGTTGCCACTGGAGTCCTCTTCCACTCCTCCATGACGACATCACAGAGCTGGTGGATGTTAGAGACCTTGCGCTCCTCAACCTTCCTTTTCAGATGCTCAATAGGGTTTAGGTCTGGAGACATGCTTGGCCAGTCCATCACCTTTACATAATAAATACAAAAGAGGAGCAGCGCTGTGACAAAGAAAGTGAAAAAGTATATGTGATATACCCAAATCAAATAAATAAATAAATGAGTAAATACTAGACCCAAGTTTGCAATAGGTACCAAAGTTCATATAAATAGGTAGAAAAAGTCCTATCCAAGATCAATCATAAGTAGTAGACAAAATAGGAAGCGTAGATAGGTAGAAATCCAAATACATCAATATGTCCTTCACCGCACCACTGTGGTATTGATAAAAATGCGCGCTTACCAAACGGCAAGCTTGAAAAAGCTTGCGACCTTAACCCGGTCGGGGCCTTTCAGGATGGCGTGTCACACGCCAGGGATCCACAGGACACCGTCATATCAGCTGTACTCCGACTCGCTTGTTCCCCTGGCGTTTCAATTGGCTGTAACCCCCTTTTTTTCAGCCATTTATTCCACTCTGTACTACACTTATTGAGATACATATTCCACCCTGTACTCTATGGCAAATTATCCTGAATGGATTGCTCTCCGGTGTCCTGTAATTTACTTAAAATAGAATTAATACACACATTCCGTCAGGCCTTTCTGATTGCCCCCTGCAGCTACCCATTGTAATCACTGTTTGAGGCCCTGTCCCGGATGCGTGTCGTGTCTATCCCTGGTGACTTACAGGTTTATCCCTAGCCAGGGGTACATCTCCATAAAACAGTGATAATTGGTGGTGAGCGTGCTTAATCCAAGCGAAGGTGATGTGTGTTTTCCTTTGATGGTTCCATCCTGAAAGGCCCCGACCGGGTTAAGGTCGCAAGCTTTTTCAAGCTTGCCGTTTGGTAAGCGCGCATTTTTATCAATACCACAGTGGTGCAGTGAAGGACATATTGATGTATTTGGATTTCTACCTATCTACGCTTCCTATTTTGTCTACTACTTATGATTGATCTTGGATAGGACTTTTTCTACCTATTTATATGAACTTTGGAACCTATTGCAAACTTGGGTCTAGTATTTACTCATTTATTTATTTATTTGATTTGGGTATATCACATATACTTTTTCACTTTCTTTGTCACAGCGCTGCTCCTTTTTTGTATTTATTATGTAATGTGTGTATCCCATTTTTAGCAGCTGCTTTTACGTTTTGTTTTTGATCAGTGAATTGTCACCTTGGTTTTTCAATTTTATTTTCTTCAGTATGCTTTTTATGTATCAATTTTATTATAGCGCGGTGATTTATCTTTAGTCTAAGTCCATCACCTTTACCCTCAGCTTCTTTAGCAAAGCAGTGGTCGTCTTGGAGGTGTGTTTGGGGTCGTTATCATGTTGGACTACTGCCCTGGAGCCCAGTCTCCGAAGGGAGGGGATCATGCTCTGCTTCAGTATGTCACAGTACATGTTGGCATTCATGGTTCCCTCAATGAACTGTAGCTCACCAGTGCCAGCAGTACTCATGCAGCCCCAGACCATGACACTCCCATCACCATGCTTGACTGTAGGCAAGACACACTTGTCTTTATACTCCTCACCTGATTGCCGCCACACACGCTTGACACCATCTGAACCAAATAAGTTTATGTTGGTCTCATTAATCCATGTCCTTAGTCTGCTTGTCTTCAGCAAACTGTTTGCAGGCTTTTTTGTGCATCATCTTTAGAAGAGGCTTCCTTCTGGGACAACAGCCAATTTGATGCAGTGTGCGTCATATGGTCTGAGCACTGACAGGCTGACCCCCCACCCCTTCAACCTCTGCAGCAATACTGGCAGCACTATTTCCCAAAGACAACCTCTGGATATGATGCTGAGCATGTGCACTCAACTTCTTTGGTTGACCATGGTGAGGCCTGTTGTGGAACCTGTCCTGTTAAACCACTGTATGGTCTTGCCACCATGCTGCAGCTCAGTTTCAGGGTCTTGACAATCTTCTTATAGCCTAGGTCATCTTTATGTACAGCAGCAATTCTTTTTTCAGACCCTCAGAGAGTTATTTGCCATGAGGTGCTATGTTGGACTTCCAGTGACCTGTATGAGAGAGTGAGAGCTATAACACCAAATTTAACACACCTGCTCTCCATTCACACCTGAGACCTTGTAACACTAATAAGTCACATGACACAGGGGAGAGACTTTGGCTAATTGGGCCCAATTTGGGCATTTTCACTTAGGGGGTGTACTCACTTTAGACATTAATGGCTGTGTTTTGAGTTATTTTGAGGGGACAGAAAATGTACACTGTTATACAAGCTGTATAACTCACTCACTACTTTACATTGTAGCAAAGTGTCATTTCTTCAGTGTTGTCACATGAAAAGATATAATAAAATATTTCCAAAAATGTGAGGGGTGTACTCACTTCTTTGTGAGATACTGTATATATATATAAATATATATATATATATATATAAATATATATATATATATATATATATATATATATATATATATATATATATATATATATATATATATATATATATATATGTCTGTCTGTCTCTCTCTCTCTCTCTCTCTCTCTCTATCTCTCTCTGTATATATATATTTATAATATATATATACAGAGAGAGAGAGAGAGACAGACAGACAGACAGACAAACAGACAGACAGACAGACAAATAGACAAGCAGACAGAGAAAATATAGCAAGCGATTGCAGCAACAATACATGTAACTTTTCCTCTTGGAGAATGCATGCAGAAAAATGGCAGTGATTCATGGTTTATCATAAAGCATACAGATGTTACACACTTTCCATATCTTATTATCTCTGCTATACACAGAAATAGTATTGCAGGTCATGTCTGTACAATTTTTCAAGAGAAATAGTGTAACTATCCATTGCTCATACTATGTTTTCTCCTCATTTAAAGAACTACATTGCACATCTGTTGGTCTTGCTTATGAATTTCATATCCAATATCACTATCAGGTTTGATATTATGGGATGTCATCCTAGCCAGCAGACATCGATTTCAACCACAAAATGAAATGGAATTAAAAAGATATTTGTCAGCCTGGTGTATAGTGATGCACTATATAAACCATGTATATGACTCTTGCCTTCTGAGCAAGATGAAATAGCAATTAAACAATAGAAAAATAGTGAACAAAAAAAATTCACATCTATAAAGCATGAGAAACCACAACCGGAGGTTGCTTTTTTATGTAAAGAATTTATTAAATGTAGAATTTCTAATACTGTACAAATGCTAAACCAGTGTTTACTAATGGGAAGGTGTGTGATGCCTAGCATGCAAGTCCTAATTAATAACAATACAGGCATACCCCAATTTTAAGTACGCAATGGGGTTTATTTACTAAAGCTGGAAAGTGCAAAATCAGGCCCACTTCTGCATAGAAACCAATGAGCTTCTAGGTTTTATTACCAAAGCTTAATTGAACAAGCCAAGGTTAGAAGCTCATTGGTTTCTATGCAGAAGTGGGCCTGATTTTGCACTTTCCAGATTTAGTAAATAAACTTCATTGTGTACTTAAAAGTGGGGTATGCCTGTATAATGTTAACAGCTTTTTCTGTCTGCAAAACATGGAAAGTGAACATGTCATGATTTAACCTGCATACAGGAAGTGATTATTTTTGTAGGCTCCTATGGCCAATCTGGGTTTAAAGCTGGCTCACTATAGCAGCCATACAAACAACTTAGGAATGTGCAGGAATGAAAAGGATATTTTAAGGAATATTCAGCGACCATAAAAGGGAAGTAAGCCTGAAAGTAAGAAACTGCTGTGATGCAGGTCTTCCCATTTACAGCAACAAAAACTATTTTTGTAATATTATATGGGATAGTACATGCAGTTCACATGGAAACCTTCAAAATTAAAAGTAGTTGCATTACAATAATTAAAGTGGATGTAAACCCGAAATTGTTTTTTCTTTTGATATCATACTGTAGAGTATAAGATTTCCTATCATTTGAGCCCAGTCTTGACACACAGAGTTAATCCATCTCTGAGCAATCCTCTTTTATTGTTCAGTGAGATAAATCTTGACAAACTGAGAAAAACCTTGTCAAATCCTCCCCCTTGCTGTGAGTGACAGGTGATTTACATATCTCGTGCACTAGCCTAAGACATGCAGTATTTTTTAATTCCCTCCCCCACTCTTTTCTTTAACAGCTATACAAGAATTGGCTGTTCCACACCTCAGCATGATTTGGCATGCTGAAATCATGTAGTTACTTTACTGTCTTTTCACTGGATGTTAGAGATCATAGCAGAAGTTCAGTGTTAGAAATACACAGGAGAAATGCATATTGACAAGGGGAGTGTAGAGGTGGGCGGGGAGTCTACTGACATCACGACTCCACCCACTGAGCTCCAGACAACAGACCCACCCACAGAATATGCAGTTTTTTGGGTGTCATAACAGACAGAGGGGAGGCATTTGACAGGTAAGGATACATGCAGGAGGCATGTATATCCTTATAGATAACCCCTATGGCAGTAGCTTAGAAAGGATGACATTGGGTTTACATCCACTTTAACCTTTACTGTCTAATTAGCAGGAAGAAATTGGTTTACAAATCTATATTACTTCACTGTGGTGGAATGAAGGGATCCACTGGGGTTGATTTACTAAAGCTGGAGAGTGCAAAATCAGCTTCCATTTTTTATTGTCAAAGCTTAATTGAATAAGCTGAAGTTAAAAGCTGATTGGCTACCATGCAGATCTGCACCAGATTTTGCACTCTCCAGTTTTAGTAAACCAACCCCACTGACTTGGCTAGGCTGTGTAGCAAAAGTGCATGGTTTGAACAGTTATATATAAGCTGAACTTTAAGCTAACAACTAACACCCCTTTCATACTGGAGGCATTTTTCAGGCGCTACGGCGCTAAAAATAGCGCCTGTATAGCGCCTGAAAAAAGCCTCAGCTGCAAACCCAGTGTGAAAGTCCGAGTGCTTTCACACTGGGGCACTGCGCTGGCAGGGCCTCACAAAAAGTCCTGCCAGCAGCTTCTTTGCAGCAGTGGAGGAGTGGCAAATACACCGCTCCTCCACGGCTCCTGTGCATTTAAAACAATGGGGCAGCGCCACCATACCGCCAGTAAAGCGCCAATGCAGGGGTGTTTTGTGGGCGGATTTAACCCTTTTTCGACCGCTAGCGAGGGTTAAAACCACCCTGCTAATGACGCTAAAATGAAGGTAAAATGGCTCTAAAAATATCGGCGCTTTACCGCTGAATAGTCCTGGAAATCCATACTGCACTTACTATTTAAAATCATATCTACATTTGAAGAAATACAATCCAAAATATGTTATTATTTGAAAGTATAGTTTTTTAGGGGGCCTTTGTAGAACTTGAGTTATCTTTTACATGTGCTAGATATCAAGATTTGCAGATTATGCAGTAGAGAGGATTCTGAATCATTTTGCCCCTGCTTAACTGTTGGTATAGGATACACAGTTACTGTGGAGATAAGGCCAGAAACGCATTTTTTTTCAGCAAGTCAGCTGACAGCTGACACATAGGAATTGATTTACTAAAGGAATAGAGGCTGTTCACTTAGCAAAGTCAATGTCAGTAAATAAGATGAACGTGTATTGACTCTGACTCTTACCCAAATGTTGTAATTGAAACTGAAAAAACAGAACATGAGTGGTTGATTTAAGTGAACACAAATTTACCTATTTTCTAAATTCAGCAAACACCCTCTATTCCTTTAGTATATGAACGCCATGGATTTGCATCAAGAGGAAGGCAGTAAAGATCATTTACTTTACAGTACTGCAGTACTTACAGTACTGCAACACAGGAAGCCTAGTCTGTTTATTTAACCACCTCAATACTGGGCACTTACACCCCCTTCCTGCCCAAGCCATTTTTCAGTTTTCAGCGCTGTCGCACTTTGAATGACAATTGCGCGGTCATGTTACACTGCACCTTAATTAAATTTTTATCATTTTTTTCCCCATAAATAGAGCTTTCTTTTGGTGGTATTTGATCACCTCTGCGGTTTTTATTTATTGCGCTATAAACAAAAGAAGAGGGACAATTTTGAAAAAACACAATATTTTTTACTTTTTGCTATAATAAATATCCAATTTTTTTTTTTTTTTTTAACAAATTTTTTCCTCAGTTTAGGCCGATACGTATTCTTCTACATATTTTTGGTAAAAAAAAATTGCGATAAGCGTATATTGATTGGTTTGCGCAAAAGTTATAGCGTCTACAAAATAGGGGATAGATTTATAGCATTTTTATTATTTATTTATTTTTTACTAGTAATGGCGGCGATCTGCAATTTTTATTGTGACTACGATATTGCGGCGGACACATCGGACACTTTTGACACATTTTTGGGACCATTCACATTTATACAGCGATCAATGCTATAAAATTGCATTGATTACTGTGTAAATGTGACTGGCAGGGAAGGGGTTAACACTAGGGGGCGCTCGAGGGGTTAATGTATGACCTAAGGAGGTGATTCTAACTGTGGGGGGAGGGGACTGACTGGGGGAGGTGACCGATCGGTGTCCCTATGTACAAGGGACACGCCATCGGTCTCCTCTCCTCTCTGACAGGACGTGGATCTGTGTTTACATACACAGATCCACGCTCCTGCTCTGTTACCCAGCAATCGCGGGTGCCCGGCGGACATCGCAGCCGCCGGGCACGCGCACCGGGTCCCGAGTGACGCAGCGGGCACGCGCGCCGCCGGCGGCACGCGCGCGCCCCCTAGTGGCTCGGGAGGGCGAGGACGTCATATGACGTCCTCCCAGAACAACAGAAGCCTCGTCCAGCCGTCATATGACGGTGGGCGGTGGCTTAGAGGTTAAAGACATACTGCTGTCACATATGCAACAATAACAAACAATACATAGAAGCCAGGTTTTTAAAACATTAATTCAGGTTGATAAGAGCATTTAATTTGAATTGTTCTTTTTAACATGTTTAGCTAAACATAAAAGATGCATGCACTCCCTTTAAAATAAAAATTGCACCGCCCCAAAATAGCTAAAGTTTCCTTGGTATCAAAGTGAATTATCTCCTCTGCAAATGCAAGGGAGTTATGCCATTTTGGGCCAGTCAATCAAAAGGTCAAAGCTGCCAAACCAAAAAGAAGACCAGGATACATGGAAGTGTCAGCAACGAGGAAGAGTATGAATCTTGCATCACTGGAGTGGAGATAAGAGAAGCAGAAAAAAAAACTGCTCGGCCATATATTTAATGCACAGCACTGTATAGGTACTTTTTAAAATATATTTTATTTCTTAATTTGTTTTTTTTTGCAATATCATAATAATATGTAGTAGAATTCAGTGTAATTTTATTTTGTATATCTTATAGAATTTAGGTCAAGTGGAAATGATAAGCTATGTTTCAGCAGCCCTGGCTTCTTGACACAATTCACAGCCTATTTTACTGAATGGTGATTTTTAAAATAACAATTGATTAAGACATCAGTCTTTTGACACATTTAAATGTCATTATTATCTTGCATTCTATGCTCATTTCCTTCTGTTTCTAGTGTTCCTGTTGCATTGATTTGCTTTTCAAAAGAGAACAGTCTCCTCAGAGAGTAATCCTGCTACCACCATGAAGGCTGCTCTGTTAGTTAAGAGGTGTGTTTCTTCAGGAAGAAAAATTGCCTTACACCCAAAGCTTGACGAGGTATTCTATCTTCAAGCAGTGAGCCCTATGATAACAAGATTACACTTAAGAATTGTGTTAACAATGTCTGGGATCAGACAAGACAAATAGATGGTGAACCATAATAACATTTTATAATAGAATACATGACTGTTGTGTAATTTAGAGGTGGGAGCGACATAAATATTTAGAATTGTATCAAAGAATTGTATCAATGAACAACTAAAGAGTAGCAAATGACCATTTGGGACGTTTAAGGTACAAAAAGTATATATGGTAATCTATTTCCTGTTAAAACATATTTAATTGTATTAATAACCACTTAAAATAACATAAAACACATTATAGACATCATGTAAATGTAGCGCTGGTAGATTTGCGATCTACCATATGTTAGGTAAATTTAGTAACTTGTTCATTAGGAAGGTTAAGTTTGCCTCTGCTCCAGCTTGGCTGATGTTGTGTGTGTTTCCATACTGACCGGTGGGTGTCGCTGTTATCACTAATCAGTGTTGGAAAGGCAACGTGTTGAAGCGTATGGATGCTCTTCTGTCCCGGAGACAACTCGTGGAGGTGGTCCTCCGAGTTGCATTCTGGGCGAGGGTATTTATGGGACAGACGCCATATTGTGGGGTTCATTTTACAGCCACCTGCTGGCCCTCCTGGCCGACAGGTATGCGTTAGAGAGCAATCTCGTGGTCCTCCGTTCTGGAGGCCCACGTTGCTGCGGCGCAGGGGTGGGCCCAGAAGCTTTTCTGGGGCCTACCACAGCAGCCGAGGAATGGTCCTGAGCTGTCTATCCCAAGTGAAGAAGCTGGACAACCGAGGAGATTCCAGGGGAGGACCCATCATGGAAGGATCACGCAGTGTGCTGGTCTGGAGAGGGGCATGGTGACTCGGTTGCAGGACGTATCCTAAAGTAACTATACAGCATAGTGTTGCCGGGTTGGCTTAAAGGTTCAGGCGCTGTGACTGATGTTCATTTCAGAAAGACCAATACATCCTGTGGCAGAGGATTGTACAGGTTTATCCCAAACAAGTCTGTGGCGGAGACTGTTGTTCGTGCTGCGTGCTGGCTGCTAGGCGGGTGAGAGAGGCCTATCCAGGGGAGCAAAGAATCTATCCCACGAGGGGAGCGCATTCTATTGTAATATCCAAATTCTACCAGGAGATTTGTCAAGAATCTTACAAGAAGATATTTGAGTTTCTTCTGCAGTTTCCTTTCTACCTCTTTCCTACTACTTCCTTAGTAAATTGTTTAATAAAGCATTGAAAACGTACTCAAGTGTTGGTGCGTGTATCATCCAGAGGTAAAATCAACGGAACCCTAGACCCGGTGGCGGTGAAACAGAGGGAAGGAGAGTGAAGGTAACAAGCCCACTTAAACCAGCAGCTCCATCGAGAGTTAGTGCTACATAAACATGAAATGACTATCCACCATTTATGTTATTTTAAGCGACATTTTAGCAGCAATAAGATTACATTATATGTACATATATATGATTTTTGTACATTAAAATTCAACATGGCTACTCTCATCTTTTTGGTTGTCTGCTATATAAGGAATGAGGTACACTTAACAAGGCTGGCATACATACTCCATAAAAAAAAAACAACTTGTGCAATGTGCATGTATCAAACATTAGTTTCATGTCAGAGTTCAATTTTGTGCCCTAGGCCAATGTTAATTTCTTGAAAATGCATTGGCTTTCTACAAACATAACATAATGTATGACAGCAGTTTTCATATTGCAAAGTATCTATTCACTAATATGTCAAAAATGTATTAAAAAAAAGTAAGGGCTATTTCCACAACTCTGCACAAAGGCATAAGTGAATATAAAGCCAAAACTTTTTCAATATGTTTGAAGAAAACATTTTTTTTTGTAAATCTGTTACAAAGTTCCTTTGGGTTTACAACATACATACACTTTAAGTAGTGAATTTGCATGGCAGTGTAAAATCCAGAGCAACACATTATACATTATTAAAGAATTTTGATGGTGTTAATATTAACCATAATACCTTCTTCTTAAAGAAATTATTTACCTTATTATGCCTGTACCTTTATACAACTTCATCATTACATTTTACATTTTACATTTCAGCTATGAGCCTATTGTTTCTGCAATAATTTGACCATTACTTATGATACATACATATATTTATTTTTCAGAACAGATGCAGATTTCGTTTTGGAATAAAGATCTGCAAATGTTATTTTATTTTCTACACAATTCACAAGCAAAGGGATGCAACAAAATTAAAAAAATACATTTTTCTCTACTTTGACCTGTGATAATTTAAAAAACGAAAACTCGGGACATATTTATAAAACAGAGAATATAAAAACATTCTCTAAAGGTGAATCTTCCAGGTCTATGTGTTTTTAATGACAGTGATTGCTTCTCCACCAAAGATCGTTGGTTCAAGTCATATTCACTGCTGTATAAATAAGCAGTGCTGTTGTAGATTAAAAAATATATATTTTATCCTATATTTTGCCCCATTACGTATATTTCCAGTATAAAGCATAACAAAGTTATTTACATTAAAAAACATGTTTAATTTTATTCTGTTTATTTTAATGCACTGCTACTACAAAAAAATGAATAAACATGTAAAAAAGTGTACATATGAATGATGAAAGAATGAAACATAAAAAACTAGCTAAAATCATACTTGATGGGAGAAAGGGAGAAAATAGTTAATACAGCCTGATTAGAATTTACTAATATGGTTTATAGGGGATAAATAGGAATAATTTGCATTCCTATTGAAAACAAAAACACAAACAAACTTTTTGTTTATAACTTGCTATAATCCTTTAACATATGTTATTCAGAGAAAGGGCAGCAGGGAGGGGGCAACCATGGCACACAAGGTATGCCATAGAAAGTTATAAGAATTTGTTTAGGTTATATTTTATACCCCCAAGGTCCTTACCTGGTTAGAGAACACCTCCAGCCAAAATATTTTGTATACTTTTAAATATTTTGAGGAAGGGTTAAAACTTCTGTCAAGTTTGTGTCAGGGCCCTTCCTTCTCTGAGCTGGCTGCTCAGCTGTCGGCTAATTGCCAGCTCCTATCTCCAGCTCCACAGCTGCTCACCTGTTGATGATATCCTGCTCGTCAGTCCTGCCTACTTAAGCCGTACAACCCAGAGGATCTCTGCCTTCGCCTTGGTCAACATCACAGAGACTATCTCCTGCGTTCCTGTTTAAAGACTTGCTTGGCTGACATTCCTTCTGGCTCCAGATCCTGCTTGCTCCACTTGTTCCACTACACTGGTCCTTGACTTTCTGGCTTGGCTGACTATCCATTCCGGTTACCGAACTTTGGCTATGTTTTGACTATGTCTGTTCTATTTACTTTTATTATTAAACTAGTGTGATTTAACTGTACTTCTGTCTCGGTCTGGTTTCTGACAGTTTGTTATTATTCACCCCACTGGGCAACCATCACTTCACTTCTTGTTCTGTCTGACATCCATCCCCTAGCTAGAAAGCTGGAGAAGATCCACACAAAATTGGGGAAAAAATGACAACCAAGATCTGAGAGAGGTTTTACCTATAAGGCTTACCCTCTGATTTATGAAGAGGATGTTGTGTATGAAGCATCTGAATGGAATCATGCCATTCCATCCATTCAGGTGTAATATACTGTTAAACTTGGGTACTGAATATTTTTATACCCTCCCAGCTGTTGTGAAAGCTTCCATCTGTCAGAGGGGACAGAATACACCTTGGGACTGGAGCAGGTGTAGATTGCACAGGGAAACCCCCAAGGGAAGAGTTTAGAGGGAGGCTATATATTAAATAAGGCAACTGTTGGAATGAGTTGAATTCATATTGTACTGTACAATAATATAATAAATGGGAAATAATGAACAGGATTTTAATACTGTGCAACAATTCAACTGAAACCAATGTGCTCCACTGTTTCCCTGAGTGGTGTCTGTTTTAAAATGGAATAATAGAAAGAAAAGAAAATCTGAATGTTAAAAAAGCACATTTTACTTTTGTTGATTTTTACATAAGACCTGCTGGTAATTTCATTATTAACCATGGAAAAGGTGTGAAAAATAGTTCCTGTCATATGTAAAATTATTTTTTAGATGTTTTTCTTCTACAGAACTGTCTTAAAATAATGTAACAGTTTAATATATGCAGGAAGCAGACACGTGCTGTCAAAGCAGTGTCCTTATTTCTTCAGCATAATGTGTCACGAAGTTGTTTCTCTGACAATCAGAATGACTGAAGTATCTAAGTACATTTTTGCAAAGTGAGATATGGTGCCACAAATAGTAAATTAATCTTACATTAATTTCTTAAATTGATTAACTATAGAATATAGTATAGGATATTTTGAATTTCGGTAAGTAAATGTACAGATGGCATTAACAGCAATAAAGTTACAGAAATGGATATGTAGTTATATAGATATTAAACTAGCAACCTCAATTTTCATGGTCTTACTTCTATTTTGCTGCTACAGCAGTTGTTCTGGATGTCTAAATAAGACTGTGCAAATTAATGGGCACCAGAATTGCACTCAGTAAGGCTGGCTATAGATGGAGCAATTTTCTTTCCTGCAACCACGGGTTGCAAGAAAAAAAATATCTCAATTCCCCCATCAACACAAACAGTGTTGACAGGGGAATCCCTCCCGTGGAGCCATTGTGCCTTGTGGGAGAACACAGTGATTATTGCTAACATCTATAACAGCTTCTAGCAATAATCGTATGTGAAATCTGACAGGCTGGTTGTACTCAAGTTGATTGATCGATAAACTTGGGTACATTCAGTCTGCCCATACATGTTTCGAAGCTCAGCTGGCCAAGAACCTGCCGAGATTTGAACCGTATATGATAAACTTAAAGGTTTGTACTTTTCAAATGGATTTTCTATTCTGATGCAAGTCAGTGGGAATGCAGAATCTGCTTGAAGCAGGTCAAATGCATGCCAGAAGGAGGCCAACTGTTGGTCACATGCAACTGTAGGCAATTTATAAATCCAAGAAGCATCTTAAACTGATACCATCAACACAATCCCTAATTCACACAGACCTGGTTGGACACACCCACTTCCCTTTTTTGCAATACAAAACATGTGCTGAGAGGTGTGATTGTTACTCAACTGTACCAGCAGATAGCACTGGAGATACGTGAAGGAGGATTGTACCCAAGAATTATGACTGCAATCTATTCACTAGGGGATAAAGCAATAATTCTCCCACTCTACAAGACTTTGATCCGGCCTCACCAGGATTATGCTGTCCAGTTCTGGGCACCAGTCCTCAGGAAGGATGTACTGGAAATGGAGCGAGTACAAAGAAGGACAACAAAGCTAATAAAGGGTCTGTTGGATATTAGTTATGAAGAAAGGTTGCGAGCACTGAACTTATTCTCTCTGGAGAAGAGATGCTTGAGAGGGGATATGATTTCAATTTACAATTACCATACTGGTGACCCCACAATAGGGATAAAACTTTTTCACGCAAGGGAGTTTTATAAGACACGTGGCCACTTACTAAAATTAGAAGAAAAGAGGTTTAACCTTAAACTGCGTAGAGGGTTCTTTACTGTAAGCATGGCAAGGATGTGGAATTCCCTTCCACAGGTGGTGGTTTCAGCGGGGGGCATTGATAGTTTCAAAAAACTATTAGATAAGCACCTGAACGACCGCAACATACAGGGATATACAATGAAATCCTGACATATAATCACACACATAGGTTGGACTTGATGGACTTGTGTCTTTTTTCAACCTCACCTACTATTTAACTATGTAACTATGTATGTTACCACAGGAATATTCACTCTCTATGTCCTTAATTTTTATTCAAAGAGCTTGCTTTAAATCAAAGAGCTTATAATGACAATGAGTATTGTGATTATGACAACCCATTCTTATTAAAAGAGCAAAGCTGAATAGCAATATGGCTGAGACTACAGAATTACTATCTTTAAAAGACTATAGAACAGGCTATAATTAATTGTTGGTCAGTGAAATGCTTGCCTATTAAATTAAAATTAGACCCTGCAGAAAAGTTTCTGTAAACTGAAGATAATATTTTTTCTTTCTCCAGTAGAAAATAATTATACAGTTTATGATAATAAAAGTTCAGTGTAAAAGCATTGTTAGGTCAGATCTTATTACCTAATACCTAAAGATTGTCTTCGGGAGAATAGACATCAGAAACATAGTTAATATATCCATGGAATATATGCATTGGTGAGACATTTTGAATATGTTTACTTCATTCTCCTTCATCAAAGTTAAACTGTAGTTTTGAAAATGAATAAAAAGGAATTACAACTAAAGCAAAGTCTGCTAAACCAATACCAAGCAATCAAAATTGACCTTGCATATATCTGACTACACTAAGCTGAAATGTAACTGGTTTCAATTGGTTATAGTTCTTTATTTTAGAAATTTTGTTTTTTGAATATAAGTAGATGTAAACCCTAACAAAATTACATCTGAAATGTTTAGTCTCTGTTTAACATAAACAGTTACTGTTTAATTAAATAAAATATTTGTTTTCACCTTTTTTATCCTTTGTTGTATCTCATTACTTCTAAACTTCTGCAATCTACTTGCAGGTACCTCTTGTGTGAAGTGATGGATGAATGATATTTCTCAAGGTGGGTTTCCTGATGGTAACAGCAATGGAATATGACTACTTAACATGTGTTTAAATGGCAATCAGAAGTCTGTGTGAATTGCCATTGGTACAGGAATGAAGTTGAGAGAGGAAGACGGAGCACTGTCAGCCTATAAAAATAATTGAATTTGAATATACAGTAATATATATATATATATATATATATATATATATATATATATATATATATATATATATATATATAATATATATAGTATGTATATTTATCATATTTTTTTTAATTATAGGCTGTTCAATGAAGGTGTCTACAATACAGGATACAGACATTAGTGAGAAGCATTTGGAGTCGTTAAGTGTCCAAAATCCGAACATTTCAAAATCAAAAAATTAAAAAGACGAATAGTTTTTGTTTTGGATGTATAACTTTTGAGTCAATCTAGAGATCTCTTTTAATGTAGTAAGCACTCAAAATATGTAATGGCTAGTTAGAGACTTTTGTTTCTTTACTGCAGCATTTTTATAAGCACGTGGTTGACATTGAAGGCAAATTAAATTAACAGTACTGACATTTTGCAGGTTGAACATACAGTAGGTGATTAAAACATTTGTAAACTTTGAATGCCTTCATGGCGACTAAATGTAACACAGAGTATATCCAACCTGTAAATATTTTCTGCCTTTGAGAGAACTTAGTGAATTATTGCTATAGCACAAAACGTTCAGGGCTCATTTTGTGATGGGGTTGACTAATGATGGTTGCACAGCCCATTTAAAAGGATTAAGGGTGTAATATAATACAAATCCACAATATCTGAAATACAGAGCAACAAAGATTATTGAAAATGATTACTTTAACATAGGAAGCTAGTAAGGTAAACATTCACTTCAGGCAAAGTATTTACTCCACCATGCCACTGCTAGCCCAATACTCCCCTAGAGGCACATGGAATAAATATGGGGCGCTTCAAATATAAATAAGTGTAACCAAAAAACTGTGTATAGCACAATAGTGGTGGAACCCTCCTACTGTGTTTTGTGCTGCACGTAACAAGTGTAACCAAAAAACTGTATATAGCACAATAGTGGTGGAACCCTCCTACTGTGTTTTGTGCTGCACGTAACAAGTGTAACCAAAAAACTGTATATAGCACAATAGTGGTGGAACCCTCCTACTGTGTTTTGTGCTGCACGTAACAAGTGTAACCAAAAAACTGTGTATAGCACAATAGTGGTGGAACCCTCCTACTGTGTTTTGTGCTGCACGTAAAAAGTGTAACCAAAAAACTGTATATAGCACAATAGTGGTGGAACCCTCCTACTGTGTTTTGTGCTGCACGTAACAAGTGTAACCAAAAAACTGTGTATAGCACAATAGTGGTGGAACCCTCCTACTGTGTTTTGTGCTGCACGTAACAAGTGTAATCAAAAAACTGTATATAGCACAATAGTGGTGGAACCCTCCTACTGTGTTTTGTGCTGCACGTAACAAATAACACACATTAAATGAATAATTGTGACATTCACGTGAAACACTCTGTGAAATCACTGCATTCCATGCTGTGACATCTCAAAACATTGAATGACAGTCCATATGAATCAGATCCATCCAAGAGGAACTGCTTGTGATCACATCCAATGTAAATCAGCTGCATACATTTAAGTGTCTTCGTGTGTCTTCCACCTCACCCCTGTGCTCAGTGAATCACACCCTCCAGAAATGCACTCACCGAGTTACAATGCCAGCACTTTCATGCAAGGCAAAAAACGCAAGTTTTACCACACTCAGGTGTAAAAAATGGCAAGATACGTGTCCAGGAGGATAGTTGTTATATGGATCCACATGTAAGAAAATAAAATGCTCCAATAGTGTAAACCAGCAAAACTATTTATTAAAACCACTGCAACCTTCAACTGATGCACTCACATTGTACAAAAGATAAAACAGCAGAAATCATTTGTGGATCACATCAATCTTCAAGCAATCTTCAAACAGGTGTAACTCAAATAATAAACAACTGGTGGTCACGGCGGACCCGAGGTGTGCTTTCTCTGGGCTGCAGTATCACTGCAATCTCACCCTCCCTTCAGCTCTCCTCCGCTCCTCCGTCCACTAAAACTTCCTGATTCCTGTGTAGTTCAACTGCGCTGTGTGTCACGTCTCACAGCCACGCCCCCGACATGTTTCGTCATAGGTAGACTTAATCATGGGATTGGCTGTGCAGGCTGTCATTCACCCCTTATATTTGCTTCTAATTGACGCCCATTCGGCCGCGCATTGCGCATACGCACACCTCGCGTCCCCGTTCCGCTGATTATGTATGGGATATCTCATTTAAAACACTCATAAAACAAAATCGTTGAAAATCTTTTAGACATTACACATAAATCACACTTAATTGATAAATATGCATATCATTCCCAATGGTTGTTTCAAACCTTAGATCAATTATGGTGAGTTGGATAGAGGGATCCTGCACGGGCTCCCCCGCTGGACAAGAGTGGTAACTGCATACCCTATCCCATCCAACCTTATCAAATGCTGGATGGTGATCAAAAGGCAAACGGCCCCCTAGTGTCCAGTGTCCATATTGCAGATTTTTCAGCATGCGTGAAAGTATTCATGGTGGGAACCTCTCTCAATCAAATGTATCCGTCTTTACAGATCTCTTTTTTTTTTTTTTTTTTTTTAAATAAGATCACATGGACTCTATATTATAAAACTATTAAATATAAACTCTGAGTGTTCATGCTCAGAGATTATCTTATTCCAATATATCAACCCTTTCAGGAATGGGTCTAAAATAAAATATACCCTCATAACGATATATTACAAACATAGTAAACTAAACAGGCTAAACTATCTCTATAACTGGCTGCCCCTGCATATTATATGATAAAGTCAAAAATATGTCAAGGGATATAACAAGAGCCATATTATATATCTCTATTTGATCTATTATTAAATTTCTATGTAGGTCGAGTGAACAGGGTCGGGGGCTGATGATGATATAACCTCACCACCCCCCCTCACTCATACCCACATGGGGGCATCACATCAAGCTATTATCATGACGATGATGTCTCCTATAGTCAAACCCTAAGAGATCCCTAAAAATCTTTAAAAATTCCTAAAAAAGGTGGGACTAAAAAAGACTACAGAAAATCGGAACCCTACAAAACTGAGATAACTTTACATTAAAAATCATTAATAAAGCAGTTAAGATCCGGTTCTATGTTCAACCCTTTCGGGGCCAGACTCTTCAAAAGATATATCCATCTGGTTTCCCTACGGGATAGGTCCCTAACTCTATTGGACCCTCTCCAAGAGGGGTGGACCACATCTATCCCACAGAACTGCAAAAGTGTGGGGTCCTTTTGGTGTTTTTCTTTAAAATGTAGGGAGACACTGTGGAACCTATATCCATTTTTTATGTTGGTCATATGCTCTGAGATCCTAATCCTCAAGAGTCTCTTGGTTCTCCCTACATATAGCAAGCCACACGGACACCACATTAAATAGACCACATGCGTAGAGTTGCATGTACTGAATTCTCTAATTTCAAAGGATTCCCCTTCCCTATTGGTTATGCTGGTGACACCTCTATGGTTCACTCTTGTTGTTCGGCAGCAGATGCACCTCCTACAGCAATAGAAGCCCTTGAAATCAAAACCAAACACATTCCGTCTTGGTGGGTCCAATATCTTCCTTACCACGTGGTCTCCGAAATTGGGAGCCCTCCTATATATGAACCTCGGTTGGTTCGGAAGTATCCCACCCAAGTGCCTATCCTTACATAGGATGTGCCAGTGTTTTTTTAAAATATTCTCGACCTCTTTATATTGGCAGTGAAACCCTGAAATGAATCCATATTGGTGTCGAGTATCCTCTGACACCATTGAGGGCTTATTTAGACACAGGTCCCTGGAGGTTGAAGCCACCTCTTCAGTGATCCTGCTGAGTGTTTCCACTCTATACCCTTTTTGTAAAAATTTATTATTAAGGACTTCAGCCTGCTCATAGTAGTCGTCTAATTTAGTGCAATTACGTCGAACATGTAGCAACTGTCCTTTGGGGATGTTTTTTATCCAAGCCGGATGGTGGCCACTTCTTATAGATAAAAAACTGTTACGATCAGTTGGCTTAAAAAATACTTTTGTTATTAGTGCATCTCCCTCCCTGATAATCGTCACATCCAAAAAATTTACAGAGGTACTACTAATTTGATGTTCCAATTTAATGTTATTAGAATTATTATTAAGTTCCTGTATAAATTCCATCGCTGACTCCTCTGTACCCTCCCAAATAAATAGGAGGTCATCAATAAATCTTCTGTAAAATAATAACTGAGGCCTTCTCTGGTTGAATACCTTCCTGTCTTCCCACTCAGCCATAAACAGGTTGGCGAGGCTGGGAGCAAATTTAGCTCCCATAGCCACGCCAACCTGCTGGGAGTAGAAATCACCATCACACCAAAAATAATTATGGGACATGCAAAAATCTAATACATGCCCCAAAAATCTCTTCTGCACAGACGGAATGTCTTCTCTTTTGCTTAATGCCCAATTAAGGGCCAGCGCTGCGTCTTCGTGTTGAATGATGGTGTATAGGGAGGCTACATCAGCCGTTACCATATACACTGATGATGACGTGTCTAATTTAACATCATTTAATAGAGTCAGTAGATCCCCTGTGTCCTTCAAATATGCCCTAGTGGCCTTGACACTGGGTTGAAGAAACTTATCTAGAAATTCCCCCAGCCTGGCTGTTACAGAGCCTATCCCATTCACAATAGGCCTAGGGGGTGGGCATTGGATATTCTTGTGTACCTTCGGTAAGGTATAGATAACCGGGATTCTACAAGCACTGGGGATGAGATATCTTTTCTCTCTAGAATTTATTGCATCCAATCTATATCCCCAATCCACTAGAGCTCCCAATTGTGCTTTATATGCTTCCGTAGGGTCTGATGATAATTTCTTATATGTTGATCTATCTCCCACTAGCTGCAACAACTGTTCCAGATAAAATTTTTTATCCAGTAGCACACCCCCCCCCCCCTTATCAGCAGGTCGTACTATAAGATCTTTCTTTTTTTCAAGAGAGCTGATTCCTTCTCTGATATAATGGGGGTTGACACCCTTCCGTAAAGGAAGTTTATCAATATCGTTCAGTACTAGGCTTTTGAACACTTCTATAAAGTGATTCCCTGGGTTCTGCGGATTGAAGATAGATTTGTTTTTTAAACCTGAATCTATCCTATTCAGTGGTACCTTGGCTCTAACTGAGGCCTCCACCGGATGACTTAGGAAATGTTTCTTAATATTCATGGTTCTAATGAATTTGTGCGTGTCTATGTAGACATCGAACTTATTCATTTCCTTTTTTGGGGCACATTTTAATCCCAAGTTCAAAATGTTGAGCTCTTTATGGTTGAGCTCAACACTACTGAGGTTGTATATCCCTATGTCTCTACATCCCTTGGTCTTTTCCTTGGATTTCCTGGATCTTCCCGCCCTACACCCCCTTCTTCTCCTCTGGGGGCATGTGGTAATCCTGGGGGGGCACTTGTCTCCCTCCCCCTCTCTGGTAAGGGCCTCTGGGATTTCTCTTCGGTGTTCCCCCTCCCCTCCCTCGTTGTTCTAAAAAAGGACTATAGTCTAAACGATCTTCCCTTTCCAGTGGTGCTATATGTAGGGAGAACCAAGAGACTCTTGAGGATTAGGATCTCAGAGCATATGACCAACATAAAAAATGGATATAGGTTCCACAGTGTCTCCCTACATTTTAAAGAAAAACACCAAAAGGACCCCACACTTTTGCAGTTCTGTGGGATAGATGTGGTCCACCCCTCTTGGAGAGGGTCCAATAGAGTTAGGGACCTATCCCGTAGGGAAACCAGATGGATATATCTTTTGAAGAGTCTGGCCCCGAAAGGGTTGAACATAGAACTGGATCTTAACTGCTTTATTAATGATTTTTAATGTAAAGTTATCTCCGTTTTGTAGGGTTCCGATTTTCTGTAGTCTTTTTTAGTCCCACCTTTTTTAGGAATTTTTAAAGATTTTTAGTAGTTTTTATCAAAAAAAAAAAAAAAAAAAAAAAAAAGAAAGAATTTTTTTTAGGGATCTCTTAGGGTTTGATTATAGGAGACATCATCGTCATGATAATAGCTTGATGTGATGCCCCCATGTGGGTATGAGTGAGAGGGGGTGGTGAGGTTATATCATCATCAGCCCCTGACCCTGTTCACTCGACCTACATAGAAATTTAATAATAGATCAAATAGAGATATATAATATGGCTCTTGTTATATCCCTTGACATATTTTTGACTTTATCATATAATATGCAGGGGCAGCCAGTTATAGAGATAGTTTAGCCTGTTTAGTTTACTATGTTTGTAATATATCGTTATGAGGGTATATTTTATTTTAGACCCATTCCTGAAAGGGTTGATATATTGGAATAAGATAATCTCTGAGCATGAACACTCAGAGTTTATATTTAATAGTTTTATAATATAGAGTCCATGTGATCTTATTTTTAAAAAAAGAGATCTGTAAAGACGGATACATTTGATTGAGAGAGGTTCCCACCATGAATACTTTCACGCATGCTGAAAAATCTGCAATATGGACACTGGACACTAGGGGGCCGTTTGCCTTTTGATCACCATCCAGCATTTGATAAGGTTGGATGGGATAGGGTATGCAGTTACCACTCTTGTCCAGCGGGGGAGCCCGTGCAGGATCCCTCTATCCAACTCACCATAATTGATCTAAGGTTTGAAACAACCATTGGGAATGATATGCATATTTATCAATTAAGTGTGATTTATGTGTAATGTCTAAAAGATTTTCAACGATTTTGTTTTATGAGTGTTTTAAATGAGATATCCCATACATAATCAGCGGAACGGGGACGCGAGGTGTGCGTATGCGCAATGCGCGGCCGAATGGGCGTCAAATAGAAGCAAATATAAGGGGTAAATGACAGCCTGCACAGCCAATCCCATGATTAAGTCTACCTATGACGAAACATGTCGGGGGCGTGGCTGTGAGACGTGACACACAGCGCAGTTGAACTACACAGGAATCAGGAAGTTTTAGTGGACGGAGGAGCGGAGGAGAGCTGAAGGGAGGGTGAGATTGCAGTGATACTGCAGCCCAGAGAAAGCACACCTCGGGTCCGCCGTGAACACCAGTTGTTTATTATTTGAGTTACACCTGTTTGAAGATTGCTTGAAGATTGATGTGATCCACAAATGATTTCTGCTGTTTTATCTTTTGTACAATGTGAGTGCATCAGTTGAAGGTTGCAGTGGTTTTAATAAATAGTTTTGCTGGTTTACACTATTGGAGCATTTTATTTTCTTACATGTGGATCCATATAACAACTATCCTCCTGGACACGTATCTTGCCATTTTTTACACCTGAGTGTGGTAAAACTTGCGTTTTTTGCCTTGCATGAAAGTGCTGGCATTGTAACTCGGTGAGTGCATTTCTGGAGGGTGTGATTCACTGAGCACAGGGGTGAGGTGGAAGACACACGAAGACACTTAAATGTATGCAGCTGATTTACACTGCATGTGATCACAAGCAGTTCCTCTTGGATGGATCTGATTCATATGGACTGTCATTTAATGTTTTGAGATGTCACAGCATGGAATGCAGTGATTTCACAGAGTGTTTCACGTGAATGTCACAATTATTCATTTAATGTGTGTTATTTGTTACGTGCAGCACAAAACACAGTAGGAGGGTTCCACCACTATTGTGCTATATACAGTTTTTTGATTACACTTGTTACGTTCAGCACAAAACACAGTAGGAGGGTTCCACCACTATTGTGCTATACACAGTTTTTTGGTTACACTTGTTACGTGCAGCACAAAACACAGGAGGAGGGTTCCACCACTATTGTGCTATATACAGTTTTTTGGTTACACTTGTTACGTGCAGCACAAAACACAGTAGGAGGGTTCCACCACTATTGTGCTATACACAGTTTTTTGGTTACACTTGTTACGTGCAGCACAAAACACAGTAGGAGGGTTCCACCACTATTGTGTTATATACAGTTTTTTGGTTACACTTGTTACGTGCAGCACAAAACACAGTAGGAGGGTTCCACCACTATTGTGCTATATACAGTTTTTTGGTTACACTTGTTACGTGCAGCACAAAACACAGTAGGAGGGTTCCACCACTATTGTGCTATACACAGTTTTTTGGTTACACTTATTTATATTTGAAGCGCCCCATATTTATTCCATGTGCCTCTAGGGGAGTATTGGGCTAGCAGTGGCATGGTGGAGTAAATACTTTGCCTGTATGCTTTATAATTTAAAGGGGCAGCTGTTCCTATTTTCGCTTGTTTTTATCGATTTTCACGTTTTCATTACATTTTATACACACCATTTAACACTGGTCAACACTATTTGTGAGAGTAAGGAATTGGATGTTTTGGGTGTTCACCACCTAATATTGGTTCACACCACTATTTGAGTTTATTTAGAGGCATTGGCGCGGTGGGGGTGTCTGTTTGGTGGAAGGGCGCTCTAGTGAGGATATCCAGTGTTTAAACATTCACTTCAGCTGTAGTGTAATCTTTGTTAGCAGAACCATTGTATTGCTCAATAGATGTACACATGTAAGAAAAATGTTAACAATGAAGGCCGTGGTTCATTAAAGCTAAGAAAAATATATGATGATCAGTATAAGATCATTTTTTACTTATATATTTTTTTCACAAATATTATCTAAATCAGCCGGCACTTAATAACCCCTGCACATAAAAAAAACATTTAAAACAGGGGAACCCTCAAATGCCCAGAATTTTTAAATAATCATATATAATTAAATAAAACATACTGTACATTCTACTCCCCTTAATCTCTTGCTACTGAGGCCCTTGCTCCACCTGAGCACTGCAGGGTGCAGATCTTTACCTTTCTGAACCTCCAGGGGAACATATGATGTTTCATTTAACCACCTTTTTTTGGCAATACCACTGTGTCTGCATTACCTTCCCTTTATTGTTTTGTTTTAAGGGTGAAGGATCTCCTTGAGTTCTTGGTTCTCTGCTTTTAGGGAACTCGTGGGGTACAAACGCAATTACTTGAGCTATTGCGGTGACTGGAGTTCCTATGTCATCTCCCTTCTGAAGAGCACTAAGATGTCAGCTTTGTAGCTGGATTGATTAAAAATATAATCATATATATATACATATATTGAATGGGTTCTTCAGTTTCTGCAATCCCATGATAATCATCTTGCTCTCTATCTTGGAGGTAGAGGGTAAGGGTGATGTGTGCTGTATATTTTGGATAGTGTATCGTAAGATTCCCCAAGGGGTTCTGACGGACCTCTCATTTCTAGAAGCTTATTTTTGTGATTTTTTTTTTTACTTCTCACTCCCAACAGTGGGGCTTCAGTCTAGCTGACCTTTTTCAGATTGTATAATGGGTGGAGTATTGTTCCTCTAACCCCCATCCGAACATTTTTGGACCTACCCAATTTTGGAAACATGCTGTATTAGCGCCTGATTGAGGCAGAAGCAGAGAGGCAGGGTGGAGAGAATATGATGGTGATATGGCTAATGACACGCACAAAGTAGGCTGGCCAAGGGTACCGCCCCCTGGCCATACCTCCAATCGCCTCTGGAGGCATTCGCATCTTGGGGGGTGGTAATAATCTACCCTTAACCTGTTCCTTGATCCTTCAATGGAGACTTCATTGGTACCCTTCAAAGTTTTGAAAAAGATTTAAAATCTCATTTTTACTCTTCTACTACATGATACATGGCATATTCTGCACCTGACAGTGAAGTATTACTCCTTCTATTCCACCCCTCATTGTAAGTATTCTCACATAGACTATTTCTTGCTATCCCAACTGGACCTGACTTACTTGCATGCCGCCTCTATTGATCCAATGTAACTTTCAGATCATAGCTCTGTTTCAATCACTTTACAATTTCCAGACAGGGAATGGAAATCAAAGAAAGAGCCCAAGTCCAGACAGGCTGCTGGTACAATACTATAAATGCTTTAGTGAGACACTACTTCATCGCTTTCTTAGTGCTTTTAATAGGTGGTCTCAGGATGTATCCACATCTGGACAGCTATAGTAGGCCCACATCACAGTGATCCAGAAGCCAGAGAAGACCCCAAGGTAGTTACCAACTACCGGCCCATTTAGTTGCTTAATGCAGATATAAAACTTTGCGCGAGTTCCTTGGCAAATCATCTGTTACCATTTCTTCCTTCCTGGATTTCTTTAGACCAGGTGGGGTTTATCTCAGGTCATGAGGCACATGACAATACAATTAATGCTATAGGCATTACCCACTGGCTTAAGAAACATGGGACCCCAGGTTTCCTCCTGTCTATGGACGCTGAGAACGTGTTTGACAGAGTGGCCTGGGACTATATGCAGATGGTATTGTCTCATCTCGGATTGGGAGCCCAGATGTGCAGATGGATCTGTGCTTTGCATTTGTGCCCCCTGGTCAGAGTTAAAGTAAATGGTCACCTGTCTGACACCTTCCAGATCTACAACGGAACCATACAGCCTTTTGTCACTGGTTATTTTTGTCCTGACTCTGCCCTTAACATTACGTTGGATCCAAATTTAGTACAGCAGCGTGAACATTAATTCCCATTTAGTTGGAAATCAGAAACTATCAAATTTCTTGGTATACAACAGCCTGCAGACCTTCAGACACTGTATACACAGAACTATCAGCCAATTCTCACCTCAATTCAGCATTGGGACAAGCCGTGCTTCTCATGGTTTGGAAGAATGGTGATTGTAAAAATTAATATCTTTCCATGCTTTTTTTTACATATTACAAATGGTCCCCATAAAACTTCCAGCAGTGTTCTTTACCTCCTTATGAACAGCCTTTAGGACCTATATTTGGGGTTCCAAACCTGCCTGACTCAGCTTACAAACTCTACAAGGGGGCATAGGCTTGCCAGATATTAAACTGTACTATAGAGCTTGCAATCTTAGGGGGCTTGTTGACTTGCATCTTCATAGCGCTCAGAAATATTGGATTTCTATTGAGCAAGCTTGTGTTCAAGGTCCACTGGCCTCACTTTTCTGGATGGTAGGAGGAGCTAAGCATATGAATAGTCTATGTCATCCATTGGTAATGTCATCTTTCAGCTGCTTCCAGGAGACTTGTAGCTCATTTGAATATTGGCTTGCATTAAAAAGGGGATTAACTCAAGGGATAAAGAGATAATTCTCACACTCTACAAGACTTTGGTCCGGCCCCACCAGGATTATGCTGTACAGTTCTGGGCACCAGTCCTCAGGAAGGATGTACTGGAAATGAAGTGAGTACAAAGATGTTACTCATCTTTTTCAATTTAAATAAATAAATAAATATGTTTATGGAAAAAAGGAATAAAACAGGGTATGTGGACATTATGACTGTATAAGCAATCTACCAAAAGGAATAATGAGATCACACTCAGGCATATCTACTTTTATTCAAAACATCTGCAGAGTTGTGCTAACCCTGTAGATATTTTGAATAGTATGTGACTGTGTCTATACCTCACAGGAGGATTGTTGCTTGAATAATTGGTTTATTTTGGGTTGATTTTTATTCAAATAAGCACAGTTCTTAGGTACACATTCCTTTCATGGACATTAACTCATCTGTCATTCCCCTCTGCTAAGTGAAACCAAAACTGGGCAGTAGTGGTGAAATCTCCTCTCTTCCCCTCACTTACAGTGCAGTCCAGATCCCAGCATTGTCTCCCTGGCAGAGTTGCTTCTTCTGGCTCACAGGACCCTGCCTCTCTCACAGAGCTGCTTTTGAAATGTGTTGGGTTTTCGGTGGGAGCGTGTGCAAAGGGAATGTTTTATTTGGTTACCTGCCCTTAGGTTCTGGCCTTGGATATAAGTATATACTTGATGTGTATCCCTTTAAACGCTTGCAAGACTAGTGCCTTTGTAAGTAGAATTTTAATCATTCTAATTAAAAAGGTGTTTTTTATATTGTACAAGAAGAATGCTCTGACCCCTTATGTGTTTGTGAAGAAAGTGTTGATCTCTACTTGAACAGCAGTGGAGCAGCAACAGCCTGAGGATGGAATTAAGATTGAGGGCAGGAGCTGATTGCAAGATGGAGCATCCCTGTGAGAGAGTCAGGGTCCTATGAGTCAGAAGGAACAAATCTGCCAGGGAGACAATTCTGGGATCTGGATTGCACTGCAAAGAGGGGAGAGGGGAGTGCACCATTACTGCTCATTGACAGCAAGGCTGGGAGAGAGATTGTCACAGATTGCAAAGTCTGTGAGAGTCCAACATCAGCTATTACCATCTTGACTGGTCTGGAATGCCCTGTTTATATTATGCCTAAAGATCCCCGGAATGTGGTCAAAATAGGTAGCTGCTTAATAGTGAATACATCTGACAAGCTGTGATGTTGAACAACAGAACAATAACTGTTATGCAGAGTTGTGGTTCTACTTAGTTGGGGGATGACAGAGGAGTTTATGTCCATGAAAGGAATTTGTAGCTGAGAAATGCCTATGATAAAAGTAGATCTGCCTGAGTGTGATCTCAGTAACTATTTTGGTAGATTGCTAATGCCATCATTATCTATATTGTACACATGCCCCGTTGTATTTATTTAGATATGATTATTTAAAAATTCTAGACATTTGAGTGTCCCCATGTTTTAGGTGTTTTTATGTCCAGGGGATATTCAGCGCCTGCCAATTTAGATATTATTTAGTAAAATATTCACAGAAATGTTGTAAACTGGCTAGCTGCGGGGAGATCCAGTGTGTGGAGGCATTGTTGGCATTACATTTTTTTTACATAAATCAGCATTTTTAGCTTATGATACATTTGTATAGAGATAATGTAGTGGTAAGGATCTGCAAACTGGAGTTTGAAGACCTAATATTGCTACTAACAGCACTTATTGTTGAATTTAGTACTGGAATTTAGTACTGAAACCCAACTGTGAACAATTACCATGAGAGCTAACTGCCAATTGCAGTATATGGTGTTTGTAGCAGAGGCACTGTAATTAGAAAGTGTCCCCTAAGCCACTATTTTGATACAAATTATATACTCTACTAAGACAACCTTCATCCTGAACACTTGAGACTTACGGCTCTTCTATTCTAAAGTAATGAGCATCCATTATGAACTCAGAGTAACATCATGAAAGATATTGTCAACATATTCAATCTACAGGGTGACCACAAACCACAATGTAAATGCATTTTATGTTATTAAGCCTTCTTGCCCTTTCTTATTGTTCATAAAGTAGATACATAGTCTTACAGTCATTTCCCTGTACTGTACCACTCATATTGAATAGTAACAACCAAATATAGCAAACAGTACAAAAGCTTGCCTTTGTTTAGAAAAATTGGTCTTACTTTAGCCTGTGGTGGCTCGGTTTGTGCTCAGGCAGTGCCACTGATTGGCTGACTCTGTAAGAGCATCACTCTCCCAAGTCCTTTGAGCAGAGACCACGTGACACTGGTCACTTATGAAGGAGTTTGACCATTTTCAGAAGTATCATGGCTGTAGGAATAGGTACTTTTTTGCAAAAATGTATTTCTGTGTGGCCATATCACACAGCCTAAATGCTACAACAAAGTTCTGTAAGGCACCTTGAAAAAAAGTAACCATGCGTGATGCTCCTTAAGCAAAAGAAAGTGGTTTTCTTCCTTTCCCTTTTCTGTTGTTGGGGTCCAGTTTATCAGTATTGTTAGGCTGTGAAGCATCAGGTAAATTCTGATCATGCAGTTCCATATTCATAATTCAAACAGGGTAAACTTCCAGAATACTGTATGTATGTGGTCAAGAAGTCAAAGAATGCAACAGCCCTCCTGGGCAGGGGAGACCTTCAACAGTAGGCACAAGAAAGTTTACTGCATTAAAAATAGTAACATGTTCTCTTTCTAGAAAACCTCACTAAACAATCACAAGAAATAAGAAAATGCTTAGCTATGCCAACTACACAGATGTGCGTCACAACTTCCATTAACACAAATTCACTTGAAGCATCATCTTAAGCACAACAGATCAGGTAATAGCCTATTGCATCATGTCAAATGCTATGATAATGAAGGATTTAACTGCACTGTTGAACACATAAGAAGCTGGTACTCAAATAGCAACTGGGTTTGTAATGCTATTTTTCTGCAACCTATGTGTACCAGACTCTAATTTAAAAGAGAATGCAGGCTAGAGCACAAGATAAATAGTATTTTATATTATTCTCCCAATCTTTTTTTCCTTTGGCACATTCCCTTCTCTTCCAAAACACATGCCCTCTGTTTTCTTATTTCTAAACTGAACTGTAATTTTCCATTTTCTATTTCACATTATGAAAATCATACCTTTCGGAAAATGATAAAATGAACTTTTCTGCAAGTTTCATTATTTTACTATGAGATAGGAAAAGTTTAATAAGAGTTGTTTATCTCAATGTAATTTTCTGTGCATTTAGTGAACATACTAGATTTGTCTTGCCTTTCTTCACCCTCTCTGCGTAACAGATAGGACCAATATCTGAACGATATTTCTTCTTGTATAATTGGCTATCTTCTGGAAATATATTACACACTTTCCAGTTTTAGCACCTGCTACCAGGCAAAAGGGAGAAAAGAATGAAAGCAGGAATATGTACAAGAGCCTAAAATGACCAGAAAATTTCATGGAACCCTCAACAAATCTGTTTTCTTTACATGTAAACAACATACTGTACAAGTAAAATACATTTCATCATATACATTTTTTTTTAAATTATATTTTTATTGAAAGATTTTTTTTGGAACTGTTCGACAGCTGCCCTACTAGGGGCCTCGAAAAAAAACTAAAAAGGTGAGCTAAAGGACGAACTATCCCAAGGAGCACAAATCTTGTCAAACCTATCTGTCGTGTCCTCCACCATAGACATCAGGTGCTCCATTTTGCGTATGTCCTTAATACCTTGCAATAGCTGTTCTCGGGTTGGGGGATGTATAGACAGCCAACAGGCAGTCATGGCTCTTTTTGCTGCTAGCAAGATAAAGGAGGTGAGTTTGATCGGGGCCTTCCACAGGTCTGGGAATGGGAGGCCTAAGAGGCAGTGTATTGGGTCCATAGGGAAATGAACATCAAATATCTGCTTGAGCACTGTTAGCACCATGGACCAGAAAGGAACAATCAATTCACATTGCCAGAAGATGTGGAATTGATTCCCCTTAAGTTTCCCACATCTCCAACATAGAAGAGAAAGAGAGGGATCATAGTGGTGTATAACCTCCGGGGTCCTATACCAAAAATATAAGACTTTATATGCTGTCTCCTTCTGTGCCACACATCGAGAAATCTTAGAGGTCGAGGACCAGATTTTAGCCCACTGTATGTCAGAAATTTGTTGTTGGGTGTGTTGTGCCCATTTGTTCATGTAGGAGTGGGGGACCTTTGAGAGTGGGGCATTTTCTTGGAGAATTTGGTATATACTAGAAATGAGTCATGTTTGGTATGGACCCTGACAGCATAAAAGTGTGGGGGAGAGTTTTGAAAGAAAGTGAGTGATTTGGAGGTATGAGTATAGCAGGTGATTTGGGATTTGGCTATTAGATTGAAGGTCTTTGAAGGGTCGGAGTTTGCGGGTTGCTGGGTGAACAAAGTGTCGGAGTTGAAACATACCTTCCCTAGCCCGGGGGAAAATTTGAGGATGTGAGAGGCTATCAGGGATTAAGGGGTTAAAAAGTACATTAGAGAGGGGGGGGGCACTTGGAAGAGAGAGAGAATTTGGGGAGGCAGGACTGCCAAATCTTGAGTGAGAATAGCATGGAACCTAGACAGAGACTCTGTAGCCTAAGGTCTGAAATTAACTCAGGGGACCAGACTAGGGAGCATGGGTGGGTCAGAAATAGAGATCCCATCTCAATCTCCACCCAACGGCTTGGGGGTCTCAGACTGGACCAGGTCACTACTGTACGGAGGTGGGAGGCTAAGTAGTATTTTTAAACGTCCAGGGCCCCCATACCTCCCTGATTTCTAGGGGAGAAGACCACCGAACTGGCCACTCTATGGGCTCCTCCTCTCCATATAAAGTTAAGAAACCATCTTTTAAGTATTTTTAACTGTGCCATTGGGATAGAAATCGGGAGTGTTTCAAAGAAATATAGCAATTTTGGCATAATGGACATCTTTAGCACGTTAATCCTACCTATCCAGGATATTGGGAGAGGATTCCAAGGAGTCACCATGGCGTTTATATTCCTAAACAGGGGGAGATAGTGGGTCGAATAAAGGGAGGAAAAAAGAGGGGATAGTAGCGGGACTTTACGTGAGACCTGTCAATGGGTATAAAGACTAGTTGTTCAGGATCAAAAGAAATTGACCTGAAGCAATTAATACATCTATAGTTGGTAAGATAGTATAATGTGCAAAAATGTGCATATAGCCTGGAATACCATAATCTCCAAAGATTTTCGAGATGTAAATGATACAAAATATTTTAATAAGATTAGCGTAAGACATACTTCATAGAATACATCATACAACATAGTGTGACATATACAGGCAGTAAGACAATGAACATGATTCATGTAATAGAAAAAATTACAGAAAAAAGAGATATTGTTGTTCTTATATAGTAAAACAATATGTGCAGTCATAAGTTGGTAACTCTACGCATTTCTTGGCTTTCTACCAATCATCAGGAGTCAGATGCAAATTAACTAAGAATTCAAACAATAGAACATCTATTAGTATATATTTAGTTATTGATAGATAGAAAGTAAGTACAGAAGAAACATATGTTTCAATAATACTCACATACAATACATTGGTAAGTGACAACCAATGTCCTGGGATACGTAAGTGGTCAGGGTCAACAAAGTCTCACCCGGGGCTGAGGCAGAGCTCATGCCCCCCAGCCCACGGGCCACAGCTGCCAGAGGACCATAACAACCCAATGTGTGAACACCACCAGGTGGAAAAAGTGCAACCAGGCCGCTGAGTACAGGGTGGGCTGTAAAAAAGAAGGAAAACTGTATGAAAGTGGAAGGAAGGGGGCGTGGCCTGGACAGCAATGGTGTAGGCAGCAATTATTGAGAGCTCCACTGTCCCAGACTCCTATTTATCATCCTGCCTGAATCCTGCACTTCCTACCCCCTACCTTGCACCCGGGGATCCCCCCTGCCTCCTATGCCAATTTTGGAGCCTATCAGCCCGCTGCAGTACCGCACGAGGCCGCTGTGACATGGACCTTCGGATCAGCATTGGCCCTAGGAAAGGCCGCGGCTTCGGCCTAGTTCCCGGAGCAGCGGCCATCTTGCTGCACCCGGCGGAGGCTGAGGTACACCCCATGGACCTCCCAGATGGCTGTGAACTCGCCCCTCTCCAGCAAGACCCTCCAGAACACCTGAGGCCACGGTAGGGGTATCTTTTCTATGCAATAAATGCCCTGAAACGGGCCTTTTGGCCTGTACTCGGGAGTGGCGGCCATCTTGCTACACTCGGCGGCGGCCCTGGGCAGATATCCTGAGCCTTTTAAGTATCCTGTGCCCCTGCTCCTTCTAAAACGATCTATGGACTGCCTGTGACTGCTGCCCAGGTATAAATATATTCAGCTTCAGTTTTGAGGATGAGTCTTAGGCCTAATCCCCAGAGTGGCGACCATCTGGCATTACCTGGGGATGGCCTGGCTGCCTGCTGTCCAGAGCAGAGGGGGAACATGTCCCCGCTGAAAAGGAATTCCGAGGCACTGGATAAGTTAGCGAAATATCATCATCAAGACCAAGATCCGCAGGCAAAAAATGGCGAGGGTACGTGCTCGACAGCGGACCATCAGAGCGCAGACACAGCTAAGGTCCTGGATGCCATTGCGATGCTGCAGGGGACGCTCACCGCCAAAATAGATGAGGTCAAGATGGACATCTCCCTGCTGCGCCAAGACCTATCTAAGGTAAAGGATAGGGTTACCGAGGCTGAGACACGCATCGGAGCAGCGGAGGACATCCTGCACCCCCTGACACACACCACGGAGGACCTGCAGCGCCAGATTCAGCAGCTACACACTCACCAAGATGATATGGAGAATCGTCTGAGATGCTGCAACCTCAGGTTTATCGGTTTACCAGAGAAGGCTGAGGGCACCAACCCCGCTGAATACTTGGAATCCCTCCTGATTCAACACTTTGGAAGAGAGGCCTTTTCTGCTATGTTTGCATTGGAACGGGCGCACCGAATCCCAGCAAAGCCTCCTCCTGTGGGAGCCCCCCCAGAACTTTTATTGCCAAGTTTCTTAACTTTAGGGATGGAGATAAAATCCTCCGGCTAACCAGAGAGAAGGGTAACATCGCCCTGGGCAACGGCCATGTCACAGTGTTTCTCGACTTCTCTAACGAAGTCCAAAGAAAGCGAGCACAGTTCCAAGATGTCAAGAGGCGGCTCAGGGAGTTACACCTTAAATATGCAATGTTGTTCCCGGCCAGATTGAGAGTGGAGGAAGATGGCAGAGCCTTATTTTTTGAGGACCCGAAGGCGGCAGTACACTGGCTGGACCAACGCGGACGTCCGGATGGATGAATGGATATGCGGCATGTTACTGTGAGTACTGTCACTATTGTTTTTGTTGGCGGGCCCCTTCTTTCTTCTGAATGTCCCCTCCGTTGTGGGGGTACCCCCAATTCTCCATTTGCCTGTTTCTACTCCCCCTATCCTTTTAACACTCGCATTACTGAATGTGAGAGCTGAGAATCCCCCCTTTTGAAGATGGGGTCCCGATCCTTGTACTCCCCTTGGGGGGGAGGAATTTGATTTCTCGCTAACCCTGGACATCTGGCTTCAGACCTGGAGGTTTTTGGACCATAAAGAATATCACCATATGCATCTTATTGCCCTCACAGTATATACATGGGGATACCGTGGGGTGGAGACACCTGAACTCTGATATATCAGGATGACTGTATATCCTTGCAGAAAGAGACAAAGGTCATGATGTGTGCCCTAACCTTGCTTCACTCAGGGAATAATCGCCCCCTTCATGTATGCAACCCCCTTCTTTTTTTTCTTACTATTTTGTACTTTTTTGCTCATTACCTCCTAAGTGTTGTACCTCCAGCTAATGTTGCTGGCTGGAAGATGATCTATATAAAGGTTGCATTGGAATGGATGCTTCTGCCAAGTTGGGGAGGTGAGAAGCTGGGAGGGAAGGAAAATGCTGGATCTTTTGATCAGAGCATTGGGAATGTTAGCACCGTTGTGCACATGTTCTTTACGTGGAATGTTCTTAAACAAGTACTTATTACATATGCAATGTGTTGGTTTACTTGCGGGATGGGTGTGCTGCCTTGGTTTGGGGGGGGCTGCCCTGCCGATCCACGTGCGATATATGTGCACGTGAACACCATGGCAAACATTAAATTTATGATGTGGAATGTGCGGGGAATGCGGGATAAAATTAAAAGGACAGCAGTGTTACAGTATTTAAAAAATCAAAAGGTAGATATAGTCGCATTGGTGGAGACACACGTCACGGGTCCCTTACAGGCGGCCCTGAAGTGTCCTTGGGTGGCGTGTGCCTACCATAGCACCCACACAAATATGTCTAGAGGGATAACTGTGTTCATTGCAAAATCTACACCTTTTGAGTTGGTCTCCGTGGTGTCGGATCGGCAGGGCAGGTACCTCTTTTTACATGCAATTGTGGGGGGAGACCCCTTGTTGATACTGGCTAGCTATATCCCCCCTCGATATAGGGCGGACGTGGTCACAGAGGGTCTTGCATTTATAGCGTTGTACCCGTCCATACCAGTAGTGTGGATGGGGGATTTCAATCACACGATGACTCCATCCCTTGACCGCCCGGCACGGGCTGAAACCAGATCTGATGAACCACTACATACTAGGTTGTACCGTACATTGAATGAGTTTGCCCTTGTTGACGTGTGGAGATATGCTAACCCCACAACTAGAGCATACACTTGCAACTCAATAAGTCACAACACCATGTCCAGGATAGATTACATACTCGTTTCCAGGGCCCTTTTGCCAAAAGTCACGGGCTCAGGATTTGCTCCTAGGACCCTGTCAGACCACTCTCCGTGTTGGCTGACGGCATCCTTGCGAGTAGCTCCTTCCACCAGGTGCTGGCGGTTAAACCCTCATTGGCTATCCCAGACCATGACTCCATTGCCAAGGAGCTGCTCTTTTTGGAGGGTATACAGGGACCCCTTGCCCTCACTGCACACTGGGACGACTTTAAAATTCATGCCCGCAGAATATTATCCTCCAGAATAAATAGGTTAAAACGAGAGTCCAACACTGTACTTCAACTCACATCTGACAAACTACAAGACTTAGAAGAGGCCTATAGTTCTAACCCAACCCTTGAAAACCTGGACAGAGTGAAACTGCAGACCCGACTAGTCACACAACTGCACACTGAGAAGGCTAAACAGTGTGTTTTTTTTGTAGGCAGAGGGTGTATGAGCAGGGTGAAAGGGCAGGGAGACTGCTGGCCTATCTGACTCATATAGATGATAAGCCCCTAGTCGTGGTGTCGCTTGTTGACCCAGACGGGTGTAATATAACCAACCCAGAACAGGTGACAGATCAATTTAGACAATTCTATGGCAATCTTTATAAATCCCAACACAAGTACACGCAGAGGGAAATTCACTCATATTTATCTTCCATACAGTTCCCCCAGCTGAACTGAGAACAAGCAGAGCTTCTTGATGCGTCTATTACCGACCATGACATCACGTAAGCGATCGCACAACTAGATAAATCTAAAGCTCCAGGGATAGATGAAAGTGGAAGGAAGAAGGGATAGGAGTGGATGTGTGTGTATGTGCAGAGGATAGATATTTCAGTGAAGACTGCATATCGAGGGGTAAGTGAATGTGTATGTGAATTACTCAAAAACAAATGGAAGTGTCGTGGGTCATGAATGTAATTGAGGAGAATGAGTGTGAAGGACAAGGAATGTGTGTGTATAAAAAAACCAAAATGGCAAAGTAGTGAAAAGAGAGTGTGAAGGATGGATGTGTGTACCGTTCGCATAACGTTCGCTTTAAATTACTGGGATGGAGACTTGCCAATGCATTTATTGGTGTGTGTTGGTGGCACATTGGCGTCATGTTTCCACGTCCAGCATGCGGTGCCTTGTGACACCGCATTGCGGGAGTCAGTAGGGTTTCCACTCTGGCTTTGGCGGCATGGGGGTGGGAGGTCACCGCGATCTATGCATCGTGGAGGGTGTTCTCCCTCCCCCTTCAATGCCGTCATTATGCCCCGACATGACGCTGGCGTGAGCATGCCCCCAGCCCGCGGCATATAGCGGTTGCCTTGACCCGGCTCACTCCAGGCATCGCCGTGGCGGAGGAGCGACCTATCAGCTTTGCACCTGCACCATTCAGGTACACACATCCATCCTTCACACTCTCTTTTCACTACTTTTTCATTTTGTTTTTTTTATACACACACATTCCTTGTCCTTCACACTCATTCTCCTCAATACCATTCATGACCCATGACCCATTTGTTTTTGAGTAATTCACGTACACATTCACTTACCCCTCGATATGCAGTCTTCACTGAAATATCTATCCTCTGCACATACACACACATACACTCCTTTCCCTCCTTCCTTCCACTTTCATACAGTTTTCCTTCTTTTTTACAGCCCACCCTGTGCTCAGCGGCCTGGTTGCGCTTTTTCCACATGGTGGTGTTCACACATTGGGGTGTTATGGTCCTCTAGCAGCTGTGGCCCGTGGGCTGGGGGGCATGAGCTCTGCCTCACTCCCGGGTGAGACTTTATTGACCCAGACCACTTACGTATCCCAGGACATTGGTTGTCACTGACCAATGTATTGTATGTGAGTATTAATGAAACATATGTTTCTTCTGTACTTACTTTCTATCTATCCATAACTGACTATATACTAATAGATGTTCTATTGTTTGAATTCTTAGTTAATTTGCATCTGACTCCTGATGATTGGTGGAAAGCTAAGAAATGCGTAGAGTTACCAACTTATGGCTGCACATATTGTTTTACTATATAAGAACAACAATATCTCTTTTTTCTGTAATTGTTTCTATTACATGAATCATGTTCATTGTCTTACTGCCTGTATATGTCACACTATGTTGTATGATGTATTCTATGAAGTATGTCTTACGCTAATCTTATTAAAATATTTTGTATCATTTACATCTCGAAAATCTTTGGAGATTATGGTATCCCAGGCTATAAGCACATTTATGCACATTATACTATCTTACCAACTATAGATGTATTAATTGCTTCAGGTCAATTTCTTTTGATCCTGAACAACTAGTCTTTATACCCATTGACAGGTCTCATGTAAAGTCCCTCTTTTTTCGCTTTAAATTACTGGGATGGAGACTTGCCAATGCATTTATTGGTGTGGACAGGTCACAAACTCATTTCACTTCTGCTATATCTAAGAATTTGGTGGAAGACACCCGCTTTCTGTGACCTGATCAATCCACCTTCATCTATTTACATTTAAATCCCATTCTTCTGTCATATCTTTTTCTTTATATTAGTTATATATTTATTGAATTCTACATGCATATTGATTAAATTCAGTGCATAAAATCCCTACCTCTGTTGCATATTGATTAAATTCAGTGCAAATATCCCCTTTTCCTGTTGCATATTGATTAAATTCAGTGCTATACCTTCCCATTTTTATTCCCCTTTATCTTATTAATATGATAATTTTTACTGTCTTATTCACCTTGTTTTGTTGCTGGGAGGTGGTGCTGGTGTCTTTTTTGTCCCACTTCCGGGGTTGCGATGCACCCAGTGCGCAAACTGTGACCCATCCTATGTTATGATGGGGGCGGGCCACGACCTTGGCGCATCGGCGTCATGTTTCCACGTCCAGCATGCGGTGCCTTGTGACACCGCATTGCAGGAGTCAGTAGGGTTTCCACTCTGGCTTTGGCGGCATGGGGGTGGGAGGTCACCACGATCTATGCATTGCGGAGGGTGTTCTCCCCCCTTCAATGCCGTCATTACGCCCCCACATGACACTGGCGTGAGCACGCTCCCAGCCCGCGGCATATAGCGGTTGCCTTGGACCGGCTCACTCCAGGCATCGCCGTGGCGGAGGAGCGACCTATCTGCTTTGCACCTGCACCATTCAGGTACACACATCCATCCTTCACACTCTCTTTTCACTACTTTGCCATTTTGGTTTTTTTATACACACACATTCCTTGTCCTTCACACTCATTCTCCTCAATACCATTCATGACCCACGACACTTCCATTTGTTTTTGAGTAATTCACATACACATTCACTTACCCCTCGATATGCAGTCTTCACTGAAATATCTATCCTCTGCACATACACACACATCCACTCCCGTCAAACTATGTTGTATGATGTATTCTATGAAAGTATGTCTTACGCTAATTTTATTAAAATATTTTGTATTATTTACATCTCGAAAATCTTTGGAGATTATGGTATCCCAGGCTATATGCACATTATACTATCTTACCAACTATAGATGTATTAATTGCTTCAGGTCAATTTCTTTTGATCCTGAACAACTAGTCTTTATACCCATTGACAGGTCTCACGTAAAGTCCCACTACTATCCCCTCTTTTTTCGCTTTAAATTACTGGGATGGAGACTTGCCAATGCATTTATTGGTGTGGACAGGTCACAAACTCATTTCACTTCTGAATAAAGGGAGGAGTATGTAGGCATACTAGATATTTGAGAGAGGTTGTGCACCAATGATATGGGTATGGTTTTTTTAAGCATTAGGAGGTCATCAGGAGGTATGTGAAGAGGCAGGGCTTCTGTTTTTGATGTATTAACCTTGTATCCAGAAAGGGGGCCAAATTGGGATAGTAAGGCCTTGAGGGATGGTAGGGAGATATGAGGGTTAGTTAGGGTAAGGAGTACATCATCAGCAAATAGGGATAGTTTGTACTCCCTTTGACACATGAGAAGCCCTATTATGTCAGGATGGGATCTGATAGCATCCGCCAAAGGCTCTAGACATAAGATGAAGATAAGGGAGGATAGGGGGCAGCCTTGTCTAGTTCCGTTGGACATGGGGAACGAACGGGAAGTGAAGGAAGCCATTTGGACCTGTGAAGTGGGGTTGGAATAAAGGGATTTAATGACTTGAAGAAAGGGACCTTGAATGCCAAATCTAGTGAGAGTTGCTAACATATAGGGCCAACTTAGTCTATCGAATGCCTTCTGGGCATCAAGGCTTAATATCAGGGCGGGATGGTGGACTCTATTCAGCATATCAATAAGATCAATGGTACATCGAGTGTTATCTCCTGCATGTCTGGTGGGGAAAAAACCCACTTGGTCTCTGTCAATTAGTTTTGTCAAAAATTGCGAAAGGCGATTGGCCAGAATTTTCGTGAATAGCTTGTAATCTGAATTCAGGAGTGCTATTGGCCTATAATTGTCCGGGAGCACAGGGTCCTTATCAGAGAATTATATAAGGATATCAAGTGTGTTGACAGGGTAGGAAGGAAAGACTTATAGTAGGAATATGGAAGACCGTCTGGACCAGGGGCTTTATGATTCAGCAAGGACTTGACAGTGTCAATCAGTTCCTCTTCCGTGATAGGGGCTTTTAATATTTGTACGTCTGAGTCTGTTAACTTGGGAAGTCGCATGCCGGACATAAACTCTTCAAAAGCTGACATTTCAAATGGGGGATGGTGGTTGGGTGTGAGACAATTAAAAAGTTTGTCGTAGAACTCACCAAATATCTGAGTCATAGTCTGTGGGCAGTAAGAGGGAGTCCCTTCAGGGTGTTTGATGTGATCTGGAAAGGGAAGAAAGGGCCTTGGGTTAAGTCTAGAAACCAACATCCTGTGTGGTTTATTTGAAAACACATAGAACTTTTGTTTAGCCTATAGGAGCGACTTGTCTACTGTTGATATGTCTAAGGATTTTATTTGGAGGCGTAAGAAGGTTACCGCACACAGCAGACCGAGCCCCCGCTAGCAAGAGAGCTGGAAGAAGACAGCGGAGGGGCCCGGGAGAAGATACCAGAGAAGAACCGGACAGCGGCAGCAGACCGGGCCCCCGCTAGCAAAAGAGCTGGAAGAAGATAGCGGAGGGGCCCGGGAGAAGAAGCCGGACACCGGGAGAAGACGGAAGAAGACCTAGAAGTCAGAAGAAGACCCCTGGAGCCGCCTAATAAATTACTTTTAAAACCTGTGTAGTGTGTTTTTTTTATTGACACTTTTTCCCTAGGTGATTGGGTAGGGGTACCATGTACCCCATACTCATTCAAATAGGGTGGGGGGCCAGGATCTGGGGGCCCCCTTATTAAAGGGGGTCCCGGATTCTGATAAGCCCCCTCCCGCAGACCCTGACAACCAACAGCCAGGGTTGTCGGGAGGAGGCCCTTGTCCTCATCAACATAGAGACAAGGTGCTTTGAGGTGGGGGGGCCCACAGGGTGCCCCCCTCCCCCAAAGCACTTACCCCCCATGTTGAGGGCATGTGGACTGGTACGGTTCAGGAGGGGGGTGCTCACTCATCCCCACCCCCTTTCCTGACCAGCCGGGCTGCGTGCTCAGATAAGGGTCTGGTATGGATCTTGGGAGGGGATCCCCATGCCGATTTTTCAGTGTAGGGGGTTCCTCTTACAATCCATACCAGACCTAAGGGCCTGGTATGCTCCTGGGGGGGACCCACACCAGTTTTTTCATTTAAAATTTGGCGCGGCGTTCCCCCTCATGATTCATACCAGACAGCTGTCAGCACTGCCTGTCGCTCAACGCGAAAGGAAAAAAGTTTTCCTTTCCCGATCAGCGAGCCATCTTGGTGCTGGCTCCCGCGACGGGGCTCGCAGGTGTCAAATCTCGCTGAGAAGAGTGGCGAGATTGACACAATATCACGGTCACCTACTGTAGGTTCGTATGTTGTTGTCGGCAACCTTTTTTAGGGACTCCACGGATTCTAAGGTTTTGGCGCCTTTCTCTGTTCTCAAGGTCCTCTTGCTGTAATTGTAACTGAGATACAGAGTTTTTAAGAAGAGCATTCTCCTCTTCAAGGGCCTGTATATACTGCAGAGTCTCATCAACTTTTGTCTCCAGTATTGCTATGCGTTCTCCAAGGGCATCTATTTCCCCCTAAGCTCTCTGGAGATCTTCCCCATCTCCTGGGCAATGTCCCTGGTTACTTGTTGGGCCAAGGCCTGGAGCTTGAGATCCATCAGCTCAGGAGTCAGTGTTAGCTGAGGGGTGGAGGATGAGTAAGGATGGGGGGTCTGCTGAGAAGGAGCTTCCGCCATCAGCATACTGACATAGTCCTCTGAATCCCCTTGTGAAATTGAGACCGGGGATTGAGGCCTAGTTAGGAAGCGATCCATAGTGAAGGAGGGCCGTGGGGGCTGTGGGGCATGATAAAATGACTGCTGATCTCCGATTTTGCCCATGAAGTGCTGGGGAGGCTTGAGGAAGTGGTTACGCTTACCCTTGATTCGATCGGTGGCTGATGTAGCTTGCCAGAGGTCGCGGATCTCGGGACGGGACTGGAGCTCACGAGTCACACATCCGCCACCTTGGAAAGCCGTGCATGCGCCCCCTACATTTTATAATATAAGGAGAATGGAATTGTTTACAGTGATGGACTGGAAACATTATACTGTATACATTCAGTTTGGAGAAAAGATACCTTACAGTTGCTTTTATTAACAACTTCTAGTAGGTATCCAAGGCCAATATAAATATTTGACAAATGTACTTATTTTCCCAAGGACTGCACAAAGGACAAGGAGGCAACAGTTACATATGAAAAAAAATATGTTTCCATTGTTTACAAGAAAGTTTAAACTGTGGAATTCTTTACTGCACATGTTAGTTTTAAAAAATGAATAATGAAATGAATGATTTTCTTGCAAATAAAAATACTAAGGGCCAGTTCAGATGTATGCATCAATGTTTGTTTCCTTTGGGCACTAACATGTGCTATTGATGCAATTTGACAGTCATTTGCAATGCATTTTTCACTCTAGGATTTAGAGTGGATAGAGTTAACAGTCATTGACCAAGATTTGTTAATATGTGTTGCCAATGCCTCAGAATGTATCAAGACACATGTAATGTGCAGAATATGAGGAAACAGCAAACATATCTTGTATATTCTCCATTGGTTTGCTCATTTATTGTCTATGTTTTTTTACAGACTATACATGCATATTGCAAAATGGGTATGCAATACTATGTCACAATTTTTTTTTATATCATGGTGTATGACAGCTCAATAAAGGATGGGAAGAACTGGTCTAGCTAACACACATGAAATATAAGGGACACCACTATAATCTTTCAAACAGGGCCTATTCTTGTATTCACATGCAACCGCATCATAAACTAGCATACAGCCAAACACAGAGTGAGCTCAATCACTTTCAACATGTGGTGGTAGGAAGAGGGCTGAGGCTTTGAGGAGGGTGAATACATTTCAGGGACACATATTATTTGCAAAGGTTCTGAGACTGGCTGACTTTGGCTTGGTATAATGATTAGCCCCAACTTACATGACCTCAGTCAGTCAAATATTCCCTATAAATGATGAGTCCCTGCTTAGTAGTAAAATGCAGTTGTCCTACTTTATCTTTAAGAGTTTAAACAACAGGGTCTAAGCTTACAAATAGAGAATGTGTGTGTATAGACAACCAGTTTGAAAATTTTGATTAAAAAAATAAACATTTTAATGGCACTAAAGCCAATATACGGTGGAACTATCCAGAATCCCTGCTAATTTTGCAAGTCATTTCATCATTATATCATGCATATTTTAATGCAGTAACCCACAGCATCCAGTCAAATTACTGTAGTCAGGCTAGTGAATGGTGTATTCCTATTAGCTACACACACACACACACACACACACACACACACCACACACATCTTAATTATTTTTCATAATTTATTTAGCCATGTTCTACTACATTAATTCACTATTCATAAATATAAAACCAGCAACAAGGCAAACTTACCTTAGAAATAATATGTGTTTTTGTTTTTCTAATGTGATATTCTTCTAATGATTTTATTGCAGCAACAAAAGACCATTTAGCTTTAGTTACTGAAATCCCTGCCAAAATTAATGATTGCCTTTGAGTGGCATGGCTCCTAATGAGCAAAATACAGTTCCCTCACACATGCTAATTGTTACAATGACTCCATGTCCATCTGCTCATGTAAGTTTTTACCCACATGCAGCTTACTGCGCTGTTTTCCATCTAAGTTCCTTGGAAATAAATTGCATATAGACACAGGGAAAAAAAATTACACAGACCAGAGTCACAATACACAGCCCTATCAGTGCCTGAAAAATGCTTTGTGTCACTCAGCAACCTAGAGATCTATTTGTGGAAGAATCCCATATTTCTACTCTTTTATTTTCATTTGGGTTGAGAGCAGCTTGTAGTGCCTGACCTAATAAATGTATCAGGAAAATGGTTGTATGGGGAATCCATTTCTCTGCAAGCATTCAGGCAAATAACTTGTTCTCGTCTTCTGAGACTTGATCAGTAAATAGCAATACCATACATATATGGAGTGAGAAAACATAAAAACTGAAAATGGGCATGTTACTGATAGAGGTGTCATGCCATAAGTGATTGCACATTCTTTGTTCTTTTAGCATGATGCTACCCTAATAAAAAGCTGTATCTAAAATAAAGGCCACAAAAATAGCACAATAACACAATGAAATATATTGCATCATGAGCCAACTCAAAAAATGAATCTTAGAAGGTGGAGTGATGTTTAAAATCTATTAGGAAACTAGAGTCAGTACTGTGTTGTCAAACAAGTGAGTGTAGCTACCTAAGACCTGATCCTACTGGGCATGTTTAAACAGTAAGAAGGTGGCAGGAAAAAAAGGGGGCAGGAAAAAGGTACAGAATGAACAGATGGTCAACATCATTCAAGTGACAATTTAATAAAGACTATTAAAGCCAACCCAAACATTTAAGATACTGCAGCTTACCAATCCTTAGAGGTGGTGTCTGCAGTAGTTTTCATGTTTAGACTTTTTTTCTTTATTTCAACCTGGGGATCCTGCTACTAACACAGCTCATATTTTAAAGTGGCTACACTCAATCTTCCACTGTATCTGTAGAAGAGAAACAAAGTGACCCTTGGACAGCATTTTCAATCTGTGGAAAGGGTGCATTAAATGGACTTTCTGATCTGGAAACTGTTTTTTTCCTTTTAGGATAAGCTTAAACTAAATAAATAAAAGCTGCACTTTGTAAGCATCCATGTTCAGTGTTTGTCTTAATCATCTAACTGCCTCTAACTGTCACTTTTGCTGGCACACTTGGTCTTTTAATGTAGGTTGAAAAATAACAGACTTACTTGCAGACTCAATGGGGAAGAAAAATATGTTACGGGTGGAGACTGTGTTAATGCTATTGATGGACTGAATCATCTATTTATTTTTATTTATTTTTTTTGCTCATAGTTATAAGAGATCATAAGAGATCACCATGTTAAAATAGACTTTATTAACAAAAGAGACATCTTTCTTATTACCAAAGACTGCCAAACCAATAATGTTTTACTAAGTTTTTAATCATACAATGTATATACAGTATGTTTCTACAGCTAAACTGGGTTTGTGTGTAATTCAGAAAACCTCGTGCATAATTTTTAATATTATAGTTAACTCATCCTCTACCTAGATTTTAAGCCATCTATGCACCCTAAACAAACCAAGTGGTACCATGAGAAAGAATGTTTTAGGTGGCACATTCTCATTAATGGTTATAGGAGGGGTGAGGCAATGAGAGGTCCTGATGATTGTTGTTATTGCACCTTGTTATAAAAGTAAAAAATGGCAAAATCAGGGAAATTTTCTATTCAGTATGATCAATTGTTGTTTTTTTTTTTCCAGTACATTTTTTTTACTGAAAAGGTAGTAAGCACAATCTTGTACATAACAGAAAATAAACTAAAATACATTCAGCAAGAATACATAATCCAACATCAGATATCATCAGGTCACCAACTGATCTATAACAGATAAGCTAGAGGGCAAAAAATGCTATATTATTTTTTTTTGCATAAAGATTTTATTAAGAAAATACCAAAAACAATCTCAACGTGTACAATCATGGCTCGGTGAGCCTATATAGGTAATACACATCTGCATATATAGTTAATTAAATAGAGCTATATTGAAATAAGACTCTGTATTTCTAAGCTGTGAGCAAAGAGTCAGCTGTGGCTACAATGCTTAGGAGTGCACATTCTCAAAGGGCAATATAAGAAAGGAGAAGGGAATGTCCGTGGAAAAAAAAAAGGGGGGGGGTGGAAAGACGGGGGGAGTGTGGATGAGGGGAGGGGGTGAGGTCCTATCCAACTACCCTCTCCAGCTTATAGGGCTCACTACCATTAAATATTTCACAATTGGGTTTGAATTTAAATCAGGCTTTGATAGCAGGGGTGATGTTACTCTGGTTAGGAGTTATTTCGATGTCGACTTGAGATCTTGGTATGATTGGGAACTTCTGAAAGTAATCCAGGGTTCCCAGGTGTTTGTGAATTTGGAGATGTTATCCAAGGCAGCATATATCAGCTCCTCCATCTCAGCGACATGATTTATTCTGTTAAACCACTCAGAGACAGAAGGGGGAGATGTGGACCTCCAATGAGTAGGTATGCACATACTTGCAGCATTAATCAGGTGCATGGCAACCGACATATGATAATGTTTTTTAGGAAGTTTAGTTAGATGCAGGAGATATTGCGCTGGGCAAAACTCCAGAGAGAGTAATGACACTTGTTTTGTCAAATCACCAGAATGGCTGGAGTGCCGGGGAGTCCCACCAAATATGGAGGAAAGTGCCCGTCTCCACACCACAATGCCAGCAAAGGTCAGGGACAGAGGGGGAGAACTTGTGTATCAGGTCCAGTGTTCTTTACATTGGGTTTTTAGTTTATATCTGTTCTCTTGAACCAATACATTCAGGGACCCTTTGTGAATGTAAAGGTGGACGCGGTCCCAGTCCTCCCTGTCTATCTCAGAATCCAGGGCCGATCCGCAGTAGGAACGCTCCGCACGTAGGGGTGTGGATGGTTCCTCGAACAGCGCGGGTAGAGTGTGGAGATGACGTGGCATTGGGGGGTCGAGCAAGTGCAGAGTGACTCCATGGTTGTGGGGGGTTTTGTAAAGCTTTGTTTGCCGGATGGGTCAATTAGGTAATGTGTAAGCTGAAGGTAGGACCAGAATGGAAATGTCCCCGTGTTAGAAAGCGTAGCGAGATCAGTTTGCCTTGGAAAGCGCTTTCTTTGGAAGAAGTGTTTTGCTAACATTTCTGCGGCCATTCGGTTTTCAAAAAGGAATGTGCTAGACCTGGGGGGAAGTCTGGGTTACCTCTGACTGGAGTGATAGGGCAGAGTTTAGCTGAGACGGCATGTACCGCGCCTGCCCTCTCAAATTTGTGTAAGGTGGCTCCTACCAGGGGATGGGTTAAGGCTATTGGCGAAACGTGTCTTTTGGACAGCCAGGGAGCATGACACAAATCTGCATTGGTCACCAGGTGTTCTAAAGAGACCAAGTCTTTACATTGGTTATGTAGACGCTAATCAACGATTTGCACTAAATGGACTGCCCGGTAATAGCGTTGGAGATCAGGAAGGCCAATTCCTCCACTAGCTTTAGGAAGCACCAATTTCGCCCAACTTATCTTTGGGGGTTTCTTACACCAAAGAAAAGTCCTACACATGGACTTATACAGTCTAAAGAAGGAGGGTGGTAGGCGAATTGTTAATGTTTGTATTCTATATAGGAGCCGAGGCAGAACTGTCATTTTAAGGATGGACACTCTTCCAAACCAGAAGATGGTCGGTTTATCCCACTTTTGGAGATCTTGTCGTATATTATGAAGTTCGAACTGAAAATTTCTATTGTAGAGTTCTGTTAAATCAGCAGAGAGTTGGATTCCCAGGTAGGTTATGGCTCCCGTTTTCCAATGAAAGGGGAAATTGCTCAGCCAGTTCTGTGGGTAATGATATATTTAGTGCAAATGTTTTGGAGTAGTTTATTTTTAAGTTAGATAGGAGTTTAAAGTGTTCTAGTGTATGTAGGAGATTGGGTAGGAAAGTCAGTGGTGAGGAGAGGAAAAGTAGAACATCGTCCGCAAATGCTGTGATCTTAAATTCTCGTTCCTGTATCTGAATACCCTTAATATCTGGGTTGACACGTATGCTGCGTAATATGGGTTCTAACGTGAGTATATAGAGTAAGGGGAAAAGGGGGCACCCCTGTCTGGTTCCGTTTCAGATGGAGAAGGCGTCCAACAGATGGCCATTGACCTGGACTCGAGCTCTGGGATTAGCGTATAGTGAGAGAATCAATGCCCGCATATGGAGTTTAAGCCCCAATGAGATCAAGACGGCGTCCATTTAATCCTAGGCCACTCTGTTGAATGCCTTCTCTTCATCCATTGCCAGAAAGAAGCCCTCCCATTGAGAGGAGGTAAGACAGGTATGTAGGTTCAGGGCCTTAATGGTATTGTCCCTGCCTTCCCTTCCAGGGACAAAACCCACTTGGTCCAGGCCTATCCAAGTAGTTATGTGTTGGGACAAGTGGTTCACCAAAATTTTGTCAAAGAGCTTGAAGTCCACATTAAGGAGAGAGATTGGGAGATAGCTAGCTACATTGGTGAGGGCTTTCCCTTCCTTGCAGATGACTGAAATATAAGCTTCCAGAAGTCTATCAGAGTTGCAGGGAGCGGTAGCTTGTGAGTTAAAAGCTTTAAGAAAATGTGGTGCCAGGATGTCCGGGAAGGTTTTATAATATAGCGCCGTGAAGCCACCAGGGCCTGGACTTTTGCCTGGTTTCGTAGATTTAAGGGCCTCTAGGAATTCCTCTAAAGTCAGAGGGGCCTCTAGGGCTTGTGAATCCTCTGCCGCCTAAGCAGAAAGGCAATGTTCACTCAGGATGTCTGTAATCAGTTTCTGATGGCTTAACTGCTCAGAATGATCCATATCTCCCGAACGCAGGTTGTACAACTTATTGTAAAAGGAATGGAACTGGTGAGCAATGTCCTTGTTTTTAGAAATTATCGTACCTGAGGGGTCCACAATGTGGTGGATCGTGGTGGCTAGTTTGCGTTGCTGAGTGGCTCTGGCCAGCAACCTACCTGGCTTGTTACTGTGTTAATAGAACAGTTTTTGCGTCAAGATAGTACGTCGGCGTGCCCTTTTGGAGAGTTCCTCTCGTAGAAGGGAGCGTGTTTCTGCTAATTCCTGCGCTGTTGCCAGCACTAATGTACATTTGTGCTGGGCCTCTAAAGTGAGTATCTTGTCAGATAGTGCTAGTACCAGGGCTTGTCGTTCCCTCTTTCTCCGCGCTGAGGCTGACAGTAGCTGGCCTCTGATGACACACAAATTCTATATTATTTCCTAAAAGGAAACCACATATTGGATGTCAATGTTAAAGGAAGTAAATGTGTATACTAAAAACAAAACATCAAAATACATTGGAAATATGAAAAGACTGAGGTTATCTCTTGGTGGAACAATTAAGATCAATTGTTCTTGTAGATAAAGAGCAACTAGTGGGATCAGGGGTGTTCTATAAAAAAAAGGATCAACTCATGGCTGGTTTGAGAAACTGCCAAGTCTACAGATATACAGTATTTAAATGATGCACATTACTGATACTTTTGAGCAACTTCATTACCACTGACTGCAGATGCTTCATCAAGCAGGGCAAACTCATTGTATGTATTTCGTTTCACTGTCATTCATCTACACAGGAAAATGCATTCTACAATAGTGATTGGAGTTTGCTGCAACTTCATAAGAATGGTACTTTAAAAATAAATAAAAAGCAGGCCTGCTATAAAGAAAAGGATGCAGTATTTTCTGTTCCACTACCCTTAATACTGATCTTGAAGGGTATGTCTGATCCCGTTCTGCAAGTTGATCTGTTGGCCCCTACCTCACTACAGGTCACAGTAATGATATAAAAGCCAGTGGAAGGAACTACAATGTACAGTGAGTAATCAGGCATCCACCCCAGGTGTGGTGCATACTAAAGATACAGGTATTCCTTTTTTTCTTTTCTTTTTTTCTTTAATGGTGGTAAAGTTACTTCAAGCAAAAATTGTTTCCATTTCAAACTGCTTCCCACATTTGTTAACACATTTTCCCTGTCAGCATTGTTGCAGGAGTAATAGTGTTGATGTGCCTAGCCTTTGGGTACAAGCATGCAAGCATCTCCTGGAGGATGACAAGGAGTGCCTTTTATGCAGGATGGATTGTACAGGGGTTTTAATCTGAGATGAAAAAGCTAATGCACTAGGAGAAAAAGCTGCTGAAGATTATTATTTAAATTTTAAGATTGCTTTCCTGATCTGTAACTCACTTATGGTACAAGAACAAGCATCATTAGGTACAGAAAGAGTAGCTCAGCTGTTCAGTATACCACTCAATCTGAGCCAAGAAAGGGCTCATTGGGAAGGGACAGTCCAGATATTGTAACCACACAAGTATTACAAAAAGCACTACAGTTCGGTCACTGTGCTCTACTGTATGTATAGAACATTAATCATTATTATAAACCATGATACATAACATTTTAGTCCCCAAGACTGGCACATTGTCTTTTTTCTTATTTTCTATTATGGTCAAAGATTATTTATTAGTTGCCTCACGTTCCTACCAGAGAACTAGAAAGTCTGTTGGACTATGTGCAATGTACAATTTCTCACTAGTAGAAAGTAACACTGCCAATTTGGTTCCAAATTGTATCCCCGCTTGATAGCTACTCCTAGAGCTAACTGTAAATGTTAGCTATATCAATTCACATATTATAATTTTTTCCTTTGCATTTATTGTTCCTTTAAGTTCTAAAGAGCATGTACAATTTGTAAATAGTTACCGTAATTGTAAACATTTTTAATAGGCTTTCTGTAAAATATTCTTTATGCTTTAAGTTCAGTAGCCCTTAATTATTTTTCTTATTCTAAAGAGAAAAGTACAATCTAGGTCTCTGTTACACTATACCTTATCCTTTGTAAAAAATTATACAATTAGAGATATTATATTCTAGTAAACAGAATTAAAACAAAATTAGGCTTAAAAATGATACCACAAAGCTAGGAAGTTGTAAAGTTACAAAAGTCACAAATTCAATTTAGCTTATTAAATGAAAATCTACCCATGCTATTACCATTCATTTTTAATTTTAAAATTAAAATGTCTATTTAGTCTATGAGCCATGGGTAAAAGATTGCAGTAATGGAATAGAAATGCTCGGCAAAGTTCAAAAACCATAGTAACAAAGAATGCCTAATGTAAATGCTTTTGTTTTACCTACTGATTCTCTGCCAAATGTTATTGGTATGGAAATAAAGGAGAGGTCATTTTCAAGGATAATTACTTATTCCTTCACTGGAGACTCACATTTATTAAGTGCTGGCTTCTTAAAACTTATCTTACACTTAAAAGAACCCTGCACTGTAAGATATATAGGGGCCTCCCTTACTGACTTCAGAATTGACTGAAGTCATTGAATTAGCATGACAGCTGAGCATCCACACTGAACATTTCCTGTGGTGCATGTGATCTTCTGGCGTACCCTGCAGGGGTAGTTTTGCAAATACATGTTCTCTGTGTGTTAAAAGTATATAATTGTGGATTTCTTAGGTCTTAAAGGTATATTAAACTCTCATTTAAAAAAAAAAAATCCAGCAACTGACTTAATTGCTTACTAAATATTCAGCTTATTTATCATTTAATCCTTGGCTATGTTCCTGTTTAAGTTGGTGCCATGGCTGTTACCCTAGATTTCCTGTTTCATGTTGGGTCCTATGGGGTTGTTTCCCCCTACACTGTGTTCATTAATAGAAAAACACAGCCCAGAAGCCCAGTATGGCAAGGCACTCCCCTATTCTTCCCTCATCCTCCCCCTTCATTTAATAAACATAAAAGCTGACTCCAGGCTGTGATGTCCACTGTTAACTTTTTTTTAAGACCAGAAACTCATGAAAGCATCTCTGAAAGAGCAGGAGCCCCCATGACCGAAAGTTATAAACTGTAATTTCAGGGGTAAAAAAATAAGTGTGAAATGTTTATTGTTTGTTTAATGTAAAAAAATGCTGAGGGTTTAATACTACTAAAGTCCTGGTGTTCTTTTTTTCACTTTCTGTACCTCCATCACTGAGACACAAAAGAGACACAAATATCTGTCATATTATTGTAGACTACCCACTGTTCCTGCAGGGAGCGGAGGGAGAGGACCCTTGGATACCAACCATTGGCAACCATTCTGCTGTAAGTGTAGAACATCCTTGGAGCAAGGACTCATTGTGTTAAAGGCACAAGCAACAGGTTCACTGCAACCAGTAAGATTCCAGCTGCTGATTGTGTGCAGAAAAAAAAGTGAATGCTTGAATGGTTGTTGTAAAGACATGACCATTTTTCCAATCAGTATTTGAATTTTTTTCCTATCCATTGTGAGAATACAAACCTACTAAGTTCTGAAGTTTAGTCTCAGTTTATTGTCAAACAAAAGCACGAATAAACACCCTGCATGCTGTACTTTGTTGAATAGGCTTTCCCTTCCATTCAGATAAGATATTGTCTCTTTTTCTGGCTACTTAGACAAAGACAAACAAAATATTTTGTTTCCTATCCACCCTGGGAAGAGAATGATACAGCATACTAGCTGTGAAGCATCTTCTTAATTAAAATCATGCCCTTAGCTATAGTCTAATTTAAAAACACCAGCGGGAGGTTTATTAAAGTTTATTATAAAAATAATCACCTCTATTGCACACTCTTTTCCATTCAATGCAGTACAAGACAATTAGTGCCCTACTTTGCTTTAGAACTATGTCAAGAGCTTTAGACTGCACAGGTCAATGAACTGTTACATTGGTCATTACAGGCCACCTTTTCAAAATAAGATTAGGGAAAGTGATTAGAATACCAGCAGTCTTGCTGCTAAACTAGTGGCATTCACTGGAATGAATACATATAAAAATAATCATATGTTAAACTGTGTTGGCATAAAAAGTGTGCAATGTATGAACAGTGTGCCTTTTTTTAATGAGCTCTCTGTGAATTGTCTAATTAACATACCTTGTTTATGTAATGTTAGATTAAATGGGAAGTCCTGGCCACAGGCATGCACTATGTGAAAAACCAAAGAGCTAATAACAAGGGATGTGATTCTATTGTACTTTACAAGAATGAAAGGGGGAGAAGATTCACATCACTCTGAATCAGTGGTTGCATTAGAATTGCAATAGCATTAGGTATATCAAAACCCTAGGCAAAGACGTATTATTACTAATGTACTGTATCAGCAACTTTATTTTATAAGTTATAATTTATGAATTCTTGAAGTTGATGACTCACCCCTCTGTAATTTCTTCTCCAGGCAGTTTCATCTCCCTGCAACAGTGTCCTATGTTGGGGGTCCACATTCCCTAACAATAGGGGGATGTGGGAATGATATCCTCTTTAGATTTAGTCTATGGATGCAAGTATAAGCTGCCTGTATTATTACATCAACCTGCAGTCAAAAACTGCAGTGAGTGACCTAGGGTGACAGTACTGCTTTTCACTAGATGTAAAGTAAGTGAAGGCTGCCAACCCAGGACAATGAAGGACAATGAAGTATCTCAGGACCAGTAACCTATTAATAAATCATATTTTTTGTTGGGTTTAGATACACATTATGCTTTCAGACAATAATGGATGCTAATTACTTTTAGAACACGGATCTGATTTGGAAAAAAATGAGAAAAGGTGAAGAGAAGGAGGGGGGAGGGGGATGTGACTGGAGCCCTCCACTGCTGTAACCACATCTCATCCCCACAGCACTCCAAAATCTAGCACTGTGTGTAGGATCCAACTTGCAGCAAGGTATGCTTATTATTCTCTGCAGAAGCCATCTACATACAGTATGTATTTTAACCACTTCATGGGAAACGACATACTTGTACGTCATTTTGAGGAAGTGGTTGTACCGGGGTGAAGCCAGGTACACCCAGGTACTGTTTTTAGAGTTGGCAGTCGGCTTTCTGGTGATAACAACCTATGCGGCACATCCCCCACTTCCGCCTCCGCTCTGCCTGGGTCTTCTGTCCCACCGGGAGACCTAAGCGACCAGCTGGCATGTCCGCTGACTGTCCAGAGTCCCAGACACAGCTGGAATCAGCTTTGATCGGGTCTCTAAAATAGTAACCCAGAAGTGACGTCACAACGTCACTTCCGGTTTACTTGCCTGGCAATGGTGCCAATTTTTAAAAATCTAAAGTATTCCAAAATGCAGATTTTAGTGTTTTGAAGTTCAAAGGAGGAATTTGGGGTCTTTTGGACCCCAGATCCCTCCATAAAGAGTACCTGTCACCACCTATTATTGTCATGAGGGATGTTTACATTCCTTGTGATAGCAATAAAAGTGATCAGATTTTTTTTTAACAATGTAAAAAAAAAAAAAAAAAATAAATAAAAATAAGGAAAAAAATAATAATAATTTTAAAGCGCCCCTATCCCCGCATGCTCACGCATCAAAGAGAATGTATATGTAAGTCACGGTGTTCAAGTCACACATGTGAGGTATCACCACGATTGCCAAAGTGAGAGCAATCATTTTAGTAAAAGACCTCCTCTGTAACTGTAAACTGGTAACTGACAAAAAATTTTTAAAGTGTCGCCTATGGAGATTTTTAAGTACCGTAGTTTATCACCATTCTACAAGTGTGCGCAATTTTAAATCGTAACATGTTAGGTATCTATATACTCGGCGTAGCATCATCTTTCTCAATATACAAAAACACTGCGCTAACGTTAAAGTTTCGTTTTTTTTTAATTCAGTGAAGTTGCGTTTGAAAGACCGCTGCGCAAATACCGTTTGACATAAAATATTGCAATGACTGCCATTTTATTCTCCAGAGTCTTTTCTAAATATATATATATATATATATATATATATATATATATATATATATATATATATTGTTTGGGGTTTCTAAATAACTCTCTAGCAAAAAAAAATACTGATTTTAAATTTTTTTACATTTTAGCTGTCAGTGGGGAAGCCCGCTGACAGCTGATGTGTCATCGGTTGTTAAGGACGCAGCTTCCCAGCCCGCTGCTCAACAACCACAATCTTCACACAGAATTCAAATCAGTCAATAATTTTTTGATTATTTTTTTACCTGAACCCATCCTTTACAAGGACAGGGACGAGCACCCCAGCTCCAGCCGTTGTCTCGTTTCCTGATCGGATAGATTGATAGCAGCGCAGCCATTGGCTCTTGCTGCTGTCAATCAAATCCAATGACGTGGGAGCCGGGGCGGGTCCAAATTCTGCTGTCTGTGTCAATGGACACAGCAGCAGGACACAGGAGCACACCTGAACGAGTGCCCCGAGGGAGAGCGGCTCTCCAATGGGACACTCAAAAAGAGGAAAAGAGGAGGAGCCAGGAGTGCCGCTTAGAGAGCCCAGAAGAGGAGGATAGGGGCCACACAGTATGACATGTTTGGTTTTTGTTTTTTCTAAAACACAAACCTTTACATATCCTTTAAGGCACTCCTAGTCATTGATCTCTTACATGTTTTAGTGTTTTACCCTATTGCTCTGACAAGAGATTTTAGTGGCAGAATGTACTATCAAGCAGGAAATCATAATTAAAAATTCTGCAGCCCATATCGTGGTACCCCAGAGTTTTGTTACAATCTCAAGTTAGTCCCGTGGGATCCAAAATGATTGAGGGGTATGCTAGTGGTACATGCACACACATTGCACTGTAAAATATACCCATTTTTTCACCTGTGTGTGATATGTACTACAGGTGGAAAATGTCCTCACCAACAGGCTTTGGATGAAGTTCCAGAAGAAGTAGTACATTTGAACTAGATATGGACCTCCAGTGACAATGGTATGTGTTGGTGTCTGTGATCTCCACTGCCAGTTATGAGAGGAAAGCATCCTAATTTGATGACAATTATCTGACAGCGCATCAATCTAGCATTGTGTGAAGTATAGTAATGCCTACTAAGGCCCATAGAGGTATAAAGGTGCCATAGGCCTTATCAGAATACGGAGCCGAAAAGAGACTGAATTAACCTGAATGGGTGGTACATATAAACTTCAGAGGCATACTTTGAAATGGGAACAGAGTTAGCGTGACTATATTAAAAAAAAATTAAAAAATGTTTTTTTTAATACATAATGTGGACATTGCAAAGGTCAATATATTACACAACGTAAAAAATGTGGGAAAACTTACATTTTACCTGAACTGAACATGGGTTTTTCTAAATTTTTGGTTGTATTGCTGAAAGATGACAGATACATTGATACAATCACAGCTGGGGAGGCAATTCCAAAATCAATATAAAATCAGCAGCTAGGAAGCTAACGTCACTGTCTCCAATACAAACCCTGGATTTATTTGTCTTTTGAGAGCTGCATGAGATATTGAACAAGGAAGTGTATCTTACTGCTCAGGAATAATTCCCTGGTCAGGGATGCTATACCTTGAAACATAATTTAAAGCAATGCTTCAGTGATCTAATGGCATAAAGATGATGCTAATAACAATTCTCCTATACGTCATATTGCAATAATTTACAATCTGTACAGTTTGCAGTGCAAAATCTGTATATGAGATGCACAACCATGCAAAATTCTACCAGTCATCTCTATATTGACAAAATGTAAAACACTCAGCTCAAATAGACGCTATTAGAAAAGCATTTAAAAAACAACTATAGTGCGCTTATCCTTAAAGTTAAACTTCGTATATATAAATATATATATATATATATATATATATATATATATATATATATATATACAATATATACAGTATCTCATAAAAGTGAGTACACCCCTCACATTTTTGTAAATATTTTATTATACCTTTTCATGTGACAACACTGAAGAAATGACACTTTGCTACAATGTAAAGTAGTGATTGTACAGCTTGTATAACAGTGTAAATTTGCTGTCCCCTCAAAATAACTCAACACACAGCCATTAATGTCTAAACCACTGGCAACAAAAGTGAGTACAAATTTGGCCCAATTAGCTATTTTCCCTCCCCGGTGTCATGTGACTCATTAGTGTTACAAGGTCTCAGGTGTGAATGGGGAGTAGGTGTGTTACATTTGGTGTTATTGCTCTCATGCTCTCATACTGGTCACTGGAAGTTCAACATGGCACCTCATGGCAAAGAACTACCTGAGGATCTGAAAAAAAGAATTGTTGCTCTACATAAAGGCTACAAGAAGATTGCCAAGACCCTGAAACTGAGCTGCAGCATGGTGGCCAAGACCATACAGCGGTTTAACAGGACAGGTTCCACTCAGAACATGCCTCGCCATGGTCGACCAAAGAAATTGAGTGCACGTGCACGTGCATGTTTTCTTGTGACAACACTGAAGAAATGACACTTTGCTACAATGTAAAGTAGTGAGTGTACAGCTTGTATAACAGTGTAAATTTACTGTCCCCTCAAAATAACTAAACACACAGCCATTAATGTCTAAACCACTGGCAACAAAAGTGAGTACACCCCTAAGTGAAAATGTCCAAATTAGGCCCAAAGTGTCAATATTTTGTGTGGCCACCATTATTTTTCAATACTGCCTTAACCCTCTTGGGCATGGAGTTCACTAGACCTTCACAGGTTGCCACTGGAGTCCTCTTCCACTCCTCCATGACGACATCATGGAGCTGGTGAATGTTAGAGACCTTGCGCTCCTCCATCTTCCATTTGAGGATGCCCCAAAGATGCTCAATAGGGTTTAGGTCTGGATACATGCTTGGCCAGTCCATCACCTTTACCCTCAGCTTCTTTAGCAAGGCAGTGGTCATCTTAGAGGTGTGTTTGGGGTCATTATCATGTTAAAATACTGCCCATGCGGCCCAGACTCTGAAGGGAGGGGATCATGCTCTGCTTCAGTATGTCACAGTACATGTTGGCATTCATGGTTCCCTCAGTGAACTGTAGCTCCCCAGTGCCGGCAGTACTCAGCAGCCCCAGACCATGACACTCCCACCACCATGCTTGACTGTAGGCAAGACAAACTTTTCTTTGTACTCCTCACCTGGTTGCAGCCACACACACTTGACACCATCTGAACCAAATAAGTTTATCTTGGTTTTCATCAGACCACAGGACATAGTTCCAGTAATCCATGTCCTTAGTCTGCTTGTCTTCAGCAAACTGTTTGTGGGCTTTCTTGTGCATCATCTTTAGAAGAGGCTTCTTTCTGGGACGACAGCCATGCAGACCAATTTGATTTAGTGTGCGGCGTAGCACTGACAGGCTGACCCCCCACCCCTTCAACCTCTGCAGAAATGCTGGCAGCACTCATACATCTATTTCCCAAAGACAACCTTTGGATATGACGCTGAGCACGTGCACTCAATTTCTTTGGTCGACCATGGCAAGGCATGTTCTGAGTGGAACCTGTCCTGTTAAACCACTGTATGGTCTTGGCCACCATGCTGCAGCTCAGTTTCAGGGTCTTGGCAATCTTCTTATAGCCTTTATGTAGAGCAACAATTCTTTTTTTCAGATCCTCAGATAGTTCTTTGCCATGAGGTGCCATGTTGAACTTCCAGTGACCAATATGAGAGCGTGAGAGCGACAACACCAAAGGTAACACACCTGCTCCCCATGCAGACCTGAGACCTTGTAACACTAATGAGTCACATGACACTGGGGAGGGAAAATAGCTAATTGGGCCCAATTTGGACATTTTCACTTAGCGGTGTACTCACTTTTGTTGCCAGCGGTTTAGACATTAATGGCTGTGTTTTGAATTATTTTGAGGGGACAGCAAATTTACACTGTTATGCCCCGTACACACGGTCGGATTTTCCGACGGAAAATGTGTGATAGGACCTTGTTGTCGGAAATTCCGACCATGTGTAGGCTCCATCACACATTTTCCATCGGATTTTCCGACACACAAAGTTTGAGAGCAGGATATAACATTTTCCGACAACAAAATCCGTTGTTGGAAATTCCGATCATGTGTACACAAATCCGACGGACAAAGTGCCACGCATGCTCAGAATAAATAAAGAGATGAAAGCTATTGGCCACTGCCCCGTTTATAGTTCCGACGTACGTGTTTTACGTCACCGCGTTCAGAACGATCGGATTTTCTGACAGCTTTGTGTGACCGTGTGTATGCAACACAAGTTTGAGCCAACATCCGTCGGAAAAAATCCTAGGATTTTGTTGTCGGAATGTCCGAACAAAGTCCGACCGTGTGTACGGGGCATTATACAAGCTGCACACTCACTACTTTACATTGTAGCAACGTGTCATTTCTTCAGTGTTGTCACATGAAAAGGTATAATAAAATATTTACAAAAATGTGAGGGGTGTACTCACTTTTGTGAGATACTGTATATACTGTATATATATATATATATATATATATATATATATATATATATATATATATATATAAACATTTTCAAATAAACAGTACATTTATTTGCTATTAGCCATTATTATTTAATGTAAATACATTTTAATGTAAAAGAAAAAACCCCGGGTTTTCTAACAATACTATCAAACAACTGAAACTGTTTACCTAGATCTTCTGTAGGATCCAACAAGAATCCACAAAAAAACTCACAAGGCAAATTATTTTTTACATGTATATTGGCTTGTGTGTTTGTGTTACATCTCTCTTTTGTCTTTAATTATAGTTTATGATAGGTCTTTAAGTAAGGCTTATGTGTGTATGCCACTGCACCAATTGTACATGGACAACTAAATTGTATCCTCATAAGATTTACTTTATATTTGATTTTCAGGTAAAATGCTGACATGCATACACCCTAGTTCACTTTATTGGAACAGAAGGCAAAACAGCAGCATTATGTGGATTGCCAGTGCAGGGAAGGATCAAGGTGGAATGAGGCTCTAAGTAAGGTAGCAGCTTTGCCATCTAAATCTCTTTGATTGGCTTTGATAAGGATTGAAATGAGCACAGGGAAGCCATCCCATTTGCAATTTCTGAACTGTCATGCCTCAGACACCAACTGCTTGCAAGTGCATCTTCCCTTGTGAAGCGACAGGCAGGTTACTCCTGGTTTACTGCTGGAGCATGAATGTGGTAGTCGGTTCCTGAACATCCATTGGTCTCCAGAATTCTGCCTAAGTTGCCTTATTCATAATTTGGCTCTGATTCAATGAACTGCAATTTGGAACCACACTGTAAGGCTCCATTCACACTAGCGCGTTTTTTGATGCATTTTGCAGAAATGCATGGGAATTTTCTAACATGGGTTCCTATGGAACATGTTCATATCAATGCCTTTTTGTACCTCTGCATTTTTGGAAAGGGTCAGGGACTTTTTTTCATGCAAATGCAGCGTTTTGCATGTAATAGAATTCAATGGACAAGCATCAAAAACGCAAGTGCAGCATTTTTGCAGCGTTTTTACAGCGTTTTTGATGCATTTTTGATGCGTTTTTGGCGTTTTTTTTTTTTTTTTTTTTTAGACTGTATACAGTCTAAAGAAACTGTAAAAAAACGCAAAACGCGGCAAAAACGCCACTAAAACGCTGTAAAAACGCTACAAAAACGCTGCTCAAAAATGTGGCAAGCATGACAAAAAAAACTCCAAAAACGCTCAAAAGCAACATGCATAGGTGTGAATCGAGCCTAAGGGATTGACATGAGAGTACAATGTGCTATATAAGTTTAGGCATATGCAGGTGAATCTAAACTTTTCCAGCAGTCCCACAATTCATGCATACCATAGTGATGTATCCCTGCTCAGTGTGTTTTTGGGGATGTCAACATCCTAAGGGGTTGGTGCAGATTAGGATCCTTAGTCTTCAGTCTCAGAAATATATTAAGATCTTTGTTTCTGAAATAACAAGGGTTTACAATTCAAATTTCCAAGCCTATGATACACAGAGAACAATGAGGATGGTATAACTTCTAATCATGCAAATGCCAACAATTGCTCAGCAGGCTGCTTGAGCTAAGCTATTTTGCATAGAAAACTGTTAGAAAGGTTGAGCCTCTATGACAGAGTCTCGCCCCACTAGGTTGCACAGTGACTGACACAACAGCTGGCAGTGGAGGAAAGTTCCTGGAGGGCACTTGTTCATTGTTTATAGATTTTTTTTCCTTGACAGTTTTTAGTGTACGTTACATTTACATAATGAACTGCTGCACCGAATGACATAAATTACGATTAGACTTGCCAAAGTGAAAAAAAAAGGAAATCTTTTCAAGGTTACCTTTGTTTTATCATTAAATACGGACAGTAACAATAAATTTGCCAAAGAACAAGGCAAAACACAAGAAAATAATTATTGCTAATTATATACAGTTTTATATAGCTTAATGTAATCTGAATAGGGGTTTTATTTGTAGAAACATGAAAGGTACCAAAGTCAGAGGACAATGCCAAATCATGATAGGAGATAACATTTTTTACTAGATTATTTTATATTTTTACACAAATATTTTATTTAGCCACTAATCTAGTAATACACAGGGTCTTTTGTTTTTTTTGAAAAGCACAGACAGTGCTACACTATATGGCCAAAAATGTGCAGGCGCATAACCATCACACCTATATGCGATGTTAGACCATTCATAAAACGTGTTGATCCTTTCTCCCTTTAAAGCTTCACAAAAGAGCTTCACTATTTTGCGAAGGGTTTTCACATGATTTTTTAGTGTGGTGTATTTTTGAGGCCAGCTACTGACATTGGTTTGTAGTGGGCATTTTAATTCATCCCAAAGGAAAGGTGTTCAGTAGGGCTGAGGTGCAAGCCACTCAAGCTCCTCCAAACCAAACTCATCAAACCATTTACCAGGCTTTGTAAATGCTGGAAAAGAAAAAGGCTTTCCTCAAACTGTGGCCATAAGGTGGGAAATGCACAATTGTCAATACAATGTCTTTGTATGCCGTCACATTAATAATTCCCTTCACTGGACACCTGAACTGAGTCATTTGGAGAGATGTCCACATACCTTTTGCCACATAGTGTATGTGGCTGTACCTGCATTGAAAGTATACTTTACATAAAAAATTGAACATATCCAAAATCAAAACATAGCTTTGCCCTAAAACCATGATATATGTTGTTGTTGATAAAACAAGTAAAACTAACTTTTATTGCTAAGGGCTCTGGGTTTTTCTAGAAAAACTGAAAACTGCAACCCTGAATGGCCAACGCATGTTGGAAACTCGTGTTGCAGGAAAACCCTAATTAAAAAAAAAATATATTTTTTTTGCTGTTGGACTACAGTCCACCAGACACTGTAAATGACAGAAGGACATGAATGAAACTTTTATTTAGAAGCTGATACTACATAGAAAGACCTGTATCAAATGGGGGATTTCAATTTTTTTTTTCATTGATAATCCATGTTAAGACAATAATTGAAACTAGAAAAGCTACAATTTCTGGGGAAATTGTGAAAAGTGTTCTTGCCTCTACAACTGGAGTGGGCGGAGTAACTGGGTGGGGTGGAGTAGCTTGAGTAACTGTGAAAAGTGTTAAAAAGCTTAATATTTTAAAAAGTATAAATAGTAGTAAAAAAGTTCCATCATTAGCTGAAAGAGCTGAACATTTTTTTCAAAAGTAATTTTTTTTTTTCAAAAATGAATTTTTTTTTTTCAAAAATGAATTTTTTTTATTCAAAAATGATTTTTTTTTTCTTCAAAAATGATTTTTTTTTTCAAAATGATTTTTTTTTAAAAGTAATTTTTTTTCTCAAAAATAATTTTTTTTTTCAAAATTATTTTTTTTTTTAAGTAATTTTTTTTTCAAAAATTTTTTTTTTTTTTTCAAAAATAATTTTTTTTTTTCAAAAATATATTTTTTTTTTTCATGGGGCGGTCATAATGTTTCAGCTGATCATGGGGTTGTCAGCTTTTGTCACCTCCCGCTCTAGTTTTGAACATTTCACCATTCATTCCTATGGGACCAATTTCACCGCAAAAACGACGATATTTCGTGAACCATTCGGCGAAACGTTCCACAGAGTAATAGCACACCAATTAAATGACATTGAGGCCGGATTCACACTGGTATTTTTCAGCTTTTCACAAAGTTCCACAAGGTAATAGGACACCAATTAAATGACATTGAACATTTCGCAATTCATTCCTATGGGACCAATATTGCCACAAAAAACTACGATATTTCGTGGACCATTCGGCGAAATCTTCCACAAAGTAATAACACACCAATCGGGAACAATCCGCTCGTTTCGGTATATTACTTGTCTCTGTAGTGTAAAAACTGTGGGAGGAGTCTACAAGCATTATCAAGTCTAGCAGATGAAGTCACATGCATTTGGGGTGTCTCAGCATCTTGTGTTTACAACCACTGTTTCCTAGCAACGCTCATGCCCTGTTTATGCTTCCCAAATACTACTTCATCAAAACTGCCCCATCAGAATTACCCCATCAAAACTGCCCCATCATATTCCTCTATTATAAATCAGTACATGGTGTGTCTGTCCCCTCCCCCGGGCTCTGTAATCAGAGCTGAGATGCTCCAGCCACCTCCCCCCCTGTGTATAACAGAAGCTTTGGTAACCATGGCAACAAAACAAACACTAACAGTACACTCTGATTAATGGCTAAAATTTCCTGAAATGACCTCTAAACAAATGGCCGTATTTTAAAAACTATACATCCTACAGCGAAGATCTTTATATTGTGAGAATCACAAGACCCAGACCTAGATTTTGATACATAGTATGTCTCTGAAATATTAAAAATGAAGGCACGGTCGCAGTTTAGAAATTGCCCTTCAAATTTGAAGGGGCTAGAGTGTAGTTTCAATGAATGTCAATGGACGGCGTGAGTTGCAAACAAATGGTCATATTGTGAAAACTATCAGGACTATGGCTTAGCCGTGGACATGTTTAGTGGCAGCAGGGATAGCTGAACGTTTTGATATAAGATTTGTGTAGGTGGGCTTGAAAATGAGGGAGTGGCGGCAGTTTAGAAATCATGTTCTGATTTTCCAGCTTTTGCCATCTCCCACTCTAGTTTCCCCATTCATTCCTATGGGACCAATTTCGCCGCAAAAACTACGATATTTCGTGAACCATTTGGCGAAACGTTCCACAAAGTAATAGCACACCATTCGGGAACAATCCGCACGTTTCGGTATATTACTTGTCTATGTAGTGTAAAAACTGTGGGAGGAGTTAGGGTGGTAAATTTGGCTATAATAATAAGAATAATATATATGTGAGATAACAGTAAGTGGTCTTGCTATGCAAGAACACTTAAAAATATGTTGTTTGTGATCGGCAAGGTAGTGATTGTGGGATTTTTCCACATTTGTAGACATACGTAAGCACAGAAAGTAAATAAAAATAGCCCCTGTGCTGAATGCATTAGTACATCTTTTTTTTTTTCTCTAACTTGAGTATGTACTTAAGTTTGACTTGATATCAGCCTATTTCATTCCTCTATGCCGCAGTGTTTAATTTGGGAGGGTAAAGTTTAGGACTTCGAGCCAATCAGGTGTTCTATATATAAATGTATTAAGAAGGAACATACGGATAAGAGGAGAGAGGACAGACTTCATCAGTCTGCTGCCCTTTAGCTTAGTACAACAGCCGGTCCGACAAAAGGGTCAAAGGATCATGATCGAAAAAGGTCTGCCGACCAGCTCCTTGTCAGCGCTCTAAGCCGGTCAGAACAGAATAGCACAGCAGGGGTGATCGCTGTACTAACATCTGATTGTTAGTACAGCGGCTCCGACCTGAGCTGTCAGGTTTTTTTGTTAAACCAGCTGGGTTGAATGAACAAAAAAATAGTAGTGTGTATGAGGTGCTTCACTGTCCAGTCAGCACGCTCTTGGTGGCGTGAGGACATCACTGTATTTCTTAACAGTAATTAGTGTTACCCACCTGGTTTTACTTTGTTAGGGGGCTGTATAAATATGAGGGTTTTGTGAACAGCAATATAATAATAATAATAATAATAATAGTCACTGTCCAAATAAAACAGTGTTTAATAATACTGTTTAAGGTGTGTTATGATATCTATTCAAAAAGTAAAAAAAAAAACTGTTGATCCTACCAGAAATCTTATAGGCTTATAACTTAAACCTCATATCTTCATGTGTTCTCTGCCTTTGCAAAGTGTTATCGATTAGCATAGCAATTAGCATTCCCAGATTTCTCTTTGGACTTTCTCCCCAGCACATTATGTATGGAGAAATGGGCAAAGGTATTTTTTTTTATAGTCTGCTTCAGGTTGGCAACACTTCTTCTTAAAGAAGAATAAAGTGAAGTGAGTCAACTTTGTTAACCAAGGACAGGAAGTATGTTATTGACAGAATCACCAGGTGAACATAGAAAAAAAAGAAAAAAAAACTAATCCAGACACAATGTCTAAGAACTGGTAAGCTTCAAGTATATTACATTGTTGTTCTTTGGTTCAGATACACTTTACCCTCGTCCCCTTTTTTTGCACAACTGAGACATTTTTTTGCGTTCTCTTGTAGTAAATAATGACATTTTTCTTTCTACAAACAATATAATTGCTATTTCAAGGACAGTATGACTTTGGAGGAACCTAGCCCATTAAAATTTCTCTATCACCTAAGGCAAACTGCTGAATGACAATGATACAGCAGTATTTGGGTTGCATAAACACCAGTCTTCTCCAGTATAAAGGAATATTTTCACGATGTGTGCTGCATAACTTATATATAGTCAATATACTTATTTGGATTGTGAATGTGCTCAAAAAGAAACAGAATGCTGGTTCAGTAAGGATTTATGAAGTAAATAAGGGCATCCACGCTTAAACAGATTTGCCAGTGGTTGATCTCCAGAGATGCTTGAGGGTTTAATGAAATACATTTCCTCTATATTAGTGTAGTAGAGGTGTATGCACTATAACTCCTGCCCGCCTGTTGACCACGTCCTGTTGTGACGAAACGACGTAGGGAGGAGGAGCCACGCCCCGACGACACCGCGATTCGAGTACCCGGAAGCCACGGGTTGTTTTGGAGCTGGCCGGCTTTTCCTTTGTACGCCTATTTACCACTGACGTCTGTAAGTGCATTCCTGATCTTGCTATTTAATAAATGATAGGTTTTACGCTATGTGGAGCTGTTTATTTCTTTCTTGGTGTCCCATCCTAACCATCCTGGTGCGGCCGTCTGAGAGGGTTTTCGCAGACCGGATGACATCTAGTGCCTGTTATACAGATCCCAGGTTGGGGTTGCAGCCATCCGCTCAGTAAGGTCTCCTATCACTAAGAGACCAACACCTTTTGGTAAGAGGCAGCAGTTTTGGAAGGTGGAGGTTTATCAACGCACCCTATTCACTGCAGCAAGATTATCAATATTCACCTGTCACCTGGGGATATTTATTCTAATTTCCTCTTTTTATTCAGCTTATGGATTATTACCAACTTTGCTGTGTGTACTGTAATTAGGGGCATTATCTGCACCTTTAAGATTTGTTCACATCATTTAATTTCTACATATTTTTTCATTCACGTTTTTTTGAGATATTCATTTGTCACAGTGATTTTCGTTTGCTATATCTCTGTTAGGTTGTTTTGAGACATTTATTTGTCACTTGTATCACGTCACAACACCGTTTATTAATTCTTGCAGACATAGGAGTAATTCTTGTGTTTCACCACTTTAATTTTAAGGCATAGTGATTGTCACTTATGTTCAGAAACCCCTCTATAAGGCTATAGGCACTTGATTCTGGCCTTTTTCACATCTTTAGCGCGACTTTCTTATTTACTGATCTCCAGAGATGCTTGAGGGTTTAATGAAATACATTTCCTCTATATTAGTGTAGTAGAGATATATGCACTATAACTCCTGCCCGCCGAGCGTACGCACATATGTGGCCTCAGATTTAAGAGGTTATACCGGGATGATGCATGCAGCTGCATGCATTATCCTGTTACCATTTTTAGAGCGGGCAGTCGGCTCTTCAGGGATAACAACTGATGCCACTAAAAGCTACTCGGCTGTTATACCGGAGGAGCGAGATGGGATGTCCCCCCTCCCGCTGCCTTCCACTGCCTTCCACCGCTCTTCCTGGGCCTACCGTCCCACCGGGAGACCCGAGACACGATCCAGAACTTCCGCCAGCTAGAGTAAGACTGGAACAAAGCTGGAAATGGCTTTGTTCCAGTCTTCTCTCTGTAAACATGGAAGCGACGTCACAACATTACTTCCTGTTTACACGGTAGCCAATGGTGCCGTTTTAAAAAAAAGACAGTATTCAGAATCTCTATTTTTGTGAGTGCAAAGGAGGGATTTGGGGTCTTTTAGACCCCGATCCCTCCATAAAGAGTACCTGTCACCACCTATTACTGTCACAAGGAATGTTTACATTCCTTGTGACAGCAATAAAAGTGATCAATTTTTAGTAACAATGTAAAAAAATAAAAAAAAATAAGAAAAAAATTTTTTAACCACTTGCCGATTAGCCGCTGTCATTATACTGCCGCAGGTCGGCATGATCCCGCGAACTGTCATAGCTGCACATTGGTCCCTATAAGCGGGATAGCAGGCATGCGTTCCCCCGCCTCATAGCAGGGATGCCGATGCTCATGACCGGCAATCTCAATGACTGCCAGCCATGAGTGATCATGGGCATGAGAGGCAGAACAGGAACATGTGTGTGTAAACACACATCCCAGTTCTCTGAGGAGAGGAGAGAGTGATTGTGAGTTCCTACGAGCTGGGAACCATGATCTCTCATCTCCTATAGTCAGTCCAATCCCCCACAGTTAGAAAACACACATAGGGAACACAGTTAACCCTTAAACTCCCCCTAGTGTTAACCCCTTCCCTGCCAGTGACCTTTACACAGTAATAAGTGCATTTTAATACCACTGATCGCTGTATAATTGTCAATGGTCCCAAAAATGTATCAAAAGTGTCCGATATGTCTGCCATAATGTCGCAGTCCCAATAAAAATTGCAGCTCACCACCATTACTAGTAAAAAAAAATGCCATAAATCTATCCCTTATTTTATAGACGCTATAACTTTTGCGCAAACCAATCAATATACGCTTTTTGGTATTTTTATTGCCAAAAATATGTAGAAGAATACATATCGGCCTAAACTGAGGAAAAAATTAGCTTTTTTTAAAAAAAAAAAATTGGGACTATTTATTACAGCAAAAAGTACAAAATATTGCATTTTTTTCAAAATTGTCACACTTTTTTCGTGTATAGCACAAACAATAAAAACTGCAGAGATTATCAAATACCACCAAAAGAAAGCTCTATTTGTGGGGAAAAAAAGAAATCAATTTTGTTTGGGTACAGCATTGCACGCCCTCGCAATTGTCAGTTAAAGCAACGCAGTGCCGTATCGCAAAAAAATGGACTGGTCATTGAGCAGCCAATTCTTCCAGGGCTGAAGTGGTTAAAGAGCCCCCCCCCACTAGCTTACGCAGCAAACAAATGCACACATAAGTCATGCCCGCATATGTAAACAGTGTTCAAATCACACATGTGAGGTATTGTCGTGATCGTCAGAGTGAGAGCAATAATTCTAGCACTAGAACTTCTCTATAACTCTAACTTGGTAACCGTTTTTTTTTTTAAACGCCGCCTATGGAGATTTTTAGGTACCGTAGTTTGTTGCCATTCCACGAGTGTGCGCAATTTCAAATCATGACATGTTGGGTATCTATTTACTTGGCGTAACATCATCTTTCACATTATACAAAATAATTGGGCTAACTTTACTGTTTCATTATTTTTAATTCATGAAAGTGTTTTTTTCCTAAAAAATTGCCATTTTATTATCTATATTCTCTGCTAAAATTATAATATTTGGGAGTTCTAAGTAATTTTCTAGCAAAAAATATGGATTTTAACTTGCAAGCAACATATGTCAGAAATAGGCTTAGTCATGAAAGGGATAAACATTACTAATAATATAATGTTACCCCTTAACAATGAAAGTAAAACAAACTTTAAAGCTGAACTCTGGAATTTTAGAACAAATACCCTTCCAGTGGGGTCCACTTCGCACTGCAAGGGTTAAATACTCATTATACCTAGAGAGTAGAGGAACAGGCAATATTGTTTACCCCAATTCTTCTTCAGCCAAACCCTCTGGGCTGTGGCTGATCCCTTAATATTATTATGTTCAATGCAGGTCTGTTAACCCTTAAACAAAATTTTGTTAAACAAAATTTAAATGCCCGCCGAGCTCTCGTGCAGAAGTAAACATATGAGTAGTGCCCGCCTATGAAAACGGCGTTCAAACCACACATGTGAAGTATCACCATGATTGTTAGAGTGAGAGCAATAATTATAATCCTAGACCTCCTCTGTAACTCAAAACATGCAACCTATAGAATTTTTTAAACATCGCATATGGAAATTTTTAAGGGTAAAAGTTTGTCGCCATTCCACGAGCGGGTGCAACTTTGAAGCGTGACATGCTGGGTATCAACTTACTCAGCGTAACACCATCTTTCACAATATAAAAAATTGGGCTAACTTTACTGTTGTCTTATTTTTTAATTCAAAAAAGGGTATTTTTTCCAAAAAAAGTGCGCTTGTAAGACGCAGCGCAAATATGCTGTGACAGAAAGTATTGCAATGGTCGTCATTTTATTCTCTAGGGTGTTAGGAAAAAAATATATATTGTTTGGGGTTCTAAGTAATTTTCTAGCAAAAAAATGTTTTTAACTTGTAAACAACAAGTTTGAAAAATAGGTGTGGGGCTGAAGTGGTTAAAGCAGGGACCCAGTCACACAGATAGAGGAAGGCTGTGGGATCCAGGAATGAGGTATTACTCCTTTCTCTGTACGCATAGATTTTATGAACATTTATTGTGGTTCTAAAGGCTTAAGGTTTTTTACCTTAATGCATTCTCTGCATTAAGGTAAAAACTAGCTGTGTGCAGTCCCCCCATCTCCCCTTATACTGACCTATGCCTGATGTTGATCAAGCACTTTTCATGAGAGCAGCTGCTCTCTTCATTCTCTCCCTCCTCATAGGCTCATAGACATATTGTTTCCTGCTGCTGTCATTCAAAGCCAGTGAGCAGAATGTGGGGGATGGGGCCGAGCCACACTTGCTATGAGGATCAGGGCTACTCTTTGCAAAACCAATGCGCACAGCAGGTAAGTGTGGCAAGTTAAATTTCAACCTTTACAAATCACCTTTGGCCATTGTTAGTAAAACATTTTTTGTTTAGATAATATATGAAAGGGTAAGAACCTCTGTAATGTTTTATTGCTTTCTATGTAACCCCTGGGCAGATTTACCCTCACTACTGGTCCTAATGGTCAATGACACTGGTGCAAAAAGTGATGGTAAATCCAATTTGTTTTAGTTGTTTCCAAAAACAGGAGATGAGGGAAATTCTTCAAATGGCTAAAACTGTTGTGATGGTAACTGTCTAAGATTAACTATCCCAGTGCTTTGTAGATATTTGCTCTTAATTCCTATTGTGCCACTGGTACAAGAAGTGAAGGTAAATCTCCCCAATGGGATGAAGACAGAAAAAAAAATGTGATGGGTCTTAACCCTTTCCTACTCTACAGATAAAACAAAACATGTTCAGGCTTTTCAGACACTCATTCACACCAGTTCATACACTTATACTGAGCCGATTTAGGGTGTGGGCTGGTGTTTTTGCATATTGGTTGGCAGGGCTGGTACTTATATTGGTACAACGCATGACACTGTGGACCTTTTTTTTTTTACTTTATAGAAAGGTCCCAGATGACTTAATTTAATTCATTCCTAAGCACTGCAGCAGAGCTGTAGTATCTTGATAGGAGGTGAGGTCTGGCAAGTTGCAGAAAGTGCTGCCTATCTTCATTTTACTATAACACACTGCAAATAACCAAAGGGCACCTTGTGGTGTGATTAGGGCACATAAAAAACAACTGTTTTCCATGTTCCATATTTGTGAGCCTGCATTGATCTGTGCAGACCAGCACAGGTCACAGCACATGGTGTGTATGAGCCCTATAACCATATAACTTGACTACCAGTGGCATATAATTCTCCAAGCTCCACAGTAAAGATTTTTTTTTTTAACAAGATGTCTGATCAGCTTAACCAGTCAGTAACTATGTAAAAATATCCATCTTGAACAGTATACTATTTCATATCTAAACGTATAGTATGATCCTTAACAATGAACATATTTCTTTTTTTCAGTACAAAAAATACTTGTTGATTCTGCCAGATATCCTGTGAGCTGATAACATAAAAGTATATAAAAATGTATAAAGTGTATTTGAAAAAAGTTTGAGGTGACAGGAAGCAGATGACAAACATGGCTATTTTTTTTTCCTCAGTGAAAGGTTCAATATCCGTAAAGGTATAAAGTGATATATTACGCAACAAGCAGAAAGGCAATTCTGGACTCATATATTGTCATATGCCTCAATATTTCTTGCAGAAACTTTTAAATTAACTCCTGCGTTGACACTATACACATGTACCCGGAGGTGACATATGATACAAATAGTACTTTTCAAGTGAAACGTAGTGTCAAGGACAGCAAAGTCAAAGCACTTTCTGTTTGAAAAGCTGATACTATTCACTTTAAAAATAAATCACAAAGAGTAGACAGCATTCCATTAGTTCCCCTATATTAATTCTTTTGATACATGGTGGATCTGTTGATGAAAAAATACAGCTCTACACTATCATCCACTATCATTCACTTGCTATCCTTAACAAATAAGACACTGCTTGTATACTATCATTCCAAGTGATTTGTATGACCTGTTGCTTTAGTTAACATATTTTTTGTTTAAGAACAGCTCTAGGCATATACAGTATAATGTATGTAAATGCAAAGAACAATTGATTCACTGAAACATCTTAAAATAATTTTTCAATTTAGGCAGTGTAAGTATCTCAAGCAAAATGTATGAAGTATTGTATTATGTACTACACGTGTATAAAGGTTCCTTTTTCATTGAGTTATGTATTTAGAAACAATTAATAAATATAATTTTAGATACAGCTAATATACATATCCAGCTCTGCTTATATCAGTGGCTTCAAATTCTCTAAACAATAGAATTAAATATAAAGTCTATGTAAAGCCAAAACCTTTTTAGGTCTAAACTGTACACACACTGGTTAGAAGTCCTGTCTGGTTTCCATTGCATTTGTATGTCCCTACTCAGGAGTTTCACATTCACTATAGGTCCAAGTGATTATTCTCATTATTACAGGAACGTTTTTGAATTGCCACAGTACAATAAAATAAAAAAGATCCTGTTCCTTTAAAGCATTTTATACAACACAGCGCTTGTGCCGTGTCATTTGGCCCCTGTAACACCTGTAATACCTGGCTGATCCTGCCTGGCTATACCCTCCTCCCTGTACTCTGACTCCGATATGTCAGGACTGTTGAGCCCTGACACCGGAGTCATCCGTACGTGCCTCCATCATCCGCAGCCTTCTATTCATCCGCAGCCTTCTATCTATCTCCTCCGTGCTCTCTCCCCCTAACATCTCTGCCTGTCAGCTTGTGATAGTGATTGTCCTTCAACCCCTGCCGCTCAAATAACTTTCACATCTTCATACCATCCCCTCTGTGTTCCAATCCTGTGTGCCTCTGTGTGAGTGATTTATAAAAAAAAGTCTGCTATACCTCATTTCAGAGCTCTTCTCAGAGATCATATACTCAGCTGGCTCTCTCTCTTCTCTCCTCTCCTCTCCCGAGTGATGTCAGCGGCGGGATCTCGGCCCTGCCCACTGCATCTATCGGACTGGGAGGGAAGAAAGCCATCCGATTATGTGATCACTGAGAAGAGCTCTGAAATGAGGTATATATTTTTTATAAATAACTCACACAGGGACACACAGGATTAGAACACAGAGGGGATGGTATGAAGATGTGAAAGTGGCTTAACCACCACTTTAAGTGACACAGTTATTAACCCCTTCCCGACCAGCCACCGCATTTATACTGCGGCAGGTTGGCTCCCCTGCGTGAGCCGTTGTAGCTGTGCATCGGCTCTTTAAGACACTTTAGCAGGTGCGCACGCACTGCCACAGGCTGGATGCGCATGCCTGGTGGGTGCAAGGACCGCCAGGCACCCGCAATCGCTGGTGACAGACAGTAAACACACAAATCCCAGTTCTCTCAGGGGAGAGGAGACAGATCGTGTGCTTCTACTAACTAGGAACACACAATTGGTCTCCTCCCCATGTCAGTCCCATCCCCCCCACATTTAGAACACACTTAGGGAACACAGTTAACCCCTTGATTGCCCATTAGTGTTAGCCCCGTCCTTGCCAGTGACATTTATACAGTAATTGGGGCTATTTTTAGCTTTGATTGCTGTATAAATATAACTGGTCCCAAAAAAGTGTCAAAAGTGTCTGATCTGTCTGCCGCAATGTAGCAGTCACAATAAAAATCGCTGATCACCACTATTACTAGTAAAAAAAAATATATAATAAAAATTCCATAAATCTATCCCCTATTTTGAATACGCTATAACTTTTGCGCAAACCAATCAATATACTGTACACTCATTGCGATTTTTGTTACCAAAATATGTAGAAGAATACATATTGACCTAAACTGATGAAGACATTTTTTATTTTATTTTTTTTTTATTTGGGGCATTTATTATAGCAAAAAGTACAAAATATTGTGTTTTTTTTTTTAATTTGACGCTCTTTTTTTGTTTATATCAGAAAAAATAAAAAACATGATCAAATACCACCAAAAGAAATCTCTATTTGCGGGGAAAAAAAAGGAAATCAATTTTGTTTGGATAAAATGTCGCACGACCCCGCATTTGTCAGTTAAAGCGCTGCAGTGCTGTATCGCAAAAAATGGCCTGGTCAGGAAGGAGGCAAATCCTTCCGGGGCTGAAGAGGTTAAACATGCCTTTTATTTGTGTATTTAGCCCTTTGGTCAGAGGTGACCTTTAAAAATGATTACATTTAAGGAAAAGAAAAACCTTAATGTGACTTAAAGTAGAACTAGAGCCTCACATTTAAAAAATAAATATGTCCATTAGGACCTAATCATAAGTGCAGCTGCACTTACAGTTCCCTCTTAGTCCTCCTATGATATCCCACAAATACCTATTTATCCTACCAGGGATGTCCCCCTAATGCAGCTCTTTGTGACAGGGTGGCAGAAATTCAGAGCAGAATTGCTACTCTCATGTGGGCCAGGGCTGCTGGCACTACAGTTGAGACATTCTTCAAGGGTCATAGTTTTCAGTATCTTCACTACTGAAGCATAAGACTGTAGCAATCAGCACCCGGACTACTGCTGAAACCCTCCCACTGTGAACTGCAGTGTCTGGGAGAAAGAACATGTAAAGCACAAATTATGAAGGGTTTTGCTCATTCAGGGTGGGTAAAGGACCTTTTTTTTTATTTTAATTTTACATCAAATAGTATCTGGAATTGATACTTTAGGCAGTCATACAAGACCTTTTAATTGTACTTTAACGCACTACAAATGGCTTAAAGCTTAAAAATATTTTTATACAGTATATAATTTTGATCATCATAAAGATACATTATTATCTTATTTGGTTAAAAATGGTTAATCGCTGTGTCAGTCCCTATAGTGATTACACTACTTATAAGTTTAACTGAAAAAGTACTATTTATACTATAAAATGTATACTGCAGCATCTTTCACACTCTAATTTTATTTGACTAGCCTAGCAGAAATAGATATATGTAACTAGCAAAAGTTATTTGCACAGGTCTTTATTTTCACAAAGCTTATAGTATGTAGTTTTAGGCTTTACACTATTTTATGCTTATAAGAATTACCCCAAACTCCTGAACACGTGACCTTCTAGGTAAGGCCAGTTCAACTCAGACACTTGACAGCAAGTAGGTTAAATAAGAAGTTCATTAATAATAACAGGATCACTTTAACTGGTTGCCGACCGGTGCATGATGATGTACATCAGCAGAATGGCACGGCTGGGCAAATGGGTGTACCCGTACGTCCCTTTAAATTTGCCTCCCTACCATTGCATGCGTCTCTCCAGCGGCGCGCGCACGCCGGCTGAGATGTCCGTGAGTCGGGTCGCGGGTACACAGGAATCAGTGCATTTGTGTAGCACTGCTGTATAAATGATAATGGTCTCAAAAATGTCTGATGTGTCCGCCATAATGTCGCAGTCATGATAAAAATTGCTGATTGCTGCCATTACTAGTAAAAAAAAAAATATTACTAAAAATACCATAAAACTATGCCCTATTTTGTAAACGCTATAACTTTTGTGCAAACCAATCAATAAATGCTTATTGCGATTTTTTTACCAAAAATATGTAGAAGAATACGTATCAGCCTAAACTGAGGGAAAAAAATTTTTTTATATATTTTTGGGGGATATTTATTATAGCAAAATGTAAAAAATAATGTGTTTTTTTCAAAATTGTCGCTCTTTTTTTGTTTATAGTGCAAAAAATAAAAAACACAGGGGTGATCAAATACCACCAAAAGAAAGCTCTATTTGTAGGAAAAAAGGACATCAATTTTGTCTGGGAGCCACGTCGCACGACCACGCAATTGTCAGTTAAAGCGACGCAGTGCCAAATCGCAAAAAGTGCTCTGGTGTTTGGCCAGCAAAATGGTCTGGGGCTTAAGTGGTTAAAACCTACAGCATGTTTTACTTCTGAAAATCGTTATTCTATTTTTGTTATTCTATTTTTGTAAATGTGTTAATTCCAAAGGGAAGCATCACTGCCCTCAGTTGTATGGAACCTGCATAGACTGAAGTGCTCCTTCATATGTAGTAGCCTTGTGTTGTAGTATTCTGTCATATAGATTGTCTGCACATTGGAGTACCCTCCAATATGGAATAACACTTAGAGCAACATGCAGCTACATATGCAGAATCATCCAATATTGCTGTGCATCACAAAGCATCCCTTCAACTGATTTGGAAAGTTATAATGGTAGTTTAATTGAGCTAGGTGCAGAGCAGTTTATAAGCATTCTCTGATCACTTTTAACCTTCACAGTGTTCATTTTCCACCTTTCCAATCTGTTTAGGTTGATTGTTCTGTTCTACTAGTAAAAAAAAGGGAAAGTCTTAAAATATCACTTAAATGATCTATTGCCATGGCACCACTGAATATACTTTCCCTGAATGTTCAGGGAATAAATGTCCCTCAAAAAAGGACCAAAGCCTTCCGTACTTTCCATAACAAGAAGGCTCACATAGTATGCCTCCAAGAAACACACTTCACCAAAGATTCTACTCCAAAATATATTTCTCCTTTTTATCAACAAATTTTCACGGCTTCTGCCTGTACCAAGCAAAGGGGAACTCTAATTGCATTTCACCGATCCACACCATTCACCTTATCATCAGAAATTAAAGACCCAGAAGGTAGATACCTGATACTCATGGGTTATATAATGGATACAGCAATCACGGTGATTTCCTACTACGCTCCTAACAAACAACCTACACCATTCCTCTCACATATATTACAAGTGATTAATACACACAAAATAGGAACAGTGATAATGTGTGGGGATTCGAACCAGGTCTTTCTCCCATTTCTAGATAAATCACCTTTTACACCATCCAAAATAACCTCTAGATTACCTTTTTCTCAACTTCTTTCCAAATACAATCTGGTAGATTCATGGAGAGAAAGTAACCCAATGAAAAAGAAATTCACTTATTTCTCGCACCCTCATCAAACCTTCACCAGAATAGATCATATTTTTTTAACAATAGGAATGATACCAGAAATTATTGCATCAGATATAATTCCGATTCCGTGGTCTGACCATAATGCAGTATACACTACTATAGCCTCAGCCATACCAAAAGCGCATGACCCAACGTGGTACTTACCGGACATAATGCTCAAACACCCACTACATCAGATGGCCATTGAACAAGCTTTAAAGGAATACATATTAATTAATAATACAACAGACATCTCCCCAATAACACTGTGGGAAGCTCATAAGCCTGTCTTGCGTGGTACAATACAAAGACAAATGGCACTATTTAAACGGGAACGCAAAAATCTAGCAAAAAAACTAGAACTCAATTTTAATGCAGCCTACATATCATTTCAAGATAATCCATCTCAGAGTACAAAATCTCATCTGGAAAAATCTAGATTGGAATACGATCTATTTCTCACTGAGTCAGTTGATAAATCCCTCAAACGCTCCAAACACAATTTCTACATGAATACAAACAAACCAGGTACATATTTGGCTCGGGCATTAAATTAAACTAACAAATCTTTCAAACCAATACCTTTGAAATTATCAAAAAATGTTTACACTTGTAATCCAGTTAAAATAGTCCATAAATTTCACTCACATCTCGCAACTTTATACAAGACAAACAATGAATTTAATCCTACAGAAGCTGAATCCTTCTTCTCAAAATAACCTTACCTGAGTTATCTCAGAATCAAAAAAGCAGTTTGGATGAGCCTATAACTATAGATGAAGTTGCTAACGCCATAAAAGACCTAAAACTTAACAAAAGACCAGGCCCAGACGGCTACTCGGCTTTATACTATAAAACATTCTCACTGAAACTTTTAACAAACTTTTAGATGGACATTCTTTTCGGCAAGAAACACTAATGGCAATTGTTTGTATGATCCCAAAACCCCTTTCTGATGATACTTCCTGTGTGAATTATCGGCCTATCTCTCTGTTAAACCTCGATATTAAATTATTAGCAAAAATAATAGCAAAACGCCTCAATAGCATTATAGGAAAATTAATACATAGAGATCAAGTAGGCTTCATGCCAAATAGACAGGCAGGCGATAATATACGCAGGGCAGTGTTATTGGCACATATTGCTAAAAAACGGAAAATCCCTTTATGTTTTCTATCTCTCGATATTAAGAGGGCATTTGACACAGTATCCTGGCAATATATGCAATATTCATTACAAAAATGGGGTTTTGGACCCCACTTTTTAACATGGATCAAAGCATTATATAATAAACCCAAAGCCTATATAAAATATGCTGGATACAAATCTGAAGCCTTTAATATCGAAAGAGGTACCCGACAGGGTTGCCCATTATCTCCCTTATTATTTGCCCTTATACTCGAACCCATGGCCCAATACATCAGAACAAACCAAACTATAACTGGCATTGAAGTAGGAGGTATTACACACAAATTATGTATATTTGCAGACGATATATTACTTTTTCTATCATCACCACAGGTCTCTGGTCCTAACTTAATACCAGCTCTTGATGGATTTGCAGCCTTATCCGGCCTTATGATTAATCCTAAAAAATGCCTAGTGCTTAATATTTCACTCACAAACATGGAATTGATCCTGGCTAGGGCTGCACTCCCATTCACATGGGCAGAAAAATCAATCCCATATCTTGGAATTCATTTAACAGCATCTCACTTATTCTCAACCAATTATCCTCCTGTATTAAGACAGATCACAAATCTAATAAAACAATGGTCGCAACTTCCTTTATCCTGGATAGGGAAGATTAATGCAATCAAAATGACTATTCTACCCAAATTGCTTTATCTATTCAGAGTCCTCCCTATTCCAATTCCTTCCTATTTTTTGAGAATAGTACAAAAAAGAGCAACTTCGTTTATATGGGGCTCTTCTAAACCACGTATACCTATACACACACTACATCTTCCCAAAAATAAAGGAGGCCTGGGATACCCTAATTTTACTAACTACTACAGAGCAGCACATTTGGCCAGTCTGTCCAAATACCATGCAAAACAGGAAATCCCATTATGGGTATTTATAGAGGCTTCAGAAAATGACCCTCTATTAATATCAAATTTATTATGGCTTGATCCTAAAGACCGCTTTAAAATTCATAATCCCATAACTAAACACTTCTTATCTCTCTGGGATAAACTAAAAACCAAATATCAGTTACAATCTCCACACAATCCTCTCCTTTCTTTTATCAGAAATCCGGCCTTTTATCCGGCATGGATCTACCCAAATTCTTTTAAAGCTTGGACAACATCAGGCATTCAGACACTAAATGACTTCATAGCATCTAAATCATTCCTTTCATTCCCATCGCTTAGAGAAAAATATGATCTACCAAACTCTGAGATATTTAGATATCTCCAAATCAAAAATTTCTATACACCATTCCTAAAGGGGGATACACCATTATCCCAATTATCCATTTTTGAATCAATCTGTACAAAAGATCCATTTGCTAAAGGTACAATTTCATCACTTTATAATCAATTATATGGAGTAGCAAATCTTAATAGACCCTCTTACGTTCAGAGGTGGGAGGAGGACCTGGGACGAACTTTAGAAGACACGGACTGGTCTAACATATGGCTCACATCTAAGTCATCTTCACCCAACATCTTAGCACTGGAGACAAATTATAAAGTCCTAACTCGCTGGTACCTTGTACCCGCTAGAGTGGCAAAATATTCACCTAATACCTCAGCTCTTTGTTTTCGAGGATGCCCAGAAATAGGCACATATTTACACATATGGTGGACGTGCCCAGTAATCCAAACCTTCTGGAAGGAAGTCTTCGTGATTGCATCTAAAATATTTTAAAAAATAATACAACCAGATCCATATTTAACTTTACTTAATCTAAAACCGGAATGGTTAACACTCTCTCAATTCAAACTTATGATCCAACTAATAACGGCTGCAAAACAAACAGTGGCCAAGGCATGGAAATCTCCTACATTGGTACTAGCAGAAACAATTCACAGAATGAATAATACAATGTCCCATGCTAAGATGGTAGCCATCGATCAAAATCAAATTCCAAAATTTGAAAAACTTTGGCATCCTTGGATAAAACAACAGTTCCTGTCAAACTTCAATGACTCTGTCCTGTTGCCATGGTAACAGATTAAATGACTTACAGAGACACCCATTCTAAGGCTTCAAAGAGAACTAAAAGAATAATAAACTGACGAGCGGGACAACCTTGTGGACCATACCTCTACCTTTCAACCCTTTTTCTTCTTTCTCTTTCCTTTTCTCCACCTTACGATTAAAGCTCATTATCAGAATTTATTTGACCTATATACACTCTACTTGTAAACAATATGTATAGTAGGTATAAATCATTTACATACCTACAAAAGTAACTAAGGAAATGATATATATCTTTAATTTAGGTTTACGTGAACCCAATGTTTAATATTTGAAATTTCATGATATTTACCTATATAAACCCTACTGTAAAACAATGAGCTTACTTTATAGATCCTTGTAAACTTACTTTATGTATCTATAACATTGTATACTCAATAAACTTCTTTTGACAAGGAAAATATCACTTAAAAAATTATTTACTTATGATACTTGTGTGTGTATAGAGTGTATATATGTTTTTCAAAAGTACTGCTTACTGCTTGTACTTCTTAAAACATATGTAAACAGAAATGTATGTACATATGTAAATATAAAACAATTATATCATAGACTCTAGGACCTAGAGTGTTCCCAGCAGCAGTATGCAGATTACCCTGTGGAAAGCACTGTGGAAACCATCATAGGCTCCACATTGTAGCCTTCATTTTATGAATATGTTGTAAACTGTAGGTCACAGTTAGGGATGAGCTTCGAGTTCGAGTCGAACTCATGTTCGACTTGAACATTGGCTGTTCGCCGAACAGCGAACAATTTGGGGTGTTCGCGGCAAATTCGAATGCCGCGGAACACCCTTTAAAAGTCTATGGGAGAAATCAAAAGTGCTAATTTTAAAGGCTAATATGCAAGTTATTGTCATAAAAAGTGTTTGGGGACCCAGGTCCTGCCCCAGGGGACATGGATCAATGCAAAAAAAAGTTTTAAAAACGGCCGTTTTTTCAGGAGCAGTGATTTTAATAATGCTTAAAGTCAAACAATAAAAGTGTAATATCCCTTTAAATTTCGTACCTGGGGGGTGTCTATAGTATGCCTGTAAAGGGGTGCATGTTTCCTGTGTTTAGAACAGTCTGACAGCAAAATGACATTTTGAAGGAAAAAACTCATTTAAAACTACCCGCGGCTATTGCATTGCCGACAATACACATAGAAGTTCATTGATAAAAACGGCATGGGAATTCCCCAAAGGGGAACCCCGAACCAAAATTTAAAAAAAAAATGACGTGGGAGTCCCCCTAAATTCCATACCAGGCCCTTCAGGTCTGATATGGATATTAAGGGGAACCCCGGCCAAAATTAAAAAAAAAAAAAATGACGTGGGGTTCCCCCTAAATTCCATACCAGACCCTTCAGGTCTGGTATGGATTTTAAGGGGAACCCCGCGCCAAAAAAAAAAAAAAAAACGGCGTGGGGTCCCCCCAAAAATCCATACCAGACCCTTATCCGAGCACGCAACCTGGCAGGCCGCAGGAAAAGAGGGGGGGGCGAGAGTGCGGCCCCCCCCTCCTGAACCGTACCAGGCCACATGCCCTCAACATTGGGAGGGTGCTTTGGCCGGTGGTTGTGGGGGTCTGCGGGCGGGGGGCTTATTGGAATCTGGAAGCCCCCTTTAACAAGGGGACCCCCAGATCCCGGCCCCCCCTGTGTGAAATGGTAAGGGGGTACAAAAGTACCCCTACCATTTCACTAAAAAACTGTCAAAAATGTTAAAAATGACAAGAGACAGTTTTTGACAATTCCTTTATTTAAATACTTCTTCTTTCTTCTATCTTCCTTCATCTTCTGGTTCTTCTGGTTCTTCTGGCTCTTCTGGTTCTTCCTCCGGCGTTCTCGTCCAGCATCTTCTCCGCGGCATCTTCTATCTTCTTCTCCTCGGGCCGCTCCGCACCCATGGCATGGGGGGAGGCTCCCGCTCTTCTCTTCTTCTTCATCTTCTTCTCTTCTTCTTTTCTTCTCTTCTTCATTTTCTTCTCCGGGCCGCTCCGCACCCATGCTGGCATGGAGGGAGGCTCCCGCTGTGTGACGGTGCTCCTCGTCTGACACTTCTTAAATAATGGGGGGCGGGGCCGCCCGGTGACCCCGCCCCCCTCTGACGCACGGTGACTTGACGGGACTTCCCTGTGATGTCACGGGGAATGCCACAGGGAAGTCCCGTCATGTCCCGTGCGTCAGAGGGGGGCGGGGTCACCGTGTGGCCCCGCCCCCCGTTATTTAAGAACTGTCAGACGAGGAGCGCCGTCACACAGCGGGAGCCTCCCTCCATGCCAGCATGGGTGCGGAGCGGCCCGGAGAAGAAAATGAAGAAGAGAAGAAGAGAAGAAGAGAAGAAGATGAAGAAGAAGAGAAGAGCGGGAGCCTCCCCCCATGCCATGGGTGCGGAGCGGCCCGAGGAGAAGAAGATAGAAGACGCCGCGGAGGAGATGCTGGACGAGAACGCCGGAGGAAGAACCAGAAGAACCAGAAGAACCAGAAGATGAAGGAAAATAGAAGAAAGAAGAAGTATTTAAATAAAGGAATTGTCAAAAACTGTCTCTTGTCATTTTTAACATTTTTGACAGTTTTTTAGTGAAATGGTAGGGGTACATTTGTACCCCTTACCATTTCACACAGGGGGGGGCGGGATCTGGGGGTCCCCTTGTTAAAGGGGGCTTCCAGATTCCGATAAGCCCCCCACCTGCAGACCCCCACAACCACCGGCCAGGGTTGTGGGGATGAGGCCCTTGTCCTCATCAACATGGGGACAAGGTGTTTTGGGGGGCTACCCCAAAGCACCCTCCCAATGTTGAGGGCATGTGGCCTGGTACGGTTCAGGAGAGGGGGGCCGCACTCTCGTCCCCCCCTCTTTTCCTGCGGCCTGCCAGGTTGCGTGCTCGGATAAGGGTCTGGTATGGATTTTTGGGGGGACCCCATGCCGTTTTTTTTTTTTTTTTGCCGCGGGGTTCCCCTTAAAATCCATACCAGACCTGAAGGGTCTGGTATGGAATTTAGGGGGAACCCCACGTCATTTTTTTTTTTAAATTTTGGCCGGGGTTCCCCTTAATATCCATACCAGACCTGAAGGGCCTGGTATGGAATTTAGGGGGACTCCCACGTCATTTTTTTTTTAAATTTTGGTTCGGGGTTCCCCTTTGGGGAATTCCCATGCTGTTTTTATCAATGAACTTCTATGTGTATTGTCGGCAATGCAATAGCCGCGGGTAGTTTTAAATGAGTTTTTTCCTTCAAAATGTCATTTTGCTGTCAGACTGTTCTAAACACAGGAAACATGCGCCCCTTTACAGGCATACTATAGACACCCCCCCAGGTACGAAATTTAAAGGGATATTACACTTTTATTGTTTGACTTTAAGCATTATTAAAATCACTGCTCCTGAAAAAACGGCCGTTTTTAAAACTTTTTTTTTGCATTGATCCATGTCCCCTGGGGCAGGACCCAGGTCCCCAAACACTTTTTATGACAATAACTTGCATATTAGCCTTTAAAATTAGCACTTTTGATTATTCATGTTCGTGTCCCATAGACTTTAACGGTGTTCGCGTGTTCGAACAAACTTTTTTCCTGTTCACATGTTCTGGTGCGAACCGAACAGGGGGGTGTTCGGCTCATCCATAGTCACAGTGTTGATATCTCAACATAACAGCCATAGCAGATGTGAAGGCACAGGAACCCAAGAACAAAATATATTTGTTTCTTACAACTAGTGAAACATGAATTGCCAGGTATTTGTTCTGGAAATTTGAGATGTCTTATCCAAATGTACTTAAAATCCAGTTCAACAGCCCAATAGTTAGTATTGAATTAAAAGGGGATTACCCTGTAATCATTTATTGGAACCCATATGCAAAAATAGTAACTCTGAGTTAGCCAGATCAGGTTGTGTTACATTGATATGTGTATGTGTTGTGCCTAGATCTGTAATTACCCCATAACTTCATAAAATATTATAGTATACAGTCTAGTACAGAGTATAGTGTATAGTAAAGATTATAGTAGAGGGATATATTCTGTGTTTGGCAAACTCATTAGTGTAGAAGTAGCAACATAAAAAAGAAAGTTCACAAGAATAAAATCTGCCTAGTGTCCTCATTGTATATGGAGATTTAAATACAAATAGCTTAGTAGTATGTAGCTTAGTAGTATACTGAAAATGGCACTAATGGTGTGCTTGACACATACAGTCAAAACAGGAGAAAACACCAAAAAAGCTAGAGAAACAAGGAAACCCAAAACAGCATAACCATATTTACAGTAGAAATGCAATGTCTTATTATTATTATTTACATTTTCAAAGAGAATCACAATGTTCGCAAACATAACTGAGACAAAATTATGAAAGTCTGCTCTTTCACTGTAGCTTTAATTGCACAGTTGCTCACCAAATAGACTTTGATAATGGAAAATCACAATGCAAAACCAATCATGGTGGCAAAAAAAAAAAACTGTCTGCACTACTTCCATGACAATATCTATGGGGGGCACTATGATAGAAGGGTGGGACCGAGTTTCACTGGCAAGTCAAGGTAAGGATGCTCAGGCAACAGCAGAATGCATACACAGCCCTTGGAGTAGTCCTTGGTCTCTTTTTTGTAGTCAAAACTAGAAAAAAATTCACTGAAATTCAGATTTGGCTGAGAACATCAACATTTAGGAAATTTGGTCTAAATCCAATGTCATCTGAATTACAGGATCAGCTAAAATTACTGCTTATGCCTCAGTTCAAATGAGTGTCATGAACAGTATTTACTGATACATGGGCAACATTGTCACTACAATCCAATCACCATAGTTGTATGACATTTTTTAAGACAGATGTTCAGTCAATTGCAAATAGAAAAAAACATAATAGGAGGTGTGAACGTTTTGGAAATCACTCTGTTTTACATAATTCTATCACTGTAGTGCCATCAAAAAGGACCTTTCTTAAAAATAGAATGTATATTTACATGCCAGCTTAGTACCACCTTCATCTTATGTCTGGGGCATGTGTTAACTGTTTGAATGCCAATGGTGAAAAGTCAGTTGTTAGCACACATTTGAACTGAGGAAGCTGCTGAGAAGAATAGTGAAATGTCTTCAACATTACAGAATGTGCCCAGTTAAATATGACTAACTACTGCTAGCTAAGCTGAATTCTGTTTTGCATGTCAAGGCTTCAATGTCAATTCACACTAGCATGTAACTTTTTCTATATCATTGTAGCAATCGTGGAGCACACCGAGAACAAAATACGTTCACAGTACATGAAAATATTCCCAACAAACATTTGAAAACAAGCATCTGAACCACAGAATGGCATTGAGAATGCCACAAAGAATTAAGCTTTGTGAGACCACACATTCAAGTTGAGCATAACCACATTTCAAGCCCCAGTAATTTTGTATTCTCTTGACAATCATGTGTCACAAGTTTATTTGTCTGGCCTTGTATAGAGTTTTTGTGAAGCAAACCTTTCAGCTGCGCAGAAACACAGGATGTCTTTTCATACAAAAAGGTTAAAATGTATTGGAGAAGGGGGTCACAGTTTAGTAAAAAGAACAGGATTTTAGGAAGTGGCATAAAATGTTTAAAACACAAAGACATAAGAGATCCAGTAAACTTGATGCCTAGTTCTGATTATTCACTAGTTTATAATTTAGATAATGCATTGATTGTAAATGCTCCTGGGAGGTAACATAGAACCTTCCCAAACAACTCCACAGTGCTATTCACCCAAGATTTTAATTAGAGCCAGGAAGAGCTTATTGTTTGAACAGGGTCAATTTTTAATTGACAACACATATTTCATTGTGATAGTAAATCAATCAGATAAACCATACTAATAGTTGGAGGAAATAATAATTATCTCTGAGAGTGGAAACCTTACATAACCATCCTTATAATCACATAGGCCAAACTATGCTATTTTTTATACCTTTAACCTAGAGTGGAGTAATGAATATTCTCTATCAGCAGTTCAATAAACAAGTGGTTAAAGTTAAAACATGCTGTCCATCATTAGTGCATAACCCCTTATATATGACTAAACACAACGCAAATTGGACAGCAGATGCAGTGCATATCGTAGAATTTCATTGTTGAATAAATGAGAATTATTTGTTTAATCTGACTTTGTGCAAGAGTTTTGAAGGTTCCACTTTTCACCTGATGTACAACTTTACTGTTGAGGGCCAGCAAATATCCTAACAACAACTGCATGTGGTTGGTTTAATTCTGTTCAATCTGTAAAGATAAACCATCCAAAAAAATGTCCAACCCACCTAATTGACTTTCCATCTTTTTTCTATATGCAGTCAGTTTTCCATAGAAATGTCTCAAATTCAGCATCTGTTTGATCCAATTTATTGTGCCTGTGTGTCTTTTACTGGCTAAAAAAAAAATGCTGATTTAACCACTTAAAGAATGCCCAACACATATATACTGCGGCAGGGTGGCTCTATTGCATGAAATGACGTACCTGTACGTCATTTCATGCAATAGATAGTGTGGGCACCGCCGGAGGAGCTCACGAATGCCCGCTGCATGGAGGAGGAGCTGATGTACGTGACCCGTGGATTGCGGTACATAGAGGCAGAATGGGAATCTGCCTATGTAAACAAGGCAGATCCCTGTTCTGACAGGGGACAACATAGAGATCTGCTGTTCCTTGTGATTAAAAACAGTGATCGCTGTGTTTTTCCTGTCAACACTTCACCCACACAGTAAGAAAACACACTGAGGGAACACATTTAACCCATTGATCGCCCTGATGTTAAACCCATTCCCTGCCAGTGTCATTTATACAGTAATCAGTGTATTTTTTTAGCACTGATCACTGTATTGGTATCACTGGTCCCCAAAAAGTGTCACTAAGGGTTAGACTGGTCTGCCGTGATGTCGCAGTCCCGCTAAAAATTGCAGATCGCCGCCATTACTAGTAAAAAAAAAATTCTATAAATCTATCCATAAGTTTGTGGACGCTATAACTTTTGCACAAACCAATCAATATATGCTTATTGGGATTTTTTTAACAAAAATATGTACAAGAAAACATATTGGTCTAAATTGATGAAGAAATTCTTTTTTTTAATATTATTATTATAGCAGAAAGTAAAAAATATTTTTTTTTTCAAAATTGTCAGTCTTTTTTTTATAGCACAAAAAATAAAAACCATAGAGGTGATCAAATACCACTAAAAGAAAGCTCTCTTTGTGGGAAAAGAAGGACATCAATTTTACTTGGGTACAGCATTGCACACCTACGCAGTTGTCACTTAAAGTAACGCAGTGCCCGTATCACAAAAAAATGGTCTGGTCATTAAGGAGGTAAATCCTTCTGGGGCTGAAGTGGTTAAAAAAAGTTCCTGGTATTATAAAGAGCTAATGTTATCATAAAGTAATCATTTATGTATGTGCACCCTATATAAATGTTCAGTGTTTTTTTACCTCAGGGGGAAAGTTAAGCCATTGGTCCTGACAAACCCATCCTAGCTGATACTAATTTCCTTGACAGAGCTCAGTCAACTATCCCAGACTCCCAATAATCACTCAAAGCAGTGAACTTAAATAAGTTCAGACAATAGATGTCTAAAACAAACAATGTCTTAAAAGGTTTATGCCCACAGGAAACTCTCTATATGCCATTCTACTGGCAGCAGAAATATTGAATGCTGGTAAACGTGTGTATCTCATTTAGATGCCTTTACTCACTTTTTGCAGCATCAAGTGCTTGGGCATCAATTTACTTAATTGGCCAGAATAATAATTTATGAATAATTTAAGTGTTTTTCTGCCAAAACTCTCCACTCCTTAAAGCAGAGTTATATCCTTTTTTTATTATTCCTCTCTTCACAATGGGCTTTTATTGAATTGTTTTCAGGGGCTTTGGCAAAAAACACCAAAAGCTCCAGCTAGGAGCAGCAGTGTGCATGATGCCAAAAGTGTACATCTGTTGAACAGCAACAAGAAGACCCCCAAACACACACCACATATATACAGTCATGTGAAAAAGTACAACAAGCAAAACATTACACCTTGGTTCAAGTAGTTCCCACAGATGTAGGTGATATACGTGAACAAATGACACATACAAATTACATGGTGTATTCATTTCCATGATCTAAACAGATAAAATTGTTGATTTGTCCTCTGAAAAAGTAAGTACACTCCTATATTTCCCACCACTTTAAAGTCATGATGTTAGAATCCATTGTTTTATGTGTCATTAATAAGAACCTCCTTAGAGAGTATGCAGTTGGAACCAGTTTTATTTAAACCCCATGTATATAGGATCAAGTGTTCTCTTTGCTATTGGCATGTTTGGTGTCATCGTACCAATATAAACAGAGCTCTCAGGCCCTCAAAAAGAAAGTTGTAGATGCCTATGAGTCTGGTAAGGGTTTAAAAAAAAACACCAAATTATTTGAAATCAAACATCCCACTGTAAATAAAATAATCTACAAGTTGCATAGTTTCTACAATTAGAAAGAGATTGCACCAATTCAACCTGCAGGAGAGGTGTGCTAGGAAAAACAAACATTAGCGCTAGACTATACTTTGCCATTGAACATATAGGCAAAGACAAGGCCTTGTGGAACAATGTGCTGAAGACTGGTCAATCACACATATTTATTATTTGGTTATGGTTTATTTAGTTTTTTGGTCACAGTAACAGTAGACCTGCTTGAAATATTGTGGTCTGGGGATGCTTTTCTGCCTCAGGGCCTGGGAAGCTCTCAGTCATCATATCGAAGTGTGCGTGATAATAATGTGAGCCTATCTGTCCAAACAAATTAAAAAAGTTTATTTTTTTAGATAATGAAGCACATTTGCAAAGCAATGACTCAAAAAAAAGAGATTTATGGACTGTCCTACCCTTGCCCTGATTTGACTTCCATTGAAATTTTGTAGGGGGGTTGGCAGTTTTTACAAGTAAGCCCACAAACATCTTGCAACTGAAATAATTTTGAATGGAAATGTGGTCAAAAAGTTTATTGAGACGAAATCAGAGAACCGATGACAGTTATACAAAGTGACTACAAGAAGTAATTTCTCAATAGAAGAAAAAGGTCCTACTACCCCAGATTATGTAGAAATCCTCCTGAGCTGTCTGGTGCAGGATGTGCAGTTGCTCAGCTGCCAACAAACTAAATGGGTAGAAGACAGTCCGCAACTCCATACATGCTCTTAAATAAGTCAAAATTTATTGTAACTCTATAAAAGATGAATATATACAGCAAATGTTAATGCATTGTTTGTGAACAAGGCCATTATGGCTGAAATGCATTAACATCTGCTGTATATATTCATCTTTTATGGAGTTATAATAAATTTGGACATATTAAAGCGCATATATGGAGTTGCGGACTGTCTTCTAACCAAGAAGTCATTTCAGCCAAAAGGCAAATTTACTGCAATCCTGAGTAAATAAAAGCATTTTTGTCTTGTGTTCTTATTCACATTTATTTGTAGACATTGTTTGAATAAAGATCTAAAGCTTGCTGTTAAAATATGTTGAAAAAGTCCACAATTTCCATTGGGCCTGCATAACTTTTCATACGACTGCATAGCTTGTTCTTAGGGTACATTTAGACATGTGAACATAAGGTGATTTAGACATGTAAAATCTTATCAAATCATTCCCAATTTTAGAATTGTTGAATTAACAATGATGTGATGCGGCAAAATATAAGGATATGCAATAACAAATTCTATACATATATATTGATATAACTTACTTAAATCATGACAATGGAAACATTTAAGCATTAAAAGCCTATTTTTTATTTTCCATTTTGATTAAAAGACAAGGTGTATTTCATAGTATGTGTATATTCATGCGAACCATGGTTCAATCTCCAGGGAAGCCATTATAATACATCACAATGGATGTTTCAAACAGAAAACAAATCTAGGTCATGAAACACATTTGAACAGGTCAGATGAGCATGCTAGAGGGCAGGTCACAGACAGAGCAGAGGACTAAGATCTCCTAGGGAATTACTTTTCATTTAGAATTATAAGAAATAAAAAAGAACAACACAAGGAAAGTACCGGTATTTCTCAAGGTAAGCAAGATACACTATCAAAATAAACACACACACACACTTGTGTGGTCTTTTCTGTCTAAATCTCAAAATGTAATGCAATATGAAAGCTGTAGTAAACCATAGAAACCAATATTAGCTCTGTAAAGAGAAAAAGAAATGTTGGCATGCATTGAACATCTGTTGCATTTTGTACAAACATTTTGTACAGATGTACAAAATGCAGGATTTAATGGTAAGCAATCAGAATATTTATATTGTCTAATTAAGGTAAAACTGAAATCCAATTGGCTGTTTGGTTGATATTGATTACTGCCCTAAGCATATGGTTACTGTACTTTAACCTTCCTAACTGAATGAGCCCATTTGTGGAATAAATACTTTTCTCTTATAAGGATGTTTACTATTGCAATTTGAGTTTTGTGGTTTTTGTTTTAAAGGTCTATATTCACTATAGAATTTCTATTTAGAAAGGTTTACTGTAAGAATTAGCAGTCAGGCTCATTGGTGAATATAACCAGGGCATGTTATATACAGCCAGGGTGTCGCATACAGCACTGTTCTATAGGGGGTTTGAAAAATAGTAGGAGTGCCTTCTTCCATGTACTTTTTCACTTCTCATATCCATTATATCAGTGTCTCCTGTCACATGACATATCTGTGGTGGAAATATGGGTCAACTTGGTTGCTGGTCACAGTCAGGAATTAAAGAAAGTAAACCTATTGAAGAAGTTCTGAATAAGGATTGCCATACATGGATCAAAATTCAACTGGTTCAGCAAGAGCCTGACAAATTTTGATTCATATATGGCCATTCCCGTTCATGTTAAAAAGGAAGTAAACCACTGGCTTTTTTTTTCTGACCTGCAAAGTAAAGGCATAATGTGCTTGTATGCATCACATACTAGCACATTATGTGAAATGTACCTGCAAACGAAGCCCTCCACAAATGCGTTGTTACCGCTGGAGGCAGCATCCATCTTCACCCAACTTCCTTCCGGGTCTGCGCACTTTGGCTGTGTGACTGGCCAGAGCCATGTGACGTCACTCCCATGCATGCGTGTGGGAGCCATTAGTCACAGCACAGGGCTCTTAAAGGAATGGCATGTACCTATAGGTACAATTAATTGATGAGCGTTTACAAGCACTTTAAACTGATCTACAGATTATCTTTTCATGAACAAACTTGTTTGAAAATTTACACTCGATCAGTGTATGCAGCCAATGAGTTGCAGCGCTGATCAGTGTATTCTGGTGGTGGGGGAATATCGCTGTCATATTACAATGACACAGCATCCACCTCAAATATTTGAATGGAGAAATTGTCTCCATTTGTTTTGTTTAGCTAGCTGGCTGAAAAAAAAAAGAGTAATGTAAAACAGGTGAGCTAAAATCCCTTACAAAACAAATCCATAATATTATTGATAACATTAAATTACATTCTTTATGGATCCTGTATGATGTTTTTCAACTTGGTCTTTAATAATTCTTGGCACCCTGCTAGAGAACAGCCTTATTTAATGGTCTCTTTAAGATGAATATAACCTTCCATATGTGACCTCACAATATGTTTATCTATGTATATGAAGGTATTTATATTATTATTTACATGAAAAAAAAAAAAAAAAAATATATATATATATATATATATATATATACTGTACATACACACAATTTTAGTTTACACTTTGTGTTACAAAGTTGCTGTTAAAGACCTTTCCTTATCTGGTCAGTATCTTCTAATTACTTGCTTGAATGATTCTCGATCACCTTAGCTGCTTTTCCCTTTTTTTATTTTGTTCATGGCACATTTAATAACCTTGTTACAAAGCAGATATGACTGAGGCAATTTCTCCTCTATGTTACATTCGCTTTAAAATTGTCACCAAAATAAATAGCTTAAGACAAAAATCAGAAAACAGATCTGTTTAGAAATTTGGTGCCTGAGTGCAGATTGCTAGCTGTGTGAAAAGACTGACCTTCTACGTTGTGTACATTCAGCATACAATCTATCTACTGAGTTCTTATCTATGGAAATAATGAAATAAATACATACATAAATAAATTATTAGATACAGTTAAGTGTAACCCCAGACAAAACTTTTAGTTTTATTAATTTGTTTTATGTATTTATTTATTTTGGATCTGGTAATCTCTATAATATTTGTTATGCATGCAACAGAACCTTGTCAATTTTATAAAAGATCCAGAAAATGCTCATTCATTCATTCATTCATTCAAAGATTATAAAAAGCCTGAATTTCATTTTAAACACATGCTTGCTATAAATAGAGTCATAACATATTTGCAGATTTTCACACTTAATTAAATTGAATGTATTTCAATGGGGAGGGGGGATAGATCGATAGATCGATAGATAGATAGATAGATAGATAGATAGATAGATAGATAGATAGATAGATAGATAGATAGATAGATAGATAGATAGATAGATAGATAGATAGATAGATAGATAGATAGATGAAAACTATCTATCTATCTATCTATCTATCTATCTATCTATCTATCTATCTATCTATCTAGTTATCTATTATCTATCTATCTATCTACAGTGCCTTGAAAAAGTATTCATACCCCTTGAAATTTAGCACATTTTGTCATGTTACAACCAAAAACGTAAATGTATTTTATTGGGATTTTATGTGATAGACCAACACAAAATGACACATAATTGTGAAGTGGAAGGAAAATAATAAATGATTTTCAATTTTTTTTGTACAAATAAATATGTGAAAGTGTGGCGTGCATTTATATTCAGCCCCCCTGAGTCAATACTTTGTAGAACCACCTTTCACTGCAATTACAGCTGCACATCTTTTTGGTGATGTCTCTACCAGCTTTGCACATCTGGAAAGTGACATTTTTGCTGATTCTTCTTTGCAAAATAGCTCAAGCTCTGTCAGATTGGATGGAGTGCATCTGTGAACAGCAATTTTCAAATCTTGCCACAGATTCTCAATTGGATTTAGGTCTGGACTTTGACTGGGCCATTCTAGCACATGGATATGCTTTGATCTAAACCTACAAATTCCATCATGCCTCTGCCTCTAGAAGTCATGCCTGTGATTGTCAGGGTCTTGCAATGTCTCATGGGGCTTTTAGTTTCACCACAGCTGGAGGGCCGAGGTTCCCCACCCCTGACCTAAATAATTCCATTGTAGCTCTGGCTGTATGTTTAGGGTAATTGTGCTGCTGGAAGGAGAACCTCAGCCCCAGTCTCAAGTCTTTTGCAGACTCTAACAGGTTTCCTTCTAAGACTGCCCTGTATTTGGCTCCATCAATCTTCCCATCAACTCTGAGCAGTAGGGATGAGCCAAATACCGCACGGTTCGGTTCGCACCAGAACATGAGAACAGACAAAAAATTTGTGCAAACATGGGAACACAGTTAAAGTCTATAAAACACAAACGTGAAAAATCAAAAGTGCTAATTTTATAGGCTTATATGCAAGTTTTTACCACACACTAGTGGAGTATTAGTATACGGTACAGCACTGCACAGTCTAGGATACACATTCACACATGATCTCAAAAGGTGTTGCATAGTCAGGAAACTGTCAATTGCATTTTGAGAGACCCTAGCCTGGAAAGTTTACCGTTTTTTACAGTTGCAGGAAAGTTACAAAAAAGTTTTAAAAAAGCATAAAAAATTAAAAAGTAAAAAAGAAAATTAAAAACAAAAACAGTTGTCCTTTTATTAAGTTAATGTTTTGTTGCTACTGTGTTTTATTGTTAACCATTGTTTGCTTTGCAGGGACGCAATTCAGCTGCAGCACTGATCTGTTTATTCTGACAGCAACAGGGTGTTGATCTCAGAATATATATGTCAGTGCTTGCAGCTCTGGAGGAGATTTCTCATCAGCAGTTAAAAAAAGAACATATATGCTCCAAGAATGGGAGCCTGGGATGGTCAGTGGGTGGATCGCTCCTATGCTTCAGCATATACATTTTACTTTTTTTTGGGCACAGATTGCAATAAAAAAAGTTTTTGTTTTATTGAGTTAATATATTATTGTTACTATGTTTTATTGTTAATCGTTATTTGCTTTGCAGGAATACCATTCAGCTGCAGCACTGATCTGTTTATTCTGACAGCAACAGGCTGTGCTTTCAGAATACATACATCAGTGATTGCAGCGCTTTAGGAGGAGATATCTCATCTGCAGTTGGGGTGGTCAGTGGGTGGATCGCTCCTATGCTTCAGCATATATTTTTTTCAGTTTTTTGGCAGAGATTTCTTCATTCACATTGATTGATGTGAATGAAGAAACCTATTAGGTTCTTCTTTTCGTTCAGCCCACTGGCTGAATGAAAAAAAAAGAACATTGCATGTACGCCCATCATTAGACGTGGGTGTATGCAATGAATGAATCAATGTGGGCTCCTAACATGCAGGATTTGGTGTAGGTGACCTTGTACATGGAACTTTGCTAAAAAGTTCTAGAGTATGATGAAAGTGAGGGAGAGATTTGGCTGGGTTAGTGAGTGAGATAATTACATCATCAGCATAGAAGCTGATTTTGTGTGTAGTTTTTTTAATCTGGATTCCAGAGATCAGAGGGTTTGTATGTATGGAGTGGGTTAATGGTTCCATAATTAGTGTAATAATTAAGGGAGATAAGGGGCACCCTTGACGGGTCCCATTAGTTATATGGAAGGGGTCAGATAGGATACCTGAGGTGACAACTCTAGCACTGGGAAGTGAGTAGAGAGTCATTATGGCTTTAAATATGGGGCTCAAAAAGCCAAATTTTATCAAAACTGCCTTAAGAAAGTTCCAATCTACCCTATCAAATACCTTCTCTGCATCAAGTGAGATGAACAGTGAAGGCACTCGATGATGCTCGACCAATTGTAACAGGTCTATGTATCAGCGAGTACCGTCCGACGCTTGTCTGCCAGCCACAAACCCCACCTGATCAGGATAGATTAAATGTGGAATGATACTGGACAGGTGGGTGGTTAGCAATTTAGCATAAAGTTTAGTGTCCGTATTCAGTAGAGAGATGGGTCTGTAGCTGTCAGGGTCGTCAGACGGTTTACCGGGTTTTAGAATTGTAGTGATGGTGGCCTCTAAGGATTCAGAAGGGATAGAGCCTGTGGAGGCAATGTGATTAAAGGAATGGCAGAGGTGTGGGGTGAGTAGGTCAGCAAATTGTTTATAGTATTCAATGCTGACAGGACCGGGGGCTTTGTGCAGTGGAAGGGAGGCAATTGCTTGTTCGATCTCGAGTAGGGAGAAAGGGGCTGAGAGAGTTTGGAGTTGTTCTGACGAGATTGAGGGTAGTTGTATCTGGTCTAGAAAATGTGCTATATCTTCTTGGGACTGGGCTGGGACAGTAGAGAGATTGTATAGATTGGCAAAAAAGGAGCTAAATTGATTGGCTATATCCTTTGAGTTGGTGAGACGGGTACCAGAGGAGGAGGTGAGGTACGAGATTTTAGATTGGGTTAGGCTTCCTTTGAGCTGTCTAGCGAGGCAAGCCCCTGGTTTGTTGTTGTGTGTGTAGAAATGTAGACAAAGTCTTTTGAGGGATAGGTTAATATTATTGTGAAGGTGTTCACTAAGTGTGCGTCTTGTCGAGCGTAGTTCTTTGTCTAGATGTTGTGAGGGTTGTTGCTTTGTTGGCTATTTCTAGAGTGCGTATGCTGTCTAATAGGCTATTAGTAGTGGTGATGCATTTTTTCCTCTTGTGGGCCCCTAGCTGGATAAGAAGGCCTTGTGAGCGTTCCACAAATGTGTAGGGTCATTCACAGAGTCAGTATTCACAGCAAAATAATTCTCAATCTCAGACGCAATCTGCTTCTGGTGATAGGGGTGAGAGAGAAGAGATGTGTTGAGCCTCCACATATTCCTTTTCTCAACCTTTTGAGAGGGAAATCATTTTAAAGAAATGGGAGCATGGTCAGGCCATGAGATAACATCAATCTTAGCTTCCTAAACTGACCGGAGTATGTGTTTATCGAACAGGAATAGATCTATATGAGAATACGTTTTCTGTGTGTGGGAATAGAAGGTGTAGTCTCTTTACGTGTTGTGGAGACACCTCCAGGGGTCATAGAGGTCTTCCAAGCATAAGAGGGAAGATAGAGCAGTGGAATGTTTATGGGTGGGGTTGGAAGAATCCAATACTGGATCTACTATTCGGTTGAAGTCCCCACATATGACTAGCGTAGACTGCTGGAAGGGCTCTAATTTCTCCATTACCGTTTTGTAAAACTGCTGTTGGTTAGTGTTTGGGGCATATATGTTAACAATGGTCATCATCCAATAGTTTTTTTTTTTTTTTGCAAAAGTTTTTATTGAAAAGTATTTAGAGCATAACAAAGCCAAAGTATGCGAGTTTGCGGGCGCAGCCGCCATGCAATGGTATATAAGATATAACAAATACAGTCAGAATTGAGTAGTTTACTCATATATTGTAGCTAAGGGACTCGCGTGTGTCAATGATAATAACAATAACAATAACAAATCTAGTGGATACACAAGTTGAAGTATTATCGGACATCCGTCAGTTGAGAGAAGCAGAATAAATTATTTATTGTAGCTGAAGTCATAGTGGGTTCGTGAGAGTCCAGGACGTGAGCATATCGTCTGGACATTATGGTACGACAGAATGTGGGGGGGGATCATGTATGTCTGAGAGTTTCGCGTATGTTTGTCCGGATGTTGTTCTAGGGGAAATTTTAAAACTGGGGTTATGTCTGGAGGAAAAATACGTTTGGTTTGGTGGTTAGGAGAAGGGACGTTAGCAAAATGTTTCCTCAAGCATTTCTTATCTCTACCAGTGTAAGTATTAAGCATTCATGTGTTATACTGTTGAAATTCGGCAGTAGTGGTGAAGTGTAACCAGCACGACCATATTGTACAGAATTTAGATGGTGTATCGTGAGCCTGATGTATCAATTCCTCCATTTCTGTGATTTTTTGTACTCTTTTGAACCATTCCGCTATAGTCAGCGGTTTTGAGGAACGCCAGTTTGCTGGGATGCACATCTTAGCAGCATTGATCATATGCATTGCCAAGGATCGTACATAGTTTTTAGTCGCTGAGTTGGCGTGATGTAGCAAAAATTGTGCAGGCGAGTATTCTACTGGGTAGGTTGTTACGTGTTTGATTAGTCTGTGCACTTCTTTCCAAAAAGGTTGCAGTTTAGCGCACGCCCACCATATGTGTAAAAGGGAGCCAATGTCAGGCTCGCATCTCCAGCAAAGTGGGGGGATGGAAGGGTAAATGTGGTGTAGCCTCAGGGGGGTTTTGTACCATCTCGAGAATACTTTAAAAGCATTTTCTTGTGCGTGTACGTTTACTGTTCCTTTGTGCATGCATTTGTATATTTTTTCCCATTCCTGATCTGACAGATCGAGGGAGAGTTCTTTTTCCCATTTGTGACTGGCCCAGTTAAGTTTGGGTCGTTGTTCTGAGAAGAGAAGCGTGTATGTGTAGGAGATCAAATGTTTTAGAGGTGTTGAACTTTGACATAGAGCTTCAAAGGGGGTGAGTTGTCTTGACCATTTAGGTTTGGGTTTAGGTTTATCAAAGAAATGTTTAATTTGGATATATGTCCAAAAGGGGAATGTGCCAGAGGTCGTTGTGGCCGCCATGTCAGTGTGGGAGACCATGTGGTCATGTGCAAAGAAATGTTCAGCGCGGACGGTTGTGTGAGGCCAGATGTCCGATAAGAAGGAGGTAGAGGTACCTGGGGTGAAATCCGGGTTTTGTCTAATTGGCGTCATTGGTCCTAAGGCGGAGGAGATTTTAGACCTAGTACAGGCAATATGAAAGGAGGTCAATGTAGGGTTGATGAGCGGGTGGTTCTTACATGCTGGGGGAATGTGTTTTGGTGCAATCCAGGGTACTTGGGAGAGCGGGATAGGTGATAGAGAGTGTTCTAAGTGGACCCACGCTTTGGTGTTGTGGTGTACGTTCCAATCAATAATTATTGTTAAATGGCAGGCTTGTTGGTGCTTGTGAATGTCAGGGAGGCTGATGCCTCCTTTGAGTTTTGGGATGGTGAGTCTAGCATAGCTTATTCTAGGGTGTAGTCTGCCCCAGATAAAGTTTGAACAGGTTCTTTGATATGTTGTAAAGAAAGCAGGTGGGAGCCTAATTGGGATTGTTTGCAGCAAGTACAGGAGTCTGGGTAAGATGTTCATTTTTATTATGGTGGCTCTGCCAAACCAGGAAAAGAGCCCTGTGGACCATTTTTTCATATCGTTCACAATGTTGTGTATAAGAGGGAGATAGTTAGTGGAATATAGATCAGATAGTGAAGAAGGTAGTTGGATACCCAAATATGTAATGGAACGGTTGTTCCATTTAAATGGAAAGTTAGTTTGGCATTGTGTACATAGGTCATGGGGCAGTGTTATGTTAAGGGCGTCAGATTTTGTAAAGTTAATTTTGAGGTTCGTTAAATAATTGAAAGTGTGGAAGTCTTTAAGTAAGTTTGGGATTGTGGTGAGAGGTTCAGTACGAAAGAGGAGGATGTCATCCGCGTACGTGGCTATTTTGTAGGTGTGATTTCCGATATCTATCCCTTTTATGTCAGGGTTTGTTCTGAGACGTCTGAGCATCAGTTCTAGAGTAAGAACAAAGATTATTGGGGAGAGTGGACACCCTTGGCGCGTCCCATTAGAGATTGTAAAGGCATTCGATAGGTGGCCATTTACTCTCACCTTAGCAGTGGGATTAGCATAAAGGGCAAGTATGTATTGCAGCATACGTGGGGGGAGGCCCAGGAATCGAAGGGCTTCTGACATGTAGTCCCAGGCCACTCTATCGAATGCCTTTTCTGCGTCAAGGGATAGTAAAAAACCCTGTCGCTGCTGAGTTGTTAGCCAGTGGTGCACATTAATAGCCTTAAGCGTGTTATCTCTCGCTTCTCTGCCTGGTATGAAACCGACTTGGTCCAAATCTATCCATTGGGGGAGCAGAGGGAGCAGTCGATTAGCAAGCATTTTGGCATACCACTTGAGGTCAATGTTCAGCAGTGAAATAGGTCTATAATTTGTGACTGCGGAGGGGTCCTTTCCTGGTTTTGGGATCACTGTTATGTAAGCCGCGAGTAGATCTCGAGGGGGTTCGATAGGTGATGCGAGGGTATTAAATGCTGTGAGAAAAAAGGGGGTAAGGAAAGTAGCAAATGATTTGTAGTAGCCCGTAGTCAATCCGTCGGGACCTGGGCTTTTGCCTGATTTCATTTGTTTCAGCGCTACGGCAAGGGGTCGTTTAGTTGCTGCACTAAGGACGTTGAGATTGGAGCGGGGCTGTATTGCTGCAAGAAATCTCTGATAGCTTGTTGTCTCGAATCTACTTCTGTGGGTGAGCACGCAGGTGGCAAATTGTATAATTGCGAGTAGTAAGTGACAAAGTGTTCGGCTATGTCTGGGGTAGTGGTTAACTTACGGCCTTTGAAATCTGTCAGGGAATGCACCGTAGTGGTCGTTTTTTTGGCCTGTAAGGCTCTCGCTAGTAGCCGTCCAGCTTTGTTGCTATATTCGTAGAATACGCGTTGGGAGAGAATGTATTTACGTTTAATTTGTTTACCCAATAGTTCTAAAAGTTCGTTTCTAGCTTGTAAAAGGGGTTGTAACGTGGTCAGTACTTGTGATCGTTTATGAGCGTTTTCCAGTGTCTTTATTCTGTTTAAGAGGCCTAGGAGGTGTTGTTTTTTTTCTTTACGACGTCTGGATGCGGCTGCTATTAGGATGCCCCTTATTACGCATTTGTGGGCTTCCCAGGTGATAAGAGGGGAGGTGTCAGTGGGTTTGTTCTCTGCAAAGTACTGTTTGATGTGTAGTTCGACCTCCGCCAGCATTGCTGGGTCCGTGAGCAAGGAGGGGTCCAATTTCCAGTGCTGTGGGCGAGGGTGTATTTCTGGGAATGCAATGGTCATGGAAATAGGATGGTGGTCAGAGAGAAATATTGGATCTATGGATGCGTGCTGTAGGATAGTTAGGTCATTTTGTGTTATGAACATGTAATCGATCCTAGAATATTTATTGTGGGGAGCCGAGAAAAAAGTGTAGTCTCTGCCATTGGGGTTTAGGAAACGCCAAGAATCATGTAAGAGCAACAATTGGAGTTGTGATTTGATGGCTTTCAGAGCAGCATAGGGGAGGGAGGATGTACCTGTAGAGGTGTCTTGGATTGGGTTTAAGGGGACGTTAAGGTCTCCACCCAGGATTAGAATGCCTTCTTGAAATGTAAGGAGAGCACTGGTGATATCACGGAAGAATTTCACTTGGTGGGAGTTAGGAGCATATATGTTTGCGAACGTGATTTTTTTGCCGAAAAGCACCCCCTTAATGAAGAGGTATCGGCCTTCCACGTCAGTCAGTGTGTCCGTGAGTTGGAGGGGCCAATGCTTCGACAAAAGTATTGAGACAGGGAGCTTGTCGGTAGTGGTCTTTGTAGGGGTCATTGTTATCGCTGTAACCAGAGTCCTTCGGACTGAGTTTAAGCTGGTCTCTAGTGTTGTGTTAGAGGTGAGGAAGTGGAGAGCAATAGGTAGATGTTCTGGTAGGTTAGCTTAGGAATTAGAGGATTAGAGTCAGTTATTGTTGTGGGTCGGGGTGGAGGATCAAGGGGTGTAGGTGAGCGGGTATGGAAACGGTCTGGGTAGGTTTCGGCGACAGGTGAGAACCGTCTCACGTGTCCAAGTAGGGTATCGTCCGCAAACGCGGAGTAGCCGAAAAAGATCAGTGGGGTACAACAAAGGTTACTATAATTTTATAGTTGTCGTCAGGAGTACCACTGTGTGGGGAGTGGCTTGATGTTCGAAGAGCAGACTAAGTGAGAAGATGAACCGACAGGTGGGAAGCCATTGCGTATGTACGGGTGCATGTGGGGAGAACAGTGCTGTTTGGGTCGAATGGAGAAATATGGCTTGGATCGTATTATTGGTAGTAGGATGTGTATTGGGTCTTGATCTGTAGATGCACGGGTGCAGTGGAATTCAGATGTGGGTGTCAAGCGTGGGGTAGTCCGTTGTCATACTTCTGAATTTTAATACTGCATTGTGTCAATACCATAGAGTAGTATTGTGAGTAGAGACTATCAACATATCAATATGTGAATAGTAACGTTAAAAGGTAAATTAGTAACAGCTCTAAAGTAACGAGCAATCATAAATGTAAATCCAACCGGGAACACATATTGAGAAGTACCCAGGAGGGCTTGAAGTCAGTGATAGTATAACAATATCACTTAGCCAGTAAGGTGTTGCAGTGCCTGTGTAGTAGTCATGTAGGTGCCTCAGCCTAAGGGAGGGGGTTACTTTGGAGGTGGAACCAGGGGGCAAACTTATTGGTAACTTATGCACGACCGACCGATTGCGTTCTAAATTGGCGCCGGGTCAGAAAGGCGCCGGGTATATAGAACGTTGGCATGTTAGGCGGTCATCAAGATTTTTTTATTTTATTTTTAGTAAGTTTTTTTTTTTTTTTTGTTATTGTTATTCCCCCTCCCTTGTATAAGGGTTATAGTGAGTGAGGGTCATGTGCTTGAATATATAGGGTTTATCGAGCATGTCTCGTGTGAAACAGTCGGATATCGCTGAGGATGGTACAGCGGAGATACGTTTGAAGTCCCGGTGGAAAGATAAACCGTATACTGGGGTTTAGGTCATTCAACTTTAATGGGGACACGTAAAAGTCGTGTAGACATGTACCGCATTGCCAATAGGGATGTGAACACGGGACCCTATATGTTTATGAACTAAGGATCTACATCCTATTATGGATGTGGAAATAAAAGGCACACATGGTGTAGAGGCAGCGATCTCGATCTGGCTGTAGATAGCAGTGCCAGTATAGGGGAGAGATGCGGCAGCCGCACAGTAAGTCGGTCCGCTAACCTGGAGCAGGTATCCCCGCCTAGCATATAATGAGAGGCTATACTGTGCTATAAGGATTTACAATAAAGGTATCAAATAGGTATACTGATAAGCAGGGGTGATTTTGAAGTATACAGGGTGGAAAAAGGCATGCAGGTAAAAAATGTTAGTAGTAGAGAACAGGAGGCAAAGACACTTATCTGCTAGTCCTAGGCATATATGACAGGAGGATAGCTTAGCGGTCCCTGCGTGCTCTACGAGGTAACGGAGTCGTCATGGTGTTCGGAAGTTGTTGCTGGAACATTAACGCTGGATTTGATCTCGGTGTAGATGGCGAGCGTCGTCTCCGGATCCGGGTGTCTTGCGTCTCCATCGCTTCTTCTCTGGCTTGATGGCGGTGCGGAGCAGGGATGTGGAAGTCCGCGTACCAGTTCGGAACCTCTACTAGCGGGATATCCAGAGTCAGGCAGAAGTCTTCCAATTCCTCAGGGACTCGTAGGAGGGCCGTGCGTCCTTGATGGGAGGCCGAAAGACCGAATGGGAATTTCCATCGGTATGGTATTTCTTTTGCTCGCAGCACATCTAGCAGGGGACGAAGATTGCCGAGAGGTCTTGACAGACATAAATAGTGTGTCTCTCATACATTAGTGGTCTTGGTGCGGGCTTTCCGGAGGATGTCTTCTTTAATCTGGAAGTCATCTATGTGGCATACGATGTCTCTCGGAGGGTCAGAGTCTCTGCCGCGTGGTCTCAGCGCTCTGTGAATACGCTCCATAGCAATGGGCTTCTGGCGGGGCTGATCGAGGAGTTGGTTGAACAGCTCTGTCACCGTTGCTCGTACACGATCAGGCACAACGGATTCGGGGAGGCCTCTGACTCTCAGGTTATGACGTCTTCCTCGGTTGTCGAGGTCCTCCACATGTCTTTGTAGATCCCGAAGCTGCAAGGTATGTGTGTCCACTGTATGGTTCACTTTTCGGATAGTGGTGTGTTGTTGTGCTGCAGTGCGTTCTACTTCAAGAACTCTGCCCGTTATGGCCTGTATTTCGTGGCGTAGATCCGTGATGGCCGCAAATAGCGTGTTTTTAATATCGGCCGCTACTGTGTGGAGGTCATTCAGGCTCGGCTGTTGTATCGGTGGCTGGGTGCCAGCAGGAATAGCGGGGGGTAGCTCGGTGGGGGTGAGGGTGATCCCTGCGAGTGACTGAGCGGGAGTTGCAGCTGAGGAAGATGCCGCCATGTTGGATCTCTGTGTCCGGAAGATCTCCGGGATATTCTGGCTGGCAGGTCCGTGAATGTCTCTCGGAGAGCGAGATCTAGATGCCGAGGATGTGCGGGAAGATGTTCCCATAATTGTGAGAGAGGATGTAGCTGAAGACCCCAGAGAAATCGAAAAGTTGGCCTCGGTCTGTCGGAGCTAGTGGGTTAAGCAGCCATCTTCTCACAAGGCATCCAATAGTTTATTAATGTGTTTAAGATTAGGTATATGCCATTGGGGTCAACCTCAGAGTGAACCAATTTGAAAGATACAGAGGATCGTACGGCAATCAATACCCCAGCTTTCTTTTTAGGGGCGTGGCAAAAAAGCAGTGTGGGAACTGCTTATTTGAACAGCTTGGAGGCTTGTGTGAAGAAACGTAAGTTTCTTGAACACAGATCAGGTCTGAATTATGTTTAAGGGCTTCTTTCCATAATACATTTCTTTTGAAAGGGGAGTTTAAGCCCTTTGCATTTGAAGATGTAATGACGATTGACATTTTGGGATGAGAGCAGAACAATTGGGGGGGGGTAGACAACACCTTCTATAACCGTACAATCAGGTAGCGATAAAATAAGAGCAAATACAATATTTTATGCTCAATGCAGTGGAACTAGCAATACAACAGTGAACAAATTAAATAAAAAAAAAAAAAAACAGAAGGCAATAACAGGTACAACAGAATTCAAGACCAATAAGAATTGGATGTAAGTTAGGATGCTTGGCACCCTATTTTCTTCTTCGGGGTAAGAAGAGAGTAACAAAACTTGAAAGCGCACTTGAGGTGACACTCGCCTGGGACATCATTCTGGTAGTGAAAGGCTAGGCTCTTAGCCTTAAGAAAGTCACGTGTCAGTGATGTAACGCATGGGAGGAGCCTAGGACACAGTCTGCTGAATACATTGTATCAAGCAGCAGCAGCTTGCGTAGCAAGCCTTGTCCTTACAAGCCAGCTGAGATCTGCCTATCTGCTTATCTGCAAGCCTAAAACAAGTTAGGCACACGTGAGTGTATCACTGTGCTGTTTTGCCTGTGAACTTTTATTGTAACAATATTGCGCAATGTTTTCTCTCTTTGTTTATTTTACATAAAACCACTTGATACTGAGAAAATTACCATTCATTGTGGCTGTGGAAGAAATAGCTCAGAGGGTGAACAAATAACTACTGCAAAAATCCAGATATCCCAGATTACTGAGGATTGAACTGTCGCCTGTTACTTATCCTATCTCATGAATTTAATCATCTATATTTAATCAGATTCTATTGGCACTATTTATCTATTTATACTCATCAATTGCATATATATTGCACCTTTATAAGTTTATCATTTATTTATTTTTTATTAAGGAGGATTCAACACTTATCACAGGGAATATATCTAATTTATTCATTTATTGGCACTAATTTGGATTGATTACTATTTGTAAATGCATTTTTAGTATATTTATACACAATTGTTGCTTAGTTTACTTTGGAGATATCACACCACTTCCAGTGGATTTGTACTGTATAACTGGAGGAAAACAGTTTTTAAATATCTGCGATTTTTTCATATATTTGTGATTTTATATATATGCGATTTTTTTGCGATTTGGTAGCAATTTTTTTCACATTGGTTTTTTTAGCACAAAAATTTATTTTCTCACATTGATTGAACTTTGTATCAGAGTGCATCAATCTATGTTATATGCTTTAATTTTTAGGGGATTCTGACCACTATATAATTGATAGCAGCTTGATATCATTGTCAATCCAACAAATTTTTTTTTATTATTATTTAATTAATTGCACGTGCATTCACATACATTTGATTTACACTTATTTGATTGTATATGTCATGCTAGAACATTATTGCGCTTGGTGTTTTTGTTTATTTACTTTAGTCATAATGCTATGCTAGCACATGAGCAACCGGAGGCACGGTCAGGAGCAAAGGTGATTGTTTTGATCAGTATGAGGAGTGAGATTTTGTGAATTTGCGCTCTTAGTTTTGTGTGCGGGGGCGCTGTGGCTTAGGGTCAGGTTGGGGAGAGGTGAGAAGCCCCCAGTTTAGCAGCCTTTTGATGCCCTCCTTCAGTGCTGTGATGGTGATTGATTGGTTTTGGTAAGTCACTACCAATTTGGTGAGGAAGCCCCATTTGTAGGTTACATGCTTATCTCTGAGAACCGCAGTGACTTGGGTGAACTCCCTTTGCTTTTGAGCCGTGGCTGCGGCTATATCGGTGAAGAGGGAGATAGAGGAATAGAGGTCTGGTAGTGTGGAGGCAGAGTGGGCTGCATCCATAATGTGTTCTTTTATGTGAAAAAAATGAATACGCGCTAGCACATCTTGTGGGATAGACGCAGGCCGGTAGTTAGGCTTGGCGATCCTGTGAGAATGGTCTATGATGATATCAACTTGTGATTACTGAGGCAGGAGTTTGAGAAAAAGTTGTTGTACATGGGGAATCAGATCAGGGGGTCTGATGGTTTCTGGAATGCCCCTAAGTTTAATATTGTTCCTTTTGGAAAGGTCTTCCAGGTCAGCAACTTTCGCTTGCATGTAACGAAGCCCCATTTGTAGGTTACATGCTTATCTCTGAGAACCGCAGTGACCTGGATGAACTCCCTTTGCTTTTGAGCCGTGGCTGCGGCTATATCGGTGAAGAGGGAGATAGAGGAATAGAGGTCTGGTAGTGTGCAGGCAGAGTGGGCTGCAGCCATAATGTGTTCTTTTATGTGAAAAAAATGAATACGCGCTAGCATATCTTGTGGGATAGACGCAGGCCGGTAGTTAGGCTTGGCAATCCTGTGAGAATGGTCTATGATGATATCAACTTGTGATTACTGAGGCAGGAGTTTGAGAAAAAGTTGTTGTACATGGGGAATCAGATCAGGGGGTCTGATGGTTTCTGGAATGCCCCTAAGTTTAATATTGTTCCTTTTGGAAGGGTCTTCCAGGTCAGCCACTTTCGCTTGCATGTAACGAATTTCTTCAGTGTGATGGTCTTGGGTCTCTGTGACCTCTTGGTAAACTGCTGTGTGCTCATTAACAATTTTTTCGAGTTCATCTGTGTGTTCCTCCATGTGGTCTACCCTGGAGTGTACAGAAGAAATGGAGGCACGGAGTTCATTGCGCAGGTCTTTCTGTAAGGAAAGTAGCATGAGCTTCAGTGTATGCTCTGAGGCAGGCTGGTCACTGGCAGGGTGTGCAGCAAGGGAGTCAGTGTCATGCTCCCCATGATGTGGGACATCAGGGTTATCCCAGTGCTGTTTTTTATATGAAGGGGCTTTGGAGGGAGAGAGTACAGGGGATTGAGCAGCCCTCTTACCTCTATCTGTGGGTGAGCCATGAGGGGGAGTCGCTGTGGGCTTGGAGCTGTCCATGTTCTCCTGATTATTAGTGGATTCCTGTGTGTCAGCATCTGTCAGTGAGGAGGAAGGAAGAGGAGGAGACGCTGCGTCGGCTCCATTTTGAGAGCGCTGCATGGAGGGCTGAGAGAAATAATCCGTGTGGCTGGCTGGACATACCGTCCAGGTGCTGAATGTGCTGGCTCCCCTCTGGTGTAGGAGAGAGGGGATAGAAGCTGCTTTAGCAGGCGGGAGGTTGCTGGATGTCCAGTGGTTGAGCGGAGCTGGTGGATCAAGCGGCCATCTTACTCCGCGGCCAGCCACACCCCAGAAACATTTTGAGTCAAGTTGGGCTTTACTGTAAAACAAATCTTGCCAGTGATTAAAAAAAAAAAAACAGATACATTTCAGTTTGTCTCAGAGACATGCATGGTACGTTAATATAGAGCTAGCACCAGCTTAATAATACTACATGCAAAACAGTCCATTTTACAGATTACACCACTGTTGTTTGTTTAAGCTTACAGCTTGTTTCTAGCAACTTATGATATGCTGTCAGATCATAGAAGATTTAAAAGACACTGTTTGTTTTTTTTTAGCCTTCCCCATATGATGCATCTGTCAAAGGAAATGTGGTAGTTTAGCCCCATGTCTATATTTGATGCATACGTTGGACTTCAGTTGACATGCTGAGTAAATTCATCCCAGTGTGAAAAATGCACTTGAAGGAAAACAGAGAGCAATGAGTTGTAGGACTTTTCAACACAATCTACTCAACATGTATTCTGCATACACTATCAGCAGAAACACTAAATTTATACAAGGAAAACCGAGTACCACCTGGTGGTGAATTCCTAGCTATTACACAAAGAAAGCATCCTTTATTTTCAAATGCAAGAACACAAGTGACAAAAGAAAATGTTTCCCTCGTACTGACCTCCGGGGATTTTACAAAACCCTGAATCTCTCAACAAGAGCAGCTACAATCTATCTAAATACTCCTGTCTCGCATTATTCTTGCAAAATCCCCTTCTTAACGGCTATTTAGCACTGACGATGAACTTTCCAGTTGATTAAAACAATGACTGCAGTCAGCTAAAAAGGATTACAAGTGAGATGGTGATTTCCCTTAGGAAAACAAAATAAGTCCATTGAAAAAAAAATACAGTGAAATCGTATTTTCGGTTGCATTCTGGGAATATTTATACAACAAACATCTCTGGATCTCCTGTACTTGTAATCAGATGATCACTTCTATTGCCAAGAGTGCATACTGAATGATTTGCTCAGGGTTTATATGAATGTAGTCCAAGCTTTTGCTGCTTAAAGAACATGTTCAAATCAGCATTTCTGCTGATGGAAGTAGGGCGTTCATGAGCACACTGTAAACAAAACCTAGAAACCAATTTATTTTCATTAGTGTGACCTACACCAGACTAATCAATTTGCCATTTTTTGTGGTTAGTGTATCAGATGAAATCAGTCAATAATTGTCTGAATTCTCCTGATATTGGTAATGGTAATTGCTTTTCAAATTATAGTAAATCTGAATTTATAGCCTGAATTCTTCACTCTAAATGCCCAAAGCAAAGACAGGTATAATGGAGCGTCATTGTATTTGGTTTGTAAGTTTTTAAGTAATTACAGTAGCTATGCATTGTTGTGTCTGCAGGTTTTTTCAGGCCTACAGTTTAGTCCATTATTGGGCTTATAAAATTAGGCAAAAAATTACAACAAGGTATTCTGATTTCTTAGTGATAGTCACTATAACCATATACTGTACATGGGTGTCTATGATACACCAGATCACTAAGGTCAGTGGTTGTTTTAAATTTAAATTGTTAGAGCACATTAATTGTTTTTGGTAAAAGCTGACTGAAATAATCTCTCCATTTAACTAATCAAAAAAATAATAATTAAAGCAGTACTCCTTTCAAATATCTTTACTTAAAATCTACTGTGTAAAAAAAAAAAAGTTTACTCACATGAGGTGTAACTCACTTTTAGGATCATTGCCCTTTTTTTTACTATTTATAACTTATTCATGCCACACTTCTGATGCTGTGAGTATGGGATCTTAAGCTCTCATATATAGAATACACATTTAGAAATGAATACAAACACTGTCCCTATGAAGAGTCAGCTTGCAATATCACTCCACTAATAGTTTTACATTAAAAAAAATCTTTATAAACCAAACAAAGCACCGCTCCCAGAATGACACTAAATGTTTGAAAGTTCAGGTTTTATGCACAGGATTATGCATTAAAATAGACAAACTCTATTAGAAGCATGGTGCTGGAGAACTATAATAATCAACATTCCACTATAGGAGTTCAAACTACAATAGTAAAAGAGTGGTCTTATAAATAGATACCAGTTAGCATATAGAATCAAAAAGGTCAGCTTGTACAGGCACAATCACACACCTGCACGTCGCGGCTTTCTATCGGGTCCACTTGCACATGCACGCATGGACCCTGAAGACTGTGCTGCCATTCGCTGCCAATCAGCAGGTCCTGGCCAACGATTTATGGTAAACAACACTGTTCTCTACAGACTGCAGCAATGTGCCATAGTAAAAGCAGCACACAGTGCACACACTAAATATTGTTAGGCACATATTTAAAACCTTGATCGTCCTAGATGTTACCACCTTCTTAGCCATAGTCATTAGTACAATGACAGTCAATATTATTCGCACTGCTGACTGTATTAGTGTCACTGGAGGTGTCAGCGACAGTCAGTTGGCGTCAGATTGCTTGCCGCACTCCCACTACAAGTTGCTGATCACTGTATATCATTTGTATAAAAAAATACAATATCTATTCCATAGTTTGTAGACGCTATAACTTTCATGCAAACCAATCAATATGCAATTATTGGGATTTTTTTACCGAAGACATGTAGTAGAATACATTTTAGCCAAAATTTAGGAGGACATTTGATGTAATTGTATTTTTTATTGGATAGGTTTAATAGCAGAAAGTATAAAATATTGCTTTTTTTTTTAATTGTGGATCTTTTTTCATTCAAATCGCAAAGCAAGAAAATCTCTATTTGTGTGGAAGAAATCAAAATCAATTTCATTTGGATACAGCATTGCATGAATGCGTAATTACCAGTTAAAGTAGCGCAGTGCTAAATGGCAACAAATGGACTGATCATGAGGGGGGATAAAATCTTCCAGAGCTCAAGTGGTTAAAGTATTCCCTTTTCTTTGAGTGCCCCATCTTCACAGTCATTCCATTGCACAACTACAGCACTTTTGCACAGTTCAAAACATTGCGTATTGTCTCTTTAAGGGCTAAATACACAATGCACATTTCCTTTGCAGGCACACACTGCAAAGCATAAGCAGTTTCTGTCAAATTCACTGTTCTGAGGTATGAGGATCAGTTGCCCACACAGGGGTTACCACCATCAATATGAAAATTCAACTGAAAACGCCATGCCACCTAGCTCTATTGTGAGAAGGACTGCTGCTCTTCTTACCAGTCCGACTGTATTGCCCAGTTCTCTTGGTTCTTCCAACTCACTCAGCCTTTATTCACAGCACCCTGCTGCACTGCCCACTCCTGGCCTCTGGATAAGGGTTCTCCTCACATGCTCTCTAGCAGCCCCCTACTGCTCTATAACCAACTGCACCTGCACTGTGCAGACATACACACTCTGACTGCCCTGTGCAACCTCCCTGGTTTCTAGGAAAGGGAGACCTCCTGTCTCTTGGGTGGAGCCCTGGGCTATGCCCAAGCCTTTATTATAAGGGCTGTGTGCACCTGGATACACACCCTACTGGTCTTTCCAAATCCTGAACCCTGGGTTGGAGATTTTAAAGTACCTGGGGTGGGAAGACGCCCCCAGACTCCAAATCCTGATCTGGGAACTACAAAACCCAGAGAAAGATGGAAAATCACATTTCTCCACTTAGAAATTACATTCTGGAGTCCGGCATGCATAGAAAATCTCTGTAGTAGTTTCACTTGTCTACAGTCAGCTACAGTCAGACTATGTTTTACAACCCTGAAAATGAAAGTTATGTTATTGCGCAGCCCAAGCCCCATGAGACTTGGCAGTTTGTGGACTTGCACAACCAACAGATTTAAGCCCATCAGTACCTCCTATCTTAGAGCGAAAGTATTTTAAAATACCATTTAACAGCTAGACTTTTTTATTTACCATAATGCATTCTATGTATGAAGGTAAAAAACCTTTTGTGTGCTGCCCCCCCACAGCTTCAATACTCACTTGAGTTCCTTCTCGATCCATCGATGTGCATGAAAGCCTTCGCTGGCCCGACACTTCTTCTCCTCATTGACTGAGACAGCAATGAGAGTCATTGGCTCCCACTGCTATCAATCCCAGACAGTTACCCAATGAGGAGAGAGTGGGGGGTGGGGCCAAGCCATGGCTCTATATGTCTTATGGACACATATAGCAGTGTTCAGGAGCAAGCAGCTTGCAATTGGGGGCACTGGTTCAAGGGGGAGGAGCCATGAGTTTCAGGGAAGAAGTGGATCAGGGCTGCTCTGTGCAAAACCACTACATGGAGCAGGTAAGTATAACATTTTTTTTTAAAGACAAACCTTTACTACCACTTGAAGGTATAGCGGTGTCTGGTGTGCATATAAGTTTTTTTTTTATTTGGTCCCTGAAAATACTGTAAGCTTTGACTGTGCTGTTGTATACAGCTAGTGTACTAGTATTTGCTTTTAAAGGAAAAAATACATCTATTGAAGAATTAAACAATAATAAAAAGATAGATAGATAGATAGATAGATAGATAGATAGATAGATAGATAGATAGATAGATAGATAGATAGATAGATCGATAGATAGATAGATAGATAGATAGATAGATAGATAGATAGATAGATAGATAGATAGATAGATAGATAGATAGATATACAGATAGATAAAATATATACATATTTTTTTTCTGATTAACCTCCATCTTTTTTTTTTTATTCTGAAGTTAATAGAATTGACCCTGTGCTAACACCTTGCTTAACCTTCTACATTCAGATTTTTTATAGGAGGGATCTAAAGAGATAGTAAGGTTAACTATGCTATTCCTCTGGGAAATCGTTTTTTTTTTCAAATGAACTGAACAAAAGAACTTTTTATTCTGGCTCATTTATGTTTCATGACTATACTGTATATATACAGATTTAACAGAAAAGACCATGAAAAGAACTAATTTGTCCAATTATTGCCTGTGACCCGCAGAAGGGGGTATCTCACTATTTGCTACATCACTACACCTCAGATATCCTGGTGTTTTAAGAGGTTTTATTTCATGTTAATCCTTTATGGGTTTTGAAATGAATGCAGGCTTGTAGGATAGCATAAAACTTCTTATGTTAAGTATATCCCGTTTTCTTAACTCTAGTTGTCTCATTAAGCTTAATAAACAAATGTTTTGAAAATAAAAGATATACCGTATTTATTGGCGTATAACACACGCCGGCGTATAACATGCACCCCAAGTTTAGGAGGGAATTATAAGGAAAAAAATGTTTTAAGGAAAAAACTTACATTTAAATGCCCATCAATGCAGCCTTGCACAGCGTCCATCTGCATGCTTGTCCAGTGTCATTTGCAGCCTTGCAGTCATTTGCAGCCTTGCAGTCAGCAGCCTTGGTGTCATTTGCAGCCTTGCAGTCGTTTGCAGCCTTGCAGTTAGCATCCTTGGTGTCATTTGCAGCCTTGCAGTCAGCAGCCTTGGTGTCATTTGCAGCCTTGAAGTCAGCAGCCTTGGTGTCATTTGCAGCCTTATCAGTGTCCAGTTGCAGCCTTGCAGCTTTGTCAGTGCTGATCTGCAGCTTTCTGTGTCCATTTGCAGCCTTGCTCAGGCTGCAGTTAAACTGCAGTGACTTTTCATTGTCACTGCAGTTTGAAAATGGCGCCGCCAGCGCCGAAATACACAGAGCCAGTCCTCGGCTCTTCTCGGTGGCTCTCGTTCACTTTCGGCTCCACTCATAGTCCCGCCCGGGATGGGCGTGACTGTGAGCAGAGCTATCCGAACCTAGCTGAGTACACTCGGCTAGGTTCGGGCGGCGCTCGAGTGAAGCCGAAAGTGGCCGAGAAGAGCCGAGGACTGGCTCTGTGTATTTTGGCGCCAGCGGCACCATTTTCAAATCACGGTCTGCGATTTTGAAGCTCAGTCAGCGGGGGATCGCAGGGGATTGGCGTATAACACGCACCCGCGATTTTCTTCTGATTTTAAGGGGAAAAAAGTGCGTGTTATACGCCGATAAATACGGTATGTAGTTACAATTATATGTCATATTTGGGTGGGATCAGCTCTTTTACATTTACTCTTAATATACAAGATCAGAACTGCAATAGGTTAATCTTAAAAATAGATTTTCACAGGAAGTTAATGATTGACCCAAACCCAAAAATCAGAACAGCAGATTGAAGTCAATATAAAAATAAAACATTGTTTCGTTCCACATTTGAGAGTGTAACATTTGACATCATAACTATAACAGGTATATTTCAAAAAATTTATCAAAACTAGAGAAGGTAAATTTCAAAAAAGAGGTGTTTTGTAAGGCCAAGCTTTTTCAGTTTTATGTGGAGTAGAGAATGATCACACCAATCTTTCATTTTCTCTTTTAACCACTTGCCACTCAGGCCAGTTATGAAACTTTTCTCCTACATGTAAAAATCATCATTTTTTTGTTAGAAAATTACTCAGAACCCCCAAATATTATATATTTTTTTTAGCAGAGACCCTAGGGCAGGGGTCTCAAACTGACAAGCCCTCCAGCTGTTGCGAAACTACAAGTCCCATGAGGCATTGCTAGGCTGACAGTTACAAGCATGACTCCCACAGGCAGAGGCATGATGGGACTTGTAGTTTTGCAACAGCTGGCGGGCCGCCAGTTTGAGACCCCTAGGGAATAAAATGGTGGTCATTGCAACTTTGTCTGTCGCACAGTATTTGCGCAGCAATTTTTTCAAATGTGTTTTTTGTAAAAATAACAGTTTCATGAATTAGAAAAAAACAAAACACTAAGGTTAGCCCAGTTTTTTTACATAATGTGAAATATTATGTTATGCCAAGTAAATAGATACCTAACATGTCACGCTTTAATATTGCGCACACTCGTGGAATGGTGCCGAAATTTGGTACTTAAAAATCTTCATAGGCGACGCTTACTTTTTTTTTATAGGTTATCTATTTAAAGTTACAGGGGAGGTCTTGGGTTAGAATTATTGCTCTCACTCTAACGTTCGTGGTGATACCTCACATGTGTGTTTTGAATGCTGTTTACATAAGTAATGAATGTATGCATTCGCTTGTCCGAGCGAGCACGCGGGGCAGGGGCATTTTTAATTTTCTTTTATTGTTTACTTTACATTTTTTGACACTTTCAAGAATTTTTGATCACTTTTATTCCTATTACAAGGAATGTAATAGGAATAGAGCATTACATGTCCTCTTTACAGCAAGATCTGGGGTCTATAAGTCCCCAGATCTTGCCTCTAGGCTAGAAAGCTTAAAATAAATTAGAAAAAAAAAGATCTTGGCTTCCCAGCCAAGGCAACGGCGGTGTTTACGAATGCCGAGGCCAGACGTGATGTCATAACATTGTACCTGGCCTCCGAAGGTCATAGAGATGACCGGGAACCATCTGGCCAATTCATTCCCTGGCTCGTTGATAGCACGGGTGAGCTGGTAGATGCACCGGAGGGCAGCAGGAGGGGGGATGTCCCCTCCCACTGCGTGTAAAAACAAACAAGTGGCTGAACAGCCACTATGATTGTTGTTATGGTGCAGGGAATCGCTGGCAAAAAAAAAGATATCTGAATGATGACTGTAGCTGCAGGCATCATTCAGATATCTCGACTCAAAGTTTGCGATGTGATATGCCGTCGTTTGGGGCGGAAGGTGGTTACAGTAAGTATGGGTCCCGCTGGGGTAATTTTCCTTCACTCCCTGTCCCAAAAACAAAGCAGGAAGTAATATGAAAGCTCTTCAAACTGAGGGGCTTTATCCTTTAGATGTGCACTGGCATCAGAGCTGGTTTCCCCATTGAAAGTTATACCTGACATACTGCCACCATTAAAAATCAAAATACCCAGGGGCAGAATTGCTCTATAATTCTTGAACAATTCAGATGAATTTGCCCACTTCACCATGACACTTTATAATATGAATAATAATTTAAAGAGATTGTGTCACAAAGGAACAAAGATTATAGTGGTTTAGTTCACTGAAAAAATTGCTTTTAAAGCTAAAATTCAGGGAAGGTACAAATTCTCACTTTTAGGGTTGCTGCCACCACACTGCAATGACTAAATGCTCATTTTGGTCTAGGGGATCAAGAAATGCAGTTTTACTTTTACGATTCCTTACTCCCACCTGCTTCACCGCACTGTAAGACAAGTCCCTAAGCCTCTTCTCCACTAAGCCCAAATTATTGAAGGTCCTCTGACATCATCAATTCCAATGCAGGGTCCATAATCCTATATTGAAAGTGATGACACTGAGGAACAGTGTCTCCACCGCTAGAGAGTAGGGGATTGATAACTGTTGTGGAAGCAGAAAATCGGGTAAGAAAAACTGTTTTTCTTATCCCCTAGGGACACAAGAGCAGCCCCACTGCAACGGAGGATTTTCATTTTTTTTTTTCATGCACATCCCTTTTATTTAAAATTGATAACATGTTTGTCCCTTTTTAAAAAAACCTATGGTTGGTAAAAAAAAAAAGTGTTCACTAATCTCTACAACCCTACCCAATCCTGCGGTTGGTATGAGGAACCACAGCAGCCAGGTGGGGCAACATGCTATTCAATACATTAGAATTATCAGATGGTATTCACACAAACAGGACAGGTAAGTATGTGCTTCTTTCCCATAGGTTTGCCATTTGGATTTTTAAACCCCCTGCTAGGGTCACTTTAATGTTACCGAAAGTCTTATAAATGAGGACCATTTTTCTTGGGGCTGTATCACTCATTAAACAATTCATAAGGTATATTTGATTTGATAACAATTTGATACCTAAATACGTACAAAAACTTCTTACCCACATGTACAACATTACTTATCTAGATCAATGTATGAATTATTCAGATCGGAAACTTCACTTTTTATATTCAAATGTTATAATGTTATTTTCATAAGCAAATAGATCTAAGACTTGGAATTTTAATGTAGCAACTATTCATAAATATTTTTGATTTAGAGAATAGGCCATATTAGAACATATTTTAAAAGCACTTAGAATAGTATTAAATAGTAAAACTATTGAATCATTTAAATAGAACAGAGCAATTTTTAAGATAAGAATAAATCAAGACTTGTTGGATAAAAGGATTTGACAAAAATTCCCCTAATCATAAATTGTGATATTATACTGTATGTTTAATTTGATAAGCTTATCTTAATTATGTCCCCCCTTTAGTTGTATATACAAACTCCCTGCTCTAAATATTCATAAAGTTTTTTTTAGATATCATTTAAGAAATTCGGAAAAATAAATATAATTCTAAACCAATGGCATTTTCCTCAAATAATTCAACATTTGAAAAGGTATAATGAATCAGATATATGCATTATGTTTCGGCCTATAACCTTCCTTGCAGTACTGGCGGTACAAGAAATGATCCTGTAGTAGCATGTACATTAACAACTAATATCATTGTTTCACAGGCATACTATTCTGTGTAATTGCATTGCAGCAAGAATTAGAGGGAGTGATACTGATGGCCTAATGTAGCGTACCATAACTGTAGATTTAGAAGGCTCCCCAGGAGTGCAATTGCATAAAGGAATGTTGTCAGTGAGTAGAGAGCCCCGGCACAAAATATTTTAATATATCCAGCTAAAATCCTAGTCTGGCCAGTACTGCATACGCCATCTTCAAATACCATAGATAGTATATACGGTCAATGTATATATTAATGGCCAGCTTCAGAAAAAAAATTTTTGTATTAAGTGAGAAAGAGTTTTTTATTTTCTTGGTTCCTGTTGGGGGGGTGTTTCAACTTGCTCTACTGCTGTAACCAGAAGGATAAATCTCTATATTGGAGATTTAAACATCGTTACAGCACCTTGTATTCAAATTTTGAAGAGCTAGAGCCTCTGTAAGGCTCTTACTAGTATTCAGATCCCTAGTGGGCAAATTAACGTCAACTTCTTGTCTATGTAACATTTGTCTTAAAGTCTATAAAAATAACAAACATGTTATACTTATCTGCTCTGTGTAAGAGTTTTGCACAGGGCAGCTCAGATCCTCCTCTTCTTGGGTCCCTTTTTGGTGCTCCTGGCCCCTCGCTTCTGTTGAGTGCCCCCACAGAAAGCAGCTTGCTATGGGGACACCCGAGCTGAGCCACAGTTCCATGTATTTATTCAGAGGTAGAGCCGTAGTTTGGCCCCACCCCCTCTCTCCTCTTTGGCTAACTTATTTTGATTGACAGCACGAGAGCCAATGGCGCCGCTGCTGTGTCTCAGCCAACCAGGAGGGAGAGTCCCAGATGGCTGAGTCTCTCGTGGACAGTGCTTGATCGAGATGGGGCTCAGATAAATATTAAGGGGGCTGAGGGGGGCTGCTGCACACAGAATGTTTTTATTTTAATTCATGGAATGCATTAAGATAAAAAAAACCTTCTGCCTTTAGAACCACTTTAACACTGTGTGTCAGGCTGTGACAGTGTTACTAGGACAGTGTCACTAGGACAGATCTTTACAACAAGATCATAGTCTTAACAACCCAACAAACCCCTTTTTTACTCTATCCCCAAAGAAATTGTGATGGAGTAGAGCTTTATCAGCATTGAGTTTAGAAGCTTTGGATGCAATCATGGCAATACTAGACCATGCAAGCCAATTAAGGTGATTAAAAATAACCAAAAGGTGTATCTTGAAATTACAAACTTGCGTTTAAGCATGTTCCAAAAAAAGGAGTTGCCATTAGTATCAAAACATGCTGTGGACCCTTGAAGACTAAGTGCACTGATTGATTGGACAGTCACCCCTATTGTGGCACAAACAGAAAGCACTACGCTAGTGTGTAACTTTATACTGTCATATAGTAAATTGCAAGAATTGAAATAATACCTTTTCTCATCCTTATTTGGAATGTAATAGAACACATACCTGCTTAAGATACTCATCCACTCTTGAACTGGTAATTTGTTAAACCATAAATTCATCAAAATCTGCTAAGTTTTATATGGACTTTAACCAGTTGCTGCCCACCCACTGTGAAATAACAGTGGGGCAGTACGGCTATCGTTCCGTTCGCACCAGAACTTGTGAACAGGCAAAAAAGTGCCCTGATTACAATATAGCGCCAACAGTGTCACCAATCAGTGCCCACCATTGCCCACCAGTGCCAGCAATCAGTGCCCACCAGTGCCAGCAATTAGTCCCCACCACTACCCACAAGTGCCACCAATCAATTCCCATTAGTGATGCCAGTCAGTGCTGGCTATCAGTGCTGCCTATCAGTGCTGCCCATCAATGCCCATCACTGCTGTCCACCAATGCCCATCAGTGTCAACTATCAGTGCCACTCATCAATGCCCATCGGTGTCCATCAGTACCCCTATCCGTGCCACCTATCAGTGCCCACCAGTGCAGACTATCAGTTCCCCCCAGTGCCACCTATCAGTGGCAATCAGTGCCACCTATTAATGTCCATAAATGCCACCTAACAGTGCCCATCAGTGCCGCCTATCAGTGCTCATCAGTGCAACATTGCAGTACCACCTATCAGTGCCCATAAGTGCGGCATATTAGTGCCTCCTCATAAGTGGCACCTAATCAGTGCCCATAAGTGCCACCTCCTCAATGCCCACCAGTTCATCCTATCAATGCCCATTAAGGATGAGCCCGGTTCAGTTCGCACCAGAACTTGCGAACAGGCAAAAAATTTGGACGAACACGCAAACACTGTTAAAGTCTATGGGACACGAAAATGAAAAATCAAAAGTGCTAATTTTAAAGGCTTATATGCAAGTTATTGTTATAAAAAGTGTTTTTTTCAAGAGCAGTGATTTTAATAATGCCTAAAGTGAAACAATAAAAATGAAATATTCCTTTAAATATCATGCCTGGGATGTGTTTGTAGTATGACTGTAAAGTGGCACAGTTTTCCCATGTTTAGAACAATACCATAGCAAAATGACATTTCTAAAGGAAAAATTGTCATTCAATTCAATTGGCTGTAATGAATTGTCGGGTCTCGGCAATATAGATAAAACTCATTGAAAAAAAGAGCATGGGATCTCCCCCAGCCCGTTAAGAACAGTAGCACAACAAAATGACAAAATTACATCCCCACAACCCTTGCCCGGTGGTTGTGGGGGTCTGCGGGCGGGGGGCTTATTGGAATCTGTAAGCCCCCTTTAACAAAGGGACCCCCAGATCCCAGCCACCCCCCTATGTGAATTGGTAACGGGTACATTGTACCCCTACCATTTCACAAAAGAGTGTCAAAAATAGTAAAAAAAGACAGGAGGCACTTTGGGACAAGTCCTTTATTAAAAAATAAAAAAAATTAAAATGTTCCGCAATGTAGATCTATCTCATGCCACCCAACGGACCAAAAAAAGAAAAAAAAAGCCGCTCCACCTCCATGGGAGGCTCCCGCCAAGTGACAGCTCAGTGACAGCTGTTATATAGCTGAGGGCGAGACTACCGGTGACGTAAACAGGTGACCCCGCCCCCCTCTGATGCCACGTGACATCAGAGGAAGATGGGGCGGGGTCACCTGGAGGCGGAGCTGTTGCGGCTTTTTTTTTCTCTTTTTTCAGCTCGTCGGGCGGCGTGAGATGGATCTACATTGTGGGACATTTTTATTTTTTAATTTTTTAATAAAGGACTTGTTCCAAAATGTCTCCTGTCTTTTTTTTACTATTTTTGACACTTTTTTTGTGAAATGGTAGGGGTACAATGTACCCGTTACAAATTCACATAGGTGGAGAGGCCAGGATCTGGGGGTCCCCTTGTTAAAAAGGGATTCCAGATTCCGATAAGCCCCCCACCCACAGACCCCCACAACCACTGGGCAAGGGTTGTGAGGATGAGGTCCTTATCCCCATCAACATGGGGACAAGATGCTTTGGGGGTGACTCCAAAGCACCCCCCATGTTGAGGGCATGTGGCCTTTTTTTAAAAATGGTGCAGGGATCCCCCTAAAATCCTGAAGGGCCTGATATGGATTTTAGGGGACCCCCACGCAATTAAAAAAAAAAAATTTGGTTCGGTGTTCCCCTTAATATTCATACCAGACCCAAAGGGCCTGGCAATGGACGGGGGGGAACCCATATTATTTTATCTATATTACTGAGACCCGACAATTCACTACACCTGCAAACAGTTTTAAATTACTTTTTTCCTTTAGAAATTTCATTTTGCTGTGGTACTGTTCTAAACACGGGAAAAATGTGCCATTTTACAGGTATACTATAGAAACCCCCCAGGCACAATATTTAAAAGAATATTTAATTTTTATTGTTTCACTTTAAGTATTATTAAAATCACTGCTCTGGAAAAAAACGTCCATTTTTAAAACTTATTTTTGCATTAATACATATCCCCTGGGGTAGGACCCAGGTCCCCAAACACTTTTTATGACAATAACTTGCATATAAGCCTTTAAAGTTAGCACTTTTGGTTTTTCATGTTAGTGTCCCATTGACTTTAACGGGGTTCTGCGGCCTTTGAATTCGTCGCAAACAGCGCATAATGTTTGTTGTTCGCCGAATGTCTGAACAACCAAAGTTCGGCCTGAATGTATGCTAGGACCAAAACCGTTCGCTTATCCCTAGTGCCCATCAGTGATGCCTCATCGGTGCACATCAGTGAAGGAGAAAAATTACTTAGTTACAAAATTTACTGACAGAAACAAAGTAAAAAACATCACGGGACACAGAGCCATAGTAGTTACTATGTGGGTTATAGGACACCTTCAGGTGATGGACACTGGCACGCCCTAAGACAAAAAGTGCACTTCCTATATAACCCCTTAACCCCTCCCACTACTGGGAGTACCTCAGTTTTTTCGCCAGTGTCTAAGGTGTTGGTCACGAATAAAGATGTGCTGTGCTGAGCTCCACTGGAGCAATTCTTGCTGGGGCTAGCCATGCAGCTGGATCCATTCAAAGTGTCTTTTTAGCTGAATTGAATGGTACCTGGGCCTCGTGTCTGAAGAAACGAGGTCTTGCCTGTAAATGCTTCTCTTTAGAGAGCTGGACCCCGGGATCCAGTACTTTTGGTAGTAAGGCCATAAAGTTTTACTGGCGGTGGTGCTATTACAGTTCCAGGATTGTGGGTTTCCTTGAGGATCCCGAGCTCCTGAAGTTTTAATGGAACCCACCGTGAAGGGTGAAGATTGGGTCTCTTGGTTTTACCACAGAAAACCCTGCGGCGGGAAAGGTAAGTGGAGTTTTCTAAGAAGTTTTTGAAATTTTCTTATGAATGTCTCCTTTAGTAAATGTTGTCATGCCTATGTGTCACCACTGGGGCTGTATAGAGCACTTACCATCTCTTGCTTCTCTGAGAGCCCATAATGAGTCCATGAACAGTAGTTTCCTTTCCTCCAGCCAGCAGTGGACCTTCGGTAAGTCTGAGGGTTTTTTTCCTCCCCACCAGATGCCCCCCTTTGCTGTTTTTCTCCCCCTCTTCACAGGAAAGAAGCACCAAAAAAAAGAAAAAGCATGAGCGGCATGCCGCCCTACTCGGTGGCTTTCTAGCCCCTTCACCATTTTCTTCCCCTCACTGCTGATCCCATAGGATCGAAGCCCACGCTTTTTCAAAAGGGAAGGAGAGGGGCCGTGGGCGATGGGGGCGGGGCTTAGCGTGGCGTTGGCATCCTCCAATGTCCAGCATGGGAAAGTGTGTTTAAAAGGCACCATTGTTACTGCTGCAAGCTGCGGAGGGACACAAGAGCAAAGGTGTTATGAAAGAGATTTGGTGACACAGGCATTCCTTTTGACACATTTACTACTGCATCAGGCTGAGCATTGATAGCAGCAACAGGGCTGGACTATTGCTCAAGCAGTAGATGCGTTCCTTCTGGTAGTACCTCTGCTTTGTGCATCGGGCTATGGTCAGAAGGGGGGGTAAAAACACCTCAAAAAAGGGCTCTAGAAAGACTTCTACAGTCACACAGAAGCCTAGAACCATCTCAAAAAAGATGTCATCCTCCCCTGAGAATAATATGGCTGGAGTGAGCCATCAGGAGTGACAGGAGTTGCAGCTGTTCTCAACACTGCAGCCCCTGTATATATTACTAAGGAGGTTTTTTCTTCAACGATTTTAGGCTTGGAGCAAACAATTGACGCTTTAATCGCATCCCAGAGTGGGACTAAGTGTAACATCTCCCCGTCCCCGTCCATTGCTCAGGACCCTCGTGCTGAGGAACAAAGGGCAAGAGATGATGAATTTCTCTCAGGGGACCAGGAAGAGGCTGGTGACTCCTCTTCTGAAGAACCTAATACAGAAGGATCAGGTTCGCAAGAAAGATTGTTGGTACAGTCTCTCACTGAATTGGTCCACTCCACAGTTTTGCTGCCAGTAGCGGAGTCAGTCGATGAGCCCACTTCTGGTTTGGGTTCACTAAAGCCTCCCCAAACTGTTCATGCTTTTCCTATCCATTCATGGCTAAAAAATCTTATGTATTCTGAGTGGGAGCACCCAGATAAACAGTTTTTTCTTCCAAAAAAGTTTTCAACACTTAATCCTATGGAGGAAGAGCTTAATAAGAAATGGGGATTTCCAGCAATTGACGCTGCTATATCCTCTGTGAACAAAAACTTGACTTGTCCAGTAGACAATGCTAAAATGCTGAAGGATCCAACAGATAAGAAGTTGGAATTCCTTTTTAAAAATGATTTTTCTCTCGCAGGTTCAGTGGTTCAGCCTGCGCTGGCAGCGATCGGGGTACCCCAGTCCTTAAAGGACCAGTTTATAAAGGTACTCAAGGTTATTCCTGATCAACAAGCCCAATATTTTGCCGGAATATCAGAGGCATTGAGTTTTACAGTAGACGCTATGAAAGATTCCATTCTCCAGGCCTCACATCTTATGCTAGGGCTGGTACATGTGCGTAGAATCTTATGGTTGAAAAATTGGTCAGTAGAAGCGCCATGCTAAAAGCTCTTGGCCAGTTTCCCATTTCACGGTGACCGATTATTTGGAGACGTGATCTGGATAAATACATCCAAAGAATTTCTAATGGGAAAAGTTCCCTTTTACCGGTTAAGAAGAAGTTTAAGCATTTTTCTTTTAGACAAGCTTCTTCTACAGTGCCAAGAGCATCAGCCTCCAGGCAGTCACGACGGCCTCCACCGCCAGGTTCAAGAGGTAAACCTCAGGGTCAGTCCCAGGGTCAAAAGAGGTCCTGGGGGAGGAAACCCACAAAACAAAATACTAAAACCTCCTTATGAAGGGGTGCCCCCGCTCGCTTGAGTGGGGGGAAGACTTCTGCAGTTTTCAAGGGTCTGGCAGGAACAATGTCAAGACAGATGGGTGGCTTCCTCAATATCTCTAGGTTACAAACTAGAGTTCTGAGAATTCCCATCTCCTCGTTTTCTCAGATCAAACATTCCCAGAGTTCCAGTAAAAAAGAAGTCTCTCTTTCTAGCTTTGGATCATCTATTGTCTCAAAGAGTGATATTGGTGGTCCCCTTGGTAGAGCAAGGATTAGGGTTTAATTCAAACCTTTTCACAGTACCAAAACCAAATGGGGATGTCAGACCCATTTTAGGTCTCAAAGATCTAAACCGGTTTTTGAATATCCGCTCTTTTCGCATGAAGTCAATCCGATCAGTAGTCTGGCGTCAATCGACATCAAGGATGCTTATCTCCATGTACCGATTTTCTCCACTCACCAGAAATATATACGCTTCGAGGTAGAAAATCTTCATTTTCAGTTCGTAGCTCTGCCCTTTGGTCTAGGTGCTGCACCTCAAGTGTTTACAAAGGTCCTGGCTCTTCCTTTAGCCAGATTAAGGGCTCAAGGTATAACGATACTAGCCTACTTGGACGATAGATCAGTCGGTAACCCACTTAAACCAAAGTTTGTTCAATGCAGTCAGCTACCTGGAATACCTAGGTTGGATTCCTCCTTAAAACCATCAAGGAGATAGCAGTACTTGGGGCTGATCATAGATACAGTTCAGAAGAGGGTGTTTTTGCCCCAGGAAAGGATCAGTTCCATAAGGGAACTGATTCAGTTGGCCAAAACAAAGAAGAAGCCTTCTATTCGACTTTGCATGAAATTGTTGGGAAAGATGGTGGCTTCTTTCGAGGCCATTCCTTATGCACAGTTTCATTCAAGACTGCTGCAAAACAGTATCCTGTCAACTTGGAACAAGAAGGTCCAAGCTCTGGACTTTCCAATGCGTTTATCCCCTAAAGTGCGTCAGAGCCTCAAGTGGTGGTTGATATCCAAGAATCTTCAAAAAGGAAAATCCTTTCTACCAGTAACCGGGAAGGTGGTAACAACAGATGCCAGCTTTCTGGGCTGGGGAGCAGTCCTGGAAGAAGCGTCTGTCCAAGGGAAATGATCCAAATCAGAAATGACCTTGCCCATCCAATCTGACAATGCCACAGCAGTGGCCTATATCAATCACCAAGTAGGCACGAGAAGTCGTGCGGCCCAAAGAGAGGTGAATCATATCCTATAGTGGGCAGAAGACAACATTCCTTGTCTGTCAGCAATCTTCATTCCAGGGATAGAGAATTGGCAGGTGGACTAATTGAATCGCCAACAGTTGTTCCCGGCAGAATGGTCTCTTCACCCCGACATCTTTCTATCAATATGTCAAAGAAGGGGAATTCCGGACGTAGATCTGTTTGTGTCCAGGTTCAACAACAAGATCAACAACTTTGTGTCAAGGACAAGGGATCCGATGGCATGCGGAACAGAAGCCTCGGTTTTTCTGTGGGATCAGTTTTCACTGATCTATGTGTTCCCTCCTGTTCTGCTGCTTCCGCGCCTTCTTCAAAGGATCAAGCAGGAAGGGAAGGAGGTGATTCTTGTGGCCCAGGAGATCTTGGTTTGCAGAGAATGTAAAGATGGTGGTAGGGGACCCATGGACTCTACCACTATGGCCAGACCTTCTCTCACAAGGTCAGGTATTCCATCCTACCTTACAAATGCTAAATTTAATGGTCTGGCTATTGGGACCCACATTCTGAAAGACCGTGGGCTGTCAGCTTTAGTAGTTTCTACTTTGGTTAATGCTAGGAAGCCGGTCTTCAGAGTCATATACTATAGAGTCTGGAAGGCATATGTCTCCTGGTGTGAATCCAGGGGTTGGCACCCCAGGAAATATGTCATAGGTAGGAGCCTTGAATTTCTGCAGATGGGATTGGAAATGAAGCTGGCCTTGAGTACTATCAAAGGCCAGGCGTCGGCCTTATCTGTGTTTTTTTCAACAACCACTTGCTTCACACTCTCTGGTTCGTAACTTTATTCAGGGGGGTAAGATGGATTAATCCTCCAGTTAGGTCACCCCTGAACCCTTGGGACTTGAATTTAGTCCTGTCGGCATTACAGAAACAGCCTTTTGAGCCAATACGAGATATTCCCTTGGTCCTCTTGATGAGGAAAATATTTTTTTGGCTGTCATATCTTCTGCAAGAAGAGTATCAGAGTTGGCTGCTCTTTCTTGTAAAGAGCCATATTTGATTATTCATAAGGATAATGTTGTATTGCGGCCTCATCCTAATTTCCTATGTAGTGTCAGGTTTTCATTTAAATCAGGATATTGTTCTGCCTTCATTTTTTCCAAAACCTCATTCTGTGGAAGAAAGGTCACTACATTCTCTTGATGTGGTGAGAGCGGTCAAGGTCTATATGAAGGTGACCGCTCAGATTCCTAAAACAGATGTTTTTTTAGTATTGCCAGATGGTCCTAAAAGAGGACATGCAGCGTCAAAATCTACTATTTATTATGGATTTGTCATGTGATTGTTCAAGCTTATGGTTTAAAAAGGAAAATGCCACCTTTTCATATTAAAGCGCACTCCACCAGGGCTGTTAGTGCTTCTTGGGCAGTGCATCACCAAGCCTCCATGGCTCAGATCTGCAAGGCTGCAACTTGGTCTTCAGTCCATACATTTACCAGATTCTATCAAGTAGATGTAAAAGGTCATGAGGATATCAACTTTGGGCACAGTGTACTGCAGGCAGCAGTATAAGCCCTCTAGTCTCTTAGTGCCCTACATTTGTTGTTTCTCCCTCCCTTCAGTTGGCATTGCTATGTGACATCCCACATAGTAACTACTATGGCTCTGTGTTCCATGATGTGCGATAAGAAAATAGGATTTTTAAAACAGCTTACCTGTAAAATCCTTTTCTTTGAAGTACATCACAGGACACAGAGGTCCCTCCCTTCTTTGGTATACACATGTATTGCTTTGCTACAAAACTAAGGTACTCCCAGTAGTGGGAGGGGTTATATAGGGAGTTCACTTTTTGTCTTAGGGCATGCCAGTGTCCATCACCTGAAGGTGGCCTATAACCCACATAGTAATTACTATGGCTCTGTTTCCCAAGATGTACTTCAAAGAAAAGTAAGCTGTTTTGAAAATCCAATTTAAAAAAAAAATGTTGGTCTTTTTTTTTAGTAAAAAATAAAAAACCCAGCAGTGATTAAATACCACCAAAAGAAAGCTCTATTTGTGTGAAGAAAATTATAAAAATTTCATCTGGGTACAGTGTAGCATGACCGCGCAAATGTCATTCAAAATGCAACAGAGCTGAAAGCTGATCAATGGCCTGGGAAGGAAGGTGGTGTAAGTGCCCTGTAGGCAAGTGGTAATAGATTTAACAATACCTATAAAGAATCCAACAGAAAACAGGTGCCAAAACTGTCTGTTATAATACACTTGTAGAGACTGAGAAGTGAAATAGGATCTGATTGTGTCATTTAACAGCTGCAGTGTGTGACTGTGTGTTTCAGAAAAGGAACCTGGGCTTACCATTTAAACATGTTAATTCACAATGCTGCATGGACACCCAAATGTTTAAATTACAGACATAAATATGCAGTGGCTTGGGACTGCTCTTTTTGACATAAAATGAACATGGAATGCCAACTGAAGTCTAAAACCTTATCTTCTCTTTCAAGTCCTGTAACATTGCATGTTTTAACTGATTTTAGCTTGCAAATGCTTTAAATATGTTCAACGAAATGGCCATTCCCTTCACATGTCATAATGTAGGTCTGTGTTGATTTTATTTTGTTCACTTGAAGCTGGTTTTGCATTCCCATGCAAGTCAAATTCAGATCATAAGGAGGTCAACTGCAAGTCATGTTAATAAACTGATCTCAGATGCATCTCAAACTGATGCCAAATTGATGCCATACTACATGTCATACCACACAAATTCAAAGCCCACTGACACAGGTCCTTGATACAGGTTCAGAGCAAAGTATGAGAGGGGGTCGGTTAGCTCACAGAATTCAGTGGCAAGTGCCATACAAAACTCTAGTGCCTATTGGTTTGTACTGTTATATTTAGACACACTGTACAAATGCTAAAAAAAAAATAAAATGGAGGTCGCACCATAACAATGAAGGTTTTTAGCACAATGGCTGTCTGTCCGAATATCTAATTCTCTAAATTTAGTTTGGTTTTAACTATCCAAAGGCTTTTTTACAAACTGTCTTTTTCTGTTCCACAAGGTTCTTTTTTTTTTTTCAAATACCACAGAAATCAATAAAATAACACACAGGTATTAAATTAAGCAGATTCTTGTAAAAAAAAAAAAAAAAAAAAACTTTAATGAATGGAAATGTCATCAATAAATCAGCAAACAACAAATGAGTTTTAAAATGTTGCACCTAGAGATTCTTGTCCCAGTTGCTTCAAGCTGATAATGTACTGTAGCTCCTGGTTTGTTTGACTGGATGCTGTCAGGAAAGGTCTTCTCCGCTGGTAATATTGATCATTTGGCGTGCAGTATTGAGGTCCACCAGCAGGTGTCTCCTGGCAGTTCGGAGCTGCTCTTTCCTGCAAGCATTCTGTCACCTTTGGGCCGCAGTACTGGCGTCCACCAGCGGAGGAATCCTGGCAGTATGGAGCAGGTATTCCCCTCTGCAGACAGGTATCACCTGACCTTAATTAGCAGAGCTGCAGTATAAATACCCAGCAATTGCAGACTTATGTTGCCCTGGTATTGTCCTTGAGCCCTGACCTGTATCCTGTTACCCTGATTCCTGATTCCTGATTCCTGATTCCTGATCCTGTAGCCTGAGCCTGAACCTGAACCTGAACCTGAACCTGAAGCCTGATTCCTGAAACCTGTTGATCCTGTTTCCTGTCCGTTACCTGAACCCAGGACTCTGGACTCTGAGCCTTGTACCTGACCCGTCCCTCCTGTGATCCACCCATCCTCTATTGTCCTGTTTATCTCCCTTCCCAGCTACTGATTCCCTGTTTATGACCCTGGCCTAGCTTGACTACGATTCTGGTACTCCCTCTTGCTACATATGCTGGTTGGTTTTATATCACTGATTGTTTGGTTGTTCACTCTGTATTGGTGGTGTGTTCACATATGCATTTTCCTTAATAAACTTACTTTCACCTATTTATGGCTGGTTCACTCTGTCGCAGTCACACAGTTCTGGTCACATCTGGTTTATGACAGAATACCAGGGCCATCCCTGACCAGAAGTGGCTGCACAGGGGAACCATTTTGATTCAGTTGGTTGCAAACATGAATGCCGATGAGGTTATTTATTTTTCTCTGCTGGCATCTGAAAGTGGTGATTATTGCCACCAGGCTTTGAAAGGATGGTCTAGTGACCAGTTGTTTACCACTATACGTTTGGCTCACTCCCTGGTCGATCAGGGTTATATATTGTTTGAGGAGGTGCAGCCTTTGATCAAGACCTGTACTGAGCTGGCCTTGCCCTGTATTCCAGAGGGCCGTGATGATTTCACTCCTCCTTTTGATATGAATCAGGTTGTATCCCTAGTGTGGCTTTTTGAAGACGATCCAGCCGATTTTTGTGAGCACTATTCAGCCTGTTCCCCACAGGTGATTGCAGAGTGCATTGTGTCTGCTCAGTCTTTTGTTAGACAGGGAGATTTAAAAGCACAGTTTGTACAACCTATACTTTCAGCATGGTCTGACATGATGCAAGCAGCTCCAGCCAAACAAACCACCTCTGCCACCAAACACCAGCCTACCCAAATGTATGTTTCCCCATCACCCATGTCAACCGCAGTTGCAGCTCAGTATACGCTGCTGCCAACCAAATACTCATATCCAGTCTCTGCTCCCTGTACCTATCCTGCATTCAACCCACCTGCCTCTTCTCAGCTGCCTACAAACCCACAGGAACTTCCCCCAGCTACTGTTACCTCTTCTCTGCCATATCCCAATCCTCCTTTCCAGTCTGCTGCACCCCTCACCTACAGAGCTTCAGTGGCTAAGCCAAAGAAAAAACTAAAGTTTTTTCCAACCAAGACGATCCTGCCAGTAACCCAACCTGCCTCCTCACCAGCTAATCCAACCCAGTCTGACATCTCGGTGTCTGCCTTCCAGCCTGAAGTCTCAGTGCCTGCCTTCCAGCCTGAAGTCTCGGTGCCTGCCTTCCAGCCTGAAGTCCCGGTGCTTGCCTTCCAGCCTGATGTCTCTGTGCCTGCCTTTCAGCTGATGTCTCAGTGCCTGCCTTCCAGTCTGATGTCTCGGTGCCTGCCTTCCAGTCTGAAGTACTTACCTTCCAACCTGACGTGCCTACCTTCCAGTCAGATGTGTCCACCTTCCAGCCTGATGTAACGGTGCCTGCCTTCCAGCCTGATGTCTCGGTGCCTGCCTTCCAGCCTGATGTACTGGTGCTTGCCTTCCAGCCTGATGTCTCGATGCCCGCCTTCCAGCCTGATGTCTCAGTGCCCACCTTCCATCCTGATGTCTCGTGCCCACCTTCCAGCCTGATGTCTCGGTGCCTGCCTTCCAGCCTGATGTCTCGGTGCCTGCCTTCCAGCCTGATGACTCGGTACCTGCCTTCCAGCCTGATGTCTCGGTGCCTGCCTTCCAGCCTGATGTCTCGGTGCCTGCCTTCCAGCTTGATGTCTCGGTGCCTGCCTTCCAGCTTGATGTCTCGGTGCCTGCCTTCCAGCTTCATGTCTCGGTGCCTGCCTTCCAGCTTGATGTCTCAGTGCCTGCCTTCCAGCCTGATGTCTCGGTGCCTGCCTTCCAGCCCAAAGTCTTGGTGCCAGTGTTCCAGCCTGAGGTGCCAGTGTTCCAGCCTGAGGTGCCAGTGTTCCAGCCTGAGGTGCCAGTGTTCCAGCCGGAGGTGCCAGTGTTCCAGCCGGAGGTGCCAGTGCCTGCTCTCCAGCTTGATGAGCCTGCTCTCCAGCCTGATGTGCCCGCTCTCCAGCCTGATGAGCCCTCTGCCCAGCTTCATGAGCCCTCTGCCCAACTTGATGAGCCCTCTGCCCAGCTTGATGAGCCCGCTGCCCAGGTTGATGAGCCCACTGCCCAGCCTGATGAGCCTGCTCTCCAGCCTGAAGTGCCCATGCCTTCTGCCCAGCTTGAAGTGTCCATGCCTGCTGCCCAGCTTGAAGTGCCCATGCCTGCTGCCCAGCTTGAAGTGCCCATGCCTGCTGCCCAGCTTGAAGTGCCCATGCCTGCTGCCCAGCTTGAATTGCCCATGGCCACTGCCCAGCTTGAAGTGCCCGCTGCCCAGCTTGGAGTGCCCGCTGCCCAGCTTAAAGTGCTCCTGTCCGCTGCCCAGCTTGGAGTGTTCCTGTCCGCTGCCCAGCTTGGAGTGTTCCTGTCTGCTGCCCAGCTTGGAGTGTTCCTGTCCGCTGCCCAGCCTGGAGTGTTCCTGGTCGCTGCCCAGCCTGGAGTGTTCCTGGTCGCTGCCCAGCCTGGAGTGTTCCTGTCCACTGCCCAGCCTGGAGTGTTCCTGTTCGCTGCCCAGCCTGGAGTGCCCGTGCCGTGCCCGCTGCCCAGCCTGGAGTGCCCATGCCCGCTGCCCAGCTTGGAGTGTTCCTGTCCGCTGCCCAGCTTGGAGTGTTCCTGTCTGCTGCCCAGCCTGGAGTGTTCCTGGTCGCTGCCCAGCCTGGAGTGTTCCTGGTCGCTGCCCAGCCTGGAGTGTTCCTGGTCGCTGCCCAGCCTGGAGTGTTCCTGTCCGCTGCCCAGCCTGGAGTGTTCCTGTCCACTGCCCAGCCTGGAGTGCCCGTGCCGTGCCCGCTGCCCAGCCTGGAGTGCCCATGCCCGCTGCCCAGCCTGGAGTGCCCATGCCCGCTGCCCAGCTTGGAGTGTTCCTGTCCGCTGCCCAGCTTGGAGTGTTCCTGTCCGCTGCCCAGCTTGGAGTGTTCCTGTCTGCTGCCCAGCCTGGAGTGTTCCTGTCCGCTGCCCAGCCTGGAGTGTTCCTGTCCGCTGCCCAGCCTGGAGTGTTCCTGTCCGCTGCCCAGCCTGGAGTGTTCCTGTCCGCTGCCCAGCCTGGAGTGTTTCTGTCCGCTGCCCAGCTTGGAGTGTTCCTGTTCGCTGCCCAGCCTGGAGTGCCCATGCCGTGCCCGCTGCCCAGCCTGGAGTGCCCATGCCCGCTGCCCAGCTTGGAGTGTTCCTGTCCGCTGCCCAGCTTGGAGTGTTCCTGTCCGCTGCCCAGCTTGGAGTGTTCCTGTCTGCTGCCCAGCCTGGAGTGTTCCTGTCTGCTGCCCAGCCTGGAGTGTTCCTGTCTGCTGCCCAGCCTGGAGTGTTCCTGTCTGCTGCCCAGCCTGGAGTGTTCCTGTCCGCTGCCCAGCCTGGAGTGTTCCTGTCCGCTGCCCAGCCTGGAGTGTTTCTGTCCGCTGCCCAGCTTGGAGTGTTCCTGTTCGCTGCCCAGCCTGGAGTGCCCATGCCGTGCCCGCTGCCCAGCCTGGAGTGCCCATGCCCGCTGCCCAGCTTGGAGTGTTCCTGTCCGCTGCCCAGCTTGGAGTGTTCCTGTCCGCTGCCCAGCTTGGAGTGTTCCTGTCTGCTGCCCAGCCTGGAGTGTTCCTGTCTGCTGCCCAGCCTGGAGTGTTCCTGTCTGCTGCCCAGCCTGGAGTGTTCCTGTCCGCTGCCCAGCCTGGAGTGTTCCTGTCCGCTGCCCAGCTTGGAGTGTTCCTGTCCGCTGCCCAGCTTGGAGTGTTCCTGTCCGCTGCCCAGCCTGGAGTGTTCCTGTCCGCTGCCCAGCCTGGAGTGTTCCTGTCCGCTGCCCAGCCTGGAGTGTTCCTGTCCGCTGCCCAGCCTGGAGTGTTCCTGTCCGCTGCCCAGCCTGGAGTGTTCCTGTCCGCTGCCCAGCCTGGAGTGTTCAGGTCCACTGCCCAGCCTGATGTGCCACTGCTTGCTGCCCAGATTGAGGTGCCCGCTGCCCGGACACCATGGACTTTCCCCAGCAATGGCTAGTTGGAGCGTCCGGAGGTCACTCTTTCGAGGGGGGGTACTGTCAGGAAAGGTCTTCTCCGCTGGTAATATCGATCATTTGGCGTGCAGTATTGAGGTCCACCAGCAGGTGTCTTCTGGCAGTTCGGAGCTGCTCTTTCCTGCAAGTATTCTGTCACCTTTGAGCCGCAGTACTGGCGTCCACCAGCAGAGGAATCCTGGCAGTGTGGAGCAGGTATTCCCCTCTTCAGACAGGTATCACCTGACCTTAATTAGCAGAGCTGCAGTATAAATACCCAGAAATTGCAGACTTATGTTGCCCTGGTATTGTCCTTGAGCCCTGACCTGTATCCTGTTACTCTGATTCCTGATCCTGTAGCCTGAACCTGAACCTGAAGCCTGATTCCTGGAACCTGTTGATCCTGTTTCCTGTCCGTTACCTGAACCCTGGACTCTGGACTCTGAGCCTTGTACCTGACCCGTCCCTCCTGTGATCCATCCATCCTCTTTTGTCCTGTTTATCTCCCCTCCCAGCTACTGATTCCCTATTTATGACCCTGGCCTGGCTTGACTACGATTCTGGTACTCCCTCTTGCTACATATGCTGGTTGGTTTTATATCACATTGTTTGGTTGTTCACTCTGTATTGGTGGTGTGTTCACATATGCATTTTCCTTAATAAACTTACTTTCACCTATTTATGGCTGGTTCACTCTGTTGCAGTCACACAGTTCTGTTCACATCTGGTTTATGACAGATGCCTTATGAGTGACTGTGAGACCTAAAAGCAATGAAATAGAAGCAGAAAAAAGAGCAGCCATTGCTCCTAAAAAAATGTCTAGTATACATTAGCCATATTTCTAAGGATTAAAGAATGAAAAATAATCCATAAAAAATGAATAATTAAACATATCATAGTAAATTAAGTAATGCAAACATTTTGGCATTATAGTGGGCTTATAAATGTAAAATGGAAACTCATGGTCCAAATGAAAGCTCTCCATATAGTCTTCTTCTCCCGAGCAACAGCAGGCCCAGTAATATTTTTTTAAATAGTTTTTACAGTCTTTCAACCAAACTGAACAATATATCCTAAAGAGGCCTTAATAAACCGCTAAATACTATAATTCCATAGTTCTCATATACAGGTATACATTGGGTTTTCCAACAATGGGTAACTGAATGTTTGTAAGGTTTTAATAAATACCCTTACTGGTTCCAAACACCATGATATAATGGACCTTCCAATAATGGCCACATCTTAACTCTGACTCTCAGCACTGGTAAAACTCAGTACCTGTTGTAGGGGACACAGACACATTGAATCATGTGGAAGGGTCCCAAAAAAATAACCTTATTTTCAATATGCAGTGGTTTCAATTAGCCAACAACAACCAATTAAAATGATTTGTTTATTTTACCAGCACATAAAAAATGAAAGGTTAACTTTTGTACTGGATAACATAACATTTGTGGTCTTGCCACATTATTTAATGTTATGTTATGTTCTTGTAATCATTAAGTGAGTAATAATTAACTGAAACTGAGCAAAAAATATTATACAATGTCCTACATGTAACCTCTCAAATCTCATATAATGCAGTCTATACAAATCCAAGTTGTGGACTCAAATAATTAGTTTGCAGTTTTTCTTGGTCAAAGACATCATGAAATTTAATCTATACAACCATATATTACATGCTACCATCTCTGAGGACCATTAACAAGATATATAGAACTCTGAAGGGCATCTGGTGACATGACTGAGCCCCCTGCTGCTATCAATTCTGGGGGGTCTTTAAGAAGCATAATGTAAAAATCAATTAGGCAATTAGTGTCTAGGCTCATTTGAAAAACTGACTGCTACAAATTATGGGCATACACATTTATACTGTGTGACTTATGAGATCAAAAGTAATATTTTCCTGGTAATGTCATGCCACGTAGCTTACAAACACACAGCAGCTGAACTGTACCATATCCATTCTGATTTTCTTGTATATTATGCAGTGATATACTAAAAATAACTCCAAAGTGCTTGAAAATAAGTTATTTAGTAGACAAATGTGAAATAATATTGTTAGTTTTCCTAAAACTCTATGGTTATAAACACCCAATATTTTGAAAATTGGTTATTTTCCCTTTAAATCTATCTGTACATCTTAAAAGTATCTAGGTGGACCCAAGAAGAAACAAGCAGCCTCTTAGGGATGCCTTAGCCACTTGCCGACCGGCTCACACCAATATACATTGGCAAAGTGGCACAGGTTTGCAAAACAATGTACCTGTGCGTCGCTGCATTATCCGTGGCTAGCGAGCGTGCACACGCCACTGTTCTGCCTAGCAAGATGACATGGATCTACTGCTCCCAGTGATCGAGAGCAGTGATCTCTGTCACGTTCTAGTGAGCCCATCCACCCTACAGTTAGAGGGAACACAGTTAACCCCTTGATCTCCCCTAGTGTTTAACCCCTTCCCTGCCAGTGACATTTACACAGTAATCAGTGCATTTTTATAGCACTGGTCACTGTATAAATGCCAATGGTCCCAAAATAGTGTCAAAAGTGTCCAATTTGTCCACTGCAATGTCGCAGTCATGATAAAAATTGAAGCTCGCCATCATTACTAATAAAAAGATATTAATAAAAATGCCATAAATCTATCCCCTATTTTGTAGATGTGATAACTTTTGCACAAACCAATCAATATATGCTTATTGCTATTTTTTTGCCAAAAATATGTAGAAGATTACATATTGGCCTAAACTGTGGAAGAAATTTGTTTTTTATATATTTTTTGTGGATATTTATTATAGCAAAAAGTAAAAGATATTTTTTTTCAAAATTGTCGCTCTTTTTTTGTTTATAGTGCAAAAAATAAAAACCTCAGAGGTGATCAAATACCACCAAAAGAAAGCTCTTTTTGTGGGGAAAAAAAGGACGTCAATTTTTTTTGGCTACAACATTGCACAACTGCACAATTGTCAGTTAAAGTGACGTAGTGCCGTATCGCAAAAAAAAGGGCCTGGTCAGGAAGGGGGTAAATCCTTCCTGGGCTGAAGTGGTTTAAATACCATTATTATCCTCCATATATCATTGCCAACCTCCAAGTTAGGGGCACCCATTGTACAGATATCAATCTTAAGTGCTTATGATAATGTGTTCTGGATTACCTGAAATGTGAATGTCTCTTGAAGGTCAGTTAAGTTAATGGATTGCATTGAGGGGATCTGGTAAGTGAGGTGCATCGGCTCTTTGGATTTGAGGTCTGTCAAAAGCTAATGTATAGATATAGGCACAGATATCGCTTTGTATATCTAAGCTCAGTACTTGAACTTTTACTGAAAATATTTTCACTTGTATTTATTCTGAAATATAGTACCGCTGCTCCCTGACCACACAATAGCAGGGAGATGAACAAGTCAATAAATGAGGCTTGAATAATGGTGTTTGTTATGACACCATGTGCTTTCCCAAGGCAAGCACCATCGCTAATAATGCAGATAAAGGAGGTATGTCAGCTGAACACTTCCCAACACAGGCAGTGTCACAGGAGAGATCTCTCTGTGCTCCTTCACACATGCGCTATCTATATACAGTACATGCATGCTGGGTATTCAGAATGAGGCAGTGGAGATGCTTACAGGTCTGTTGAATTGATGTCTGTGACAACAGCATGCAACAGACACACTCAATACATGGGGGTAGGGGACTGAACATTGTTAAGGCTAAACAGTTGACACCACCTCGACCACCACAGCTCTCCATTAGATAGACATGTGCATAATGGAAAAATGAGTTTAGTTTTGTTTTGATTTGTTATTCTAGTTATTTTGTTCAGTTAAGTTTGTTTGATTCGTTCAATTCGTATTCGGAATTTGGAATTCGTATTTGGAATTTGTTTTCGGAATTCGTATTCAGAATTTTCGAATTTTCTTTGAACGTACCGATTTTTTTTTGATTGAAAACGATCAAATTGATACATTTTTGAATAGGTCGAGATTAAAATGTTATATTGTTTTCAATTTGAATGCAGCAAAGTGAACAAAACAAAGAAAAATCTTCATCAAATGATTACAATGACTCTATAAATCACCTTTGGCTTAACAAAAACAGCATTATTTTGAAATGGTACTCTAATAACGCACACAGCCTTTGATCTCAAACAATATGTGTAGTTTGAATTTGACTGGAGTTCAATGTAAAATTTGTTTCAAAGTAATAAACTAGTTTTGAAAAATATATGATAATTGGGTGTGATACTATTTATCATATAAGAACCATAATACCCCATCCTTTTTTTTTTCTTTTGTTCCCTTTTTTTCTCCTGCCTTTCTTTCTTTTTTGTGTTATTGTTTAATATGATGTATTTTTTATAATTTTGGCTCATCCTGCCTGTGCACTCCTTTTGAGAGACTGATTTTTAATATATGGGACAAGAGGTCCACCCCCACCCCATCTATTTGACAAACACTGTTCTATAGGGGCAAGCAGCTAGCTTTAAGTGGTTGTTAAGTTGTTAAGTGGTTGTTAAGCCATTCTGCCCACTTTATACAATGCTCTTTGGTTTCTAATCCTGTGTGCCCCTGTGTATATGCTTTAAAGAAAAAATGCAGTTTATACATGATTTCAGAGGATCTCGCAGCACTCATGCGACTGGCCAGCTCTCCCCTCTCTCAATCTGACAGCTGTATAGGGAGGGCCCAAGAATTCCCCACTGACATCAGTCGGGAGGGGAGGAGGAGAGAAGGAGTGAAGCGAATGGTCACGTGAGCACCGAGTGGTGCTCTGAAATCAGATATAAACTGCATTTTTTCTATAAAGCATGTACACAGGGCACACAGGATTAGAAACCAGAGAGGATTGTATAAAGCAGTAAAATTTAATTTAGCAGGAGGAGCGGAGGGGCAGCGGAGGGGCGGGCACTGTCTTGAGCTGACAGGCAGTGAGAGGAGGGGGGAGGAGAAGGACACAGAAGAGCAGAGAGCAGTGCTTTGGAATGACAGAGGCATGTAAACTGACCACAGTGTCAGGGCTCAGCAGCCACGATGAACTGTGGTAAGTTTACAGAGGGGAGGGTATAGCCAGGCAGGATAAGTCATTATTAACACATAATGTCAATGTAATTTTTTAGAGGTAGGCAGACTAAAGGTTCACTTTAACCACTTGTTGACCGACTCAAGCACATATACGTTTGGCAAAGTGGTTTGTTCCCACAAAATGGTGTACCCATACATCGGCTTCTTTAACCACTTGCCTACAGGGCACTTACACCCTCTTCCTGCCCAAGCCATTTTTCAGCTTTCAGCGCTGTCGCACTTTGAATGACAATTACATGGTCAAGCTACACTGTACCCAAACAAATTTTTTATCATTTTCTTCACACAAATAGAGCTTTCTTTTGGTGGTATTTAATTACTGCTGGATTTTTAATTTTTTACTAAGAAAAAAAGACCAAAAATTTTGAAAAAACATTTTTACTTAGTTTCTGTCAGTAAATTTTACAACTAAGTAATTTTTCTCCTTCACTAAAGTGCACTGATGAGGCGGCACTGATGGGCACTGATGAGGAGGCACTAATATGCCACTATTATGGACACTGATAGGTGGCACTGATATGTGGCACTGATGAGCACTGATAGGCGGCACTGATGAGCAGGGTTAGGTGGCACTGATGGGCACTAATAGGCGGCACTGGTGGGCATTGATGGGTGGCACTGATGGGCGACACTGATGGGCATTGATTGACAGCAGTGATGGGCATTGGTGGGCAGCACTGATAGGCGGCACTGATAGCCAGCACTGACTGGAATCGCTAATGGGCACTGATTGGTAGCATTTGTGGGCAGTGGTGGGCACTGATTGCTGGCACTGGTGGGCACTGATTGCTGGCACTGGTGGGCATTGGTGGGCACTGTTTGGTGACACTGTTAGCACTATATTGTAATAAGGGCACTAATGATCAGTGCCCTGATTACATGTGTAGATGCCCCTCTGCATGGAGATGCCACTGATCAGCTCTCCTCACCACACACTCTGTCAGTGTGAGATGAGGAGTGCCAATTACCGGCATCTCCGTGTTTACATTTGACCGTCTGTGATTGGACACAGCTGATCACATGGTTAAAGAGCCGAGGACGCGGCTCTTTACAAGGGTTGCTCCATGTCCTAGCAACATGGCACAGCCATGACGCGTCCCCGAAAGAGAGCTGCCCCGCCATAATTTGACGGTGGGCAGGTGGCAACTAGTTAAATGCCCAATGCGCATGGCCGGTGGCTACGATCACTGCCGGCCACCCGCGACCATGGGAATGAGAGCCAGAACAGGAATTTGTGTGTGTAAACACACAAATCCCCATTCTGTCAGGAGAGGAGAGACAGATCATCTGTTTCTACTAAGTAGGAACAGCAATTTGTCTCCTCCTCTAGAAAGTCTCATCCCTATACAGTTAGAAACACACACGAGGGAACCCTTTGATCACCCCCTAGTGTTAACCCCTTCCCTGCCAGTGACATTTATACAGTAATCAGTGCATTTTTATAGCACTGATCACTGTATAAGTGTCAACGGCCCTAAAAATGTGTGAAAAGTGTCCAATCTGTCTGTCGCAATGTTGCAGTCCCACAAAAAAATTGCAGATCACTGCCATTACTAATTGAAAAAAGAAAATAATAAAAATACTATAAAAATGCCATAAATCTATCCCCTATTTTGTAGATGCTAAAACTTTTGCGCAAACCAATTAATATACGCTTATTGTGATTTTTTTTTTTTACCAAAAATCTGTAGAACTTTACATATTGGCCTAAACTGGTGAAGAAATTTGTTTTTTAAAAACATTTTTGTGGGTATTTATTATAGCAAAAAATATTGTTTTTTTTTTCAAAATTGTCAATCTTTTTTGTTTATAAAGCAAAAAATAAAAAATGCAGAGGGAATCAAATACCACCAAAAGAAAGCTCTATTTGTGGGAAAAAAAGGACGTTAATTTTGTTTGTGTTAAAGCGACGTAGTGCCGTATCGCAAAAAATGGCCCGGTCATTAAAGGGGTAAATCCTTCCAGTCCTTAAGTGGTTAATAGGCATAGACTTCTGCATATAATATTTAATTCATCACTAGGTGGGAAACATAGATCATAAAACTTTCAAAGCAATATGTGAATGTGTATCTGCTTATGCAGATGAATAGATTCACTTATTGAATGTTTTATCTTTGCAGTAAATAACTATTATTCTCTAGTATTTTGTGTCAATGCCTATACTTGCTGCAGTTTTATTAGTTGCGAAGACATGAGGCCAATTTAACAATTACACAGCAGTAAAAATACAGCTTCATTTCAACTGTGGATTTATTACATATTCTCTCAAAAATGCATAGCTTTATATGAACGGTTTTATAGCAAGATATGTAAAGGTATTTTGAAAATGGCTCAACAAAAATAAATCCATAACACTACAAGTGCAAAGTACCCTTGAAATTTGAGGGGTAGATCTGAAATGAGGGGAAGCTCTGCTGATTTTATTATCCAATCATGTGCAAGCTAAAATGCTGTTTTTTATTTTCCTTGCATGTCCCCCTTGGATCTACAGCGACTGCACTTCCAAGTGCACTTTCAGTGCAATTTCAAGTGCACTTTGCACTTGTAGTTTGCACTTGTAAGGCAAAGTGGATTTACCTTAGTAAATAACCCCCTCTATGCCACATTTATGCAAAACAAATATTAACAAAATGTATATAATGAATGATAATTCATACAGAATATTCAGAAACTTTCTCCCACAGCCACCAGACAAAGTTACGTTGCCTGAAAAAATATTTTTGCTTTCCTTAGCATAAGTTCCAAGCCTTTGCCCTGTCATATAATTATAGAGGGATAAACGTGAAAGATAAAAAGTTTAACTATATGTCAAATCATTAAAACTCCTTAGAGAGGTTATAATAAGGATGATACTTAGCTATTTAATTAAATTTAATTTGCTTTTTTTTCCAATTAGCTCTTAAAAACTCCCAGTGTTAGGTGTGAGAACATTTTTATCAAAACATACACACATAAAATATATGCAGTATGTAGCTATGTATATATAATACATTCTCCTCCACGAGGTTCCCATAAATGATATTAATTTAAATGGTATATTCTAAAATCAGAAACTGATGGTTATGCAGCGTAAACATTACAACAGAAAATGTATTGTTTAAATATCAAATTAACCCAACTCTGCAGTTCTCTTACTTTCAGATGACAGTAAACCTAACTATGTACAGTATCCTAGGAGAAAAGTTTGAGTACACTTCTACAGGGTAAGAATCGGAATACTTGTTTATTCAAAGATAAAAACAACTCTTCCCATCCTGCGAAGAATTGTTCCAGAACTGTTTTAGACTGTTATAAAAAAATTAAATAAAACGATTAAACGGTTAAAAAACATAGTCAAGAGTGTATGCATAGGAGTATAAGAGTTTAATAAGTAAAATGAAGTCATTTTGACATGTAGATCCACGTGAAGGACCAGTCAGTCCGAATACTGACACACAGTTCAGCTAAATTTTTAATTTCTGCGTTGGCTCCAATGCAGATTCAGTGAATTCAGCTGAGCTATGTGCCAGTTTTTGGACAAAATCAGCCTTTAAGTGGACTTGCTTGTACAAATACTCTGGTACAATAAGTGTGTTTTTAATCCATTTTTTTAAATAGCTCTGATATAGTTTATAAAACCAGTGCCCTCAACTTTTATATTTTACCTAAAAAATTGGTACTATATATTATGCACTAAAAATAACATTAGTGGGTTTTTTACTGAAACTTAGCATTTTGCTAATATTGTGTAACATAAAAAAATTGAAATTTTACTAGTTTATTCTCTTGGGTTTCTGCTTTTAGAAATAATATAATGTTTCGGGGGTTTTACTCAATCATCAAGGCTAAAATATTTTTTTTTTCAAAATGTGTGCAAACAATGCAAAAATAGCTCCGGCAGAAAAAGATTAAAGGCACGTTTACAAGTTCAAGGTTTATCATAGCGGAACATGATTTTGATAATTCCTATACTGAGATGAATGAATTACCAGAATCTTGTAAGATTTTGAAATTATGGTCTTGAGAGTGACCTGGAGGCAATGGTGACTGAAAAGATCCAAAAGCTGGCTTGAAGGAACTGCCTTTGTCACTTGTATCTATGCAGATGAATTGGGGGGTGGGGTGAAGGTCCATGATAGGTAAATGCTTTCAGAGAGACTGAGTCCAAACAGACTTTTGAAGGAAAAGTTGAGTTTTCACAGGTGCCATGATTGCTGGAAAGCTGTCACATGAGAAAAGAGAGCAATAAAGCAGCCTATAAATGGATCAGGTTTTTTTTATTTAACCCGTGGATTGAATGAAAAAAAAACTGATCAGACACCCCATCCACACCCTAGGTGGATGAGAGAATCCTCCCTGCTGAGCTATTGTGTTCTGACAGTAAGCAGGCTGATCAGCTGATCAGCACTATCCACTATAGTGTTCACCACTGATTAGGGACAATCTGACAGGGTGGTTGTACCTCCCTGCCCATACATGAATTGAAATTCAGCCGATCCCTGCTGAATCAGCTCAATTTCAATCCATGCATGGCTGTCTTACAGCACCATAGAGCAGCCTCTATGCGCAGATATGCATAGAAGCAAAATGAAAGGAAAGGCATGAGTCACTCTTGCTCTGATCATATTCATTTGTAATTGTGAGTCAGTATGATCCACTACAATGGAATGTCAAAATTCAGGCAGCACTTTCTGTTCATCCTTGATTGAGTACTTGTGCAATCTTACCACTCACTTTCTGAGTAGTCTCCCCAATGTATAGTTGACTACATGGCCATGTGAGAGGATACACAACTTAAGTGCTTTGACTGTTAAAGTAATGATGAATTTTAAACTCCCTGGGTAACTATGAATGTCAAACAGAGCATTCAGAACAAGATAAACATATGAAACCACAGTGACATCTAGGACCCAGACGTGTCATCTTTTTTTTAAACCTCTAAAATCAGCTCTAGTTACCATGTTCCTAAATTTTTTAACAATTCTTTATTTTATCCATGGCAAAATGGTGACTGCATTTATTTAACAGCATGATTGTTGCAGGAAATTAGTATGCTTTTTTAATATCATAACTCTTGCAGTCATTAACTCTTATGTATTAAGTTTAGTCATACCCTAATTTGCTACACACACCTTAGTCTTTATGATATTTAGTACAGAAATGACCATAATGCAACTGTTTAATGCATGACTGTGTTAATATATATAAAGTATATACATATATATATATATATATATATATATATATATATATATATATATATGGTAAGGTATTATGCCACGGTCGGACATTGATCGGACGTTCCGACAACAAAATCCTAGGATTTTTTCCAACAGATGTTGGCTCAAACTTGTCTTGCATACACACGGTCACACAAAGTTGTCGGAAAATCCGATCATTCTGAAAGCGGTGACGTAAAACACGTACGTCGGGACTATAAACGGGGCAGTAGCCAATAGCTTTCATCTCTTTATTTATTCTGAGCATGCGTGGCACTTTGTGCGTCAGATTTGTGTACACACGATTGGAAATTCCGACAACGGATTTTGTTGTCGGAAAGTTTTATAGCCTGCTCTCAAACTCTGCGTGTCGGAAAATCTGATGGAAAATGTGTGATGGAGCCTACACACGGTCATAATTGCCGACAACAAGGTCCTATCACACATTTTCCGTCGGAAAATCCGACCGTGTGTATGGGGCATTAGTGTCTTAATTTCAGCTATATCTATCTTTATTCAGTGTAAATTGTGTCATTTTGTAATATGGAGTTAATGGAGGCAGTGGTTCCTTCTGGCCATGTCGGAGTTGGGCCAATGGGGTTTTTTTTTTTTTTTTCATTTTTGCCTTTCTGTGGCTTCATGGAGCCATTAGGGAAAATGTCTCTTCCCATCTGTGTGTGTTTCCAGCCAGCAGGGTGAACAATTCCCTTTTATCCCTTTTTTTCAATCAAATCATTTTTTTTTTTATTTTTGTTATACATATAAGCAAATAATATACAAATTAATCCATAAAGTATCATAAAATAAGAAAACACACAAACCAAACACACCTTGCACCTCTCAGTTTAAATTAACTTAACATATATAAAAAAAATAATAAAAGTATGAATACATTCTGCACATCAGCTTGGGCTTCCCCAGTGTCAATGGTCAGACTATGGCAGCTTCCTCCAAGCAGCATAAAATGATCTTTCTTTTACATTCTCTACTCCTCACCCTTCTACCTCAGCTCTCTACTTCCGACTATTCCTCTACCTTCACTCTTCGCTTGTAGACAGACCATCATATAATTCATTACTGGGTTCTATCCAACGTGACCATTTTTTATCAAGCTTTTGGGGTGTACCTTTATGTTTATATGTTAATTTTTCTCTTTTAAGTATATAATTGAGTTTCTCAACCCATTGTTTATGGGTTGGAGGGTCAGTGGCTGTCCATTTTTGTAAAATAACTTTACATGCTAAGTATAGGGATCTTATCCATATAATATGCATCTCTACTGGTAATGCTCCATCGTGTATTATACCCAATAGTGCAAGTTTGGGTGTCCTTATTATCTCAGTTGATCATAATAAATTTAGGGTTATAAATAATTTTTCCCAGTAATGATGAAGCTTTGGACATCGCCAGAGCATATGGATAAGGGAGCCATTAAGTAGAGAGCATTGCGGTCATAGCGGTGTTATATATTTTCCCCAAGCATAGAGTTTTTGTGGCGTATAATGAGCCCTATGTAAAATAAAAAGCTGAGATAGCCTTTGAGATGGCAAGAGAGATGTCTTAGGAAGTATTTCCAGCGCATGTGTCTATTCCTCCTCATCTAGATCCTCCATGTCTCCCTGCCACATTACAAAACTATTTTTATGTTTTTCAGTGTTCTCTATTATTTGTAAATCAGAATAGAGATCTCCTATTAGTCATTGTTTTGTATGGGAAACTGAGATTGCCTTTGTTAAGTGTTGAGTGTTCATGACTTTTTGAGCTTTGGATTTGTAAAACATGATGTATTTGAAGGTATTGATAAAAGTTTTTATTCGTCTACTGATATTGGTCTTTCAGTATATTAAAAGGAAGTAAAATACCCCCTTCATATAACTGGTACTGGTATATTATGCACACCTTTTTCCAAATATTCCAAAAGTTTATTTAATTCATAAAAGCAATAATTATCCCATATCGGCATCTGTTTCATATATCCCTTATGTTGAGTAATAGTGCGTATTGCTCCCCATACTCTATGAATCATGTGAAAAGTAGGGAACCTTTTTTTATTATAAAAATGGTGTGCTACTATTAATTGGACTAAAGGGTATTTTTTGAATTGAGATGCTATTATCTTTTGTGTAAGATCCTCCATGTCCACTGCCTCCCAGCCATGCCAATGTTGTAATTGTGATGCAATAAAATATAATCTTGCATTAGGTATAGCGATTCCCCCCTTATCGATGGGCTGTTGTAATATTTCCAATCTAATTCTAGGTTTTCCTCCCCTCCATACAAAGTCACTAAAGACCGAGTCAATGGTCCTAAATAATTGTAGCGTCAACCGTATGGGACAGTTATGCAATATATATAACATCTGGGGCATCCACACCATCTTCACCAGATTTGCCCTCCCTGCCATAGACAATGAGAATTAACTCCATGTTTTACTCAACTGTCTAAATTTAACAATAAGAGGGAGTATATTCCTATCTGTATATTCTATAACATTCGGTGTAATTACCACTCCCAAGTATTTAAATGATGTAACCAGGGCCATCTGATGAGTCTGGCGCAGATGTCCCATACACTCAGGGTACACAAGCATAATTACAGATTTGTCCCAATTGATTTAAATCCTGAAAAGTATCCATACAAGTCTTTTAAGGACATAACTGCAGACAGGGATGGGCCCATATCCCCCCAAAACACCAATGTATCATCCGCGTAGAGTGCTATCTTATCTTCACCTGTAGATCTGCGAAATCCCACAATATCTACAGACGAGCGAATAGCCTCAGCCAATGGTTCAATGGCAAGAGCAAAAAGAAGCAGAGATAAGGGACATCCCTGCCTTGTCCTTCTGGTCAGCAAGAAAGGGGCTGATGCACATCTATTTACCTGTACCCTTGCGCTTGGGGAATCCCAAGGAATCATACAAAAGTTGTATCCATTTAATGAATGAAGCAGTAATCAAAGATTTACAACCCATTATAACAGAGGATGAAACTCTGAAAGGAATATTCCAACAACCCCCATTATTGGCTTTCAGACAACCACCCAACCTCAGACACAAACTAATCAGCAGGAAACTTCACTCTGATTATGAAGTCACAAATAATGGTAGCAAACCCTGCAATAAAAAATGCTGCAAACTATGCAACCAGATAAATCTATCCAAAAGTGTTACACACACAAATGGGACCTTCAATATCATGGGATCTTACAGCTGTACCTCAAGTAATGTTGTGTACCTCATCCAATGCAAAAGGTGCAGCAAAGGATCTTATGTTGGTGAAACAGGACAGAAGTTGCAAGCGAGGATGAATTTGCACAGACATACCATCAAAGAACATAAAGAAGACAGTTTATGCACACCTGTGGGACATCATTTCTCACAATCGGACCACACCATAGAAGACCTCAATGTTTTAGTTCTTAAAGGGAATTTCAGAACTATCCAGGAAAGGAAAACGTTTGAACTAAGAATGATACTTCTTTTTGACACGAAGAATAATGGCCTGAATTTAGATATTGGTTTCCTTACATATTATGCTAAAGTTTTACGACTGCTCTGTGATTAGTATCCCCCCCAGCTCTCCCTCTGTCTTATCTCACTAACCCTGCTGCTATCTTTATTACCATTGATTTGTATGTGTTTGGTTTTCTCTCTTTTTTTTTTTTTTTCCTTCTTCTTTAACATTCTGCCTAAAAATTTGTGAATCAGTACTGCTTGGACCTTGAAGAAGGGAACATACCCCGAAAGCTTGTCCTGAAAAATTGTATGTTAGTGCAAATAAAAAAAGTATCACGAACAGTACTCAATTTTCTCTGTCACAATTGCACTAATACGGCTACAATCAAATCAAGTATCCATGTAAGAAATCTAGGACCAAACCCATATCGTTTTAAACAATTCCACAAAAAGACCCACTTTATGCTGTCAAATGCTTTAGCCGCATCAAGTGACATTATAGCTCTATTTCCCATATTATCTGTTGGGAGTTGTAAATTTAAAAACAACCGTCTAATATTATTTGCTGTAGATATATTAGGGATAAAGCCTGATTGATCACGATGGATTAATTTGGAGATATAGCTTAATAATCTAGTTGCCAATACCTTTGCCAACAACTTGATGTCTAACATGAGGAAAGATATTGGGCGGTATAAGTCAGGGCTACTTGGGTCCTTATCAGATTTCAATAGGACAATGATTACTGCTTCATTCATAGAGAGGGGTAATGTTCCCACCTCCATGGCATAGTTAAAAACATTGAGCAATTCAGGTAATAGCGTGTCCCCATATTGTTTATATATTTCCCCTAAAAGACCATCTGGTCTTGATGCTTTATTGTTAGATAAGTTAACTGCTACTTTTCTTAGTTCATCCAATGTTAATGGGCTCTCCAAAGACTCCCTTTCATCCTTTGAGATATTTGGTAATTCAATAGTATTAAAGAATCTATTCAAGGACTCCTCTGAATAGGATACCCTGCTCGTATATAGTGCATAATAATATTACCTAAATACCCCTAATATCTCTGGGGTAGTATCAACCCTCTTATATAAAGATGATTGTATTCCAGTTATGTATGATGCCGACCGCTGAGCTTTTACAATAGTTGCCAACAGATGTCTTGTCCCCTCTCCCTCCTGAAAATATGGTTGTTGTAAAAAAAAAATGTTTATCTCTAGTGTGGCTGCACCAGGTTTTGTATAGGTATATATACTTGTAGTATGGATGTGGCATCTATGGCCCCTATTGATGTCTTCTGATGATAAAACAGATAGGGAGGAGCATGCGACATGCTGACATACCCATGTTCTATAAATATTTTTTATTAGACTGTTTATTTTGTAGTACTATTTTTCTGTTTTTTATCAATAAATCACTAGGATTATCTATCATCTGGAGCCTTCTCTTTCTTGTATGTGCTTTTAGAATGATACTGGATTATAAAATATTACAAACAGAGGTATGACAGGCACCTTTACTTATCCTGTAGGTTGATAATTCCAAAAGTGTGATGTGACCTCCTTTATCTTGAGGTCCAACTATCTGGGAAGTGGTTTTGGTACATATGGTAATGGAAAGTGTTCCACAGAGCTGAAACACAGAACAACAGAGTGGAGGATTTTTGCTATTTGTTTTTTAATTACTGGAATGTTTTATTTATTTACTGGGATTTGTGTCACTAGATTTGGAAGGAATTGATTTTAGAAGTGCCACTTATTTTATTTTGACTGTTTAGCCTACTTTCTGAATGTATTCCAATTATTACTAGGGCTCTGACCTAAAAAATCTTATTTACTATTTTTTTTTTACAAATTGTATACAGTCCCACTGCATCCTGCTAGGCAGTTTGAGAGTAAAGTTGTGTTTGTGTTGGGCAGGAATTCTTATTAATAACTGGGACTGAAATATATTGCTTACCCAAAGGGTCACTGAGAGACACTGGTAGCTTGGGCTTTGGAGTGATAAAAGACAGATGTGACATTGGATACAGTATATGTAACTTTAATGATCATGTTCAAAGATGGTTACCCTCACAATAATGGAATTCTCTTTTCACATATGTTATTCAGGAACCCACAACTTCAAGCTATGGTATTGTTAACTCTGTTGAAAAAATCATTTAAACCTCATAAACCCCGTAAGTACATACCAGAATCCATTGTTATGTGACCATCCATGGCCCTCCATGGCTGCTTTTTCAGTGGCAGAGACCAGTTCTAGATGCTCTACCTCATTATCCTTACCGGTCTTTCTACCACCCACTTGCAACATCTCAACAGTGATCCTTTAACACCCCTGTGAGGACCCAGGTAATGAACCACTTCAGCAGCCAGTAGCTATATAACTAGGAAGAGACATGGGAAGTAAAAGAAGGGCCCTTCCACATTGTAGTGGAGAAGATGAACGAATCAGACCTGACCTGACATGTAACTGCTATTTCAGGTAAGCATTAGGACTTAATTTAGTTTTGCTAAATTGCTGGTGGTATGGATTTGAAGAAGCATTTTTTCTTAATGTCCAGAGATAAGATTTAAGATATCCAAAATGAGAGATTGTACAGTAGATGTGCATTACTTCCTCTTTATAACCATAGGAGAATGCTGCCCACAGTTCACAAAACATTATGTATCACAAATTGGTGTATAACAAAAAATAAGAAGATTTAGGACAGGTAAAGTGAACCTTAAAGTGGATGTAAACCCACATTTTTTTGTTTTTTGATGTCATAATGTAAAGTATATGATTTCCTATCATTTGAGCCCAGTCTTGCCACAAAGAGTTAATCCAGCTCTGAGCAATCCTCTTTTATTGTTCAGTGAGGTAAATCTTGACAAACAGAGAAAAACTTTGTCAAATCCTCCCCCTTGCTGTGAGTGACAGGTGATTTACATATCTCGTGCACTAGCCTAAGACATGCATTATTTTTTAATTCCCACCCCCACTCCTTTCTTCAGAAGCTCTGCAAGTATTGGCCGTTCCACACCTCAGCATGATTTGGCATGCTGAAGTCATGTGGTTACTTTCCTACCTTTTCACTGGATGTTAGAGGTCATAGCAGAAGTTCAGTGTTAGAAATACACAGGAGAAAATGCATATTGACAAGGGTAGTGTAGAGGTGGGTGGGGAGTCTACTGACATCACAACTCCACCCACCGAGCTCCAGACAACAGACCCACCCACAGAATCTGCAGTTTTTCGGGTGTCATAACAGACAGAGGGGAGACATTTGACAGGTAAAGATACATGCAGGAGGCATGTATATCCTTATAGATAACCCCTATGGCAGTAGTTTAGAACAGATGACATTGGGTTTACATCCACTTTAAATAAATGTTAAACTTTTAAAGGTAAAAGAAACAAAAGATGCCTGCTGTTACTTTTATTATGTATAACGTTATGAACCACTTCCTAAATAACTTTTACTGTGCTGATTTGACCTGGCTTTCCCTGACTTCATGTCAAATATCCACCAATTCCCATCCACATGTGTTCTTTTTGGCCACTGAGACAGTTTCACAAGACAAGGATACTAGCAAGCATCTTGTGGTGTCTTTTCTTAGAGAGGACTTTTACTTTTTAAAGTTAAAGATGAATTCCAGGAATGGTATATTTTTTACTTAATTACATGTGTTCAGATTGTATCTGGCTGTTTAAACAGCACAGGACTACTTCAGCGATTTCCAGCTTTGAGGGGCATTGGCCAGGTATAGTATATACATAGGTACTGGAATTGGCCAGGTATAGTATATACATAGGTACATTGTTACAAGCTGGACAAATGTAAATAACAAATATACAATATCTGGAATTCATGTTTCAAAGTAAAACATTAAGTACATCTTTCTCATATATACATATTCCCTCATGGTGTGTGCTTTAAAAAATACTTAAAAAAATACCAGTGTGCCCCTAACTTCCTGTTTGGTATGCTTCCACTTTTGCTGTATTGACATCTCAAGCCCTGCCTACTGGACTACACAGCTCCACCTCCTGTATAACATGTTGATCTCTGTCTCACTCCACCTTGATGCATTGCTTTATTTTAACACAAAACAGTGCTGTTGAGCCTTTTCTGTATGTAGGGAAAGGGCTCTTGGCAGATGTAGCTCTGGGGGGAAGCTGTGTCTATGACAATGGAAACTGAGCTCCTAGCAGCTGCCCCAATAAGGTTTTTACAAGCTTGGTGGGTGATATTGCCTGGAGTAATAAAAGCTATTTCCTGCTACAGGATTGAGATAAAAAAAATGCTGGGGTATTTTGGCATGGACATACACTTTAAAAATGGAGTGCAGGTTCACTTTAAGACATGGGTAAATGCAGTATGTACATTTTGTAGAAATACAGATTCTATAACAAACATATATAAATGTCATAAGTAAGTCTTTTCCAACAGCTAGCTAGTGGTTTAAGTATTCCGGCTACAAAAAAGTTGTACTTTATGTTTACTGGGCTTTAACTAAAGATAGATATTGGCAAAGTCAATGTTGCCACTCTTTACTCAATAGTGCCAGTAGCTTGACATCATTTAATTCTTATTACTCTGGGTCTTTTATTCCTAAAATAGATGATAAACATTAAAATGGCTTTAAAAATGACATAGGTGACTCAAGAGATAAATCTGCTCATGAGCATAAAGTCTTCCTTTTTGTGTCTGTTTGGCACTGAACCAAGCACTGTGAAGGAAATGACTCCTTCAACCCTTTGTAATGGAGTAAGAGGAACAAAAATCAATGACTACTAACTTGTTGCAGGTTCTGTAAAATTCACTTGAAAAAAAGTTTTTTTGTGCTTAAATATTCATTGTTGATATCAGTATCCTACCAATATACTGTATATAGAGGATCTCTTTCACATAAATACAATGTATTAATAATGAGATTGCACATGTCCTAGTTTTGCAGTCAGCACTAATGTCATATTTAAATACTCAGAAGTCCGGAGCCCCCCGGGGGCCCATAGGAGCGATGAGAACTGGGGGATGTCATATGAAGTCCACCCGGAGGGAGAAGATGTTCCTGCCGGTGTCATTTTACAGTGGCCCGATAAGGAAGTGGTTAAAGTCAATCTAAAATCAGTCACAAAAATCTCCTATAATCTTTGTGATGTAGGAGCACTGAACCTTTGGGAGGTGTGTTATAATGTAATGAGTGGCTTCTCACCAGCAACTGTGGGGTCCTACTAGACCCCTGGAGAAGTTTACTATAGTTTTGAAATGATCGGAGTGCCGCATCAGCTCTTACAGTCATTTGAAAAAATTTTTTTTGCAACACGCAATGTGTTTCAGGGGCTTAGCACTCCTCCAGCAAATTCTCATATAAACCTTAACATGTTCATCAAATTTTGAAAGGTATTTTTAATTTTTTACAATACACAGCTTTCATTAAAAATAATATCTGAGAAACCTGCCATGAAATATCTTGTTCAGGCACTTCCTGTTATGGGGTGGTAAGATCTTAAACATGCAAACCTGGTGGAGAATATGGGTGGAGATAGGAAGTGACTGAAAAAGGCTGGAGAAGATCAGCGATACTGAAATAAAAAAAGGAAAAAAGTGTATTTTATCGAGAAAATATATGCAATTGAGTACATTACACAGTGCTTTAGCAAACTACTTACAATTTACATCAAACTTCTGCATGAAGCTCCTCTGCAGCCCCCTAAATACATGAAAAAACAGAAAAGAGAGGATGCACCAACCTTGTGCATTATCCTTTAGTACATTTATTCAAAAAACATAATTACAAACTACTCACAAAGGTAGAATGAAAATCACGCTTGTAACAATCTTTGACATATGGCAGTCTGTCCACTGATAACAGTCTCCAGGTCCTAGAGAGGGGTCATGCGAACCACTGCTGGCTCACACGTTTCAAAGGTATACCTTCTTCCTCAGAGCCTCTGTCAAAGATTGTTACAAGCGTGATTTTCATTCTACCTTTGTGAGTAGTTTTCAATTATGTTTTTGAATAAATGTACCAAAGGATAATGCACAAGGCTGGTGCACCCTCTCTTTTCTGTTTTTTAATTTGACCACTAGGATATCCCTATCCTGGAGGGCAGCAAGGCTGAAAGCTATTGTCCATTCTGAACTTTGGACTGCCTAGTCAACACACCCGTGTGCAAGAGTATTTGTTTTTGTTGTACTGTACCCCCCAAATGCATACCTGAGCCTGATCTCGATCCAGCGATGTGCACAAGAGCCAAGGCTCTTGGCTCTTTCCCTCCTCATTGGCTCAGATACAGCAGACCTTAATAAAATAGACATCCCATTTTGACCATACACGCACTTCAGTTGATCTATTTATTAGTTAACTATATAATTAAAATGTTCGTAAAGGCTAGCCTTTTTTTATTTAAATAGCAAATATGTTATACCTACCTGCTCTGTAATGCAATGGTTTTGCACAGAGCAGCCCCAATCTTCCTCTTCTCAGGTCCCCTGCTGGTGCTCCTAGCTCTTCCCCCTGCTGAGGGCATGTATATGAGCTTACTCCTGAGCCCCTCTCTGTGTGTCCATAAGACACTGCCCCATCCCCTCTGCCTCCTTACTGTCTGTGACTTATAAGAGCAAGAACCAATAACTCCCTCTGCTGTATCTGAGCCAATGAGGGGGGAAAGAGCCTAGAGCCTTGAGTCATGTGCACATTGCTGGATCAAGATCAGGCTCAGGTATATATTTTAGGGGGGCTGCGGGGGGAAGTTGCATGTAGAAGGTTTTTAACTTACTGTATAGTATACAGTAAGGTAAAGTACCTTCTGACTTTACAATTACTTGAACGTTTTAGGAATATTCAGTCTTGAAAGCAAATTTTGCAAGGGAAATCATAATAAAAAATAACACATTTGAAGAAAGTTCAAACAAAAATCAAAATGGTCAAAATCGAGTGACCCATTAGTAACCTCTCATTGATATAAATTTTATAGAACAATATAACAGAATTGCTGATTGGTAACAGTAATGCCGCGTACACACAATCGGAATTTCCGTCCGAAAAAATGGATGGTTTTTCCGACGGAATTCTGTTCAAGCTTGCCTTGCATACACACGGTCACACAAAAGTTCTCTGAACTTTCGACCATCAAGAACGCGGTGATGTGCAACACTATAACGAGCCGAAAATGAAGTTCAATGCTTCCAATCATGCGTCGAATTGTTTCCGAGCATGAGTGATTTTTTGTGCGTCCGAATTGTATACAGACAAAAGCATTTTCGGATAGGAACTTTTACCGACCAAAAAATTGAGAACCTGCTCTCAATCTTTTGCTGGCAGGAATTCCGCCAGCAAAAGTCCGATGGAGCATACACACGGTCGCATGTTCCGACCAAAAGCTCTCATCGGTCTTTTGCTGGCCAAATTTCCGATCGTGTGTACACGGAATAAGGCTACTCAACTTTTGAAGCTTTTTTCTATCATTGAATAAATCTAACTTTTATTTCTAGTGATGCACTTTTCTAAATAATTCATGTATTCTAATCAAGTGGGTTAACATGGCATTAAAACAAATACAGCAAGGAAAAAGACACATGCCGGACAGTGGTTGTTAATCAACAGTAATTTATTAATGTCAACAGTGCATTACATTTGCTCACTACTTTTGTGTTTCAGACTTGCCTTGTAAGGTCTGCATTGCCCATTTGCATGCATCGCAAACTTTCTGTACTTTAATCTGTCATCTGGGCCAGAAAAACTTTATGGTACTTTCTATGCGTATTGTACAATCAGCATTACACTGCAGTGACAGCGCTTCTATTGCTTCATCCCAAAGTACAGGTTTTGTTGATTGATCAATTAAAATTTTATGCATGGTTCATAAATGTCTGCTATTATTGAGAGCTTGGGCCATTTATATAATGTACAGTGCTGCTTAATTAAAAGTCTTGTTTTTGCCAGAATGGAAGCTGACAAATAGCAGAGAAATTTTAAAACCCTCTAATATAGTGTGGCAATTGCAGAATGGAGATTTTATTTTATTGCTGTATTTAGTAATAGGCTACTTTAAACGATCGCTAATCTTAACAGATCCATAAGAAGAGATATTTAATAGCAAAAAATCACACAGATTTAATTACGCAGTACAAACTTTAAGGTGCTTTGAAGCAACCCATTGTAATGAATTAGGGCATGCACATGGGGCTTAGGGATGAGCCGAACACCCCCTGGGTCGGTTCACACCAGGACATACCGAACTGGTAAAAATTCGTAAGAACACACAAACATCGTTAAAGTCTATGGGACACGAACATGAAAAATCAAAAGTGCTCATTGTAAAGGCTTATATGCAAGTTATTGTCATAAAAAGTATTTGGGGGCAGTGCGCAGGCGCGGGTTTCCCAAGATGGCCACGTAAGCCGGGAGCTCCGCTCTACCCAGCCCAGCAAGCCACCCAAGAGCCGGAGTAAGGCCGACAAGATGCACACCACCTGCGGATTCGGAACCAGGAGCATTCACAGCACCGACCCATGCTAAACAATTCGGTCCACCGGGACCTGGGACCGCAGTTCATAGCAAAGGAATCCCAAGCCGTATCCAAGATGGCGGCCGCAACACAGCTAAAGGAGCCTCATGCAGGGGGACACGTGGACACAAGGCAAGTGATAGCCCCTGCTATATTAGCCTTTACACCCCAGCCCGCTTCTCACAACCAAGCTATGGGGACACCCTCCCCGGCCTCCACAGTGTCCCTCTTAGAGCATACCTTTGAGAACTACTCTCTGTCCCCACTGAACAATACACCGCTACATTAGGGAGCTGGGACATTCAGAGGAAACTCTGAGGGTGACATACCCCTTAATGTGGGAGACGTATTCCTCAAGCTATCTGATCTCCTAGACAGGGGGCTATCAAACACTGCCGCAAAAATCACAAATGAAATAAGATCTGACTTTCAAAACTTGGGAGCGAGGATGGAAGCAATAGAACACAAACTAGACATCACAGTGTCCAGAGCTAATCAGAACACTGAGCACATCCATGTTATTCAAGAGCAACTGGAGGTGGCACTGAACAGAATCGATGACTTGGAGAACAGGTCTAGAAGGGACAACTTCAGAGTCAGAGGAATCCCTGAATCAATAACAGATGTCCCCAAAGCAATTCAGGAATTAATTAAATCCCTCATCCCGGAGCTGCCCCCCCCATTAAACTGGAGCTGGACAGAGCACACAGATCCTTGGGCCCCCCTAGAAAAGATGGATCTCCCAGAGATGTAGTCATGAAGCCACACTTCTATAGTGTGAAGGAAGAAATCATGAAAATATCCCGCCAGCAATCCCGCATTCTATTTCAAGGTCAGGAAATTCAAATATTCGCGGACATCTCTCCCACGACCATCCAGAAGCGCAGAGCTTTGAAACCCCTTCTGCTTATACTCACCCAGAGGGAGATAAAATATTGGTGGGCATTCCCTTTCACATTAAAATTTACCCTCAAAGGCAAAACTCACTCATTCACCACTTTTCCAGAGGGCGAACGAGTTCTTCTTTCACTCAAGCTCATCTCACTAGACTCTGCGATGGACACAACCAATACTCAAGTGGGCTCATCTAAACGCCAAACTCCCAACAGCCCAATCTCCCCATCCTGGAAATCCAACAAAAGCAGACGTCTGAGGGAACAAATGCCAACCTGAAGATGACAGAAGCAAGAACCCTGCTTTTTCCTTTTTCCTCTTTGTGATCCGTTGGTCCCTGGCTTTCCCCAGAAGATCTCTACCCCACACGGATCTTCCATCAAGAGGCTTTGCACCTCCTAGAGGTCATCCGTTCACTTGTTCTATGACTCAAGCACCCAGAACGGCACCCCAACGGTTCTCCTCTAACATTCCCCTAAGACCTACTGCCATCACGGTCATTTTTTTACCTTTCATGGGAGCCTTTAGGCGCAGCTCTTAAACCCCTACAAGATCAACTTCCTCGGTTCTTAGTGACACCCCCCTATTTTCCATATTGGAGCCCCCTTTGTCGAAAGAGCGCATGGCCCCTTTCTGTTTTTCTAGAGGATCTCTAGTTCATACATTGGGTTTTCAAGGTGCCGACCTTCACCCATCCCCATATCCCCTTACAGCAGATTGGCTGAATCTTAGGTTTGATAATTATATCTCGCTTCCCCCTACCTCACTACCTTCATATCAGACCCCATGACGACTCTACGGAAGATTGTAACTGTTCCTCATGTCGGCTTTACTCCTAGTTAAAAAAGAAAATGTTCTGTTTGAATTTAGGATGTTTACTTTTTTTATCCTTGGAATTTTTTTTTTCTATGCTCAACATTTAGTCTCAGGTTACAAGGGTGGCTTGGGCTGTGGTAGCTGCCCTGTGACTTCATCCATCCTACGATAATGGAGCTGCCACTTTCGTACGATGGACGGGTGGTCCGTTTTCTGGACCACCTTAGTTTGTTATTGGAGCACAGATTGGGGAAAACTTTTCCCCCTCTCCGTCTCCGGCCTTTTTTAGGCCAATGTGTTTCTCTTCTCTTTATTCTTTTGTCTTTCAGCTTTAACCCATCTGTGCTTTTCTCTCCCTCTCTCCCTACCACCTGGGTTCTCGGATCATCTGCAGCTCCTTCTCATCCAGCATCTCCAGGTCCCAAGTTCCACTCTTCGTTCGCCACCTGCTCATTCCTCATCAACATGGCTAGGGTAAGTGTCTTATTTGCAGAAGCATGTTCATTCCACAAAAATCATGCCTAACAACACACTGTCCCCTTCTCAGCTAAAAATGATCTCTCACAATGTCCAAGGCATCAACTCCCCAATCAAAAGGAGGAAAATCTTCCATTCCTACTGCAAGCAAAGGGCTCCCTCAGTTTTACTTAGCAAACGCTGAGGACAAGACCAAGGGAGTTGCGATTCTATTTGCTAAGGACTGTCAATTCAAAGTTAGTAAGACCCTTAGCGATCCTGAAGGCAGGTTCTTACTAGTGAAAGGTCAAATCGTAGACCAAACTTTCTCACTTATATCCTATTACACACCAAACAAGGGACAAAGTGTATTTTTCACTTCCCTATTTCAAACCCTAGGACCTCTTTTGGAAGGAACAGTAATTTTGGAGGGAGACTCGAATGTTGCGTTCGATCAGAGCCTTGATAAATCTAAGCTCCCAGCTAAACAGCTAGCTAGGCCCACCAAAATCAGTTCCAAAATCGCTAAACTAATCCATCAACAGGATCTTACAGACATCTGGAGAGAACTCAATCCATCCACAAGGGACTACTCCCACTTCTCAATTCCCCACCAAGTATACTCAAATCAGATCATATTCTAATTTCCTACATATATCTTCCTGCCGCAATCTCAGCTAAAATTAAGGATACCGCCCTCTCTGACCACTCTATGGTCTCCCTTACTCTCCAAAGTCTACTCCTCAGACCCTCGTCACCCATTTGGCGCATCAAAGATCACATAATTAAAGATCCCGTTCAAATTTCAGTACTAACTAAGGTCCTAAAAGAATATTTTACGTGGAACAACGTGGAGGACATCTCTGCCGAAACCTCATGGGCGGCACACAAAGCCGTGATACGAGGAAAACTCATTCAAATCTCCTCCCAACTTAAAAAGGAGAGAACCACGGATATCCTAAAGCTGGAGAGAGATTTTCAGCTCCTGCGCAAGAAACACAAAGCGAACCCGTCCCTGGTTCAAACCGACCAGCTTGACGCTGCTCGGATTAAGCTAAACTTGGCGCTCACGGTCAAAGCTGAGAGTTCTCTACGTTGGAATGGTGTGAAATTTTATCTTAATCAGGATAAAATGAGCACGATGCTGGCCTCAAAGTTATCCCCCAAATCTCGTCTTTTTGCACTCCCCAAAATAAAACTACAGAACGGGTCGTCCTCCCAAAATCCCCAACGAATCTTAGAATCCTTTCACTCCTTTTACTCAAAGCTATATAGAGCAAATGACAACAATGACACACAAGCTATAGATGCATTTTTAGAAAACCTGCCCATCCCCACTATACATAAGTTCCATAAAGACATTATGGAAGCCCACATTTCGGTAGAAGAAACCTTAGAGGTCATTAAAAACCTTAAAGGGGGGTCAACCCCAGGCCCAGACGGCCTTTCCAATTTATATTACAAGACCTTTGCCGAGACTTTGGCCCCACACTTAACAAGACCGTTCAACTCCAAACGGAAGGGAGACCCCATGGATTCTCATTTGAATGCAGCCTTCATCACTGTCATCCCTAAACCTGATAAAAACCCTGATCTGGTAGAAAATTACAGACCCATATCGCTAATAAATAATGATCTAAAAATTCTGACCAAAATTTATGCTAATAGACTAAATACATTTATCAACAAATACATCCACAAAGATCAGGTAGGATTTATCCCCAGCAGACAGGGTCCAGACCAGGCCAGAGGGGCCATAGACATTGCTTCTATTTTACAATCAGGTTGGGATGGAGGTCCACCTCAGGAAGGTCTATTCCTTTCACTAGACTTACAAAAGGCCTTCAATTCTGTGACTTGGCCCTTCATATTCGCCTCCCTCAAATTTTGGGGGTTCGGTGAAAACTTTATTGGAATCCTCAAATCACTATACTCCGAACCTGAAGCAAAAGTCAAATTACAGGGTTTTCTCTCATCCCCCATCAAAATTGCCAGGGGCAAGAGACAAGGGTGCCCTCTATCCCCCCTAGTATTTGCTCTAATAATAGAAACACTCGCCATAGCAATCAGGTCAGATCCAAATATTAAAGGTGTTAATTGCGGCATGAATACTCATAAATGTGCCCTGTTTGCGGACGATCTCCTTTTATTTATCACCTCTCCAATTACCTCCCTACCCAACATTAACAACCTGCTCCAAACCTTTGGTGATGTCTCGGGCCTGCGAGTCAACATGGTCAAATCACAAGCTTTAAACATTTCCCTCAACCCAGCCTTAGTCGAGAGACTAAAACTGGCCTTTAATTTCAATTGGAGCGATACTTCAATACGCTAACTAGGAATAAACCTTACGCCCAGAATAGATTCCCTTTATCAAGCCAATTTCCCTCCCATGTTTTGTAGACTTGAAGAAGACATATGAGCTTGGGCATCCCACAAATTATCGTGGCTGGGGAGAATCCACGCCATCAAAATGACCCTGTTTCCCAGGAAAAAATTGCGGGAGAGTCCCCCTAAAATCCATACCAGGCCTTTCAGGTCTGATATGGAAGTTAAGGGGAACCATGCACCAAATTTAAAAAAATGGGTCCCTTTGGGTCTGGTATGGATTTTAAGGTGAACCCTGCACCAAAATAGGAAAAATTGCATAGGGGTCCCCCCCAAAATCCATACCAGACCCTTATCTGAGCATGCAACCTGGCAGGCTGCAGGAAAAGAGGGGGACGAGAGAGCGACCCCCTCCTGAACCATACCAGACCACATGCCCTCAACATGGGGAGGGTGCTTTGGAGTAGCCCCCCAAAGCACCTTGTCCCTATGTTGCCCTTGCTCGGTGGTTGTGGGGGTATGTGGGTGGGAGGCTTATTGGAATCTGAAAGCCCCCTTTAACAAGGGGATCCCCAGATCCCAGCCCCCCTATGTGAATTGGTAATGGGGTACAGTGTACCCTTACCATTTCACAAAAAAGAGTCAAAAATGGAAAAAAAGACAAGAGACAGCTTGGGACAAGTCTTTTATTAAAAAACAAAAAAAATAAAAATGTCCTGCGATGTAAATCCACGCCACTTGATGGACTGAAAAAAACAAGCCGCAACCGCTCCACCTCCATGGGAGGCTCCCACTGACTGACGCTTCTTCTGGGTGACAGTTCCTATATAGCTGAGGGTGGGGCCACCCGGTGATGTAAACGGGTGACCCTTCCCCCTCTGATGCCACGGGGCTGGGTCACCTGTTTACATCACAGGGTGGCCCAGCCCTCAGCTATATAAGAACTGTCACCCAGAAGAAGTGTCAGTCGGTGGGAGCCTCCCATGGAGGCGGAACGTTTGTGGATTTTTTTTTTCTTTTTCAGTCCATCGGGCGGTGTGGATTTACATCGCAGGACATTTTTATTGTTTTATTTTTAAAAAAAGAACTTGTCCCAAGCTGTCTCTTGTCTTTTTTACCATTTTTGACACTTTTTTTGTGAAATGGTAGGGGTACCCCGTTACCAATTCCCATAGGGGGGCTGGGATCTGGGGGTCCCCTTGTTAAAGGGGGCTTCCAGATTCCGATAAGCCCCCCGCCCACATACCCCCACAACCACCGGGCAAAGGTTGTGGGGATGAGGACCTTGTCCCCATCAACATGGGGACAAGTTGCTTTGGGTTCAGACCCCAAAGCACCCTTCCCATGTTGAGGGCATGTGGCCTGGTACAGTTCAGGAGGGGGGGCACTCTCTCATTCCCTTCTTTTTTCCTGCAGCCTGCCAGGTTGCGTGCTCAGATAAGGGTCTGGTGGGGATTTTGGGGGCCCTACGCAATTTTTTAAAATTTGGCGCAGGGTTCCCCTTAATTTCCATATGAGACCTGAAAGGCCTGGTATGGATTTTAGGGGGACCCCCTCAATTTTTAAAAAAAATTTGGTTTGGGGTTTCCCTTAATATACATACCAGACCCAAACGGCCTGGTAATGGATTGGGGGGGGGGGAGGCATGCCCTTTTTTTCAATGAGTTTTATCTACAGTATCTTACAAAAGTGATTACACCCCTCACATTTTTGTAAATATTTTATTATATCTTTTCATGTGAAAACACTGAAGAAATAACACGTTGCTACAATGTAAAGTAGTCAGTGTAGAGCTTGTATAACAGTGTAAATGTACTGTCCCTTCAAAATAACTCAACACACAGCCATTAATGTCTAAACCACTGGCAACAAAATTGAGTACACCCCTAAGTGAAAATGTCCAAATTGGGCCCAAAGTGTCAATATTTTATGTGGCCACCATTATTTTCCAGCACTGCCCTAACCCTCTTGGGCATGGAGTTTACCAGAGCTTCACAGGCTGCCACTGGAGTTCTCCTTCACTCTTCCATGATGACATCCTGGAGCTGGTGGATGTTAGAGACCTTGCGCTCCTCCACCTTCCATTTGAGGATGCCCCACAGATGCTCAATGGGGTTTAGGTCTGAAGACATGCTTGGCCAGTCCATTATCTTTACCCTCAGCTTCTTTAGCATGGCAGTGGTTGTCTTGGAGGTGTGTTTGGGGCCATCATCATGTTGGAATACTGCCCTGCGGTCCAGTCTCCAAAGGGAGGGGTCATGCTCTGCTTCAGTATGTCACAATACATGTTGGCATTCATGGTTCCCTGAATGAACTGTAGCTCCCCAGTGCTGGCAGCACTCATGCAGCCCCAGACCATAACTTTTCCACCACCATGCTTGACTGTAGGCAAGACACAATTGTCTTTGTACTCCTCACCTGGTTGCTACCACACACACTTAACACCATCTGAACCAAATACGTGTAACTTGGTCTCATCAGACCACAGGACATGATTACAGTAATCCATGTCCTTAGTCTACTTGTCTTCAGCAAACTGTTTGCAGGCTTTAATGTGCATCATCTTTAAAAGAGGCTTCCTTCAGGGACGACAGTCAAGCAGACCAATCTGATGCAGTGTGCGGCGTGTGGTCTGAGCACTGACAGGCTGATGCCCCACCCCTTCAACCTCTGCAGCAATGCTGGCAGCACTCATACTTCTATTTCCCAAAGACAACTTCTGGATATGATGCCGAGAACGTGCACTCAACTTCTTTGGTCGACCATGGCGAGACCTGTTCTGAGTGGAACCTGTCCTGTTCAACCCCTGTATGGTCTTGGCAATCGTGCTGCAGTTTCAGGGTCTTGGCAATCTTTTTATAGCCTAGGCCATCTTTATGTAGAGCAACAATTCTTTTTTTCAGATCCTCAGAGAGTTCTTTGCCAGGAGGTACCATGTTGAGCTTCCAGTAACCAGTATGAGAGAGTGAGAGCGATGACACAAAATTTAACACACCTGCTCCTCATTCACACCTGGGACCTTGTAACACTAATGAGTCACATGACACCGGGGAGGGAAAATGGCTAATTGGGCCCAATTAGGACATTTTTACTTAGGGGTGTACTTACTTTTGTTGCCAGCGGTTTAGACATTAATGGCGGTGTCTTGAGTTATTTTGAGGGGACAGAAAATTTACACTGTTATACAAGCTGTACACTCACTACTTTACATTGTAGCAAAGTGTCATTTCTTCAGTGTTGCCACATGAAAAAATATAATAAAATATTTACAAAAATGTGAGGGGTGTACTCACTCTTGTGAGATAATGTATATTGCTGAGACCCAACAATTCATTACAGCCGCGATCAGTTTTAAATGACAGTTTTTCCTTTAGAAATGTCATTTTTCTGAGGTACTGTTCTAAACACGGGAAAAATGCACCACTTTACAGGCATCTTATAGACACCCCCCAGGCACAATATTTAACCGCTTGCCGACTGGCTCATGACGATATGCGTCAGCAGAAGGGCACGTACAGGCAAATTAACGTACCTGTACGTTGCCCCTTAAGAAGCAGTTTGAGGGCGCGTGCCCGCCGCGACCTCTGTGAGTGTGATCATGGGTCTCGCGGACTTGATGTCTGCGGGGATACACGCGATTGTCTCACGGAGAGGAAGAACGGGGAAATGCCGTTGTAACAAGCATTTCCCCGTTCTGCCTAGTGACAGGACACTGATCACCGCTCCCTGTAATCGGGAGCGGTGATCAGTGTCATGTCACACATAACCCCTCCCCCCACTGTTAGAATCACTCCCTAGGACACACTTAACCCCTACAGCACCACCTAGTGGTTAACCCCTTCACTGCCAGTCACATTTACACAGTAATCAATGCATTTTTAACTGCACTGATCGTTGTATAAATGTGAATGGTCCCAAAATCACGCCAAAAGTGTCTGATCTGTCCGCCATAATGTAGTAGTCAGGATAACAATCACTAATCACTGCCATTAGTAGTGAAAAAAAATATTAATCAAAATACCATAAAACTATCCCCTATTTTGTAGACGCTATAACTTTTGCGCAAACCAATCAATAAACGCTTATTGCGATTTTTTTTTACCAAAAATATATAGAAGAATATGTATCGGCCTAAACTGAGAAAAAATTTTTTTAATATATTTTTTGGGGCTATTTATTATAACAAAAAGTAAAAAATAATGTGTTTTCTTCAAAATTGTCGTATTTTTTTGCTTATAGTGCAAAAAATAAAAGCTGCAGAGGTGATCAAATACCACGAAAAGAAAGCTCTATTTGTGGGGAAAAAAGGACGTCAATTTTGTTTGGGAGCCATGTCGTACAACTGCGCAATTGTCAGTTAAAGGGACGCAGTCCCGAATCGCAAAAAGTGATCTGGTCTTTGGGCAGCCAAATGAATGGTCTGGGGCTTAAGTGGTTAAAGAAATATTTCATTTTTATTGTCTCACTTTACGCATTAAAAAAATCACTGCTCCTGAAAAAATAGCTTTTTTTAAAAAAAATTAGCATTGAAACATGTGCCCTAGGGCAGGACCCAGGTCCCCAAACACTTTTTATGACAATAACTTATAAGCCTTTAAAATGAGCACTTTTTATTTTTCATGTTAGTGTCCTATAGATTTTAACAGTGTTCCGGCGGCTTTCGAATTTGCCCCGAACACCGCATATTGTTCGGTGTTCGCAGAACATCAGAACAACCAAAGTTCGTCCCGAGCTTATGCTCGGGCCGAACCATTCACCTATCCCTAATGGGGCTTAAAAAACAGTGCTTATACAGGCATTCAGCATTTTAAAAGCCTGTAAACGAGGGGTCTTCAAGCTATGGCGCTGCCGTTGTTCAGGAACTACAGTTCCCATCATGCCTAGTCATGTCTGTGAATGTCAGAGTTTTACAATGCCTCATGGGACACATATTTCCACAACAGCTGGAGGTCCGTAGCTTGAAGATCCCTGCTGTAAACACACCTCTATTTTATTGCTCATGTGAAATACAACTATCTTTGAAAAGCTTCCTGTGCAGTTAGTTTATACATATGTACACACAGTGTTAAATACAAAGAACACACCATCGGCACCAGCAAATTCCTGGGGTAACAAGGGGATTGGAAAATCCAACATTTCTGTTCAACTTTCATGCCTAAATTCATTGGATTGGTGTCTATTAGGATCTGAAGGTGACCACAGAAACTGTGGTCTCCAGATGATACTAATATCTATGGATACTGTTTGTCTGACATCTAATTATAGACAGTCATATTATGTGCATAGATATGCATGTTCATAAGATATGAACACATGAGAGATATCAGGGGGAGAGGAACACTGTTAATAAAATTCCAATTATTGGGGCGTGGCTTGGCGCGCGGCGGAGATGGCTGCTCACTGAGGAGGCTCTGAGACACACGCGGAGGTTCTAAGCCTAACACCCGACCTACAGCTTACAAATGCCGGGCAGAAAGCTACACTGGACCCCCAGATCCCGGACACGCCGAAATTCGGCTTCAGCCAATGCCAACATAGCTGAAATCTTCAGGCACAACTCAGCAGCTCGCAGCGGGACCACGAGAAGCAAGATGATGCCGACGCCACAGGAGGAAGGAGAGAGCGAGGACTCGATGTCAGCTACCGAAGACATTAGCAGGGGTAAGTCCAGACCGGACCACCCGCTCACGTTTGCAGACATGTCTGTGTTTGCTGCAGACATCAAAGCTACGTTCTCAGCCACCATAACAGATCTGAAAACGAGCATGATGGTGATAAATGAAAAGATGGCGGCGGCTGAAAGTGCAGGCAGACAGAGGGACAAGGCAATTCATAAGCTGGAGATGGTATCTTCTAACCACATGCAGCACTTTATTAACATGAACAGACACATTGAAGACCTTGACAATCGAGGGAGGAGATGCAACATTAGGGTCAGGGGGATACCGGAATCAGTGGATCAGATCACCACAGCACTCCGGAGAGTCTTCAACAGCCTACTTGAGAGACAGGAAGACACAGAGATTGATTTCGTAAGAGCTCACAGAGCTCTCAGGCCTAGAGGATCTGACACTGCACCGCCTCGTGACATAATCTGCTGCTTACAGAGCTTTGCTACCAAAGAGGAGATTATGCGGAAAGCGAGACGAAATGACCAAATTATATTTAATGGTACCACGATTATGCTGTTTCAGGATCTATCACAGATCACTCTGAAGAATAGGCATGCACTGCGCCCCCTACTGGAGAAACTAAGAGCAAAGGACTTGAGATATGCATGGAGATTTCCCTTCGCCCTCACAGTCACATATAATGGCCATCAAGCTATTCTCCGCACGCCGGCTGATTTACCGGAGTTCTGTGAGTCATTGGACTTGGAACCATTGGATTTACCAGAATGGTATGAAGAATTTCTACAACCACCCTTGCTCAGGAGCCCTCCCTCCTCTCCGCTCTCCTCTCCAGACAAAAGGCTACCGAAGAAATACAAACAAAGCAGGGGCAATAGTTCCCACGCGGATACCCCGAGGAGAATGGCCGGTCCATCCAGAGCTCAGGAATGTGAATAGATGCCCCTATATCACTATGGTCCTGTCCTTAGCAAACCTGATGTTTGCAATATAATTCTTGTCACACAGGTATCCTCATCATACATATCGTCACCCATGGGTTATCTTCCCCAAGAGGGATGAACACTTTTGAAAGAATCAACCTAAGGGGTAGTTCTTACAACACCCCACAGCTTACTGCACAGCCAATATGCTCAGGATGCGGGTACTGGCACAAGCCTTGGGAAAGAATTGCCAAACCCGAGCCACACTCCTTGTTTGACTGAGGGAGTGGCAATGATTCCAGATGTGAAAGCAGATATGCCCTGGACGTGGCTCACTGTTACACCAACATCCTCCCCAAGATTCGTCGAGACTTCAGCTGAGAAGCACAAAAGTCTGCATAACTATGCGGGAATGAGGAGATTTGGTGGGGGAGGGTCGATGGGGGTGGGGGTGAGGTGCGATGGGGGGGTGGTTCTGGGGGGGGTTTGGAGGGTTTTTTTTTTTTGCCTGTGTTGCCCTAAACCGATCCAGATTGATCAGCTTTGAAATAGTTGTGCACTTAGTTTGGGGATATACCTATGGATGACAATTAATGTTACTTACCAAGATAATAGTTTGATAACATATTTGTTATAGTTATACCTGTGTGACTCATAGAGTTCATGTTTTCATGTTTAGATCCGAATTTATACATTACACATCCTGGTCGGGTGTGATCAATATAATGTCACTACTTTTATCTGTTTGAGTCACCGTGTGTGCCACGTTGAGACCGTTCTTATTTCGTTAACACAGCTCTCCAACTACTTGGAGCCTAGGTTACATCTAGCCATGGTCGCCTCCCATCGACCCCGCAAAACCTACCTGTCTCCTCCGGGAGAGAGGGAAGACATTTACATTACGTCTGGGGGCACCTCTCCTTCCGGGGCGTTTTAGTTGCTTTAGAAGAGTGACCCCCATTGTAATAACCTCCCACTGAACTTTCTTTTTATTCTCTATTCTTTTTTCTATCCCCCCTTCTTTATCTTTCACTAAGACACCTGTTTGTTTAGCGGTTGGAGGGCACCCGCTCGGATAACTAGAGAGGTTTTGTTCCTGAGCGGAGTTCCAGTGTCAAACCTCAAATAACAGTTTTGTCTTTGCAGATCCAAACTCCGGCCATCTCCTCCTCTGCCACCACCATGGTATACTCATCATTGGGGTACCGACCCCTTGTGATTTCACATAATATCAGAGGTCTAAACATCCCCGAGCGACGTTCCACCCTGTTGAGAGAACTTAAAAAAGGTAAGCCTCAGTTTGTGTTTCTACAAGAGACAAACAACATTCCCAAATTAATATCCCCGCAGTTCCCGAGAGCTTTCCACGCCACAACAGCTGACTCTAAGTCGAAAGGGGTTACGATATTGGTGGACAGAGACACACCATTTAAACTGACTGAACAATTGTGTGACCCTGAGGGAAGGTTCGTGTTTCTGAAGGGTTCATACAATGACTTTCCACTGACCTTGGCCAATGTGTACTTTCCCAATAAGTCTCACATCACTTTCTGCCAGCACATTGTAGGGAGGCTACAGGAGTTTGCCAATGGATGCATTATACTAGGGGGGGATTTTAATGTCCCCCAAATCCACTATTGGACACGTCCAACGGTAGGACTTGCATCACCTATAAAATTCTGAAAAAAATTAAATCACTCCTGCAACAACTCCAGTTGGTGGACTCCTGGCGCTTCCTCAATCCTGATGGTAGAGACTACACCCATTTCTCCGTACCGCACAACAGATATGCTCGTTTGGACTGCATATTTGTCTCTCAGAGGGATTTATCGAAAATTTCTGCTGCGAAAATAGGCGCCCAAACAATATCGGACCATGCACCTATTTCATTAACTTTAGACTTAAAGAACACATTTAGACAACAATCAACATGGAGACTGAACACGTCTTTACTGACAGACCAGACACTCCTACCAGTACTTATGAGAAACATCACTGATTTTTTCAAACACAATAACACTCCTGGGGTAGACCCCCTAATAATGTGGGAAGCGCATAAATGTACCATTCAAGGAGTTCTGATAGAGATGGGTTCTAGATGTAAAAAGGAAAGAGACGCTCAGGTTAGAAAATTATTCACCCAAATTGAGTCACTGGAACTGCTACACAAACAATCTCTCTCGGAGGCCTCAGCCAAGAGCCTCCTAGAGGCTAGGAAAGAATTACAGCAGATACTCAACGCTAAGGCCAAACGGATGCTTTTCTTTAAGAGACGGCTCTATTATGAGTCAGGCGACAAAGCTGGGAGGTTCTTGGCGAGGGCCCTGAGGGAACAAAGCTCGATTAATAAGATAGCTGGAATCAGAACTAAAGAGGGAAAGCTGGAAGTAGCTTCAGAGGCAATAGCAAAACAGTTCCATGCTTTCTACACGAAGCTCTATAACCTACCCCCACAACATAAACACCCACAAATGTCAGGGGCCAGAGCGCAAATCATACAAGATTACATATTAAACAGTGGACTCCCAACCCTGTCTAAGGAGGATACAGAGCTACTAGAAGCCCCAATCACATCAGAGGAAATTAAACAGGCCATCAAACTACTAAAATCAGGCAAGAGCCCGGGTCCTGACGGATATTCCACTACCTATTACAAATCCTTTATAGAGATCCTAACTGAACCCTTGAAAGATGCTCTGAACTCCTTATCCAGACCAAGATGCGTTACCCCGGGTTTCCTTTCAGCACACATCACAGTTATACCGAAAGATGGCAAAAACCCTGAGGAGTGTGATAGCTACCGTCCTATTTCTTTGCTGAACCTTGACGTTTGGATCAGGTGGGCTTTATGCCAAACAGAGAGGCCAGAGATAATGTAACCAAGGCACTCTTGCTAACACAGGCAGTTAGACAGCGGAAGATCAAGGGCTTTCTCCTCTCAACAGACGTGGAGAAGGCCTTCGATCGCGTAGCATGGGACTTCATGCTGGCGGTCTGTGGAAGGGTGGGTTTAGGACCAAGCATGCTGAATTGGATCTCGGTCCTTTATCAGGACCCGACAGCAGAACTAAAAATAAATGGTATCCTCTCAGAAAAAGTATATATTAAAAATGGGACTAGACAGGGCTGCCCCTTATCATCCCTATTATTTATTCTCTCACTAGAGCCCTTTATCAAAACAGTACAAAATAATACTGCAATACAGGGTTTCCAGATTAAAAATAGAGAGTACAAAATAGCCGCATAAGCGGACGATTTATTGTTTTTCTTAACAAAACCGACCACAACGCTCCCTAACCTGCTACAAGAATTCACACACTATGGATACGTATCCAATTTGAAAATTAATTACACAAAGTCAGAGGCTCTGAACCTCTCCCTACCAGACAGCCTGCTCACCTTGACGCAGGCTAACTCGACGTTTAAGTGGGATAAGACCAAACTAAAATATTTGGGGATATGGCTTACGCCATCTTTAAAATCTGCCTTCGAGAGAAATTTCGTGACCTTCCTTAAAAACTGCTCGAAAGATCTAACAAATTGGAATGAGAAGTTCTTTTCTTGGTTCGGTAGAGCGGCTATAGTAAAAATGGTTATATTGCCCAAATTCCTGTATCTAACCCGCTCGTTACTGATAGAGATCCCTCAGAAATTTTTCAAAGAACTTAATACATTGGTCACGAGATTTCTCTGGCAACATAAAAAACCCAGAATCAAACTAGCCTCCCTGGTCAAACCCAAAGACCTAGGAGGAATTCAATTCCCGAACTTTCGCCGGTACTATCAGGTCTCACACATAACCAGAATCATAGACTGGCATTGCCATGATTCTTTGAAGGACTGGGTCACACTGGAGACAACGCTGGCCATGCTTCCGCTTAAATACTTACCTTGGTCCTCCTTCAAAAGACTACCTCACGCCATCCGGACACACCCGATCACTGGCACGACGTGGAAGACTTTTAACTTGTTAGCTAAACATAAAAAGCTGACCACAATACCTAGCCCTTTAACGCCCTTGACAGACAACCCTGACTTTATTCCAGGTCTACATAACCCGACTCTCAAGACGACTCCGGCGGGTGATCCCCTACTGGCAGGAGACTGCTATACTGAAAACAAATTTAGAGACTGGTTGTCCTTTAAGACAGAAATAAACCGGCCCCAATTGAAACAATGGACATACTTCCAGATAAGAAGTTACTTAGGTAACATTAAGGATCCTCAAACACTACCCAGATCCCTGACGGCCTTGGAGTCAGTATGTCGAGAGGGGATTCCAATTGACAAGGCCACCTCTGTTGCATATGCGTGGTTGAATCGCTCGGGGGCGGATACGTCAGACGGGCACAGGAGGAGATGGTCGGAGGAACTTGAAATGGAGATCACAGACAAGCAATGGAGGTACGTTGCTACTCTAGCGCATAAATGTTCCATAAGCACAAAATTGCAAGAGACAAATTACAAACTCCTGAGCCATTGGTATAGTACACCTGACAAATTACACAAATGGGACATACAAAAACCGGACACATGCTGGAGATGTCTCTCAGAGAAAGGCACACTAGCCCACATATGGTGGTACTGCTCCAAAATTGAACCATACTGGAATGAAGTAAAGACTTTAATTAAAAAAATTACAGAGACTAGAGTGGAGCTGACCCCAGCATGTTGTCTACTACATCTGTCCAATTCCTCTCTTAAATGCTACAAACGCTCATTGACGATTCATCTCCTCAATGCAGCTAAATCCCAAATTCCTCTACATTGGCTGTCTACTTCTACTCCCTCTGTCAGGGATTGGCTGTCGAAAGTTAGTGAAATTCATGAAATGGAAGACACATTGGCCCAAGACAAAGGCCACATTGAACGATTCCACAAAAACGTGGCAACCTTGGCTGATATTCAAATACTCTGCAGATTTCCCTACCTGAATTATGGGAGGGGAGGACACTGGAACATTGGGTGGGTGCCTTCCCTCTGTACCTTATATGTCTCCTTTACCCTATATCCTCCTACTCTCCTCTTACTTACCTTCTTCATTAAATTTTCTACCTTGTTCCTTTCTTGCTGACCTTTAACTCACCTCTTCACTGGAATATACCTATTTTACATGTACTTCTCCCTTATGCATGAGAAAGATTGCTTTAGAGAGATACAGAAACCTCACTTATACATGTCATCCATACTCAGTGTTCTGAATACTTGAAAAGATGTTTCTGACACAATGGATAACACAGTGTATACAGAAATCTTATAACTCATATAGACACAAAGTTAACTCAGTGGAAATAACCTTAGACCCTCGGTGTTTGATAATTATTGAGATCTTTGTACGAGCTTTACACTAACAGTTTATTATGTAAATGACGAAAAGTACGCAGTTGCACCTGCGAAATTTGCATTATACAGTGCATTTCTATGTTTCTTTCTTTGTTTCAATAAACTTGAAATGACATAAAAAAAATTCCAATTATGGTCTTAGAGAAGAACTTTACAATATCTGCATCTTTAGGATGTCTGTTTAACTGGTTCCTGACTGGCGCACGCTGATGTACGTCAGCAGAATGGCATGGCTGGGCAAATGGGCATACCCGTACATCCCTTTAAATTTGCCGCCGTGCCATTGCGTGCGTGCGCCGGCCAGGAGCTCCATGAGTTGGGTCGCAGGTCTTGCGGATTTGATCGCTGCGGGGATACCAGTGATCGCCTCATGAAGAGGAAGAACGGGGAGATGCTAATGTAAACAAGCATCTCCCCGTTCTGCCTAGTTACAGTGTCACTGATCTCCGATCCCTGTGATCGGGAGCAGATATCAGTGACATGTCACACGTAGCCACGCCCCCCTACAGTTAGAAACACTCCCCAGGACATACTTAACCCTTACACTGCCACCTATTGGTTAACCCTTTCACTGCCAGTGTCATTTACACAAGAATCAGTGCATTTGTATAGCACTGATTGCTGTATAAATGACAATGGTCCCAAAAATGTGTCAAAAATATCCGATGTGTCCACCATAATGTCGCAGTCATGATAAAAATCGCTGATCGCCGCTATTACTAGTAAAAAAAAAATTATTAATAGAAATGCCATAAAACTATCCCCTATTTTGTAGACGCTATAACTTTTGCACAAACCAATCAATAAACGCTTTTTGCGTTTTTTTTGGGGGGGATATTTATTATAGAAGAAAGTAAAAAATAATGTGTTGTTTTCAAAATTGTCACTATCTTTTTATTTATAGTGCAAAAAATAAAAACCGCAGAGGTGATCAAATACCACCAAAAGAAAGCTCTATTTGTGGGAAAAAAAGGACATCAATTTTGTTTGGGAGCCACGTCACACGACCGTGCAATTGTCAGTTAAAGCGATGCCGAATCGCAAAAAACACATTGGTCAGGAAGGGGGTAAATTCTTCTGGGGCTGAAGTGGTTAAAAAAAGTATTTTATATAGGTGCTGAAGACAATATGCTTCCTATAGAATGTACATAGGGCAATATGGTAGCTGTATATGAAAAGTACAGCCATTTTATTTAAGAAGAGATGCAGGTTAAGTCATTTTTGTATATTTTTGCATTGCTTTGCTTTTCCAGCAATGATGTACACGGAGGCAACTACATTAATATTTCGTTTGCAAAAGCACTGTGTATCATTAGCAATTCCAATTATTAAAAAAATACTTGTTTTTACCTTTGCCACCCTTCATTGCATCTCAGTGCTGATGATCTCCTGTAGCCCTTTTGCACCTAGTACATGCGTGCATGCAGTCTTGCAAGGGCAGCATGTCATTCATCAGGGCTGGTTTCCTGATGCTGACAAAACTGGAACATACCTGCCTAATTAATAACATCTGTTAAGACTTATGTAGCAGGGTGACAATTCAGGACACATTTGGGAGACAGGCGCAGAGTTTCGTTACCCTGTCACAGTTAATATGTTTAAATAGGACCTTTATAGCAGGTTTACCAAGTAATTCAAAAAATTTAAATAAAAATAAAAATAACAGGTTTACAAACACTATAACTCTTGAAATTGCATTATTATACAGGATTTATATAGCGCCAACAGTTTGCGCAGTGCTTTACAACATGAGGACAGACAGTACACTTACAATACAAATCAATACAGGAGGGATCAGAGGGCCCTGCTCGTTAGAGCTTACAACCTAGAAATTAAAATTGTATGTAAATATTTAGTGATTGGGTCCACATATACTTTATTTCTTTGGTCAACCTATCTTTAAAAAAGACGAAAACAAAAAAAATTAAGCATAGATGGTTGACCTTAAAAAACATTCTTACTATTTATTACTTCCTAATATCATTGTGGTAATAATCTACTTGTAGGATGCATTTTATTTTACAGTTTAAATCTTTAATTAAATCATCCCAAAATTGTTGATTTTGAATGTGGTAGGTGACTGGAATAGGCATTTAGAAAACTATAGCACAAGGCAGACCTTTGGATCTCATAAGCCTGGATTAATTAGAAGACTTTCAAAGATACATTTGCGTTTACACACAGTGTTTCATCATTACCTCTACCCCATAATAGTTGTTGACAGAGAAAGCTTCTTTAATAACTTTCCCTAATCTTAGTTTGACAGTTTTAGTCCAAAATAAGGCTTTGGAAAAAAAAAATCTTAGTGGCCAGGAATTTGTATGTGTTTTTTGTGATATTATATTTATTGCTCCTTCATCCATATTTACATAAATGTAAAAATAAAACATATTACTGACAGGAAGCAGCGTGCCAGTAACTATCAGACAGCTTCAGATCATCTTTCAGTGTACATGCTGCCAGTCAAGTGTTACTGTACTAGGTGCAGTAAATGAAAATTAAATTCTTAAAACCCTGTGAAACTGTGATGAAAAAACTCTAACAGGTAATGCTGTTTAATGGAGTGTAAAAGCACACTCCACTGACTGCCTAATTTACCATCATTGGTTACATGGACGCCTTTATGCAATGATGTGGAAAATATATAGGTACAGTATGAAACAATTTTTGAAGAGATACAATAGGTACAATAGCTGTAGTTCTTGATATTATATACTGTAACTGACTGCATATACATGAAACAGCTTTATGATAACCTATTCTTCTCTCTGTTGGTTTTAAGGTTCGATTATCAGATGATGGGGGAGAGGAGTGCCCGCTCTGCATGATGGACGTGTAGTGCAGAAGCTCCGTGTCAACTCTGGGGATTCTATATCCATGGTGGGACCCGCACAGAACCGAAGCCCTCTCCATGATCCTTAGACTCCCTGGAACTTACATCGATGACCAGGCACCGTAAAGAGTCACTCGCTCTCCAGAAATTGGTGGTTTTTTTCCTGACCAAACCCCGGGGCCCACACCAAGATGGTGGAGGGAGAAAAAGTGGGCTGGCTGCCGCCAGTGCTCTAGTGGCCGCAACATTTCCTCTCTCTCTGCTGCAGCTGAAGCTTATATGGGCCAGTCGGCTGAATACAGTAGCTCTCCCTCTCTCTCACCCAGCATCAGGAGCTTGTTAAAACAAGGCCCAGGAGAGACTCAGGAGATGACCATGCTGACTCCTGTGGTGAAACAGATGCTGCAGGGAGTGAGGCAAATATTACACAGCAATCTTAAAGGACATGTTGTGGTCACTACACTCTTCATTCCAACAAGACATGCAAACTTGCTTCTTCAGAGTTTCCACCGAGTTGTAAGATTTGGGAGATAGAGTTAACAATCTGGAAGATGGCGTAAGTGGAATACTTCTTTCAATACTATGGTCAATGCTCACGACCAACATAGTGAAGATATAGAATGGTTACAATCTAAGGTTGCTGACCTGGAAGACCGCTCCCAGAGGAACAACCTGAAGAATAGGGGTACCCCTGAATCTGTTTCGCTATTGCAATTACCTCACTATTTACGGGACCTATTTAAGGCAGTGATCCCACAGCTTTCATCTGAAGACCTCACCATAGATAGGATACATAGAATCCCCAAGCCATCCTTCCTACCACAGGAGATACCCAGGGATGTCTTAATGCTCATCTATTACCATCAAGTTAAAGAATGTATCCTGACTGCGTTCCTCAAAAAGACTGTGTCCCTGAGCAAGCTATCTCTCTACAGGTTCTTCTGGATCTTTCTGCTCACACCCTCCAAACCCACAGAAACCTAGCAACCATCACTAAAGCTCTCCGCAATCATGAAATTCCATATCAATGGAAAAACCCTGAAAGGCTGAAAGTCACCCAGGAGTGTAATACAATGCCTGTTGGCTGTATGGAAGAAGGCATCGCATTGCTCAAGACATGGAATATTATTCCTGTACATTCTCTGCATCCTGGCTCGGTGAGATCGAATTCTTACAGCTACCAAGTGTGGAAGAAGATCTCCCACAAGAAGCCTACACATCCTCCACAGGCTATGGGTCCTAATATATGAGGTACTTATTATTATCACCTAATTTCCTCTGGAGGTGGTACCACCCTGGTCTTGTGTTTTTCACCTTTTCCCCCTGTTGCTTAGGCAGCTTGCCTGCCCCTGGTTCGTCACTGAACCTTACCTTTTTCTGTTCTGTTCTCTGCTTATAGGGGAGCACCATGCTCCTCTGTTGTATCTCAGTTTATTTCTCCTCAGACTATTTTTTGTTTGGCTCGCAGAAGAATTCCCACTTGTTGTCTACTTCCTTACATGGGCACTAGCTCACCTTGTTTCCTGTTGCCAAATCTTGTTCAACATATTGTTATGTGCATATTTGTTACACAACTTGATATTCACCATAGCCAGTCCATGTGAGCTCTATCGCTCATAAAGATCTTCCATTGGTATGATCCTTAAGTTTCTTTCAATTAATACCCAAGGCATAAACCATTCAGCTAAAATACTTTCCCTTTGGAAGGAAGCTATCGCATTCAAAGCTGCTGTTTTAGTTGCTCATGAAATGGACTTTCAGGCCTCTGCAGCTCCAAGTGTTTCCACAAGGACTTCCCCCACTTGTTTACAGCCAACTACTCCTCAAAGAAAAGGGGTGTCCTAATAGCTGTTAAAAACTCAGTTGCATTTACACTACACTCTTCCTTTATTGATGAAGGGGGTTGTGATATAATCCTGATTTGTAATATTAACCACTTACGGACCAGAAGGATTTGCCGCCTAATGACCAGGCCATTTTTTATGATATGGCACTGCTTTAACTGACAATTGCGCGGTTGTGTGATGTTGTACCCAAACAAAATTGACGTCCTTTTTTTCACACAAATTAAGCTTTCTACTGGTGGTTTTTGATAACCTCTGCGGTTTTTATTTTTTGCACTGTAAACAAACAAAAAGTGACAATTTTGCAAAAAAAGCAATTTTTTTTACTTTTTGCTATAATACACATGCCCCCCAAAAATATAAAGAAACACATTTATTGATCAGTTTAGGCTGATATATATTCTTCTACATATTTTTGGTAAAAAAATTGTAATAGGCATATATTGATTGGTTTGTGCAAAAGTTATCATATCTACAAACTATGGGATAGATTTAGGGACTTTTATTATTTTTTAATTGCTTTTACTAGCAAGGGTGGTGATCTGTGATTTTTAGTGGGCTGCAACATTGTGGCAGACAAATCTGACCCCAAATTACACTTTTTTGGGACCAGTGACATTATTACATTGATCATTGATATAAAAATGCACTGATCAATGTAAAAAAGTGACACTGGCAGGGAAGGAGTAACACTAGGGGGCGATCAAGGGGTTAAGTGTGTTCCTTGGGTGTACTCTAACTGTAGGGGGGATGAGGTACCAGGGACATGACAGAGATCATTGTTACCAATCACTGGGAACAGTATATCTCTGTCATGTCATCTGCAGAACGGGGATCCACTTGTTTACATTGGCAGATCCCCGTTCCGCCTCTGTACTAGGCAATCGCGAGTCGCCGGTGGACATCGAGTCTGCCCAACAATCAGGCACGCTCACAGGTACAGTGATTCATGCAGGAGAGCCGACCTCTCACCTTATAACGATGGTGGCTGGTCGGCAAGTGGTTAATGGAACTCGCTATACCATCGTAGGAGTATATGCTCCAAACTCTCACCCGGGTTGTTTTCTACATAAATTGTTTGTTAGATTACTTAACGTTAAGAGTGGTAACCTTATAGTGTTTGGAGACCTTAATTTGGTTGTGCACCCCACTCTGGACTCATCCACGGGTTGAGGAGCTCGCTGCTTTTACATGCTCCCTCTTCTGCTTGCGGAGGATGTTGCCTTAATGCATGCGTTGTATTCCTTACTGTTTCAGAGGAGAACTCCTGCCCACCCATTCGAATATGGCAATGTAACAAAAAACGTCTCCAAGAACCTGCCTTTAACGGTGTGCACTCTCCCTCACAACACTACATCCGACACTGATGTTTTTAGCGTATGGAATGCCCATAAGGGTATTCTTATCTAACTAGGTGCCAGGGACAGGAAACGCAGGGACCAAAAAACTTGCCTCCATCCACCTGTTAGAATCACAAAACAAAGCCTCTACCACTGCCACCACAGCCAATAAGCTTGCTAAGCTTAGAATAGAATTGAAAACCCTTTTTAATGAGAATCATGATAGACTGCTGCGGCAACTTAAACTCAAATACTATTCCAAACATAATATAGTTGGTAAATTTTTAGCCTCCTGCCTGAAAGCTCAGCACACTAAATTCAGAATCCCTTACCTGCACCATATTACCACCAGGAAAAATATAGTGAACACCCAGGAAATGGCGGACACTTTTGCAGAGTACTATGCCTCACATATAATCTGGCTGAAGATCCCAATACTCCCCAACCATTACCGTCTGTGAGCTCCGCCTTTCTTGACCACCTTCATCTCCCCTCTCTAGCTCCCTCAGATCTGGCTGACCTCAATCATATGTTCACGGCCCAGGAAATTCTCTGTGTCATCAAATTCCTACCCAAAGGTAAATCCCCTGGCCCTGATCGGTTCACCAATGAATACTATCACATTTTTTGTGAGTATCTAGTTCCTAGTCTCCTAGTATTGTTCAATTTTGTGATTGAGAAAGCTGCTTTGCTATCAGAGATGCTGAGGAGTACATCGTAACCCTCCCCAAACCAGGGAAAGATCATGATTCCACTGAAAATTTTAGACCAACCTCTCTTCTCAATTCAGACGTAAAACTATATGCCAAATTAATAGCTAGACTTCTATCAAAACTCATGCCCAAACTGGTACAGGCTGATCAAATGGGATTCATAACGGGTAGGCAAACGTTTGATGCCACCAAACAACTATTGAATATAATTATTCATGTGGAACTTGGTCGAACGTCTTCTCTTCTTCTTTCTATTAATGCAGAGAAGGCTTTCAACCGAATACACTGGGGTTATATACGCCAAGTCCTAAATCGATTTGGATTCCAGGGTCGGATACTCTCGGCTGTGCTTGCCCTATGCTCAAACCCATCGACTCAAGTGTATACTTCCAGTCTTCTATCAAAACCATTTAATATCACTAATGGTACCTGCCAGGGATGTCCTTTTACCCCCCTGATTTTCAATCTGATGATTGAGCCCTTAGCCGAGAGCATCCGCTCCCACCCTGATATAGATGGTTTCCATTTGGCAGGATGGGCGCATATTGTGAACCTATTTGCTGATGACATGATACTTATGTTAACTAGACCCGAGGTTTCCCTTATGCTCATGATATATTATTTTAATTTAACTTGCTCTCATATAATAAGGTCAATTTCAGTAAGCCTCTAATTCTGAACTTGGACATACCTCACCATAGACAAAAATGACTGCAAGACCACCTTCCCTACACCTGGTCTGAAAAGAGTATCCCCTTTTTAGGAGTGCATTTAACCTCCTCAACAGCCTCGATTGCTAATGTGAACTATAAACTGCTTTTAGCAAAATTGAGCAAGGAACTTAATAACATGGCAAAAGTAGAGTTGGGCAGATTGGCAGCCTTTAAAATGCTTATTCTCCCTCAATTTTTGTACATGTTTAGGACACTGCATATACCAACTGGCGGGCAATACCAATCTCTAACCTACTTATCACCACTAAAGCATCTGTGTTAGCATGAAGAGAGCTATGCATCACCACCATTTCTTCTGCACAAGCCCAGCAAATGCAGTACCCCATCACCACTCTGCAATGTTTAATCGCAGACCTCTCTACCCTCGATTGGATGCATTATGGAATGCAATGGGTCAAGGATACTATGCCTGATGGTAACCCCATTGACCCTAGTTCACTTATACGGAAATGTAACCTACCACATAAATGGTATTTCACACTAGCGCGCATAAAGCAATTTGTATTTTCTTAGCCTCCCCCTCCATTGTTCTTACATTTCTAAACTATGGAGCATCTTTATCTAAACAAATAAACCCCAAAAGGGTATTTCATTAATATACAACTTAATCCACGATAAAACTACCTTTAGCGAGAATAACCACCTAACCAAATGGGAAGCAGACCTGGGCTCTACGTTTTCCGAATCCCAGTGGCAACAAGCAATACGTGCCATGTACAATGTTACTCACTGTGTCACACATTGGGAATTGGCCCTGAAAATAAATGTTAGATGGTATCTCACACCCTTTAAACTAGCAAAGCTTTACCCTGACAGCTCAGCACTTTTTTGGAGAAGTTGTGGTCTAACGGGTAACCTATTATATTTTGTGGTCTTGTAAAAGTATCCACAGCTTCTGGAGAAAGATCTTTTAAATTATATCAGAAATTTCAGGAATCCTAAGGGCCCCCAATCCTGGCCTTGCCATACTAAATATTGGTCTAGATTCTTTCCCTATTTTGTATCATAATGTCATAGCTAACTTGTTGTTATCTGCAAAATTAACCATCACACATAAATGGAGAACAGATCTTGCCCCTAACCATTCGGAAGCTGTGAATACGACTTGGATTCACTATTCCTATGAAAGAGTGATTTCTATATATGCTGACACCCTTCCAGCCTTTGAAAAAAGGTGGAAGCCGTGGATTGATTGGTTAAACAATTGAGATAACCACTGTCTTGTAGTACAACCCTGGTTCTTCTGTGTTTTGCGTAGCCACTTATATATAATTTGTTGTTATTTTGACATACTCTATATCCAACCATCTTATTTGAGCATAGGCTGTTTTTGATATGTTTTACAAGTTGGATTGAGTTTATGTTGTCTTTTGATTCAGACAGTACTCGACTACCGCATTCTAGAGGCTGCGTTCGCAACTCTTGTATGTCAAAAGTTGTGTTCTTTTTGTAACATCAATAAAAAATATTGAACCATGATTATCAGATGATCTGCCAACAACCACTATGTATCTAACTATAGGGTTCATGTTTGCAGAATCATACACCATCTGAGTCTATTGTTAATTAAAAATAAAGGGATGCAAACAAATGCAATATACATCAAACTCTGGCATCTGCATCAATAATTTGAGACAAATAAAAAAAGTTAGTTTTCTATTTACCTACCTAAATATTTGTAGGTCTGATACCTTGATACATGTGATACTCACAAATATAAGTACATACAGCCGGGAAAACTGTCTTGCAAGGCAGAACCAGCAAAGAATGGTGTCACTTGCCTAACTGTGCAGTTTGGTTTCAATTATGGTGGCAATTCAATAAAGTTGCTGTGCCATCCTTCTGGCGTTAATCCCTCTTGTTATTACATTGAAGCAAATTCATGAAGTGTCTGTGACACTTTTGGTTCTGACTAGGGCTCATGCGCAAATTCGGGTATCTCTGGTTTTTATCTTATGAAAGTGGAGCTAAATACAGTAAGACCAACTTTCTTTCTACATACAAAGAGAGACTCTGACACAAATAGATTTTGCAAAACTGTCTCATATGTATTCTAAAAGTGGTGCAGCATGAATCAAATTCAAATACAAGTTTTAGACACTTACAAATTTTGGTGGACTCTGTGCCACTTTTAGAGCACACATGGGACACTTTCACAAAATCTGTCTGCACCAGTCTTTATGAATTCCAGTGTCTGTTTTTAGCTGCTAGTCTGAACATCTGCGTTTTATTTTCTCAAGCTCAGAATATAGGCCAGTAATAGAAAATAACTGCCGCCATGGTGTTCATACAAATGTGCTAAATTAAATGGTATTATTGCAAGTCCACATCTTGGCACATAAGCTATAAGAAAAACTAGTAAAGTTAGGCTTCCTCTGGGCTGGCCAGGCAGTGAAATCTGACTTGTTCTGAGATGTGAATTTCTATGGTGCTAAGGAGGACATTGCTTTTTTCTTTTCGTTCTTTTTTTTAAGATAAACATTTAACCTTCATCATTCATTATGTTCCATGCTTACAATAGAGACACATCAAGTACTAAATAGCAAAGTTTCCCTAACCCAACCCTTTGTGGGGGGACTACTAGGGCTGACTTAAAAGGTCAGCCTTATCATACACTATTTCTACACAAACCATATTGTAATTTAATGTTATTAAAACATTACCTTTGCTTTTCAATCTTCAGCTACTGTAGTTTTCTATAAAAATGTATGCAATATGGCATCCTCTACACTGTTGGTATACAGAACACCCCCAGAAATGCTATTTCCTATTTGTATTATTGTCTCACTAATTTTCCAAGAAGTCTGCACTAAGATACAAGTGAAAATTTAGCCACACTCTGCAATATAAACTTTGATGAGATACTCCCCGGGGAATACAGATAATGAATATCTTCTCAACAGGACACGAAAAGTGCACCAACTGATTACAATGAACCATCCCCCTCATTCTAAGTCACTATCAAAAGGACATTGTGGAACATACAGCCTTTTCTTCTGAGCAGAAGAAAGTAGGAATTGCAACAACATTTGGCAAAATTGCAATGCAATTGCAATGTACATTGATCAGCTAAATTACTAAATTACCTAAGTTACCTTTTTAAGGATAGGGCTACTCACTTTTGTCCCCCATATTACAGAAGTATTTTAGACCAGATAGGAATACACTGTTCTATACCAGGCTGCAGAAAGCCACTAAAAAAAGAGCAGAGTGATGCCAGGGCAAAGCAACGGTATCATTTTATTTACCTTCAGCAGCATATACGGTACATACCTTCCTTTAACTCATTATTATTATTAATATACAGGTTTTATATAGCACCAACAGTTTGTGCAGTGCTTTGCAACAACTCATCTGCCACTTTGTGCAGCAATCGGGAATAATGTAAAGTCCCTGGTAAGCTATGAGTCATGTGTCACAAAATGTGACCTTCCCTTGTGCTGGCTGGCCTAAATCTGTACAATGGAGTAAATGACATGCTTCTCTATATCCAGAAGTACCATGGCCCCTGGTGGTCAATGAAGTGGGGTTTTGGAGATATTAAGAATAGGCTAGGAAAAAGTGAGGGAATAAAGCAAATCTGTTATTTTGCCCAAAATGGCCAAAGCACATGCTTACGTTAAGCTCTCTTCTCAAACAGGCCCGGAAAAGGCACAATGCAGACATGAAAATGGAGTTTAAGTGTTTAAGTCAGGCCATAATCATGCTCTAAATTTTTATTGAGCTGCAAAGTAAATTTGCAAAGTTTCTTGCCCTGCTATTAGACAGCTGGTTGTTTTTAATATTACGTAATAAAATATATTACTCACAGCATTTGATCAAATGTATTGAAAAAAGGAATAGTTGAATTTAAACTAAACAGATACAGACTTAATACGTAAAACATATCATTCTGTGTGATGATTTAATCATTTCTCATCCTTAGTGGGGTGAAAACATTTCTTACAAAATTATTAATTTCAAATGTCTTAAGCAAGACGAGTAGTCTGATAACAAATCCCATGGCATTTGCTATGTATCTTGTAGATAAGTAATGGAATGCACTTTGTTAGAAACAGATGTATTGTATGCAGTTAACTTTTGCACATGAACTGTAATATTGTTGAATTCCAGTCCTACAAAACATTCTTTAAAGTGTATCTTTAGGCAAAACTTTTTTTTCAGTTTAGGGAATGGGTAAAATCCCTATTTGTTTATTTGTTGCTGTCTGTGTCCTGTTGGGGAGATTCCCTTTAACTTTCTGTCATAAAGACACAACAGGACGTGAGAATAAATGTGTACAAGTAAGGGAAACTCCCCTCTAATGCCCCGTACACACGGTCGGATTTTCCGACTGAAAATGTGTGATAGGACCTTGTTGTCGGAAATTCCGACCATGTGTAGGCTCCATCACACATTTTCCATCGGATTTTCTGACAAACAAAGTTTGAGAGCAGGATATAAAATTTTCCGACAACAAAATCCGTTGTCGGAAATTCCGATCGTGTGTACACAAATCCGACGGACAAAGTGCCACGCATGCTCAGAATAAATAAAGAGATGAAAGCTATTGGCCACTGCCCCGTTTATAGTCCCGACGTACGTGTTTTACGTCACCGCGTTTAGAACGATTGGACTTTTCGACAACTTTGTGTGACCGTGTGTATGCAAGACAAGTTTGAGCCAACATCCGTTGGAAAAAATCCTAGGATTTTGTTGTCGGAATGTCCGAACAAAGTCTGACCGTGTGTACGGGGCATTAGACAACTGTCACTGTATCTAGTATTCCTGTTGAAAGATTTCCTACTAATCTTGTTCTATTGGAAATGCTCTCACTCTTAGTCCAGATGACAATAGTCTCTAAAACAAACATAGGGAATGAATATCAGCACTGTCACACTTTGACAATTTTGCAGTCGTGCAACACTGTACCCAAACTAATTTTTTTATCATTTTCTTCCCACAAATAGAGCTTTCTTTTGGTGGCATTTGAGCACCAAAGGGGTTTTTATTTTTTGCTAAACAAACTAAAAAAGACCGACATTTTTGAAAAAAAAAATTTTTCTTCATCTCTGTTATAAAATGTTGTTTTCTCCTTCACTGATGGGCACTGTTGAGGCTGCACTGACGGGACTGATGGGGACTGATGAGAAGGCACTAATCTGTAGAATTGATGGGCACTGATAGGTGGTACTGATATGCAGCACTGATGAGCACCTATAGGCAGCACTGATATGCAGCACTTGGGCACTGATAGGTGGCACTGATAGGCGGCACTGATGGGCACTGACAGGTGGCACTGATTGGCACTGACAGGTGGCACTGATGGGCACTAATAGATGGCACTGATTGGCACTAATAGATGACACTGATAGGCAGCACTAATGATGAGGTACTGATTGGCATCTGACATGGGCACTGATTGGCATCTGACATGGGCACTGACAGGCTTACTGAGGGGCACTGATTGGCACCTCGATGAACACTTTGGTGGGCACTGACTGGCACTTTGGATGGCACTGACTGACAGCTGATGGGCCCTTTTGGCAGCTCTGGTGGCACCTCTGATGGGGCTGAGCTGATAATCAATGCGCTGATTATCAGCCCAGACCCCTCTCTGACTGGAGAGCCACCGATCAGCTCTCTCTGTCAGCATGAACTGAAGAAAGCCGCTTATTGGCACTTCCTGGTTATACGCTGTGATCAGCTGTGATTGGTCACAGCTGATCACATGGTAAAGAACCTACGTCAGAAGCTCTTTACCTAGATCAGAGTTGCGGTGTATCAGAGTGACACACTACAACACCGATTGCCTGCTGTGCTCCCCTGCGGGCGCGCGATCACGGCTTATCCTGCTGGATGTCATATGATGCCCAGTCAGGATAACAGAACCACCGCCCGGCCGCCATTCTCCTATAGGCCGGGAGGGAAGTGGTTAAATAACAAGGCTAGGCTGAAATGTTTAATAGAAAAAGTGCACATGCTGGAGCTTTACTAAAAGAATTAGGATAATGTACAGTATACAACAGTGTAAACAGCAGGACTGTTTATCAGAGATAATAGGCCTAACTGGTGCATGCTTAATGTTTATTTTAGTGATGGAGATATGTTGAATGTAAGTGATATTATGTGAGGTGGTTTAGGTGGACACTGTGCTGACAGTTTCTTTTTTTTTTCAAAATATGCAGCAGAGTGCTGCCAACAAAATAACAGATGGCCAGTAACAAGTAATTGCTCTACTTTGAGCACCCAAAACCTATAAAAAAAAACTCAATCAACATAAAAAGCAAACTTTGAAATACCACTCTTGAAACAAAAGCCCACTTTTTTTTTTTAAAGGAAAGCCTTGCAGCATACAAAAATTAATCTACAATAAAGGCTATATCAAAATAAAATATAATCCAATATACCCCCAACATAAATGGAAACCACAAAGTATTTCTCCCCCCTCAAAACAGAAGCATTGCAGCAAAAAATAAAAAGTTTTCTATGGACAGTACAGTAGCTAAGAATGACCACTGAGCTCAAATCAAACACAAAATAAACACAAAATAAAATGAAAAAAATACCCTTATACTAAAAACAACCAACAAATGCAGCAAATGGGCTGATTGCACAAAAAGGTAGCAATCAAAATTAAAAGTACAGTTTCGACAATGGAACTTACACCTACATTTTTGCATTATATATGCACAGACACCTGTTATGTAATGCCAGACGTACTGTAGACTATGTTAGTTTCATAAACGTACTTTTTTTTGTAACAGTTGGTACATCTACCTTAATCCTTGTAATACTTTGCCTTCATGGATAAAATTACTGTCTATCTTTTTTTGTCCTCCATTGTGGGGGGTTTTACTTACCTACAAACGCTTACAATACACCACAAGGCACCATGGCTGCCTTGTGATCCCCTCTTTTATAGTGAGGAGGCTGGCTTATACAAAAGTTTCCTTATTAGCCCTTCTAAGTCTGCTGGCCATAGTTCAAAGACTATGCAGTACTTTATGGTTTTAAAAAATTCTCCCAGGCAAATCTGCACATAAATTAGCTGAGCCTGCATTCTCAAACCGTACGATAGATCCCATGGAAGTAGCATACTCAAACCTAAATCCTACCCACCTCTTTCTGTGGCCTAGAAGGAGATGTGGCACTTCATTGCATCCCTATACTATTACTCTGTATTATAACATTTGACATATCATGTAATAACTGAAACCAGGCTATGGAGCCTTCATGCTCTCTTTTCTACTGTTTAGAGCTGATTTAGATTTTATTTGTGTTTAATGGCATTGCTGTTCAGACTGTTCTGCCCTACCTGTATCAGTAAACACAAGTTGATTTGCTCCACAATGGCCTCTTCTCTTTAAACACCTTTTCCTTTTTGCATGTCATTAATCAATATGCCCCTATTCATTATTCAAACCAACAATTTGATTTTAATTAATGTATCTTATTGGGGATTGACAGCATTAAGCAGAGGGAGGAACCAAGTTGGGAGCTTTTCCAGTGGTTTAAATGGGAGATTTCAAAGTGTTCTTTTAGGGATAAAATCCTCCAATATGTTCTAAAAAAAACCTCCTACCTGGTGAGACATCTACAATATATATCAAAGCTCATCCACTGTCTCATCTTTATTTGTAGAATGATATTTGTACTTCAGGTATAAATAAAAAAAAATAGCCACAGACAAAAAAAAACATACCAGGTTACCTGTCATAGACTGGTGCAACCAGAACTGTGTGCACTGCAACTGACTGAACCAAACACGTGTAAAGTGAAAAAAATATAATGTATTATAAGAAAAATAAATAAAAAAAAGTAAACAAACCTCCAGTATGACAAACAGTGAACAACCAGCAACCAACCCCAGTGACACACAATAAATAACTGCCTAAACCAAAAGTATATACAGGAGTAATATGTAATTGTAAATGAGCCAGGGTCATACACGGAATATCAAGAAGATTGGGCTGGGAACAAGACAGGACAGGGAGAGGGTAACAGGAGACAGGGGGAACAGGCGGAAGGAATCAGGCAGGGGTCCAGGAATGGATACAGGGTCACAGAAAAAGAGGATAGCAGGATAACAGGATACAGGGTCAGGATTAGGATACAGGATCACAGACTAGCAAACACAGGTCAGGGCTCAAGGAACAATACCAAGGCAAATGTGTGCAGCATCTGTCAGGTATGTATACACACCTCCTGAAATCAGTCTCAGGTCACACCTGATTGCAGGAGACAATGTCAGCTCCAGACTGCTGGGAAACACCCGCTAGTGGACACCAGTACTGCGGCCCATAGATCTGACAGTGCTACCAGCAGGTGAAACCTTTACTGACATTACATTTGGGTGTGTTTGATATTAAGCTATTGGTAATTTGATTATTATCAAAGCTGGTTGTTAATTTTTTTCCAAAAGAGTCATTATTTACCGACTAGAACCCAAATGCCGTGTTACTCAATACAAGTAACACATGCCACACACTTTAATATTACTGCACATATGACCCAATATTACTTTGAATAAGCAATCAAATTCCAGAGAAATCAAAGAAAGGTTTGCTTACATATGATTCCACACTTTAAAAGAGCATAACTTTACCTTATGCACTGAGTGAACTTTCACGTTGCAAGTGGATCCTTTATCCACTCCTTTAGTAGATAAATCCTAGACTATAGTTACAGGATCACTTACTGAATTCTTCCATAATATTTGTTAACAGTGCTTATTCTGCAGAATTCACTGAGCCTAACTGTCAGCCATTCCAGGCTGGCAGATATTCTTGGGTTGATACACTGAAGAAGAAACAAATTTCCATTGCTCAGTGAAGCTGGGTTTACATACAGTACCTAACTATGTGTGACGAATATAAAAAAATAGGAATCTCTATTAAACATTATTGAATGATTAAAGTGAACACAGCTTTACTTGACTACGTCATGTTCTAAATGACCAACAGCAATTAAGCAGTAATGGCAAAATTCCACTTGGTCTATGTCAAATACAGATAATAGGAACATGCAAACACAGACATACCTTAACTTTTAATTATCCTCAGTCTTTCAACTTAACAAAGAACACACTTGCATATAATAAAATGTGATCAATATAACTGCATTATGTGGAAGCACTGTAGTTTATAATGGTGGGATAATACAGTTTGTGAAAATACAATGCAAGCACATGCATACCTTAGATGCCTTAAGTTGATTATAAATATAATACTTTTTATAAAACACTAAAAGCCCCAGTACACAGCATTTGAATTTTTACGATTTAAGATTTTTTAAAAACAAAATGTATTCCCCTTTTAAGGTGCTAAATGAACTGTATTTTGTACATTTACATGCTTCCAACTACTTTATGAAATGATTACACTTTTCTTAATTGCCTTTAACACATTTTACATGGTAGCTCCTGTCAACCAAATAGATTTCTGGATTTTCTTTAATTAATGTGAGAGCAGCTGTGTTAACACCATTTTTGATTAACAGATCCATGATAACTCCTTATCTGTAGACAAAATGCCAAAACTCATATTTATTGGTTATTGTTGAATGATGAGTTATTAGTGATATCAATTAACTGTAGCAGTAATAGGCCCCAGTCTGCAAATGTGCACATTGTTTGTTGAAAATAAGCAATGAATACATTCAGAGGCTCTTGACTTCGAGTAATTTTTAAGAGTTATGCTTTACCACTGTGACTTTCAATCTTTTATTTTTTATACTTTTATTCATGGCTCTATAAATAATGTAAGACGCGTATCTGTAGTTTTTACTGTTTAAAAAAAATAAAGTTACAGGGCTAGCTCAAGGGGGAACATGGGCATCTCAAGCTTAACAAGCATTGGTTTGGTAAAGTGGAAAATATATGGCTTGCAGTTTCATTATTATGCCCTCACAGTTCTATCACCATGGTTCTATCACCATATATATTTCTAACATTGCAACAGCAGTGCACTACAACACAGAGTGGTGTTACACAGTTAGTTGGGTTGAAAAAGAGACAAATTCATCAGGTTCATCCAACAGGTGTTGATTTACTGAAGAAAGAGAGCATGTTCACTCTATTAACCACTTCAGCTCCAGAATGTCTTAACCGCTTCATGACCAAGGCATTTTTTACTATTTTTTTTTCAAGGGACTTTCAGAACTAGACAGTCTCCTTACAGGCTGTAGGATACATTGAGAAGTCAGTAAAGTACAATGAAATTACAAGTCTATGCAGGTCAAGTAAGAAGTCTTTACACATTTAGGTATCAAGGGCACCAATCAGCCTATCCTTTCCAAGCTTTATCAAAGGTGGTGCTTGAGGCTGATCTATAGGACAGTTTTTCATAGTAGTAGTTGAGTTTAACCATAGCGGCTACTTAAGAGGTGTTTGGAGTAAGGTTATCTCTCCAATATCTAGTTATATTGGTTTTGGCTGCCACTAGGACATGAATCACCACCATCCTATATGATGAGAGGAATTCCAAAATATAAGAGCGGAAAATCTGGGTCTGGTTGAGTTAGTATTCTGGACTGTACACAAATTTTCATAATTTTTTTACACAAACAGAGCTTTCTTTTGGTGGTTTTTAATCACCACTGTGTTTTTTGCGATATAAATGAAAAATACCGAAAGCTTTGAAGAAGAACAATATTTTTTACTTTCTGTTATGAAACATCCAATAAAATAAGATTTTTGTCAAAAATGTAGTCCATAATGTATTCTGATACATGTCTTTGGTAAAAAAAAAAAAATTCCAATCAGCGTATATTATTTGGTTTGCTTTAAAGTTATAGCATCTATAAACTATGGTATATACATTATATTCTCATTTCATGAGGCCCTAAAATGCTAGGATAGTACAACCCCCCAAATTACCCCTTTTTGTAAAGTAGACAGATAGTAAGTAGTAAGAGGCATAGTGAGTTTTTGGAAGTTGTAATTTTTTGTCACAATGTTTTTGAAAATGAAGAAATAGAATAAATTTTCAATTGTATCAAAAAAAAGTTTAAAAAAAAACTCTGCTCCCGCTGGAGGCTCCTACCATCTGAGAGCTCTACCGTCTGACAGTTCTTAAATAACTAATGGGCAGGGCCACCCGGTGACTTCACCAGGTGACCCCACCCATTGTGACTTCATCGACCCAGCATACCCCTGCCTGATGACATCACAAGGGGGCGGGGTGATGACTCATCAGTTGTTAAGAACATGGTGGCCACATGCTCTTTAACAACCAGGTTGTTTACTGATTTTTCTTTCTATTTACAAATGGTAATAATTATGCCAGCTACCTCCAGGTGTTATATTACCGCATGTTTTCACTACTAAAAAACCGTATGACTTCATAACATAACTCATGCTGTATTTTAGTAGTGTTTTTTGTGAATGCCAAAACGCTTTTTGAAAAATGCTAAATGGTATCTTACTGCATACTTGGATGTGGTAAGATACTGCTTTGTGAATGGAGCCCATTATGTAAAAAAATATATAAATAAATGATTTTTATTCAATTTTTTTTTCATTGTTTACTTTTTTTTTTACATTTATCAGAGTAGTCAGTGTCACCATAGTAACACTGTGCTACCCTAATGCCCTGTACACATGATCTGACTTTCCAACGGAATATGTGCGAGCAGTGCTTGTTGTCAGAAATTCCGATGGTGTGTGGGCTCCATCGGACTTTTTCCATCGGAATTTCTGACACACAAAGTTTGAGAGCTGGTTATAAAATTTTCCGACAACAAAATCAGTTCACGTAAATTCCGACGCACAAAGTGCCATACATGCTCAGAATAAATTAAGAGACGAAAGCTATTGGCTATTGCCCCGTTTATAGTCCCGATGTACGTGTTTTACGTCACCGCGTTCAGAATGATCGGATTTTCTGACAACTTTGTGCGACCGTGCATATGCAAGACAAGTTTGAGCCAACATCCGTCGGTAAAAATCCGATGGATTTTGTTGTCGGAATGTCCAATCGTGTGTACAGGGCATAAGAGGGTGATCAGGGATTCATTTTTTACACTTTGCTGTTACAATGAAGATCAGTGTAAAAAGCAAAAGTTTCAACTGTCATGAATAGGTTAACCATTTATGATAGTTGTGATCACTAGTTATGATTGGCTATAGCTAATCAAATGGAACAATCACAGCATAAGCAACACAGCTGTTATGAATGAAACAATTCATAACAGCTTTGTTGACATTGTGATCACTGGGTCCCCCGAGTACCAGGATTCTCTATGTCCAGTGGGCACAGAGGTTGTGGGGGGGGGGGGTATGCGCTGTGACCTTTAGTCCTTTAGTTCTGTCATTTTAACATTCCTTGTAGATGACTGAGTATTTTTGGCAAAGTGAATTTTCATTTCATTCAGCTTCTACAGCTGCTACATTTAAACAACAACTTCCAACTCATATTTTGATAGTAGGTAATTATTTTGCAAGTGGGAGAAAGTTGCAACAGAAGGGTAAAAGGACAAGATGTACTTTTGATGTACATCTGATGTCCACAACTCCACCTAAACCACCTCACCTAATATCACTCACATTCAATGCCCCATCACAATAAATACAATAGAAATTAGGCATACACCAGTTAAGGCCTATTATTATAGATGAAATCTGCCCTGAAGCTGGCAAATTTTACACTGTTGTATCCTCTGCAGTATTTAACTTATTGCATTAAAGTCGTAGCCTGTGCCCCTTGTCTATGGTCAATTTGGGTCCAGCTATGCTATTTCAAATTGTCCTGCTGCTGGCCAGTTTTGCAACGCTGTGTCTTTTGTGGTCTCCTAATTCTCATTTCTTGATAGAAATTGGACAGCTGCAGGACAGTTTTGCATCAGTGGGAACAAAGACATTTTTTTATAGCCAATATGTGCTGCCAGTGTATGCTAAAAAACATACTGTTCCATAACACCTTGCACAGCTTTAGACATCTTTCAAGCAACTTAGTTTGAATATTAGGATATTTTCAATATTGCTCTTGAAACCACATGAAAGGTATCCTCTCCACTGTATGTTTTCTTTTTTCATGTAGATCCACCCATCTCTTGGGAAGATTTGCCCATCAATATAAAAATAAAATCAGGGTTATTTAGCACAATAAAGTGTTACTAAACCCAGGACCCTGCATTCACTATATCTGGTCTCCCACAGTACACAGAACATGGAAATGAAATAGTTTTAGTAAATATAAACTGCTAAATAATTTTTCTCATCAGCATTTAGAGCAGTCTTGTGACTTCAATCAGCGTCTGGTTAACGCTTGTAGGAGGAGTTTTCATTCTGCTTTGACTGTCCTATCAGGCTGCAGGACCCCTGACCCCCTTTCTGAACAGTGCTGATTGGCCCTGTGTTGATCACATGAACTTTCTCAAGAGAAAAACTCTCTAGCAATACACACCAAACTTAGCATGTGCAGCTTGTCCCCTAGCCTCTGTTTTATCATGAGATGGATTAGGGACAGTGGAAGAAGGGGAGGAACAGAGAAGATGGGATCAAGTAGCCTTTTTATACAGTGAGCATAATAGGAATGCTTTACTGCATATACAGACTGATTTTACTGTTATAGGTTTAGTAACACTTTAATAGGGGATACAGCACTGATGCAACTATTTCATTTTTTAGAATATACACTAAGACTGATGAGTCGGTAATATGGTTGAAAAGTGACATCATCCAGCACCCACACCCCTTTATTCAGCTGCTGGTTGGGGATCTGTCAGTTGCAATGAGAGTTGGCCAGTAGAGTATCTTCAGAGCGGGTGAAAGTTTTTGTGTCTGTGGGTCAGCAGTCTGGCATGGGGAAAGGTGGGGGGGGCCCTAAATTTGGGAGGGCTTTCAGACTTTGATATGTCCCGCTTGAAGACTCTTACTTTGGGCCAGGGATGTGAGGAAGAGGCCCTTGTCTCCATCAACATTTTTTGCCAAGTGGGCTTGGCATGATTTGGAGAGGTGCATGCATGCTTGGATGAGTCTGCTATGATTTTTTTGTGGGGGTTCAACACTGTTTTGTTTTGGGCTCTATTTCCACTTAAAATCCATGCCAGACCCTCATCAAGGAATGGTTTCTGGTATTTATTTTGTTTAATTTTTCTATAAAAAAAAAAAAAGTCAGCAAAAAAGTAACGCACCAGAAAATGTTTGTTTTTCTCACAAATGTCAACTTGCCTATTAGCCCTGAAAATTAAAACAATTGATTTGCAAGATTCACCTCCTATTGACTTTAATAGGGTTTCCATTAACCGATTGCCGACTGCTGCACAACAATGTACGTCGGCAGAATGGCACGGCTGCGTAAATGGGTGTACCTTTATGTCCCTCCATCAGGTCCCGTGGACTCGATGTCCGCTGGTGGCCACGATCGTGACAGAGAGAGGCAGAATGGGGAGATGCCTATATAAACAAAGCATTTCCCTGTTCTGCCTATTGACATGACATAGATCTACTGCTCCCAGCGATCGGGAGTAGGAAGCCGAACACCCCCCTGTTCGGTTCGCACCAGAACATGCGAACAGGAAAAAAGTTCGTTCGAACACGCGAACACCGTTAAAGTCTATGGGACACGAACATGAATAATCAAAAGTGCTAATTTTATAGGTTTATATGTAAGTTATTGTCATAAAAAGTGTTTGGGGACCTGGGTCCTGCCCCAGGGGACATGGATCAATGCAAAAAAAAGTTTTAAAAACGTCCGTTTTTTCAGGAGCAGTGATTTTAATAATGCTTAAAGTCAAACAATAAAATAGTAATATCCCTTTAAATTTCGTAGCTGGGGGGTGTCTATAGTATGCCTGTAAAGGGGCGCATGTTTCCTGTGTTTAGAACAGTCTGACAGCAAAATTACATTTCGAAGGAAAAAACCCATTTAAAACTGCTCGCGGCTATTGCATTGCCGGTCCGACAATACACATAGAAGTTTATTGATAAAAACGGCATGGGAATACCCCACAGGGGAACCCCGAACCAAAATTAAAAAAAAAAAATGACGTGGGGGTCCCCCTAAATTCCATACCAGACCCTTCAGGTCTGGTATGGATTTTAAGGGGAACCCCGTGCCAAAAAAAAAAAAACAGCGCGGGGTCCCCCCAAAAATCCATACCAGACCCTTATCCGAGCACGCAACCTGGCAGGCTGCAGAAAAAGAGGGGGGGGACGAGAGTGTGGTCCCCCCCTCCTGAACCGTACCAGGCCACATGCCCTCAACATTGGGAGGGTGCTTTGGGGTAGCCCCCAAAACACCTTGTCCCCATGTTGATGAGGACAAGGGCCTCATACCCACAACCCTGGCCGGTGGTTGTGGGGGTCTGCGGGCGGGGGGCTTATCGGAATCTGGAAGCCCCCTTTAACAAGGGGACCTCCAGATCCCGGCCCTCCCCCCTGTGTGAAATGGTAAGGGGGTACTTACCCCTACCATTTCACTAAAAAACTGTCAAAAATGTTAAAAATGACAAGAAACAGTTTTTGACAATTCCTTTATTTAAATGCTTCTTCTATCTTCCTTCATCTTCTTCTTCTGGTTCTTCTGGCTCTTCTGGTTCTTCCTCCGGCGTTCTCATCCAGCATCTCTTCCGCGGCGTCTTCTACCTTCTTCCCCTCGGGCCGCTCCGCACCCATGGCATGGGGGGAGGCTCCCGCTCTTCTCTTCATCTTCTTCTCTTCTTCTTTTCTTCTCTTCTTCTCTTCTTCTCTTTTTCATTTTCTTCTCCGGGCCACTCTGCACCCATGCTGGTATGGAGGGAGGCTCCCGCTGTGTGACGGCGTCTCCTCGTCTGACGGTTCCTAAATAACGGGGGACGGGGCCACCTGGTGACCCCGCCCCCCTCTCACGCACGGTGACTTGACGGGACTTCCCTGTGACGTCACGGGGAATGCCACAGGGAAGTCCCGTCATGTCCCGTGCGTCAGAGGAGGGCGGGGTCACCGGGTGGCCCCGCCCCCGTTATTTAAGAACCGTCAGACGAGGAGACGTCATCACACAGCGGGAGCCTCCCTCCATGCCAGCATGGATGCGGAGCAGCCCGGAGAAGAAAATGAAGAAGAAAAGAAGAGAAGAAAAGAAGAAGAGAAGAAGATGAAGAAGATGAAGAGAAGAGCGGGAGCCTCCCCCCATGCCATGGGTGCGAAGCGGCCCGAGGAGAAGAAGATAGAAGACACCGTGGAGGAGATGCTGGACGAGAACGCCGGAGGAAGAACCAGAAGAACCAGAAGAAGAAGAAGATGAAGGAGGATAGAAGAAAGAAGAAGCATTTAAATAAAGGAATTGTCAAAAACTGTCTCTTGTCATTTTTAACATTTTTGACAGTTTTTTAGTGAAATGGTAGGGGTAAGTACCCCCTTACCATTTCACACAGGGGGGCGGGATCTGGGGGTCCCTTTATTAAAGGGGGCTTCAAGATTCTGATAAGCCCCCCGCCCGCAGACCCCCACAACCACCGGCCAGGGTTGTGGGGATGAGGCCCTTGTCCTCATCAACATGGGGACAAGGTGTTTTGGGGGGCTACCCCAAAGCACCCTCCCAATGTTGAGGGCATGTGGCCTGGTACGGTTCAGGAGGGGGGGCACACTCTCACCCCCCCTCTTTTCCTGCGGCCTGCCAGGTTGCGTGCTCGGATAAGGGTCTGGTATGGATTTTTGGGGGGACCCCACGCCATTTTTTTTTTTTGGCGCGGGGTTCCCCTTAAAATCCATACCAGACCTGAAGGGCCTGGTATGGAATTTAGGGGGACCCCCACGTCATTTTTTTTTTTAAATTTTGGGTCGGGGTTCCCCTGTGGGGAATTCCCATGCCGTTTTTATCAATGACCTTCTATGTGTATTGTCGGACCGGCAATGCAATAGCCGCGAGTAGTTTTAAATGGGTTTTTTCCCATGTCATTTTGCTGTCAGATTGTTCTAAACACGGGAAACATGCACCCCTTTACAGGCATACTATAGACACCCCCCAGCCATGAAATTTAAAGGGATATTACACTTTTATTGTTTGACTTTAAGCATTATTAAAATCACTGCTCCTGAAAAAACTGATGTTTTTAAAACTTTTTTTTGCATTGATCCATGTCCCCTGGGGCAGGACCCAGGTCCCCAAACACTTTTTATGACAATAACTTGCATATAAGCCTTTAAAATTAGCACTTTTGATTTCTCCCATAGACTTTTAAAGGGTGTTCTGCGGCATTCGAATTTGCCGCGAACACCCCAAATTGTTCGCTGTTCGGCGAACTTGCGAACAGCCAATGTTCGAGTCGAACATGAGTTCTACTCGAACTCGAAGCTCATCCCTAATCGGGAGCAGTGATCTCTGTCATGTTCTAGTGAGCCCATCCCCCTACAGTTAGAACACACTGAGGGAACACACTTAACCCCTTGATTGCCCCTTAGTGTTTAATCTCTTCCCTGCCAGTGACATTTATAAAGTAACCAGTGGCTGTTTTTAGCTCTGATCACTGTATAAATGTCATTGGTTCCAAAATAGTGTCAAAAGTGTCCGATCTGTCTGCCGCAATGTTGCAGTCACGATAAAGATTGCAGATCACCACCATTACTAATTTAAAAAAATTATAATAAAAATGCCATAAATCTATTCCCTATTTTGTAGAAGCAATAACTTTTGCGCAAACCAATCAATATATGGTTATTGAGATTTTTTTACCAAAAATATGTAGAAGTATACATAGCAACCTAAACTGAGGAAGAAATTAGTTTTTTTTTATACTTTTTTGAGATATGTATTATAGCAAAAAGTAAAAAATATTGTTTTTTTTTCAAAATTGTCTGCTTTTTTTGTTTATAGCACAAAAATACTGCAGAGGTGATAAAATACCACCAAAAGAAAGCTCTATTTGTGGGGAAAAAAAGGATGTCAATTTTGTTTGGGTGTAAAGTAGCACGACCGTGCAGTTGTCAATTAAAGTGGCACAGTGCCGTATCGCAAAAAATGCTCTGGTCATAAAGCGGGTAAATTCTGATTGGGGCTGAAGTGGTTAAGGTTTGCAATTTGCAGATTTTTGTAAGTGTTTCCTGAATTTGTCTGCAAATCAAACTAAAATTGAACCAAATTTAATCTGAAATGTACCCATCACTAGTCAGTATTAGTTATCACAATAAATCACTAAACTTGAATTGAATCCCAATATAATTGTGAATCTGGATTGGATTGATTTAAATAATAATTGACTATTTAGAAATATAATTACACAGAGTAATCAAATAAGAAACAAGTAGTAGAGGAACATTAGTAAGCAGTAACAAGTAACACTACTAGCAGTAACTAGCAGTAGTGTAAGATAAGTGATAACAATAAAAATAATAAAAATAATAGTACTGTAATTATTATTGTTACTATATAAAGCAGTAATAGTAGAAGCTCCAGTTAGAAAAAAAGTGTACTTCCCAGAAAGGTTTGTAGCAATTTTAACCAGTATTAATTAATCTACTTTTAACTGCAAAAACAACCAGATCAAAAGATCAAGACAACCTCTCATTAGGTTTATTTGTGCTGAACCAGGTGCCATTCCTGGGTGAATGAGCTTTGGGCGAGGATTGCCCATCCTACAGCCCATGTACTCAAAGGAGTGGTATGGTCTGTTTATATAAACCATTATTTTATGGGAATGGAAAAGGGTATTACATACAGGAATGCTTAGGAAGAAAATATAAAAATATTTATTCTTATAGTCTAAACATGCAAATCTCCAGCATAGGAGATGTTGGTGCCTAGAAGTAACTGTAAGCCTAATCATTTATTCCAAGAAATAAATTATTCAGCCTTACTACATTAAGTTAATAATTCCTCTAAAATCATCTAATGATCAAAACTGTAATTTGTTTAAAATACTAATGTGAAAATATGTGATCTATTTTCTAAAAATACACTAGATAAGTAAGCCTTCTTTGTCTACCAATTAAATGTTATTGGCAATAAATATACTATCTCCTTGAGGCAATTCACCCCAGAGTTTAACTTTTGCCCTTTGTCCCCATTAGCTGAATAATTGTCTGTGAGGTTTTTTATGTACTTTAGGTGGCTAGAATGCATAATTAGATTCATAATGATTACTGGAAATTATATGCTATATTATGAAAAAATAACCAATTTAACTCTAGGTCAAAATGGTAGCACGCACAAAAGGTATTTAAGAGGCATCTAAACTACCCACAGCAGGTCTAAACACAGCAGTATATTAGTAATTCAACAATGTTTTTTTTCTGTTAATATATTTCAGGCTTTTCAATAAAGCAAATGGCAGTAAACTAAATCGATGAGAACAAAATATTCATCAATTTTTTTGCTGTAAACCAAGATCACATTGGCTGAATACTTTTGATGTTCTGAGCACAACACTGTTCTTTGCATTTTATAAATACTGTAAGCCCATGTTTAACCATTGTAAAGAAGCAGTCATTAGAACTGCCATGTCTTGTATATAGGGAATGATTATTCATTTTTACATGGCTCATTTCATTCCATGTAATGACTGCATGAATGCTCCATATTTTAATGATATACATAAGGAATCATATGAATGGATGAAAACATAGGAGATATTCCACATGAATACATTACCAACAAAAAGCATCAACAAGAACACTTTCATATAGTAAACAAGTTATACAATCTAGGTGTAAAATATAAAATAGCCAACTGGTAAAGGTAGGACATTTTATAATTAACATATCCTTATAAAAAAAGAAACCTCTGCTCAATAAAGAAAAACATATTTGAAAAGCAGCAGTTTTATTGCTTAAATTTAGCTACAACACACCTGTGCATTGTAAGTTTAGACGTATTGTCATTATTCATGTCTCTATAAGTTCCCAATTGGATCACATGACCCATATAAAAGCATTATATGATGGAATTCATAACTGCCAGTGAAGACAAAGCACCTCTTGACCAAAGGTCATCTTACCATGAACAAATGTTCCTTGTTTTAAATTGAGCCTTGTCTAAAATAATAAATAATGTACCCTTAACAGTATATAAAAAAGGATAAAAAAGGTTAAACAAAAGGATTTGTGGCCTATATAAATCTACCTGATATGAAGTATTCTGCTTCAATATTATCATGTAATTATTATTTAAGCTTCATTATTTATATTTTACAGGGACTGTTGTTATTAATGATTTATAGAGTGCCATGTCAATTCCAAGATAATCATTTAAAATGTTTAGTGTAAATAAGAAAAAACTGTTTTAAAGAATGAATAAATAAACTTTTATTTTAAGAAATAAAGTTGTTTTAAATATATACAGTAACTTACATTTAAATAATACCTGGTGATTCTATCATAGCTTGACCTGCTAAGGTTATTTTTGTTGTGGTGTGGCAACTGCCAACCAAATGTATCTCTGCCTCATCCTTGTTCACTATTGTCATTATCAACTTAAAGGATAAGTTCCCTTTTTAAAAGAAGAAAAAAGAATTTTGCTGGTAAAACAAGTAAATGTATTATTTTTTTGTATCTTAGGAGCCTGCATTGCATCCATGTTACTGAAGAGCAGGAAAAATAAATTAACCATGATAGCGCACATTAGTGTCCTCATGGTTCATTAAGGACTACAAGTACAAGCCACAGTGGCAGACAGTACTTGTAGTACATTCATCACAGATATCTCTGAAGGAATGTTGTGGCTGTGTGGGTGGAGCCCTGCACAGCCATGCTGTTTTTAAATTGTGAGGAGAGGATTCCCCACCTGCTGTCACAGGGAGGGGGATCAGGGGTGCCGGGGGCAGGTCTGAAGCATGTTACCTGTTACACCCTAAATATGGGTTTAACATGCCACATGCTCCAGAAGGTGAACTTATTCTTTAATAAAAATAGCCATGACTTGCATTTGACAATGGAGTGAATGCTGAAAGAAGGTGGCTGAAAGAAGGTTGCAGAGCTGATATAATAAAAAAAACAAAAACTACTAACCCATATAACTCAAACTCTGCCAAACTCTCTATTAGAGCCTGGTAGAGCACACTGTGCCTTTCTTAGTACCTATTTAGAGCTGTCTTCAGGCCGGTCACAAGACTCGCGGCCGCTGAACAGCTCCAATGGATGGATACTGCAACAGGGGCCGTGATCTCCCTCTGACATCAGCTGGGGAGATCACATGGCCACTCAGTCTCTCCTGCAGTAGCCATGGAAACCGGCTGAGAGTCCCATGACCGGCCTGAATACAGTGCTAAAACTGTATTTACAGTGCTCGTTTTTCTAAAAGAAAGGTACAGTGTGCTCTGCCAGGATATGAAAGAGTTGCTGGCAGTGAGGATTTTTTTTTAAATTTTACTAGAAATGGTGGGGGTGGGTGGGGGGCAGAGATGGAGACACAGACACAAGCTGACATGCAGGAAGGAGGGGGTGGGGGGGGGAGAGGAGAGCAGAGGGGACAGCAGCGTATGATGAAGGGCCACAATTAGACCACAGTGAGCAGGGCGGAGCTGCCCTGATTTTCGTGGTCTGCTTAGAGAGGGGATACAGGAAGTGCCAGATTCAGGGTTTTTTTTATAGTTAAGAGGGGGGCAGATTACACAGCACAAGCACTGTGTTGTTTAATCTGCTTTAAGGTAACAGAAAATCGATTTTTTGGGGGGTTAACAAACACTTTAATGGTTCACAGCAGTATTTTATCACTTTTTTTTCTTACTATATCTCTTCTCAGTTGTGCACTGCCTTAAATCCACTAAATAATATATATATAATCTCCACAGTATTAAGATGAAAAAAAATGATAATAAGGCAACGAGTGTATTTATTAAAAAAAGATGGTAACTGTATATGATAAACAATGTTATATAAAACTAAATGCCATCTAATTAGGGTTTAGAGATACTTTGAGGCTTATAGAATTATATACAATTCAGTAACACATTGCATATATTCCTTAAAATATTCATATTATTTGGTGCACTCAGAATTTAACCTGTATTGCATACTGTATACCATGCAAATCTCCTGTTGGACAATGTATAAAGATAAGATTTGTTTTGGTTTAATAGAGCACACCTTGGCTATTTCAGAGAATGGAAATCTTATTAAAAATTGTTAGAATATCATCATCAAAGCTAAGCTATGTCCTTGAAGTCCCTCTTTACCTGAGTATGAATTCATGACTCACATATGATACAGTTAGTGTCATCATGATTGGCAGATGGCAGTGACAACAAGCACAAGATGGGGATTTGGGGCCTTTCACATTATCAGGTGCTCTGAGATATGAGTATGTAACGGGCGTATAATATTTATCAGGAGGCCTTAACGCTGCAGAAGAATATCATTAACTGTGTTACACAATATTACCACTTAATTTTCAATTATTGGAACTGACAATCACTCAGCTACTTTTAACTAAGCCAATTACAGGGCAAATCATATAGTAAAGTAAAATGTTCAATATTTGTGACAAGAGAGTGAAGTCGTCCTGCATTGTAATTACTTAATTTCAACATTCATGCAACACTTGGCAATAAATACATTCTTTTCAATTTCGGCCACACTTGATTCTTAAGTGTATGGTGCAGGAAGAGCTTTATATCATAATCCAGAAGATCACAAAAAATATATATTGCCCTTACCAGAGCGCCAAATATGGTAGGCAGATGGCTTAAAACCCAGCCAGGGCCTCTAGATGGGACCGAGCGATCAGCTCTATCAGATTTCAGGTGTGATACCCTCAATGCAATACCAAAAAAGAAACAAAAAAACTTGCCATAGTATAATATTGTTAGGCAATGAAACATGGGCATGCACCTGACACCAACACCTTTTTGTGCATTTTAAAACGAAGGTGATATCCCACCACCACAGCTGTTGAGTGTGCTTACCAGCTTACAAACTTTACATTCATTGGACTTTATGTGGCGCTGGGAAATGGATGGCTGTGACAGGAAATCCTTATCCGTAGTACACGACAGACGCCTCAGTTCAGAAAGTCCATAAAAGGCCCCCGGCTCGATGGTGCTAATCAAGTTATTCCTCAGATCTAGTTTCTCCAGGAGTTCAGCCCAAAAAAAAGCTCTGTTCCTTACCAGCGATATCTTGTTATTGCTCAGAATCTTTGGTAGGATTTCCTTATGCTTCCGGCTGTGTGCCTGGGAAAGGAAGTATAGGCAAATCTCAGCTCCAATCACCCCTACAGGGGTATCTCACATGTAGGACAGCCTTAGTGCCCAGATGGTGTTTCCAGCATTGACATCCAATATCCAACTTCTATGGATCGCCCAAGGATATCTCTCGTCTGGATCAGATTAGCTGCACCTAATCTGATCCAGACGAGAGATATCCTTGGGCGATCCATAGAAGTTGGATATTGGATGTCAATGCTGGAAACACCATCTGGGCACTAAGGCTGTCCTACATGTGAGATACCCCTGTAGGGGTGATTGGAGCTGAGATTTGCCTATACTTCCTTTCCCAGGCACACAGCCGGAAGCATAAGGAAATCCTACCAAAGATTCTGATCAATAACAAGATATCACTGGTAAGGAACAGAGCTTTTTTTGGGCTGAACTCCCTGGAGAAACTAGATCTGAGGAATAACTTGATTAGCGCCATCGAGCCGGGGGCCTTTTATGGACTTTCTGAACTGAGGCGTCTGTCGTATACTACGGATAAGGATTTCCTGTCACAGCCATCCATTACCCAGCGCCACATAAAGTCCAATGAATGTAAAGTTTGTAAGCTGGAAAGCACACTCAACAGCTGTGGTGGTGGGATATCACCTTCGTTTTAAAATGCACAAAAAGGTGTTGGTGTCAGGTGCATGCCCATGTTTCATTGCCTAACAATATTATACTATGGCAAGTTTTTTTGTTTCTTTTTTGGTATTGCATTGAGGGTATCACGCCTGAAATCTGATAGAGCTGATCGGTCCCATCTAGAGGCCCCGGCTGGGTTTTAAGCCATCTGCCTACCATATTTGGCGCTCTGGTAAGGGCAATATATATTTTTTGTGATCTTCTGGATTGTGAATATTTCCATACATATGGTGGCATTTGGAAGATCTTGTGTGGGTTTTTTTCTTTTCACCCAAAGTGACATTTGGACTACCTCATTGACTATTTATGTCATTACCAACTAAAGGACATTTAGCGCAGTTTATTTATTTTTTAATACTGTTGTTTGTGTTGTCTCACTGTTCACTGCTGCTTTATTTTTTATTTTTTATTTTATTCTTATTTAATTTATTGCTCCAGCGCAGCATTTTTTATTGCATACAGCTTTATATCATACTTTCCTTAAACTGGAAAAGGTCACTGCTTTTTTTATTGATAGTTCAACTGAGAATTTTAACTAAATTACTTAATTTTAATGTTTAATATTCTGAGAATCAAGTTCCTACAATTTACTTAAAATACAGGCACACTTTTCTTTCAGAGCAGGCACCTGGGAACTGCATCTGAGGTTGATCTTTGGGTATAATAGATAGAAAGGGTGGGGAAATTCCCACTGAGGTTTTTTATAAAGGCACACCTGCCTTTTAACTATAGTTAAGTCCTCCAAGGTTTCACATGGAACTCAAAAATCTTGTGTCCCCTAGTCCATCCCATTGACTGCTAAAACTTGCTACAGACAGATGCATAGGACAGTTTATTCCAAAATATGGTGGACCTCCATAACAATCTTTTGGGATTAAAGTGTATCTATGGCTCAAACTTGTTTTATAGTTTTGAGTAGAGTGGGAAAAGGATTAGAATGCTGTGTCATTAACTGCCATCCGAAACTCTATTGGAGAGATCTCTTCAATTCCTATCTGATAAAAACATTGTACCAGGACAGGAATTCAGTTGGAAATTTCTCCAACAGCAACACACACACAGATGTAATTTGCTTAATTAAAGTAGAAAGATGCTAGAACCCCTGTCAGCTTTTTTTTATTGTTGTTTATTTCCCTTGTGCAAATGTAAACCACTCCTCCCACCCAGTTCCAGTTTTTTTAATAATTACATAAAAATCCTTAAAACACCTTTAGTTCACCTGTCTACTGGGAGTATAAACCAGTGATCCAGCACAACATTCTTCTGCAGCCACTTGGAGCCTGAAAAGACTTCATTACTGGAAAGCTGGAAGGAGCCATGTCACCCAGACATGTACACCCAAAAAAAGAACCCTTTCTCTTCAATCTACAGCACATGTATATTGCATGTGATCATGGATGACAAATGCATGTGTCATGTGACCACAGATTCGGCTTTGTAAATGGAGCATATACTTTTTTCATGAATTGCTGAAGCACTTAGAGTGGGTGGGGGAATTGTTTGTGGGGTGTCTGGCAAGAGCACAGATTTAAAACTTTATAAATAAGATATCACCTGCCCTAATTCATGCCCCCTCCCCCTTCTTTCCCTTGCATCTCTCTTTTACTTTTTTCTATCTCTATTGCTCTTTCACATTGCCTTACCAAGATTATGGTCAATAGACAATCTGCTAAGATTTTGTTGAGACGTGTGAATAAAGGGTGTAAGCCGTGCCTACTTTATCACTAAGAGGGATCACAGAATGTGCAACTACTCGGCTCCTAAACCCCTTGGCACCCTACTGTCTACAGTACTATGTTCCCTCTGGGCACTCCCCTAGTGTACATTTCCTTGGTGAAAATAACCCAAATCGTTGTATATTATTTAGTTTGTAAGAAAGTTATAGAGCCCACAAACTATTGTAAATACAGTATATCTAAAAATCAATCTTGATGTACTGATGGCCTATCTCATTTCTTGAGGCCCATAAATGCCAGGACAGTAAAAATGCCCACAATGCCCCAAATGACACATTTTTGGAAAGTAGACAGTCCAATCTATTTAGTAAGAGTCATGGTGAGGTTTTTGACATTGTCATTTTCTGTCACAATTTTTTGGAAAATGAAGAAATAAAAAAATAAAAAAATAAAAATAAATAAATTCACCAGTGCAGTACAGCATTATCATATAACTGGTGTGGTGGTGATCAGGGACACTGACTGGTGACAGTATGTAAAAAAAAAATAATAATAATTAATTAATACATTTGTTTATTTATTTTTTATGTGATTTTTTTAACACACTGTGACCAGAGCAATACAGTGTTACCATAGTAACACTTTACTACTCTGGGGAAGTAATCAGGATTTGTTTTTATTACACATGATTGCTTATACCAGTGAATTTCTTTGTTGTAAGCAACCATTATTTCTGAATGAAACTGATCTATTCAGTGTCTTTTGTTGTGATTAGCTGTGATTAGCAAAAGCTAATCACATGGTACAGATGGGATGTGATTGTCCTTGTCTGTACAGTGTGATCAATGTGACCAATCACAGCAAGCAACGCAATTGTATACAATGGATGGCATTAAAGGAAGCCATCCATTGTTTACAATTGTCATGTGACCTGCTGTGATTGGTCACAGTGATCACATAGCAGCAGGCCAGTATAGTGATAAGTCATTGGCTGTGTCAAGTGGACACAGCCAGTAACAGATTGCAACACTGCGTGGCCTTGCAGCAGCGCAAGAGGTGCGTTCTAGGAGGATGTCATATGATGTCCACTCAGAACAATGAAATGACGGCCATGTGGTAAGGTGTTAATCCCAGGCTGGTCACGTTTTGCCTTGTCTGATAACCACCACTTTGTGGGATTTGTTGCACCCTTAATCTTATCCATTTGCATTTTGGCTATATATCCTATCCCATGCATTTGTATTTGTGTTATTTTCTCATGTCTCGCAATTGTTTCCTAACCTGTCTGCTGTCATTTTGACTTATTTATATTAATGAACAATTTGAGCAAGAAAGAATTAAAGAGAACATAGGAGCCTGTTTCCAAGAGCAACACAATTATTTAATCAGTTCATTCAAGGTCATGACTGTAAAAATTACAGTTGTAATTTGATTGATGGATAGAGGCAACACAAACACTTTTATTTCCACCCCTTATACACAGAAAACCATCTTTGTTCAAAGCTAGCATCTTTACATTAAATAAGTGAACTATAAATGTTAACTATTTTCCTTACATAAATAAATCTTATTTTGGTGTTTTGCTTTGTTTTAAATAAGTCCTGCACTGTCATTGCCATTGAGAGCATAATTACATATTTCAAGCATGAATTAAACAGGATCATCGTCGGGATATATTTGGGTTTGCATAAATTGGAGCAGAGACTAATTAGGTCATGGAAGCTTTCCTTACTTCCTTTACACTTCAGTCTGAGGGCATCACACAACTAATCCTTCTGCATATCAACATTCAGAAATGTATGCTTATTTGAAAAAGATAATTTTAGTGGTCTAATGTCAATCAACTGATAGCAGATTACTTAATTCATCAGATGTAGAAAAAGTCAGACCGTAACACTTGAAAGTGCATTATCCAGTGTTATTTAAATGCTAATATCTGTGATAAATGTATCTTTTGTCTGTGCAGAGTGTAAATACTTCTGTTATACCTTGCTGGGAATACATATTTTAAATTGCATTACCCAGAATGCTCACTTTCATTTTCTGCTTAGAATTCACTGATCAGCCCTGAAAATTTAGCAGACATTCTGGATGTTTGCAAATGTCATCCAAAGAGAGTGTTTTGCCAGACAAAATGTCGCTGAACAGTGGATAAATGACCCCATTTTCTCTTTATGTCGCCAAATACAGTTTTTTACTTCTCTTACCATCTGTAAATTGACCAACCAATCTCCAGAATCACATCAGACACATACAACTTTCTATCTTTTTAAACTGACAATTTGGTGAATGTTTTTACCTAAAACAAATAAAACCGTTCAGCAGTTCTCAATGTATCATATACAGAGACACAAGAATATGAACAACATCTGTATTATTGATGTATGGCTGGAACCAGAATAACAATATCATTTTTTCAAGCTGAAAAATATGAAGTTCATGACACTGGAACATCATAAAATCTATCCAAAGGCTTTATTTAATGTAACAGTCCAAAAAGGTGTTGATGAGTAGTAACCCATAGCACCTGAAGAACTTTTAACAACCTGACAATACAGATATAAGGGCCACTCCCCCAGGAGTCTATTGCTTTATATGTATTGTAAAGCACAGAGAAACCCCCTCAAATCCTAAGAGCTCCCTAATGCGAATAACAGACTGTAATTCTGAGGCAGCATGGAGACACAATATGCTGACTACTAACTGGTAAATAGTGTACCAACTTTAAAAATTTATTTTAAATCAGTATTCTATCCAAAATAGTTTTCTAATGTTTTCTATAGAGTGGAATAGAGTTAATTCCTCTGTCAGGTTTGTGCAGCTGTTCCTATTTCCCAGTGAGAGGTAGACATTATTACAGGAAGTGAGGGTAAAACTTTCTGTTGTGGACACAGAAAGCTCTAAAGTTCTCTATATTTTCTTAGAGTATTCATACTTTTGTGTACTGCACCCAGGCATTTATTACCACCCAGACAGGATGTACTGCATGGGCTATATAATCACATTAACCACTTCAATACCAGGCACTTTCGCCCCTTCCTGTCCAGGACAACTTTCAGCTTTCAGCATTGTCGCACTTTGAATGACAATTACGTGGTCATGCAACACTGTACCCAAACAGCGTTTTTATAATTTTCTTCCCACAAATAGAGCTTTCTTTTGGTGGTATTTGATCACCTTTGGGGTTTTTATTTTTAGCTAAACAAACTAAAAAAGCCCAAAAAATTTTATGACCAAAATTTTTGAAAAAAAACATTTTTTTCTTAGTTTCTGTCATAAAATTTAGTTTTCTCCTTCACTGACAGGCGCTGATGAGGCAGCACTGATGAGCACTGATGAGGCAGCACTGATGGACACTGATGAGTTGGCACTGATAAGGTGCCACTGATGGGCACTGATGAGACACTGATAGGTAGATAGGTGGCACTAATATGCAGAACTGATGGGCACTGATAGGAGGCACTGATATGCAGCACTGATGGGGACTAATAGGCGACACTGATGGGCACTGACAGGCAACACTGATGGGCACTGACAGGCGGCACTGATGGGCACTGACCAGCAGCACTGATGGGCACTGAACAGCGGCACTGTTGGGCACTGATAGGTGGCACTGATTGGCACTGACAGGTGGCACTGATGGACACTAATAAATGGCACTGATGGGCAGCACTGATGATGAGGTATTACTGCTGGGCACTGATTGGTACTGTGGTGTGCTCCTATTGGCACTGTGGTGGGCACTGAGAGACATTATTGAGGGGCACTAACTGGTAGCTATTGGGCACTGATTGGCAGCTGATTGGCACACTTTATGGGGGTGTGCTGATAATCAATGTGCTGATTATCAGCACAGACCCCCCTCTCTGACAGGGAGAGCCACCGATCGGCTCTTCCTGTCAGCGCGAACCAAGGAATGCCGTTTACAGGCACTTCCTGGTTCACGCAATGGTCAGCTGTGATTGGTCACAGCTGATCACGTGGTAATAAGCCTCTGTCAGAGGCTCCTTACCATGATAGGAGATGCGGTGTGTCAGACTGACATGCCGCACTTGTGGTCGCCGAGCTGCATGTTATCCTGCTGGATGTCATATGATGCCCAGTCAGGATAACAGTACCACTTACCAGCCGTCAATCTGCTATAGGCCGGGTGGGTAGAGGTTAAACATCTTTAAAAATGTTTATAATGAAGGGGAAAGGGAAAAGAAGAGAAACAGCAGTGCAAATTGGCTCATCATATCTCTGGTCTCTTATGTCTCCATGTTACAAAGCAGAGCTGAGACATGAAAATAGATAACTAAAGAACCCCATAGGGTAGTAAACATTTTCAGGTTGAAATGGCTAAATTGCATGGGGAATACTGAAGGATTCAAGGACTACCTGCAATAAAATAAAATATACATTGAAAATGTACAAAATAACATTTTGTTCTGTTCACTGCTTTGCATTGCCCCACATTTCCCCTACTAGAAATAAATTGCTCTAAGCAGCGTACAATTTTTGTTTTTTTTGTATTTGGTACTTGGTACAGACACACACAAGGGGTCTTCAGTTGCCTTATACAAGCCTGAACTTTTGTTGTGATGCTTTGTCATTAAAGAAATGGGACTACCTTTAACCACTTGGCTACCAGAGTATGTATATAAATGTACTGGACAGCAAGTTGTTATACCAGGATCATGGCTGCAGTGACCATCTTGGTGTCATTTTTTAGAGCTAGCAATCCTCTTTCAAGTGACCCTAGTGGTTCCACAGCCACACAATTACTTTTAAAGGGTTTAGAAGGGGGTCCCCCTTCCATTGCCACCCACTGCTGCAGCAAGCGGTCAGGTTGGCTGCCCACAGAGGAGAAAGAGAAACATCCATTCCCTGATTGCTCTGTGATGAATGAAGCCAGAATGGATGAGGATTTTGTCACTTCTGGATTCTATAAAGGCAAGGGAAGCAGTTGATTAACCAATCTTAGTTTAATTGGCTGCATTGGAGAGCAAAGGAGGGATCAGGGGCCTTCTAGACCCATGATCTCCTAATAAAGAATATCTGTCACTGCACAAGCTATCACAAGGGATGTTGTTGAGAGCAATCAAGTTGAATTTAAAAAAATAAAAGTTTAACAAAAAGTAAAAAAAATAAATATTTTTTTTCAAAAAATGCACGGGCAAATGCAAACACACATGTAGGTCCCACACCCATACAGTATTTAAACAGTAATTGTATCACACATGTGAGGTTTCACTGGGAATGTCAGAGTAAAAACAATAATTTTAACACCAGAGCTTGTGTTTATTTCTAAAATAGTAACTTGTAAAGGCTTTAAAAGAGACACTTATGCAGATTTTTTGGTACCATAGTTTGTTGGGCGTGCAAAATTTTTAATCTTGACATGTTTGGTATTTATTTTCTTGGCACAACATTGTCTTTTATATTTTACCCAAAAATGGGAATTATATTGTGTTTGTTTGCACTTAAACGTATTTATACTCCAAGGCCTTTGCTTTCAGGAAATATATACAGTACTGTTTGGGGGTTCTAACGGTTTCTAGCAAAAAATACTGAAAAAAAAACTAGTCAGTGGTTTAAGTAGGCTTGATTGCTGTGAATATATGCCCTAGTTTGAGCACTCTCATAGATTACAGTAGGTCCATACATTACAATGATATTATAATGTGCAGGTGTTGTAATCTAAATGTCTGAAACCATTAAAAGTTCAGTTTTAGGGCTGGCTAGATAGACTCAAATAACTTTTTTTTTTTACTCACAGTAATGTGAGTTAGTTTTAGCTTACTGAAGCAACATCATCACAAATTATTTCACATTAATTGTTGTGCCTGGCAATATTTTGAATATAATATTTTATGCTACAAAATTAAAGCCTAACTCAGGCCAATTTTTTTATGTTGTTTTCAATAAAAATTAGAAAACAGCTTGTAAGGTTTTATTACTGTCTGTGACCCCACTGAGGGTATGTTCCCCACTTCCTGTCCCTGTGATGCCTGTACAATTAATAGGAGGGGTCATCATAGCAGTACAGGAAAAGACAGTAAAAAACATTATTAGAAGTGCTAATCCTTCCTCAGTCTGCTAAACATATGTTTTTGTCTGTGTCTCTTTTGGGGATATTTCCCATCATTTCTTGTCCTAATCACAAGGGAGGAAAGTCTCCAAAAGACCCAATCACTTTCATCCAGTGCACAGTTTACATCACTCAAACCCCTGGCATGTGCTAAAGTGACAAACAGAACAAAACCAAGATTGAACTCCAAAACAACACCAGCACCTGATATAAAGAAAAAAGAAGACATTTATTGTCATGAAAAGATGTGATGTTTCAGAGCCACTGAGGACCCTCTTCACTGTTGCTTGAGAAAGGGGTCCTTACTAACCCAAAATATTGCATCTTTTTGAGGCAATAAATGTGCAAATTTTGCTTTATGTAATGTGCTGGAGATGTTTTGAATTTTACAGGCAGCAATAAAACCTCCCCAACCATGCCATATGTTATCCAAATTTAAATATAAAGCTTTGACTGGAAGTAGGATTTTCAAGTGACCCTGTCATTATATTGGGGGCTTCTAAATATTTGAAAACCAAAAAAAAAATTATTATTGCATTGGGACCCAAGAAAATAATTATTGCTAAAATAGCAGCAAAGTCATTAAAAAAGTATCACTGGCAGTATAATAAAAATAAAACACACAGAGTAAACATATTTGTCTCCATTCATGTTTAGGGACGGGTGAAAGGGACGGGTGAACATTTGTTGTTCAGACGTTCGGCGAACAGCCAAATAAATGTGTCGTTCGACCATTTGTTCAGCCCCTGAACTGACCACAATGCATTGCGGTGCATTGCAAGCCCTGATTGGCTGAAGCAGTGAAAGCTTCAGCCAATCAGGACACAGAGCACTGTCAGAGTCATGAGTGGACACTGTTATCATGACTTTATCCAATCATGGGTCATTCCCGCCTCTCAGTATAAGAGTATTCTTTCAATGGCAGCCATTTTCAGTGTGATTTTGGCATGGAGAGAGATAGAACAGGGCCCTGTTCAGTGCTATTAGTTAGTTAGTGTGTTATACTGAGCTATTTTGCTTCAATTGTCAGTGTAGAATATTAGTTTAATGTCAGTCTAGGGATAGTGTGAGTGTAGTGTGGAGGATCATCATTCAGCTTTGCATAGTGTGCAGCTAGAGTAGGGACAGCTCAGATAGTTTCAGTGTAGTGTAATGAGACCATGTCATTCATACATTCATTAGTGTAGAGTAGGGACAGCTCATATAGTTTCAGTGTAGTGCAGTAAAACCTTGTAGGTAATCTTTATATTAGTGTATAGCTAGAGTAGGAACAGTTCAGATAACGTCAGTGTGCGTTACTGCCAGTTTAACGCCATATAGTTCTGTGCGCCACTGTACGTTTGGCACATTATATTGCAGTATATTATATTGTATACATGGAGTGTGTCTGTGTAGTGTGAGTACTCAAATTAAAGTGCACCAAACGCCACTTTACATTGATTAAAGTGCATCTACATACATATTTCCACTTCTTCTTTACATTTGCTTATATGCACCGCCCCCTCCCTCCCAATAATGTTTGGGGGGGTAACAAGGGGAGGCAGACGTTCCCTTGGCACTGTAAGGGGGCCAGCAACAAATGTGTCCACAGGCAAAGATGGACATGGTGGTTAGTCCTCAGGCAGGGCATTATTTCCTCTGTTTAGTGAGTTTGCCTGTGCTATTCAGCCACAGCTTGCAGAGGAGGTGGTGGACTGGCTTACTAAACCTTCCTCATCCTCCTTATCCTCTGTCATGCAAGCAGAGGTAAGTGTGCACTCCCTTGCAGTTGCCAGAGTGGATGAACCTGCCTCCTTGTCCACATCTATTCCTGCCATAGCCCCAACATCAGCCATTAAGGAGTCAGCTGAGTTATTTGACCACAGCATCAGCCACTTGCTCCTTGAAGATACCCAGCCATTACTGGATTCAGATGTTGGTTCTGAGGTTGAGGATGACAGGAACATGAGCCTAGAGAGAGGGAGGAACACTGGTAGACAAATTGGCATTCATGTTCCCCAAGCCGCAGCGTATTGCCAAGTTGTCTCCAGTGGTAATGATGAAGATGGAGCAGATGGAGATGGAGATGGAGATGATGATGATGATGATGATTATGATGAGGTCACTGATGCGACTTGGGTGCCAGATAGAGCAGAGGAGGAAACTAAAGGTGAGGCGGCACAACCCCAAGGAGGCCGAAATTGAGTAAGAGTAGAGCGCAGCCACCCTATTCCACCACATTCTGCATCTGTTGTCTCCCGGCCTACTCTCCAAAGCTCAGCTGTCTGGGCCTTTTTCAGCACATCTGCAGTAGATCACACTGTTTCTATCTGCAAACTGTGCCTCAGGCACATCAAACTTGGCAAAAACACCAGCCATTTTGGTTACCACATGCTTAGCAAGGCATTTAATGTCCAATCACTCAGCTCATTGGCAAGAGGACCTAAAAGCCACAAAAGTCTGTCCCTCCTCCTCCTCCTTACCCACTTCAGTCTGCCCCTGCTATTCCGAGTCATTATCTCTCAGCAGCCTTCACTGACAGTGATGATGGCATAGCACAGGGTGTCCCAGATCCTAGCAGCACATCTGCCAGCAGCACACCACCAGCTGTAGACTGTAGCCAGGAAAATTTTTCTGCCCCATCTGCTGCAGTGGAAAAAAATACAGTCCCTGCCACCCACATGCCCAGCGTCTAAATGCAAATCTGTCAAAGCTGTTGGCTCCCCAACTTCTGCCCTTCAGCCTGGAGGATTCTGCCCCCTTCCCTGCTTAATTTGCACAATATGCTATACCACAATGGCAGGTTCCCAGCCGCTACTACTTTTCACGTAAGGCCATTCCATCTCTCTACCATCACGTAGAAGCGAATGTTCTGGCATCGTTGGGCAAGGCAGTCAGCTGTAAAATCCACCTTACTGCTAACACGTGGTCAAGCAAGTATGGGCAGGGACGATAGTTCATTCACAGCACACTGGGTACTGCTGTTTGCAACTCAAAAGTATGCAGGACAGGGCTCGGTGCTACAGCTTGTTGTGCCCCCATTTCTCCATATAGCTGGTGGTGATGATGCCAGACCTGTGAGCTCTACCCCTCCTCCTCCTCTGCCACCTCCATACCCTCCTCTGCAGAATTGTCCTATGACCCCCTAAGGTACCCCCTAAGCGTTCAAAGGGCTATTCCATGAGTCAGGCTAAAAGGTGCCATGCCGTGCTTCAGCTGGTGTATTTAGGGGACAAGAACCACCACCCATTCTTGCAGCTCTGTAGGGACAGGCCCAGAGGTGGTTCACACCACGCCAGCTGGAGCTAGGAATGGTGGTGAGCAATAATGGCTCAAACCTCCTGTCCACCCTTAGACAGGGAAAGTTGACACATGTGCAATACCTGGCACATGTCCTCAATTTCGTGGTGCGGCATTTCCTATGTACCCAGGGTTGCAAGATGTGCTAAAGCTGGCCAGAAGAGTATGTAGTCATTTCAGGCGGTCATACATAGCCAGTGCTTGGTTTGCTGAAATTCAGCGGCAAATCCACCTGCCCGTAAACCGCATGATCTTTGACATGCCCACCAGGTGGAACTCGACTTTGGCAATGCTGCAGCGGCTATACATGCAGCAGAGGACCATCAATATGTAACTCTGCGAGTATGGCACAACAACAAGCTCAGGCCACCTCAGCTTTTTTTCCCCATGCCAATGGCTGATCATTAAGGATGCCTGCACTGTATTGTCACCATTTGAGGAGGCCACAAGGATGGTGAGCTGTGATAGTGCATGCATCAGTGACACAATCCCTGTTGTGTTCCTGCTGGAGCAGACTCTGCATGGCATTATGGACAGGGCTCTGGAAGGAGGAAGATAGGGACTTCCTTTCCTCTCAATGCCCACTGCATCCAGACACCATAATTCCTATGTCACAGAACACACAGGAGGATAGAGGGGAGGAGGATGTGGAGGAGGATTCTGGCACTTTCATAGGCTTTTGAAGAAGAGGAAAACATGTGTCAATCTGTAAGCAATGGCTTTCCAACCCCAGGACCCTTAGGAGTAGTACGTGGCTGGGAGGAGGAAGTTCCAGATGCTGTCATCCTGAGTGACCCTGAAGAGTTTGCGTCTCAAGCCTTGGAAAATTTGAGGCGCATTGGCAACCTCATGCTTCAATGCCTGCGAAATGACCCAAGAATACGTGGCATAAAGGAAAAGGATGATTACTAGGTGGCAACCCTCCATGACCACCGTTATAAGGGGAAGGTCTCAGAACTCATCTCGTCCCCACAAAGAGTGCAGAAGATAAAATCTCTTGAGGACACATTAAAGAGTATTTTATCGATTGTTTTTCCTGACTCCAGTAGGTTACAGTGTCATCGAAAACGTAGTTTGAGTCTTCTGTTGGTCAAGAGATGAACGTTGGAGAAGGCATCTGCCTAAGTGAGGCATTTCGGAATTTTATCCAGTCCTCATCGCCCAGGGCTGTCAGCTTCCACATCCCATCGGCAGCGTCTGCATCACATGGTGGATTATTACCATGGGGTCAAAACAGAGATGGGGAGCTTTCCAGCTGACGATCCACTGACTTACTGGGTCATGAGAATAGACCACTAGCCAGAACTTTCCCAGTATACTATTGAGTTGGGCTGCCCTGCATATAGCGTGCTTTCAGAACGGGCATTCAGAGCTGCAGGAGGTTTCATTACTGATCATAGAACATGTCTGTCCACAGACTCCGTGGACCGTTTCACTTTTATAAAAATGAATCAGTCCTGGATTGCCAGCTATAAAGCCCCTGATTCGGATGTCACTGATTAAAGTGGAGTTCCACCCAAAAATGCAACTTCCGCTCATCAGATTCCTCCCCCCCTCCAGTGTTACATTTGGCACCCCCCAGGGGGGAGGGGGAGCAGATACCTGTATAATCCAGGTATTTGCTTCCACTTCAGAGCAAAGATCACTGCAGGCTCTGCGGTGATCTACGCCATGTCTGGCCCCTCCTCCACCCCCGCTGTCTCTGGGATACACACAGGTCCCGGAAGACAGCAGGGACCAGTGAGGATGCGCAGCGCGACTCAGGCATGTGCAGTTGGGAACCAGGCTGTGAAGCCGCAAGGCTTCACTTCCTGATTCCCTTACCAAAGATGGTGGTGCCTCCATCCAAGAGCTGAGGGAGGGATCAGCTTTGGCTGAGGACATCGCAGGCACCCTGAACAGGTAAGTGTTCATATTTTAAAAGTCAGCAGCTGCAGTATTTGTAACTGCTGACTTTTAAAAAAAAAAAATTTGGCTGACTCCGCTTTAAGTCTTTTTGGGATGTGGCATCTTTGCAGGACTTTGAAGCTGCCTAGCTTTGAGGGTGTTTAATCATTTCATCTGGAAGAATGTTTTTGGTATAGGTTACATAGGCACAATTACCACCCAAAGACCAGTTTTTCAGCACCTGTTTGACAGGTGCATATCAGTGCAATTTTTTACAGCAAGGCCAATTCTTGCTTTCATCAAGATTGCTTCTACTATAGGGTTATGGTGGTAAGGCACCACCAACACCCAAAGACCAATTTTTACACACCCGTTACTTCAATCCAAAGTCAAAGTGACCCCAGAATGTATCCAAAAAATCTCTAATCTTGTTTTCAGTGCACTACATTGTGATGTTTTTCACAATTTTTTTTATTGATACATGTCCCCCAGGGCAGGACCCCTATAACCATTGTATGCCCAATTACTTGCATATAAGCCTTCAAAATGGGCACTTTTGATTTTTGACGTTTGGGTCCCATTGACTTTAATGAGGTTTGTTATTCGGGTCCGAACTTTCGCGGTGTTCGACAGTTTTGGTGCGAACCGAACAGGGGTCTGTTTGGCCCATCCCTATTCATGTGTAGTGAGAGGCTAATAAATGTATCAATAAGGCAAAATTCATGATTCAAAACAAAAAATTTAATCCTGGAAGCCATTCCAAAATAAATCCCCAAACGTTTACGAAAACAGTTTGAAGCAGAACTTCCTGCTGTCCCTACATAGTAGAAAGCAGGGTCTTTTCTGTGTAATTCCCTCTGTGCCCTGCATCACACTTACTTTAGTTTCTCAATCATAGGGATAAGCTCAGTGTTCAATCCTGAAAGTGCTTTTTGGACATACATTTTTTGCATTGTTACATGTTCCGCAGGGCAATGCCCAACCCCCCATGCATGTTAACCCAGAAAATAGGCTTTCTCAATTTGACAAAATTGGCTCATGTTTAATTCAAGGGGTTCTAGTTCAGCATCCAAACATCTGTTTGAACCAAACCCAGGGCAATACAGCTCATCACTATTTATGCGTGTCAGTCAGAGTCAGTGTATTAGATCACTTGACACTGATCCACTGATTTCATGTTTGGACAAACTAGACTACATAGTCAAGTGGCGACTAATTCCAAACATATCCATGACCCAGTTTGGGTCCCACTCTATGTAGTTTTGAAACACTGCACTATACTAAAGTTTCAAAGTAAGTAATTCATAAAAAGAAGGAGGGTGCAATTATCTACCTCTTCTGCCCCTCATATCGAACACGGTTTAATTAATAATAATTCTTCTCTCAAAGTACAGTATGCTAAGCAAACAAGCCTTCAGAGATTGTCTATCCCCCACAGCTCTCATTGGTTCCCCCTGAAACCTCCACATCATTAAAATATGTATGTAGCTACATAGGTTTAACCTAAATAATCAATACAGGAGCGTTAGTGTTTCTTCTACTGGTACATTATACTGTGTACAGGCCTCTCCATATAGATCTTCTGAGATTAATCTATATTCCTTTTCATCGTCTTGTGGGCATAAAACAGTTAAGCCTGAGACTGCATTTTTAGACAATAACCTGATCCGGTCATTGCACTGCCTGCCAAGAAAAAAAGTGAGAAAATAATTGATAGCTACTGTACACTGCCTCTTTCTAACTAATTTAAATGCAGCAGTTGTATTTAACAATGTCATGCACTCAGTGCATTTGTGAGCTATGTTTAGCTTGGCATGCAGAAAATCATTCAATCCAGTCACTTCTGATTGCTCTCGTTCATGCCAGAATTAGCAAAATGCTGGTATTTTCAATGTTAAATAGGACTGTATAGAAAGCACACACTGTAAAACACATGAGCACATTACATTATAAAATAACCTTTCACTTTTAAATTATACCTGCCTGAAAGTCAATGAGTTCTACCAAAGGAAAGCTTGGGTAGGTAATGAAAGTCTTTGTGCTTATCGAGGCATAAGACTGAAAGACAGAATGAAGATGGGGACATGTCAGTCAGGGAAACGAAGATGCCATTTCGTAACTTAACCAATGTCAATAACTTTTTTGGTTCTGGAAAATACCCTTTGCATCGATTTGCTCCACTATTAAACTGACAAGTGAACAGCAACTAATAACTTGTCAGTCAGGGAATGTTTTTTGCAATAGTGCAATATCTAGAACAAAATAGGATGGAAAAACTCATTTATGTGGCTGAAGAATTGCAACCAAAGCTTAACTGCCATTCTGCACTTTTTCCGTAGAGGTTTACATTACAGCATAAGTATTTGGACATAAATTATGGGGTTAGTAAGGATGTTAAATTCTAATAACAACCATGTATAGTGCCTTTCTCTATCAGCAATTTATTTCCTGCAGCATGTTGCTGCCTCAAATAGGATATTTACTGAGGAACTGTATACAGGGTTGTATTTTGACAACATGTTGCCCAAAGCCTACCTGTTTTCCATTTGTGTGAAATTATTATTTAGTAAAAACTAATGCTAGAAAGTGTTATTGAAGATAGCATAGTCATTTGTATATGCTAGAATAATACACAGACCAATGATCTTTAATAATTTAGAAAATTATATATACAGTAAATTAATCTAAAATTAAGCCTATCCTCTTTTTTTTCATTTAACCACTTGCTTACTGGGCACTTAAACCCCCTTCCTGCCCAGACCAACTTTCAGCTTTCAGCGCTGTCACTCTTTGAACGACAATTACGCATTTACCCAAATGAAATTTTTATCATTTTTTTCACACAGATAGAGCTTTCTTTTGGTGGTATTTAATTGCTGCTGGGTTTTTCATTTTTTGCTAAATAAAACAAAAAAGGACCGAAAATTAAAAAAAAAAAACAGTTTCATAGTTTGTTATAAAAATGTTTCTCTTTCACTGATGTGCACTGATAAGGCTGCACTGATGGGCACTGATAGGCTGCGCTGATGGGCACTAATAGGCAGCATTGATGGGCACTGATGCACTGATATGCAGCACTGATGGGCACATATAAGTGGCATTGATGAGGCAGCACTGAGAGGTGGCACTGAGAGGTGGCACTGATGGGTGGCACTGATGGGTGGCAATGATAGGTGGCACTGAAGGGCACTGATAGGTGGCACTGATAAGTGGCACTGATAGGTGGAACTGATGGACACTGATTATCACTGATGGGTGGCACTGATGGGCACTGGAAGATGACACTGATAGGCAGCACTGATCTGTGGCACTGATTATAAGACACTGATGGGCATTGATTGGCAGCACTGGTGGGCATTGATGGGTGGCACTGTGGGCACTGTAAGGTGGCATTGTGGGCACTGGTAGGTGGCACTGGTGGGCACTAATAGGTGGCACTGGTAGGTGGCACAGCGGGCACTGGCAGCTGACACTGGTGGCACAGAAAATGCAGCCGCGGCTTTCTGTGTGAGGGACCAATGTCACTCTGACAGAAGCCAGTGATCGGCTTTTTTCCCCCCCACGCTGATAGCATGAGGAAAAAAAATACAGATTTCCAAGCTTCTGTTTACATCATGTGATCATTGGCTGACAGCTGATCACATGTTAAGGGGCCGGTATTGACCCCTTACTCAGATCTGTGATCAGCCAAGTCTCATAGACTCGTTGATCACAGAGCGCGACACGCGCAACCCCACAGGGTCATGCAGACAGCGCTTGCATGGGAGGACATCCATGGATGCCCTCCCTAGCAATAAAGGCCCACACTGTAGCCTTCTTTTGGCTATAGCATGGGTGGCAACATTTAAATGCACAGTCAAAATGTCTATAGTAGAGTTACTAGATCTGCTATAGAATTTGTAAAGGCCTGTGTTAATAGGTTTTGAACTTATGTTGATAGCATCAGTTTGACATCAGTTTAGGATGCTCTTATGATCATTTAGAATCCATCCACTGACAGCAGCATTTGCCCTGGAGTTGACCTCATTATGAGCTGCATTTTGCATACTTCAAATAAAAGTAATGTTTGCATTCCTATAGAACTGACATGAACAAAAACTTGTCAACACAGGCCCCTGATTTTTTATACAGTTTTGTTTCATACAGGTATACCTTTGCTACACCACACAGTCAGGCAAGTGACATCCCTATTTTCCACATTGGCTTTGCAGTCTAAAGTGCCACGTCTTTTTTTCCAGCATGCTTATTGGAAGATGATACAGCATCATCACCTATAACAACGAACAAGTAGGAAACAAAAAAGCTGTATACCTTAACCAGTAGTAGAGTGAGCTTTCTGACTTTCTGCATTGTGAAAGAAATATTGAACCCCAAGACTGAACAAAAGTCTAAACTCTTTGGTAAGTAAAATTATTAATATGTATGGATTTTACCAAATGTTTCCTAAAGTAAAACAATGTACACACCTAATTTAAGACATACAGTATCTCACAAAAGTCAGTACACACCCACATTTTTGTAAATATTTTATTATATTTTTTCATGTGAAAACACTGAAGAAATGACACTTTGCTACAATGTAAAGTAGTGAGTGTACAGCTTGTATAACAGTGTAAATTTGCTGTCCCCTCAAAATAACTCAACACACAGCCATTAAAGTGGTTGTTAACCCACTTATAAAAATCATCCCATCACCTCAGTAATATACCAATAAGTGTCCCTGTGCCTGTGTTATATAAAAAAATATGCTTATCTGTATTTATATCAGCATGGCCCCCAGCGCTCAGCTGAATCTTTGGGTCTCTTCACTTTCTGGCTCACAGTTCCAGTGGGCAGGGCTGAGCACTCCCACTGACACCAGCCATAGAGGAGAGGAGAGAGGAGCGCTGACAGTCAGCTGATCGATGGGAGCCAAGCTTATATAGATACATATAAGCATATTTTTTTTAAATAACACAGGCACAGGGACACTTATTGGTATATTACAGTGCTGATGGGAGCTTTTTATATCAAATATGAGAGCAGCAGGAGCGGGGGGGCTGAAATGAGCAGACAGGCAGAGAGGGGAGGAGGACAGAGGAGACAGATACAGGAAAGCAGGGTTGTGGATGACAGAAGCATGTAAACTGACAACGGCATCAGGGCTCAGCAGCCATGATACACCGTGGTCAGTTTACAGGAGGAGAGGGAAGAAACTGGCAGGATCAACCAGGTGATACAGGTGTTACAGGGTGCCAAATTACACAGCACAAGCACTGTGCTGTATACCATGCTTTAAAGTAAAATAATCATTTTTTTTTCCGAAAATGTCCAAATTGGGGCCAATTAGCCATTTTCCCTCCCAGGTGCCATGGAACTTGTTAGTGTTAGAAAGGTCTCAGGTGTGAATGGGGAGCAGGTGTGTTAAATTTTGTGTTATCGCTCTCACTCTGCCATACTGGTCACTGGAAGTTCAACATGGCACCTCATGGCAAAGAACTCTTTGAGGCTCTGGAAAAAAAAATTATTGCTCTACATAAAGATGGCCTAGGCTATAATAAGATTGGCAAGACCCTAAAACTGAGCTGCAGCACAGTGGCCAAGACCATACAACGGTTTAACAGGACAGGTTCCACTCAGAACAGGCTTCGCCATGGTCGACCAAAGAAGTTGAGTGCACATGCTCAGCCACATAACCAGAGTTTGTCTATGATAAATAGACGTATGAGTGCTGCCAGCATTGCTGCAGAGGTTGAAGGGGTGGGGGGGTCAGCCTGTCAGTGCTCAGACCATACGCCGCACACTACATCAAACTGGTCTGCATGGCTGTTGTGCCAGAAGGAAGCCTCTTCTAAAGATGATGCACAAAAAAACTGTTTTCTGAAGACAAGCAGACTAAGGACATGGATTACTGGAACTATGTCCTGTGGTCTCATGAGACCAAGATAAACATACTTGTTTCAGATGGTGTCAAGTGTGTGTGGCTGCAACCAGGTGAAGTACAAAGACAAGTGTGTCTTGCCTACAGTCAAGCATGGTGGTGGGAGTATCATGGTCTGGGGCAGCATGAGTGCTGCCTGCACTGGGGAGATACAGTTCATTAATTGAACCATGAATGCCAACATGTACTGTGACATACTGAAGCAAAGCATGATGCCCTCCTTTCAGAGACTGGGCCGCAGGGCAGTATTCCAACATCATAATGACCCCAAACACACCTCCAAGACAACCACTGCCTTGCTAAAGAAGCTGAGGGTAAAGGTGATGGACTGGCCAAGCATGTCTCCAGACATAAACCCTATTGAGCATCTGTGGGGCATTGAAAGGTGGAGGAGCACAAGGTCATCATGAAGGAGTGGAAGAGGACTCCAGTGGCAACCTGTGCATCTCTGGTGAAATCCATGCCCAAGAGGGTTAAGGCAGTGCTGGAAAATAATGGTGGCCACACAAAATAATGACACTTTGGGCCAAATTTGGACAATTCACTTAGGGGTGTACTTACTTTTGTTGCCAGCAGTTTAGACATTAATGGCTGTGTGTTGAGCTATTTTGAGGGGACAGCAAATTTACATGGTTATACAACCTGCACACTCACTACTTTACATTGTAGCAAAGTGTAATTTCTATTGTGTTGTCACATGAAAAGCTATAATAAAATATTTACAAAAATGTGAGGGGTGTACTCACTTTTGTGAGATACTGTACGTGAAGCTAAAATCTTCCCTTCTCCTCTTGCTCTGATTACAAATCTACCACAGTACCATTGATCAAGCAGAGTCTAACTACCAGTCTATTCAAACCTAAAAAATACATTTGCTTTTACATACACTTCACCTGTTAACATTTGGACTTCTTTCATAACCAACCAGAATTAGGTTAACAGTGGTCCAATCAGTGTAGCAAATTGAATTTATTGATAAGTAACATACAGGTCATTGGGGTCAGTTTCCTATTGTGCACAGAAATAAACTTGTGTTCCTTTCAAACACTCATATCAGAGAAATTTAAAACTGGAAACTTATATTAACATAAATTATATTGTGCATTTGAAACACACTAGCTCAAGTCAGTTCTCCTTAGCAAACACCTCCTTTTTTGAATAAGCCCAATAATAAAAGCAACACCTTACTAAAATAATTGTTTGTATATGACTTGTAGATCATTATAAATGCCTTGATGTCAATGTGTTCATAATGCTTTATAAATATATTTTTTTATGTCCTTAAAATGTATATTTTAATATAACATAAATCAAAACGTTGATTGAAAAGAACATTCTCACAACAGTGTGTGTACATCCTTGATCTAAAGTAAGAGGATCTTGGAGATTAATGCACCACTTTACCAAGTTAGATTGCACTCTCAACAGTGTTTACAGCCATAGAGATTAAGTGACTGCCACGCTTAAAATTAAACAGGAATGTGAACAGCAGATAAAGTGAAAACTAGCAAAGATTAGCTGTTGCCTTAGGCGGTATTGACAAGAGGTTGGTTGGCATAAAAAGCATTTTGAAAGCAGGAAGTAGTTTTTTTCAAAAGCTTGTAGAGTACTGCCAGAATACCGACATACAAAATGTGAATACTTAAATCAGACGTTACTGCAGAGTTTCCAAAAAAGAGTTAAATCCTGGGGTTGTATGTTTAAAAAGTAATGTCTCTTGGCAACACAACTACAATGGCTATTCTGTTGGATAATATGTAAAAAAAAAAGTTAATACAGAAAAATTGTATTTTCATACTGTCTTTCTGAAAGCTTGAAATGCTGATCATTTGTATCATAAAAGTATTAATTATTATAATTTGCTATGTAACTAGAGATTTTTTGGGGTAACTAAGTACATTTTCATTAGTTGTTAAAGCAGGTCTATCTTTAAATTTCATACAGTACTTGAATCAATGGGGCAGTCAGCATTACCTGATCACATAATTATTTTAGTAGAAAAGTCTTGCTATGCATAAATGATGCTGATGCTCCACAGTCCCCAACCTAGGCAGCCTTGGTCATATGACCTCTAGTTTACAATCATAATTGCAGAGCCTATTGTTTTTAAAGCTTAAGGGTGAAAGGGGCTGCTCCTTGTACATAAATAAGTCCATAGTTTGCCTTAAAAGCAAAGGTAAATAGTCTATAATTTAGCATTCCAGAAGAAGTTTCACATATGCTTACATTGTCCTCAGACTGCCAAATCTGTGATGCAAATCCTAAAACAACATATTGTAAATCCACAGAATAAAGACAAACATACCAAAGGCACAGCAATTACCTTGAAATTCTGATATCCCAACAATTAAAGCTGTACTCCAGGCTTGATCATTTTATTGCCTTCAGATCAGTTATTGCCTGGCTACGTCTCCCATGCTGTAATTCTATTTTTTAAAATTTTTTCTCTGCATAGAATTCGACATGTGATTTTACTTCCACCCCCTCCCCCCAACCAACATTACAATGCATGCTTGGTGTTGTGTCTCCACCCTGTCTACAAATGGCCAATCACATTCACTTAGCTACAGCATCATCAAAGGTTTTGAGTTTTCTGAATGGTCAAGAGTGGACAGGGATGCAGAGATAACATCACTGATAGTGTTTATTATACAAGTAGCACAAATGTCTCTGGGTGGCAGCAGAAGTATAGTGTAAGCTGTAGTATCTGATTAAACCAAAAGACCACTTTTTAGGATCTTTACAGGAAAAAATGTAATTGCTGTATGGAAGAGGTAAGGCTACAGCGCGGTTGGCTTTTTCTCGAAGGGCATACAATGACGTCCTCCCAGAATAACACTTCCTCTGCGCCTCCTGGGGCATGCACCCAGGAATGTCCATGACTGTCGGGTCTCCCTGACCTGGCTCATCACAGATCGAAGTAAAGGGCGAATAAAGGGCCTTGATCACTCTGTCCAATGACAGAGTGATCACTTGTCAACAAACCAGCACCTGTCCAGTTCAGCTCTCTCCTCGCACGCTGTACACACCGATCGTTACAGCGTGCAAGCAGAGGTGGGAGACCACAGCAGTGCTCACCCACACCTAACCCATGCCTCATTCATGCCCATATGTGCCTAATTCATGCCCATCTGTGGCTCATGCATGCCCATATGTGCCTTATTCATGTCCATCTGTGCCTCATTCATGCCCATATGTGCCTCATTAATGCCTTATCTGTGCTTCATTCATGCCCATATGGGCCTTAGTCATGCCCATTTCTGCCTCATTAATGCCCATCTGTGCCTCATTCATGCCTAATTTGTTCCTAATTCATGCCCATATGTGCCTCATTCAAGCCCATCTGTGCCTCATCCATGCCCATCTGTGCCTCATCCATGGCTCATCTGTGCCTTATTCATGCTCATCTGTGCCTCATCCCTGCCTCATCTGTGCCTCATCCATGCCCATCTGTGCCTCATCCATGCCCATCCATGCCACTTCAGTGCTCATGTATGCCTCATCCATGCCACATCAATAACTCATCCAGGCTCATCCGTGCCATATCAGTGCTCATCCTTGCCTCATCTGGCCTTCTCCATGAATATTTATGCCACATCCATGCCTCATTTATGCCACATCACTGCTCATCAATACCACATCAGTGCTAATCTGTACCACATCCATGCCTCATCCGTGCTCATCCCTGCCATATCAGTTCTCATCTATGCCACATCAATGCCCTACAGTGCTTATCAGTGCCCTACAGTGCCTTAAAAATTTGTAATAGGTAGTCAGGAAATTTGATTTTTAATTTTATGTCCCTATAGCACTTGACGGTGCCCCCCTGAATTTTAGGCCTCTGTATGCGGCCAGGCTGTGTAAATGTCTCACATATGTGATATTGAAGAATGTATATTGGGGTGTAATTTGTGGTATGTACATTCTATGTGTTAGAAATATCTTATAAATGGACAACTTTGTGTAAAAAAAAAGCATTTTCATTTTCTTTCACATTTTCCAAAAACTTGTGGAAAACAATGACAAGGTCAAAAGACTCACATTGCCTCATAGAATATATGTTGGGGTGTTTTCTTTCCAAAATTGGGTTATTTTGTGGGCCTTTTCATTGTCCTGGTGCTCCAGGGCCTTCAAAAAGGTGATAGGTTGTCAGAAAAATTATATGTGTAATTTATGTAATCAATTTTCAGTGATTGCCACCATAGCTTGTAGACTCTATAACTTTCACAAGGGCCAAATAATATATACTTATTTGGGTCATATTTACCAAAGACTAATTTGCAAAATGTTATAACCGAAACAAAGAAAAATGCCTTTTTTTTTACAAAATTGTTGGTCTTTTTTCATTTATAGCCCAAAAATTTAAAAAACCCAGTGCTAATTAAATACCACCAAAAGAAAGCTCTATTTGTGTAAAAAAAATTACAAAAATTTAATATGGGTACAGTGTTGCATGACTAAGTAATTGTCATTCAAAATGTGAGAGTGCTGAAAGCTGAAATTTGGCCTGGTTAGGCCTGGTTGGCCTGGTTAGGAAGGGGGTATAAGGGGGAAAATGGTTAAAGTAATAGTGCCTAGAGTTCAGCTTTGAATGTGACTGCATTAAATGAAGAGACAGTTATTTCATTAGATCTTAGAACATTTCCAATTATATCTGTTTAAAGAAAGTTTTAAAGTTCTAAGTTTTTGAAGTACCCAAACACATTCCACACAAATCCATTGCCTGAGTTTTCATGTTGTTTCCCTTAAAAAAGTACCAGGGGGTATTATTTTCAGGGTTGTATTAAATATCTGAATATACAGTATTTGTTTTTAATGCATGCTGATAGGGCCTTCTTTTAGGTAAACTTTTTTTTTTGCAAGGTTCCCTTTTAAAAAAGGAATTTTCATTTTATGTTGAAGAGATTTTTATAAGTTTGGAGTGCTCAAAGTACAACATTAACCTGTTAACTATTTGTATTTGATTCTGCTTTTTGATTACAGAACATGGTTGCATAATTTGAAAGAAAAAAGTGCAAGTGCAGTGTGCACCCAAACCACCTCAAATTACATCAGTGTCATTCTCCACCCCCACTGATCCCCATAGTAAAACTAATAGCTTGTCCTACCCCAGTTAGGTCTATTATCCCTGTCTTAATGGTCTTCTGCTAGCCAGGTTTACACTGCTGTATTCTCTGCAGTTTTCTTGTATTAAAAACCTTGCCTGTGCTCTATGATGAAGCTCTGCTGACTTCCATCATTCAATCATGTGCAAACTATTTTTTTTTCTGTGCACATGGTAGGGTATTGTTTACAAACTCACTAAACTGTGGGGATAATTCCCTTGCAAATTCAGTAGTGTATTTGCCTTTAGTAAATCAACCCATTTGTCTTTGCTAAATTTGTCCCTAGCTTTTCTCAATACCATTTTCCTGCTGTTGGATCATTTTAAAATGCTGCATCATCTGTAGTATCCTAGTTCTTAATGAGCGTTTGATGAAATTTACCAGTGGCAAACAGTTTTAGTTTTGCATCAGCAAGAACAGGGACAGCATCATTCAACTATGTGCCAGTTTACATCTGTTGGTCAAAGTGGGTCTATTAACGCTTTCATTCAAATTCATACACTTAGGTTTAGCTTTTTTTCAAATAGCATTATTTTATATTTAATAAAATCAAAACTGTAAGTTGATACCCCAACCTCCATCTGAATCCCCATCTGCAAGAAATTTTGAATTAGATATAAATGAGGTTGAAAAAAAGGGTTAATAGCTTATATGGGAAAATGTACATTGAGGTTGGTTTATTTATTTGTGTATATTCTTTTTTTTTTATTGTGATGTGTTATGTGCGTTGTTCTTAAGGCATTTTTTTTTAGGAATATAAATGACATTTTATACCCTTGTGCAATAATAACAAAGGCTTTCAATTCAGTTGATGGAAAAAGTATGTGTTGCTGCTAAAACTACCTGAAATAAATAGGATTGGGGTTCTGCTGCTGGATGTGAGCCAAGCTATATGTAAAATAAAAAAAAATCGATTTCACAAGCAAATATGTACTGTCAGTGTACACTGTGGCTGAGAATGTCTGTGGAAATTGTACTGTTCTGAAACACCATGTACAGCTTTAAGGCATTCTCTAAGCATGTTGTTTAGGAGTTTGTGTATTTTCAATGTTGTCCTTCAATCCGCATGAAAAGACCATTTAACTGCTATACAGTATTTTAAAATTGAGTTTGAATTTGCTGAACCCTAGGTGAATCCAACCCAGGCACATTTGCTCAACTCTATAATTAACCTAGTTTTTTTTAATTCACCTAGCTCACATTTCACAATTTAAGTTGGATAATATTGTTTTAAGATCTGACTAATCAATTTCGCAACCAAATATGCACTGTCTGTGCACACTGTGTTTGAGGATGTCTGTGGAAATTGTAGTGCACTGAAACTACCATGTACAGCTTAAAGGCATTCCCCTAAGTGTGCTCTTTAAGAGTTTGTGTATTTTCAATGTTGCCCTTCAAGCCACATAAAAGAAAACCTTCCTGCTATGCAGTATTTTTGTATTTTTACTAAATATTTTTTTTATTGCGCATGTCCCCCATGTCTGGGCCCAGCTTCTTGTGCCTATTTTTACAGTAGTTTGCCTATTATCCCTAAGAGATGTTCACCCCTCCATAGACTTCAATGGGAATCTCTGCTAAGTTTGAATTTGCTGAACCCTAGGTGAATCCAACCCAGGCAACTTCATTCATCTCTATAATTACCTAGCTCACAGAGCATGATTTAAGTTGAACAGGATTATGGGATAGATTAAAAAACAGTGTAAATATAAACACTGTCTAGGTATAAATGTAATTGTCATCTTTTTCTTTTGATATCTTAAAAATTGAAAAAAAGGAAACATCAAAAAAGCAGAGATCTAATGTCCAATCATAATCCTTTTTTAATTATTTTAATTTTCCACAAAGTGAAACCTGTTTGTCTGTTGTAGGTAATAACTCCAATATTGTGCCAGATTTCTCTTGCCCAGTTAATTACATTAGTCCCTGTGGTTTCAGACCTGTAGACCGCAAGCTCAGGATACATCTTGAAGAGTAAAACCCATTTCTCCACCATTGATAAATTTGATATCGTAGGAATGGAGATAGGAGGTAAACAGGGTTCATTGTCCTTATGTTTTCATTGTGTTTATACATGTTTTTGAAAGAATTAATTATATTGAAAAGGAAATTCAAAACTGCACCCTGTTACTGTAAAGGATGTTCCCTTACTGTCTAAACCTAGAGTAAATGTAATTAACAATGTTGCATACATTACATACACAAAACATCCTAGACACAAATCATATAATGTATTTATCTAATGTTCTGTTAGGAACTTTACACATTTCAATCTACCCTGTATAGTTGAGTGTGAAGTACAAGCTTTGCATTGTTTAATTACCATATGAAGTAAATGAATTGCCTTAAAGCAACGCTCTCCAACCAGAGCACACCAAACCTTCTAATAGACCAGGTTTTTAGCATGAGTACAATTTGCATGTAATCACGTATGTAATCACTCCTAATTGCTTTTAAATTGAGATCATTTGCAGATAGTTTAGCTGTCCTGAAATCCCAGCCTGTTGGGGAATACTGAAGTTGGAAACATCACCTTGTATTAAAATGAACTGTTCTGCAGCTTGTGATAAGACACAATGCCTGTGGGTATGCAATTCACTGTAGCTGACTCAGTCTTCAGTACAGTACTTACTGGTCATTGAAGATAAGTGTGCAGTTGGCTAGCAGTATCTGCAGCATGCCTTAGCTCTCCATGCCTTAGCTCTCCATTAGCAATCCAGTGTATAATATTATTGGCTAACTGTTTTTAGTCTGCAGGCCATCCTCTACGAATAATGTGATTTGTGAATTATTTTTTATTTTATTTAATTTTGTATTGTTTTTAAACACAAGGTATACTGTAGGTATGGGCATTATCGAAGGGCTTTACTCTTTATAAATATTTTTTATATCATAATATACACACTTGATAAAAAATATACAAAATAATACAAATTGTAATTGTTAAAACAATGTTGATTAAAGCAAATACATATAATGATATTTTAGTGGGGTCACCTCATTGCAGATTTTTGTTTTTTAAATGGGGTATAAAGTATATTTGGACTTCCTACTGTCTGTCGTCCTACTGTAGTACCTGTAAAGTAGAGCTATAGGCAAAACTTTTTTTTTTTAATTTTTGGATAGAGTAAGGGAGGGTATTACCCACGTAATGTTTATTTTTGCTATCCCATAGCTAAAACAGAAAGTGAAAGGAAATCACTGCAAATTAAGGGAATCTCTTTTCACTAGTGTCTCCATTGGAAGATTTCCCCTCTATTACTTTTCTGAGGGCAACACAAAATGTGGGACTTTTTTTACCTCAACTTTCAATGATAATGGTAAACAGGACAGATAGAGAGGGTGAATCTCCCTAACAGGGACACAGACAGGAATACAAACTAACAGGTGTTTGAATCCCTCTCCCCTATCCAAAACTAAAAAAAAAAAAAAAAAAAAAAAAAAAAAGAAAAACATCTGCCTTTAGTTATATTTTAATTTTCTGCAAAGTCTGTTTACTTGTTTTTATATTTTATACAATACAAAATGTCAGTAGTACCAACTGTAAACTTGGTACATTGGTGGTCTGTGTCAGGAGCCAAACTAATTTTATTGTGTTCAGGGTTCAGCCTGAAATGTGATTAAAATATTAGAACCCTTAATTTAATCATTTAACTTTTCTGTAACACTCATCCTAGCACTAAACGTTATTCTGACCCCAGGTTTACGTTTTGAAAAAACAAAAATGTAATTTATTGAAGCTTTGCAAGTCCTTATATGTGGGGGCTGAATTATTTTTAATTTTTCTCATGCTAAAAACCTTTTCTGCAATTTTTTCATAGTTTCATAGTTGATAAGGTTGAATAAAGACACTAGTTCTTCCAGTTCAACCTGTGTGGGTGTGTGTGTGTTCATTTTGATAATCGTTTCCGATATCCCTGTATACTGTGTTCACTAAGATGCACGTCCAAGAGTATTTTAAAACTATCAATACTTCCTGCTGACACAACCAATTGTAGAAGACAGTTCCGCATCCTTATCGCCCTAACAGTGTAAAACTCCTTAAGCAGCTTAAGGTTAAACCGCTTCTCCTCATTGTGTGGCCCTGTATATTCCTACACTCCCTGAGATTGAATAGTTTCTTACCTACACTGGGATCACCATTGAGATATTTATATGTTGTTATCATATCTCCTCTCAAGCAACTCTTCTCTAGGGAGAATAAGATTAGTGCTTGTAGTCATTCCTCGTAATTGGGGTCCTCCTTTCTTCTTATTTATTTTTTTGCCCTTCTCAGGACTCTCTCCAGTTCCAGCACATCCTTCCTCAGGATTGGTGACCAGAACTGGACAGAATACTCCAGGTGTGGCTGCAGCAGAGTTTTATAACGTGGCAGGATTATCGTTATCCTTTTTAATGCTTGACATTGCATGCTATTGCTCAGTCTGTCTTCAACTAGGACCCCCAGATCTTTCTCCATCCTAGATTCCCCCATAGGTCCTCCCCAGTGAGTAACTTGTGATTATATTTTTAACACCAAAATACATTACTTTACATATTAAACCTCACTTGCCATGTAGTTGCCCACCCCATTAATTTATTGAGGTCTTCTTGTAAAGTTATGTAAAGCTATGTCCTGCTGTGATGTTATTGCCCTGCTTATTTGTGTGTCATCAGCAAACGCTGAGATTGACCTATTTATACCAACCTCTATATTATTTATGAATATATTAAACAGAATTGGTCCCAGGACAGAGCCTTTGGGTACCCCACTTACCACTCCAGACCAGTCTGAGCACATGTTATGTATCACAACCCTTTGGACATGCCCCTGTAACCTGTTTTCTATCCAAGAACAAACCCTGTGGTCTATATCAGTTTCTCAACTCCAGTCCTCAAGGCTCCCCAACAGGTCATGTTTTCAGGCTTTTCCCTTTATTTTGCACAGGTGATTTGATCAGTTTCACTGCCTTAGTAATTACCACAGCTGTTTCATCTGAGGAAAATCTTGAAAACATGACCTGTTGGGGCGCCTTGAGGACTGGAGTTGAGAAACACTGGTCTATACCTACAGACCTCAGTTTGTAGATTAAGCATCTTTGAAGGACTGTATAAAATGCTTTTTAGGCTCAGAACATTTTCATAAATTACAGAAACTACGTGTTGATCTTGCCAGAAATGCATATATCCGGTCACATGCTGTTAGCTAAAAAGAAAACACAAACATCCTTATATTTCATATGCATACAGGTAGTTACCTTAATCCACCATGTAATGAAGATGAACAAAGGAAGACCTCTTTGAAGTCCAGTCTGTGTTACAGCCATTGCTCCCCCCATAGATAAAGTGGAGAAATGAGTGTCACCATGAAGGGACAGGAAGTGTGTTATCTGCAGAATTACATTGATGCCAAAGCAAAAGGTCTTCTATCCTTCTTAATTCATTGTTGAAATCGCATGAAGACCAGACATATCAAAACTCAATAAATATTTTCTATTTGCTAAAACAGACACTACTTTGCCTGAAAAAGAGTTTACGGATAATGCACAACTGACTTTGCTTAACCACTTCAGCCCCGGAAGGATTTACCCCCTTCCTGACCAGAGCACTTTTTGTGATACGGCACTGCGTCATTTTAACTGACAATTGCATGGACGTGCGAAGTTGCACCCAAACACAATTGACGTCCTTTTTTTCCCACAAATAGAGCTTTCTGTTGGTGGTATTTCATCACCTCTGCGGTTTTTATTTTATGCGTTATATACAAAAAAAGAGCAACAATTTTGAAAAAAAAGCAATATTTTTTACTTTTTGCTATAATAAATATCCCCCAAAAATGTATAAAAAAAACAAATTTCTTTCTCAGTTTTGGCTGATATGTATTCTTCTACATATTTTGGGAAATAAAAATCACAATAGGCGTATATTGATTAGTTTGCGCAAAAGTTATAGCGTTTACAAAATAGGGGATAGATTTATGGCATTTTTATTATTAATTTTTTTTTTTATTAGTAATGGCGGCGATCTGTGATTTTCATCATGACTGCAACATTATAGCAGACACATCGGACACTTTTGACACTATTTTGGGACCATTGTCATTTCTACAGCGATCAGTGTTATAAAAATGCACCGATTACTGTGTAAATGACAGTCAGGGAAGGAGTTAAACACTAGGGGGGCGATCAAGGGGTTAAGTGTGTCCTAGGGAGTGATTCTAACTGTGGGGGGATTGTCTCATTAGAACATGACAGAGATCACTGCTCCCGATGACAGGGAGCAGTAGATCTGTGTCATGTTGCTAGGCAGAACAGGGAAATGCCTTGTTTACATAGACATCTCCTCGTTCTGCTGCTCCGTTACATGATTGTGGGCCCACGGAGGACATCAAGTTCGGTGCGCCCGCCCACAATGCCGTGATTTAAAAGGGAGGTACCTGTACACCCATTTGCCCAGCCATGCCATTGTGCTGATGTATATCATTGTCCACTGTTGTGGAAAGCTAAGGAAATATATATTTTATCTATTCATGCTGCTGTATTTAATCTAATAAATAATGTAAAAATTAAAACGTTCATGACACATTCAAAATCTGATATCCCAGAATATGGTGTAAAAATGGTATTGTTCTGTCACACCACATGCAGATTATAAGTACCTCCCACATTTAGAAAAATGTGTTTTCCTATGTTGCATTAAAAAAGGACCCTGTCCTGGCTCTACAGAATTTTTAATTGTTGGTATGTGTCACTCTCTACAGTGCCCAGTTCCCAATTGGCTTTGTTTGACAATCCCTAGTCTACTAGCCTTAAAAAATGCCATTGCCTTTCAAGATTTGCTCACCTATATATTTCATTGGGGTCCAGTTTTAGTTCTAATATTTTGGACTTCACAATTAATTTAACGAATGTCCCATGAGTTGAATGCAGGCACATTTGTTCATCCATAATGTGTGAGTGCACTCCTGAGTCCTGGTATAGCACACAAATAACATTTAAATACTGTATATTAGTTATCACACACACAAACACATACAAACTTTATTTTGCGTACTTGATTTTCATATCAAAGCTAATTTTTATCTGCACAACATCAGTGGAGCAAGACTATAAAATAGTTTCTCTCTTTTCTCAAGAAATGAAAGAAATGTAAAACTGCTCTTGTATTTTTGGATGAAAGTGGGGAAAATACATTTCGCTATAAATTGCTGACTCTATCAAACATTTTTCTGTGATAGATTGTACTGAAACTTAATTAGATCTCCAAGTATAGATATTGTTTTTTATGTAAATACATGTATTTTTGCATAGTACAAGACATTCAGTACTATGGCTGGTCAGTTTTAGCCTTTCTTTTAGCACAACCAACAAAAATATAATTCTTTGATTTGATGAGGCCTGACAATAAAACATAATAATGACCCCTTACCCTTCAAATATTTCAAATATAAATCCTCTTTAACAATCCGCTCTCTATTTAAGGCCTTGTTTACATTGGAGTACTTAAAAGTACACCTTTGAGGGCTGTGTTTTGCACTCATGGGATGAACAGGTGTTTCATGCATCGGCTTGCAGGCAGTCCCATTCATGTCAGTTGGAATGCAGCAGCTGCATGGACACAGCCAATGTTTCCAGTCTGTGTGAGTGAAGGTTTAAACAATCTACATCTCCTGTGTATATTGCATCCCTCTAACTTTTAGTCAAGGGGTATGCAGACTCTCTCTCCCCAATGGCCACCTGCAGGACTACATGTCCCATGATTCCTCTAATGATGTGCTTCTCTGCTATGATTCACTGATGTTCTAAACTGTAATTTAAGGTTTATTTCTTAATGCATTCTATACATTAAGATAAAACGCCTCCTGTGTGCATCAGCCCCCCTAATACTTGCCTGAGCCCCCCTCTATATCCAGTAATGTTGCACAAAACACTCGGCTGGCCTGGACTCCCCTCCACATTGGATGAGACAGCAGCATGGTGCCATTGGCTCCCACTGCTGTCAATCAAAGTCAGTTAGCCAATGAGGAGAGAAAGGGGTGAGTCTGGAAACAACTCTGTGTTTGAATGGACACAGGGAGCTGTGGCTCAGCTTGGGTGCCACATAGCAAGCTGCTTGCTGTGGGGGCACTTAACCAGAGGGAGGGGCCAGGAGCGCCAAAGAGGGACCTGAGAAGAGGAGGATCAGGGCTGTTCTGTGCCAAACCACTGCACAGAGCAGGTAAATATAGCATGTTTATTATTTTTACCTAAAAAAAGACTACAAAAGAGAAAGGAGCAAGTTGTGAGCCTTATTATTGTGAATAATCATATGTGTTTGTTAATGTTTTGTTTAAATGTAGACATGTGCATTCGTTTTCGTCCAAATGCATTTTCGTCCGAATTTCAGGTATTTTCGTTATCGTTTTAACAAACGATAACGAAAGTGCAGAGTCCGAAAAACGAAACATCCGACATAAACAAATGCTTTATTTTCGTTTTCGTTGCTACAACAGTTCAATATAGATAGGAGATTCGACATGATGATGACAATAACAATCTGTGTCCATCAAACCTGTGGTCGAATGTGCCTAACCTTAGCTCTATTAGTCCAAGATTATTCTACATAGAGAGAAAAGATTCGACGTAGGGGAGGAAAGATTCGACGTAGGGGAGGAAAGATTCGACGTAGGGGAGAAAAGATAAATAAAAATAATGATGATGATGAATGTTATTGGCTGATTGTAACCAAAGAGGAGGAGCAGTAAAATAGCTAGAACTAAGTACACACGTACTTAGGCTTATGGTGTCTGTTGAAAGTTCTAAGAAGATTCGACGGAGCAGGTAAACTATACGGCGTTGTACAGTTTAGCTGCTCCTTCGAATCTTCCTTGAACATTCGACAGACACCATAAGCCTTCAATGACAGATTTGACCTTAATTTGGATTTTCGGACGAATGCAATTTTTAACGAAAAATGAAATAAATAAAAACGAATTTCGGGAGTAACTAAATAAATTTATTTTTCAGACGAAAACGAAATTCCGAAACGAAATATTTCAGTGTGCACATGTCTATTTAAATGTAGTATTTGTAAATATACTGTAAATGGTGTATGGCAACAGCATATTTACACTTTTCATTTACATTCTCTGTTCCCATGACTTTCAGTCCAAGTCTATGGGTAAGGTTTACATTGATTTAAAAAGAAAACTCAGATACAGGCATAAAAATGGGTACGCTATATCAAAGAGTATTTTCAGGTTAACCGCCTGCCGACCAGCCACCGCACTGCAGAAATATAGCTCAGCTGAGCGAATCGCCGTCATGTTATGTTGCTTCTTTTTGTGGCCACTAGGGGATCACTTGTGACACGGCGAGAACCAGGATCTCTGTGTGTAAACATAGAGAGCACGGTTCTCTGAGGGAAGAAGAGACAGATTGTGTGTTCATACAAAGTATGAACACCGATCTATCTCTTTCCCTAGCAAGTCCCATCCCCCTTCAGTTAGAACACATAGCAGGGAACACAATTTACCCCTTGGTCGCACCTAGTGTTAACCCCTTCACTGCCAGTGACGTTTTTACAGTAATCAATGCATTTTTATAGCACTGATCGCTGTATAAATGCCAATGGTCCCAAAAATGTGTCAAAATTGTCTGCCATAATTTCGCAGTCATGATAAAAATCACAGATCGCCGTCATTACTAGTAAAAAAAAAAATAATAATAAAAATGCTATAAATCTATCCCCTATTTTGTAGATGCTATAACTTTTGCGCAAACCAATCAATATATGCTTATTGCAATTTTTATTACCAAAAATATGTAGAATACATATTGGCCTAAACTGATAAAAAATTTGCTTTTTAAAAAAAAAAATGGGGATATTTATTATAGCAAAAAGTACAAAATATTGTGTTTTTTTTCCAAAATTGTCGCTCTTTTTCTGTTTGTAGCGCAAAAAATAAAAACCGCAAAGCTCTATTTGTGGGAAAAAAGGACGTCAATTTTATTTGGGTACAACGTTGCATGACCGCGCAATTGTCAGTTAAAGCGATGCAGTGCCGAATCACAAAACATGGCCTGGTCATTCAGCAGCCAAATCTTCTGGGGCTGAAGTGGTTAAAGCAACAATGCTTCCTCCCACTGGCCTCTACTCCCCTGGATGTAGCTGGGGACACAGAACAGCTCCATACCTTAAGTTTCAGTTTCTGAAAAGCCTTCAAATGTTCATTCCTCTTCAACATAGCGGTATTCAGTGGCACAAGTGGCAAATGAAGTAAATCTGTACTTTCATCTGTTGTTAAAGCATAATTTTTGCAAAAGAGTTTATTTAATTTAAAATGTGTGCTCACTTAATAATTTTGTGCCTATACTTCAGTTATTCAATATTAAATGTATTACAGAATGCTAATTATGTGCATTATTATGAGCTATTTTGAACTCTCTTTGCTGCTGGGTTACATTGTAGACTTCTATGCTTATAGTTATGCCCTTGACAAACTAATCTTTTTAAGAAGTGCTTATTGTATTCCTTATAACAAGTTAACATCTATCTAAAAATAGATAGCCATTTTGCATAAAATATATGAAGATGAATATAGGGTCTACCACTAATATATAATAAACATAAAAAAAACAGCCAAAAATGCTAAAATCTAAAATACAGGCAACTATCCTATATAAAGAGAGATCATAAGATCATTCACAAATACACAGGTGAAGTACCAATAGCTATGCAGTAAGTATGTCCAGGGTGCAAACTCTCCACAGGACTGAATTAAGATACCAGAGTGCATCATTTTAGCAAGTGATAGTGCAGTGCAAAGGAGGCTGCAAAGCCAAGATATAACTGGATCAGGGACAGGTGCATATAAAGCTGGGTGAAAGGGTATGGACAGGGAAATTAAAAAAAAATGTATAAATACTCTAAAATGCAGTTGTAGCAAATTACATTGAGCATTGTTTGAGACTAGAGGGTCAGAATATGAAGGTGCACATATGGAAAGGGTTCTTTACTGTTAAAGCGCCACAGTAAATTGTTTAAGAAAACTTTATGCACAGATTTTATTAAAAGTTTTTTTACTCATACCATGTTTTACTTTTATAACTACTGTTCCTTTAACCGCTTCCGGACTGCTCCACGCATATATACTGTGGTAGATGGTCCTTCAGCACAAATTCACATACCTGTACGTTACCTTGTTATCTGCGGGGATTTTAATGCCCTAATGGGCCCAAATACAGACAACTCTAAAGGAATTCATTCTGTAAGAAATGGTTTATGTAAATTGTTTTCACAAGAGGACCTTTTCGATCCCTGCAGATGTCTTCACTCATCTGAAAAAATATTTTACTTTCTGTTCCAATGTACATACGTCTTACACTCGTATTGACTTCTTTATCATGGACAGAGCTCTCCTGCAGAAGGTAACTCATGCACGAATTTATAATATCTCTTGGTCAGATCATGCACCGATCTCGATCAATATAGAATCGGACCATTTACCAGCCAATACTTCACTCTGGAGAAATAACACATTCATTCTTTCGCAGGAGAAGCATCTGTCTGTGTTAAAGGAAAGATTGTTACAATAAACAATATATCTTCTATCTCCACTGCTAACCTTTGGTGCACACATAAAGAGTATATTAGAAGAATTTTGATACAATTAGCTTCTAAAGAGAAAAAACAAAAAATGTGAGTGATTAATGACCTACTGGATACAATATCCAAACTTGATACACAAAACCTCCTCTAATAACATACACCTACTACAACAATGAAACACTGCAAGAAGTGAATTGAAAGCAATCCTAATTTCCAAGCATGATAAATACCTTAAAAAACTCAAACTGAACCATTGCTCTCAGGGCAATAGAGCAGGGAAACTATTATGATTCCAATGACACCAAAGACAAAATAGACATAAAATACAAAAATTGATCCACCCTAAATCAGGCAAGATATTCTATAACCCGCAAGAAATAGCGAATACTTTTGCAGAATATTATAAACTCCTTTATAACCTAGAAAACGATAAAGACACTCATCAACCCCTTCCATCTGAATGAACACAGTTTCTAAATAGGATCTGTCTACCTTCGGTAGATCATAACACATTACAAAAACTTAATGTACCAATTTCTGTTGAAGAGACACTTAAAGTTTTCCGCTCTTTACCTCTTCATAAGACCCCAGGAGCAAATAACTACAAGGCTTTTATTGATATACTATCTCCTTATCTAACAGATGTCTTTAATCAAGTAACTAAAAATAACAACTTCTCTAAAGAAATGCTAGAAGCAATCATTATCACGATCCCAAAAACTGGTAAAGATCCTGTTTCACCCAAAAATTATAGACCCATATCCTTGTTAAATTATGACCTAAAATTTTCTCTAAAATAATTGCTAATTGCCTTCTTAATGTGATACCGTGCCTTATAGAGCCTGACCATGTGGGGTTTATAAAAGGCTGTCAAGGCCCAGATGGTACCAGACCTATGATCAATCTAAAGGATGATGTTGAAAACAGTTGGATCCCCTCTCTGCTTCCGAGTCTAGATGCAGAGAAGGCTTCCATAGGGTTTACTGGGGATACATCTCTGAAACCCTAAACAGGTTCAGACTCACAGGCTTTATACATGATATTATAATGTCCTTATACACAATACTTTCAGCTAAAGTGTTCACCTCAGGCTCCATCTCCAAGAGATTTAACTTATCAATTGGTACTAGACAGGGGTTCCTACTTTCACCTATAATATTCTCTCTAGCACTTGAACATTTGGCTATAGCCATCAGATCAAATCCTAACAACATAGGCATTAAGAAAGGACATAACAAACATAAACTGGGAATGTATGCTGATGATATAATCTTATCTCTAGCAGAACTGGAACACTCTTTACTACAGCAAATGTTGTAAATGTTTTGCCTTACCGATGAACATACCTACAGAAATGCTTGATAATTTATACATTAGCCACAAGTATAACTGGGATGAACCCTCTATTTCATATCTGGGGATCAAACTTTCCTTTCCAATCTCTAAACTATTTGAAGTAAATTACCAAAAACTTTGCAACCAAATCCAAGATAGTTTTCAAACTATAAAAGAAGCCCAGATTTACTGGATTGGAAGAATAGAAGCATTTAAAATGATCACTTTGCCAAAAATTCTTTATTATTTTAGGGCCCTCCCCATTCCAGTATCCTCTAGATTTTTCCTTGTCAAAAGAAGTTTATTGAGTATACAATGTAATAAAGATACATAAAGTAAGTTTACAAGGATCTATAAAGTAAGCTCATTGTTTTACAGTAGGGTTTATATAGGTAAATATCATGAAATTTCAAATATTAAACATTGGGTTCACGTAAACCTAAATTAAAGATATATATCATTTCCTTAGTTACTTTTGTAGGTATTTAAATGATTTATACCTACTATACATATTGTTTACAAGTAGAGTGTATATAGGTCAAATAAATTCTGATAATGAGCTTTAATCGTAAGGTGGAGAAAAGGAAAGAGAAAGAAGAAAAAGGGTTGAAAGGTAGAGGTATGGTCCACAAGGTTGTCCCGCTCGTCAGTTTATTATTCTTTTTAGTTCTCTTTGAAGCCTTAGAATGGGTGTCTCTGTAAGTCATTTAATCTGTTACCATGGCAACAGGACAGAGTCATTGAAGTTTGACAGGAACTGTTGTTTTATCCAAGGATGTTAAAGTTTTTCAAATTTTGGAATTTGATTTTGATCGATGGCTACCATCTTAGCATGGGACGTTGTATTATTCATTCTGTGAATTGTTTCTGCTAGTACCAATGTAGGAGATTTCCATGCCTTGGCCACTGTTTGTTTTGCAGCCGTTATTGGTTGGATCATAAGTTTGAATTGAGAGAGTGTTAACCATTCCGGTTTTAGATTAAGTAAAGTTAAATATGGATCTGGTTGTATTATTTTTTTAAATATTTTAGATGCAATCACGAAGACTTCCTTCCAGAAGGTTTGGATTACTGGGCACGTCCACCATATGTGTAAATATGTGCCTATTTCTGGGCATCCTCGAAAACAAAGAGCTGAGGTGTTAGGTGAATATTTTGCCACTCTAGCGGGTACAAGGTACCAGCGAGTTAGGACTTTATAATTTGTCTCCAGTGCTAAGATGTTGGGTGAAGATGACTTAGATGTGAGCCATATGTTAGACCAGTCCGTGTCTTCTAAAGTTCGTCCCAGGTCCTCCTCCCACCTCTGAACGTAAGAGGGTCTATTAAGATTTGCTACTCCATATAATTGATTATAAAGTGATGAAATTGTACCTTTAGCAAATGGATCTTTTGTACAGATTGATTCAAAAATGGATAATTGGGATAATGGTGTATCCCCCTTTAGGAATGGTGTATAGAAATTTTTGATTTGGAGATATCTAAATATCTCAGAGTTTGGTAGATCATATTTTTCTCTAAGCGATGGGAATGAAAGGAATGATTTAGATGCTATGAAGTCATTTAGTGTCTGAATGCCTGATGTTGTCCAAGCTTTAAAAGAATTTGGGTAGATCCATGCCGGATAAAAGGCCGGATTTCTGATAAAAGAAAGGAGAGGATTGTGTGGAGATTGTAACTGATATTTGGTTTTTAGTTTATCCCAGAGAGATAAGAAGTGTTTAGTTATGGGATTATGAATTTTAAAGCGGTCTTTAGGATCAAGCCATAATAAATTTGATATTAATAGAGGGTCATTTTCTGAAGCCTCTATAAATACCCATAATGGGATTTCCTGTTTTGCATGGTATTTGGACAGACTGGCCAAATGTGCTGCTCTGTAGTAGTTAGTAAATTAGGGTATCCCAGGCCTCCTTTATTTTTGGGAAGATGTAGTGTGTGTATAGGTATACGTGGTTTAGAAGAGCCCCATATAAACGAAGTTGCTCTTTTTTGTACTATTCTCAAAAAATAGGAAGGAATTGGAATAGGGAGGACTCTGAATAGATAAAGCAATTTGGGTAGAATAGTCATTTTGATTGCATTAATCTTCCCTATCCAGGATAAAGGAAGTTGCGACCATTGTTTTATTAGATTTGTGATCTGTCTTAATACAGGAGGATAATTGGTTGAGAATAAGTCAGAATGAGATGCTGTTAAATGAATTCCAAGATTTGGGATTGATTTTTCTGCCCATGTGAATGGGAGTGCAGCCCTAGCCGGGATCAATTCCATGTTTGTGAGTGAAATATTAAGCACTAGGCATTTCTTAGGATTAATCATAAGGCCGGATAGGGCTGCAAATCCATCAAGAGCTGGTATTAAGTTAGGACCAGAGACCTGTGGTGATGATAGAAAAAGTAATATATCGTCTGCAAATATACATAATTTGTGTGTAATACCTCCTACTTCAATGCCAGTTATAGTTTGGTTTGTTCTGATGTATTGGGCCATGGGTTCGAGTATAAGGGCAAATAATAAGGGAGATAATAGGCAACCCTGTCGGGTACCTCTTTCGATATTAAAGGCTTCAGATTTGTATCCAGCATATTTTATATAGGCTTTGGGTTTATTATATAATGCTTTGATCCATGTTAAAAAGTGGGGTCCAAAACCCCATTTTTGTAATGAATATTGCATATATTGCCAGGATACTGTGTCAAATGCCCTCTTAATATCGAGAGATAGAAAACATAAAGGGATTTTCCGTTTTTTAGCAATATGTGCCAATAACACTGCCCTGCGTATATTATCGCCTGCCTGTCTATTTGGCATGAAGCCTACTTGATCTCTATGTATTAATTTTCCTATAATGCTATTGAGGCGTTTTGCTATTATTTTTGCTAATAATTTAATATCGAGGTTTAACAGAGAGATAGGCCGATAATTCACACAGGAAGTATCATCAGAAAGGGGTTTTGGGATCATACAAACAATTGCCATTAATGTTTCTTGCCGAAAAGAATGTCCTTCTAGAAGTTTGTTAAAAGTTTCAGTGAGAATGGGAGAGAGTATTTCTGAGAATGTTTTATAGTATAAAGCCGAGTAGCCGTCTGGGCCTGGTCTTTTGTTAAGTTTTAGGTCTTTTATGGCGTTAGCAACTTCATCTATAGTTATAGGCTCATCCAAACTGCTTTTTTGATTCTGAGATAACTCAGGTAAGGTTATTTTTGAGAAGAAGGATTCAGCCTCTGTAGGATTAAATTCATTGTTTGTCTTGTATAAAGTTGCGAGATGTGAGTGAAATTTATGGACTATTTTAACTGGATTACAAGTGTAAACATTTTTTGATAATTTCAAACATATTGGTTTGAAAGATTTGTTAGTTGAATTTAATGCCTGAGCCAAATATGTACCTGGTTTGTTTGTATTCATGTAGAAATTGTGTTTGGAGCGTTTGAGGGATTTATCAACTGACTCAGTGAGAAATAGATCGTATTCCAATCTAGATTTTTCCAGATGAGATTTTGTACTCTGAGATGGATTATCTTGAAATGATATGTAGGCTGCATTAAAATTGAGTTCTAGTTTTTTTGCTAGATTTTTGCGTTCCCGTTTAAATAGTGCCATTTGTCTTTGTATTGTACCACGCAAGACAGGCTTATGAGCTTCCCACAGTGTTATTGGGGAGATGTCTGTTGTATTACTAATTGATATGTATTCCTTTAAAGCTTGTTCAATGGCCATCTGATGTAGTGGGTGTTTGAGCATTATGTCCGGTAAGTACCACGTTGGGTCATGCGCTTTTGGTATGGCTGAGGCTATAGTAGTGTATACTGCATTATGGTCAGACCACGGAATCGGAATTATATCTGATGCAATAATTTCTGGTATCATTCCTATTGTTAGAAAAATATGATCTATTCTGGTGAAGGTTTGATGAGGGTGCGAGAAATAAGTGAATTTCTTTTTCATTGGGTTACTTTCTCTCCACGAATCTACCAGATTGTATTTGGAAAGAAGTTGAGAAAAAGGTAATCTAGAGGTTATTTTGGATGGTGTAAAAGGTGATTTATCTAGAAATGGGAGGAGGACCTGGTTCGAATCCCCACACATTATCACTGTTCCTATTTTGTGTGTATTAATCACTTGTAATATATGTGAGAGGAATGGTGTAGGTTGTTTGTTAGGAGCATAGTAGGAAATCACCGTGATTGCTGTATCCATTATATAACCCATGAGTATCAGGTATCTACCTTCTGGGTCTTTAATTTCTGATGATAAGGTGAATGGTGTGGATCGGTGAAATGCAATTAGAGTTCCCCTTTGCTTGGTACAGGCAGAAGCCGTGTAAATTTGTTGATAAAAAGGAGAAATATATTTTGGAGTAGAATCTTTGGTGAAGTGTGTTTCTTGGAGGCATACTATGTGAGCCTTCTTGTTATGGAAAGTACGGAAGGCTTTGGTCTTTTTTTGAGGGACATTTATTCCCTGAACATTCAGGGAAAGTATATTCAGTGGTGCCATGGCAACAGATCAGATAGTTTTGACTTACTTTTTGTTATGCAGAGCTGACTGCGCAGATCAACCTGTGTGGACTGAAGAGATGAATAGATAGAAAAGAAACCAGTGAATTCTGGAGTAAAGAGTAAACAAAAAACATATGAGATTAGATGATACATTGTATAAATTATTTTTTGCAAGTAATCACAATTTACCCGTGAAAGAGAATAAATATCTCTCTCAGGGGAATAAGTGCCTTCGTCACACTCCCACATAATATGGTTGGGAGAATGAGGAGGGCTAATGGGGGTACATGGATCTTCCGCTTACAGGAGAGAAGTGCTATGTCAAAAGACATCAAAATGATGTTTCATTAATTGGAGTGCAGAATATAGTTTTTGTTGAAATTATTTATTCCAGGGTGGTTGTATATGGTTAGTCTTGCCCTAGGCTAAATAATTCAGTTAGAAAGGTACTGTTAATAACTTTGGTATTGATGAAGATAGTTTGAATTATTTTGGGATTTTAACCCTTTTAGAGTAAACAATTACATATTTTATTCATATGTAACTGTTTAGATATGTTAACTCATAAAATTGAGGTTGTATTGCTTCAGATTAGAATAAACAAAAACATAATTCTAGGAACTAGTTAGGTAATAATATATTTGTTTTAAGAAAAGAAAGAAAAAGCTTCCATTACTTCTGGATTATTGAACATATTTGTCCTAAAAAGTAATAAATCTATTGTTATTACCTGATAATATATAACTGAACAAGAATTTCCTTATTTCACTTATATATTCTAAGGCTATATGAATCAGAAGTAATAAGAAATATAACTGGAATGTAACATGATCCCACACAGTGTGTGACTATCAGAATGCAGTTACATTCAGTTATAAATACAGGTTTTTTATAGAGAACCATCTCTTAGTATAATAAATGAAGAGATATCAGGAATTAGGATGTCAGTCCATTGAATCTTCTTGGTCCATGGATGATGTTGCATAACGGCCTCTTTTGTGAGAATGATGATTCCCATTTTGTTCTGAAATTTTCTGAGTGCTGCCTGAAGGTGAAGATGATGCCATTCTTCTGCGTGTGGGAGAGTTGCTGCTTGTGGGTTCTGTCAGATTTAATTTTAAAAGGGTTTGTTGTAGTTCATCTGCTGATCTGCTTCTGTAAGTTGTACCTTGGTAGTTAAATCTGACTGAAAAGGGGAAGCCCCATTGATACATAATGTTGTGGCGTTGCAGTTCCATTAGTTGGGGTTTCATGGATCGTCTTTTAGTAATAGTAAGTTGGGATAGATCAGCAAAAATTTGATAATTGTGTCCTTGAAAATTAAGTTCCTTTTTTTCTCTTGCAGCAATTAGTATTTGTTCTTTCGTTCTGTAATAATGAAATTTTGTGATTATATCACGTGGGGGTCCATCTTTCTTTTTGGCTGTGAGGACTCTTTGTACTCTGTCCAGTTCTAAACGTTCAATAGAGATATCTGGCTGTAGTTCTTGTAATAGAGCAGTAATAGTAGATTGCAGGTCTGTCACAGTTTCAGGTATTCCCCTTATGCGCAAGTTTGAATGTCTGGCTCTATTTTCGTAATCTTCAAGCTTAGTTTGAAGTATTAAATTCTCTTCTTTTAATTGTTCCAATTCTGTTATATTTTCTTGGGTTGTAATTTCAATTTCATCCATTTTTATTTCTAAGGCTGCGGTGCGGTTTCCCAGCTCTCTTATTTCTTTGGTTAGGCTTTTTGTTATTTGGTCTGAGGTTTGTTTTAAAGCCTTATGAAGCATCTTTTCAAATTGTAATAATATTACTGGGGATGCTGAGGAGGCTTGTGGAGAAGTTTGTGAGAGGATTTGTTCTGTATCTGACTCAAATGGAGAGTCTTGCTGTGACATTTTCTGTCTGTGAGAGCGCCCTGATGCTGTATATTGTGAGGTGACTGGAGCTGCTTTAGTTGAAGTGAGTGCCTGTGAGCTCTTTGTGAGGTGATTTTTATTTCTGCCACGGTTTCCTCCCAGTACCATATTTCATGCCCAAACTTTCACAGTTTGTTCCCTGGGGCAAAAAGGTTCAAATGGATACCTTTTGAGCCTGCAGGCTCCGCTTTGTCCTTCTCTTCTCTCCTCAGTGGTGTGGAGCTCTAACAATGCATGTCTGCTCCGCTAGGCTCCGCCCATCTCCCTCTCCTCTAGATTTTTCAAGCAAGTTAATGCTAACTTAAATAACCTAATATGGCAGGGGAAAAAATAAGAATCACATTAGCAATCCTAACTTCAACTAAAAAAAAGGAGGCATGAGCCTGCCAGATATTTACCAATACTTTATAGCCACACTTTTAGACCAGATGGAATATTGGTTCATCCCAGATACTGACAAACTATGGCTAAACATAAAAAAAGAAGTTACTAATGGTCATGATTTATATGCTATTGCAGTTGCATATAACTTATTGCCTAAAGTATCAATACCTTCTTACTTAACTGTTAAAGCCACGCTAATGCCATGGAAATACGTGCTAAACAAAACACAACAAGCAAAGGATGTACTACAGATATAATGAAAAAGGAGGATTGGGATTATTGCGGTGCTTGAAATAATTGTTACAAATGAAAGTTATATAAAACAGTTTCTTTATTAGTACAGAGAAATAAACAAAGGGTTCAATTAAAAATAGTTATAGAGCATGTACAAATTGCATATAATGGATAGCATATAGTGGATCGCTGGTATCCAAATTGAAAGAAGGAAACAGAATATCAGTTGATTATACAAATAATAAACCCAGAACAAGAGGTAAGAAAAATATCAATAAAAACAAAAAAACACAAAACAGCATTCGTCATGGCTTCAAAGAGACACAACACCTACCTCCGCCAGTCCCGAACCATAAAGATGGACAAAATGGGGGCCCCCAAAAGAATAAAGGAGGGGTGGACGTGGAAAAACCCAAGCCAGGGATAGTGCGAAGGAGACCGTGCACAACCACAAGAGGTAAATAGAGACCCAGCTAAAATATATGAGGACAAGCAAAAAATTATTGATATACATGGATATTGGACAAAACCCAAGGTTCAATATACAGTCAACCAGCGAAGCTTAAGGGATACTTACAATGCTCAATATTATAAAACAAATGAGTTCAGGGGCACCAGAAGAGTATTATAGTGTGGAAGAGAGACTGAAAGTTGTCCCGAAATTTCAATACAGAACTTCTATCCACTAAAATACCAGGATGATGCCCATTATTAAGAGGAATATATATATATATATAATAAAAAAAATGTCAGAAAATGAATAAAAAAGTGAGATTTTAATCCAAAAATAAAAGGAAAGAGTAGGATACCATGACTGAATGCATATATAAACATATGAATTAGAGGCAAGGAGTAGCACATAGTGAAATGTAAACAAAAATTTTTATTAATTTACTAGTCTCCAATTACTTGAATGAAAAAACCCAGCTCATACCCCTGAGATACTGAAGGGGTCATAGAAAAGGGTCATGATCAAGAGCAGATAGGCAAACAAGTAAAGGAATCCTTCAATAAGTCAATAAAATCTGAAAATTAGTGGAGCAAAGGACAGAGAGCTTGAAAACGCAAGATAATATATACCTGCACGGGATGGTAGAAAGTTACCGTCACCCCTGATCTCCAACCGAAGGTCTGCTGGAGTGGCCAGCTCGCTCGGCATCTGACGTCACCAAGCAAGCGTGGACAAAGAGGGCCCACCACACATACACCAATGTATGATCCCGCACTGGCCTATATTCCCAGAGATCATGGCGGCAAAAGAGCCATTATGACGTGAACAGCATACATCCCCAGGTGATGCCAAGGAGGCGTGGTCCAAGGGTGGAATAGACAGCCCCATCCACCAATGGCATTCAAGCCAGCGGAGTCTAGGAGGGAGCAGGACAGGGCCTGGAAGCAGCAAATGAGCTGTGGAACCAGAGGGGGATGCAAACGGAGGACACATAAGTGGGCTTCAAAAGAAAACTTGAAGCCCTGGGCATCCGTGCAGCAACACACATGGCTCACCAATCACCGATCCAGATTATGGCTGAGGGCCAGCCCCCATGTCCAGTGGTCAGGGAGAGAGGAGGCAGGTACAGTGGGCAGTGTGCACCCTACCAAGGGTTAACCTACCATAGGAGGGCACAAAAGGGTATTTCGGAGACCATGACAAATATATAAAGAAATATTGTAGATTAAATAATAAATGGTCTATACAGTTTATACATAGATTTTCAATCAGAATAATGATAGGTATGTAATCAAGGATATACAGTAACATAAAAAAAATGTGAAGATAAGGGTTACCAGAAAGAAACAATGATGACTCTTAAAACTGAAGTATGAAAAATATGGATCAAAATAATCTATTAATGACAAAGAATAAGGGAAATTCCCACATGGATGTAGCTTTTGTCACCGGTTTTAATAGCCAATATCAATCAACTGAATATATCATCAGGAAATATACATTCTCAAATCTGATAAAGTTTTTTCCCAAATCCTTCCCAAGAAAGCGAAATTTGCATATAGAAGAGCTCCAATACTTAGGGATCAACTCGTTCATAATGTCATTGATCCTCCAAAAAACGTAAAATTATTCTCTGAAATGAGAAGGTTTTACAAGTGCCAGAAATGTCTACCCTGTAGGGTCAGAAAGAAACAACCAAGAAAGAAAGAGACATTCAGATCCAAGACCAATAACAAAGTACCAATAACAGACTATCAAATTAGGGAACTTATCACATGCAGTAGTACGCATGTGACTTATGCCAGACCACTCAACGTAAGAATTAGAGAACATATCAATAATATAAAGAATGGTTTCCCTAAACATAATTTTTCAAGGCACTTTAAGGAGGTACATCAAAGTGACCCCACAGGTTTGATTTTTTTACGGGATTGATATCATTAAGGACCATTGGAGGGGTGACAAAAAAAAGATAAAGGTATCACAGAATGAGACAGGATGGATTTATTGATTAAGATCTTTAGTATCTGGGGGGCTCAATGCCGATATAGACCTTAATTGTTTTTTTATCTAATTTCTAAATCATATTTTTTTATGAGTTCTATGACTATTTTTCATCATTTTTAAATTTAGTTTTCACATTAGAATTCCATTCAGGATAACCTTTTTGTTCTGCTAGGCCATAAGATAGTGTGGAGTGGGCTATTATTCATGCGGTATGATCAGCATTTGTTACCCTCAGAATCATGAGGCTCTTTCTTTTTGGCCATGACTGATCAATAATTTTCATAATTTTGTTACACATATCATATACACACTGTATGTGCATATATGATATTTTTATACTTATTTGTTTCTAAATATGATGTGGATTTTAGATCAACATATATATGCATGTAACAACAAACTAGACCACTAGGGGGACTTGCCGGGTCTACACCATACATCCTGGCAGCCCATGCATTTCACTTAGCAGCAGGATTTTTAGTATTTTAGTATATATGAACACTAATCCTCCTTTGGACTCTATATGACATTTTACTACTTCCAGGCATTTGATAGCTGTCAGTTGTGAGATTTAGCCTGACTGGAAACAGCTGCGACGGTACCTCCAGCTGCAACGGTACCTCCACCTACTATATAATGACATGAAGTGTACCAAGATGGCTACACCTCATACGATGTCTAGTGATGAAACTCGTAAGTCGGGACTTGGTACACGTTGTCATTTCCAGAAACTTCTGGTTTTCTGGCTGTGGTCTGTGGAACGCATGTTGCCCAGACCCAGGAACGTGTTTGTAAGCTTTTATGAAATTGGGGTAATTGAAGCCCCTTCTGCCTATGGAAAGCTTTTTATACATGTTAAATAAAATAGATTTTTATTGGATTCACGCTATGGGTGCCCGTTGTTGATTTCATGTGGATGCCTCATTGCAACAAACCACATTAGAGAGCATGAGAGTATATTGATTCCCAGGACTGGGGACCCATTCTGCTATATGTTCTTTACCCCTGCAGGGGTAGGGGCATCTGGTGAGAGCATGAGAAGTCACTTCATTTTTTGCACAGAAGTTGATATAAAGTCGCATCACTTGGAAACCAGCACAAGTCACTTTTATGGGAATATGGACTCTTCATACTGAGAGATTCTTTGCTATATATATTTTTAAAATGGACTGAACATTACTATTGTTTGATTTCATTTTTTCACTTGATTTGGTTGCAAACAGATAGTATATTTATGTACTTTGCTACATAATTTTTCCTGATATACCAATATCACCTGGTAATTAGCAATAGTCACATTGTGGTAATATGCATATTTGATGTGGATAGATTTTTTCATTATCAAATATTTGCTTTGGAAGTAGGATTTTATATTCAATCACATTCTCTGGGATTTACACATTTATTTTTTTTGTCTCAAACAGAGAACACATTTATATATATTGTTATATATTAACTTTTTTCAAAACCATCATGGTTGGTTAACGTTAGGGGTGAGCCGAAAACCCCCCTGTTCGGTTCGCACCAGAACATGCGAACGGGCAAAAAGTTTGTTCGAACACGCAAACACCATTAAACTCTATGGGACTCGAACATGAATAATCAAAAGTGCTAATTTTAAAGGCTTATATGCAAGTTATTGTCATAAAAAGTGTTTGGGGACCTGGGTCCTGCCCCAGGGGAGTTTTAAAAATTGAGGTTTTTTCGGGAGCAGTGATTTTAATAATGCTTAAAGTGAAACAATAAAAGTGTAATATTCCTTTAAATTTCATACCTCGGGAGTGTCTATAGTATGCCTGTAAAGGGGCGCATGTTTCCCGTGTTTAGAACAGTCTGACAGCAAAATGACATTTCAAAGGAAAAAAAGTCATTTAAAACTACTCGCGGTTATTAATGAATTGTCAGTCTAACAATACACATAAAAGTTCATTGATAAAAACGGCATGGGATTTCCCCACAGGGGAACCCCGAACCAAAATTTTAAAAAAATGGCATGGGGTCCCCCTAAATTCCATACTAGGCCCTTCAGGTTTGGTATGGATATTAAGGGGAACTCCGTGCTAAAATTAAAAAAAAATGGCTTGGGGGTCCCCCTCAAAATCCACACCAGACTCTTCAGGTCTGGTATGGATTTTAAGGGGAACCCCGCGTCAAAATAAAAAAAAAATGGCATGGGGTCCCCCCAAAAATTCATACCAGACCCTTATCCAAGCACGCAACCTGGCAGGCTGCAGGAAAAGAGGGGGGATGAGAGAGCGCCCTCCCTCCTGAACCGTACCAGGCCACATGCCCTCAACATTGGGAGGGTGCTTTGAGGTAGCCCCCAGTACACCTTGTCCCCATGTTGATGAGGACAAGGGCCTCATCCCCACAACCCTTGGCTGGTGGTTGTGGGGGTCTGCGGGCGGGGGACTTATCGGAATCTGGAAGCCCCCTTTAACAAGGGGACCCCCAGATCCCGCCCCCCTGTGTGAAATGGTAATGGCCTACCATTTCACAAAAAAAGTGTCAAAAATGTTAAAAATGACAAGAGACAGTTTTTGACAATTCCTTTACTTAAAGTCTTCTTCTTTCCATCTTCTTCAGGTCTTCTTCCTTTTTCCTTCCTTCTTCCTTCGGTTTCTTCCTCCATCTTCTTCTTCCTCTGGTTCTTCCTCCGATCCTTTGCTTCTTGCTCCATGTTCTCGTTCGACATTTTTCTCAGTGGCGTCTTCTTCCCCGCTTCGTTCTTGGGCCGCTCTGCATCCACGGGAGGCTCCCGCTGTGTGACGCTTCTCTTCTTCTGACAACTTTTATATAATGGAGGGCAGGGCCACCCGGTGACCCCGCCCCCTCTGACGCATGGGGACTTTACGGGGACTTCTCTATGGCTTTTCCCGTGACATGAGAGGGGGAGGGGTCTCCCGGTTACATAATGGGGGACTTCCCTATTGCTGTCCCCGTCACAAAGTGGGGGCCTCCCATGGATGCAGAGCGGCCCAAGAACAAAGCGGGGAAGAAGACGCCGCGGAGGAAGATGCCGGACGAGAACACTGGAGCAAGAAGCAGATGATCGGAGAAAAAACCAGAGGAAGAAACCGAAGGAAGAAGGAAAGAAGAAGGAAGAAGACCTGAAGAAGATGGAAAGAAGAAGATTTTAACCACTTGACCACTGGGCACTTAAATCTCCTTAATAACCAGACCCATTTTCAGCTTTCGGTGCTCTCACATTTTGAAAGACAATTACTCAGTCATGCAACACTGTACCTATATGAACATTTTCTCCTTTTTTTCACACAAATAGAGCTTTCTTTTGGTGGTATTTAATCACCGCTGGGTTCTTTTTTTTTTGCGCTATAAAAGAAAAAAGACCAAAAATTTTGTAAAAAAATGCATTTTTCTTCGTTTCTGTTATACAATTTTGCAAATTAGTAATTTTTTCTTCATATATTTTGGCCAAAATTTATACCGCTACATATCTTTGGTAAAAAAAAACAAATTGGTGGATATTATTTGGTCTTTGTGAAAGTTATAGAGTCCAAAAGCTATGGTGCGAATATCTGAAAATTGATCACACCTGAAGTACTGATCTAATTTCTTGAGACCCTAACATGCCAGAAAAGTACAAATACCCCCCAAATGACCCCTTTTTGGAAAGAGGACATTCCAAGGTATTTAGAAAGATGCATGATGAGTTTTCAAGTTGTCATTTTTTCCCACAATTCTTTGCAAAATCAAGAATTTTTTTTCTTTTTTTTTCACAAAATTGTCATATTAGCAGGTTATTTCTCACACACAGCATATGCATACCACAAATTACACCCCAAAACACATTCTGCTAATACTCCCGAGTAAGGCGATACCACATGTGTGAGACTTTTACACAGCGTGGCCACATACAAAGGCCCAACATGAACGGAGCACCTTCAGGCGTTCTGGAGTACCCAGGCCAATTCTAACATTTCTCTCCTACATGTAAAAATCATAATTTATTTGCTAGAAAATTACATAGAACCCCAAAATATTATATATGTTTTTTTTAGCAAAGACCCTAGAGAATACAATGGTGGTCATTGCAACTTTTTCTCGCACGGTATTTGCGCAGCAATTTTTCGAACCCTTTTTTTTGGAAAAAAAACTGTTTTGTGCTTTAAAAAAAAACAAAAGAGTAAAGTTAGCCCAAGGTTTTTGCTTAATGTGAAAGATGAAGTTATGCCGAGTAAATAGATACCTAACATGTCACCCTTCAAAATTGCACACACTCGTGGAATGGCGCCAAACTTCGCTACTTAAAAATCCCCATAGGCGATGCTTTACATTTTTTTACTGGTTACATTTTTTAAGTTACAGAGGAGGTCTAGGGCCAACATTATTGCTCTTGCTCTACCGATCACAGCGATACCTCACATGTGTGGTTTGAACACCATTTTCATATGTGGGCGGGACTTACATATACGTTCGCTTCTGCACGTGAGCACACGGGGACACGGGGGGAAAATTTTTTTTTTTTTTATTGTTCATTTTACTTTATTTATATTAGTTTAATGCTTTTGTCCACAAAATAAATTTTTGATCACTTTTATTCCTATTAAAAGGAATGTAAACATCCTTGTAATAGGAATGTGGCATGACAGGTCCTCTTTACAGTGAGATATGGGGTCAATAAGACCCCACATCTCACCTCTAGGCTGAAAATCCTGAAATAAAAAAAAAATCCTGGCTTCGATCGTAGCGGTGAGTCGGTAGAAGCACCTGAGGGCAGCAGGAGGGGGATGTCCCCTCTCGTCTCCCATAAGAACAATCAAGCAGTGGAACAGCCACTATGATCATCCACATGGTGTAGGGAATCGTTGGCTGAAAAAGCTGATATCTGAATGATGCTTGTAGCTGCAGGCATCATTCAGATATCCCCGCACAAAATTAAGCACATCGTATGACGGCCGGCGGGCGGGAAGTGGTTAAAACGCATTTTTTTAACACAAAGTTGTCCATTTATACAATATTTCTAACACATAACATGTACATACCAAAAATGACACCCCAAAATTGATTCTCCTACTCCTCCTGAGTACGGCAATACCACATGTGTGAGACTTCCACAGCCTGGCCACATACAGTGGCCGAGTACAGCCAAGTATGGCTGAGCATGGCAGAATATGGCTGAGCATGGCTGAGCATGGCTGGGTATGGCTGGGCATGGCAAAGTATGGCAGAGTATGGCAGAGTATGGCTGGGTATTGCAGAGTATGGCAAATTATTGCTAGGTATTGCAGGGTATTGCGGGGTATTGCAGAGTATTGCGAGGTATTGCGGAGTATTGCGGGGTATTGCACGGTATTGCGAGGTATTGTGGAGTATTGCAGGGTATTGCAGGGTATTGCGGAGTATTGCAGGGTATTGCAGACTATTGCAGAGTATTACGGTGTGTTGCAGAGTATTGCAGGGTATTGCAGAGTATTGCAGAGTACTGCAGAGTATTGCGGGGTATTGCAGAGTATTGCAGAGTATTGCAGGGTATTGCAGGGTATTGCGATCCCTCCCCATGTGTACTGATCACGACATGACGCCGGTTTGTTTACATGTGATCGCTCCGTCATTTGACGTTTACCGTGAAAGGTGATGCGCCGGGTCCTGGGATCACGTCATAGTACGTCATAGTACATGATCCCAGAGTTATCCAACCGCCCTGCAGCTGTCATTTGGCTATGGGCCGGTTGGTAACTGGTTAAATAAAGGAATTGTCAAAAACTGTCTAATTTTTAACATTTTTGACACTTTTTTTGTGAAATGGTAGGGGTACTTTTGGGGTACCCATTACCATTTCACATAGGGGGGCTGGATCTAGGGGTCCCCTTGTTAAAGGTGGCTTCCAGATTCCGATAAGCCCCCCGCCTGCAGACCCCCACAACCACCGGCCAAGGGTTGTGGGGATGAGGCCCTTGTCCTCATCAACATGGGAACAAGGTGCTTTGGGGGCTACCTCAAAGCACCCTCCCAATGTTGAGGGCATGTGGCCTGGTACGGTTCAGGAGGGAGGGCTCTCTCTCATCCCCCCTCTTTTCCTGCAGCCTGCCAGCTTGCGTGCTCGGATAAGGGTCTGGTATGGATTTTTAGGGGGACCCCACACCATTTTTTTTAAATCAGGAAGTGAACCCTTCAGGTCTGGTATGGATTTTGAGGGGGACCCCCATGCCATTTTTTAAAAAAAATTTGGCGCTGGGTTCCCCTTAATATCCATACCAGACCTGAAGGGCCTGGTATGGAATTTAGGGGGAACCCCACGCCATTTTTTTTTAAATTTTGGTTCGGGGTTCCCCTGTGGGGAAATCCCGTGCTGTTTTTATCAATGAACTTTTATGTATATTGTCAGACCGACAATTCATTAATAGCCGCGAGTAGTTTTAAATGACTTTTTTCCTTTGAAATGTCATTTTGCTGTCAGACTGTTCTAAACACGGGAAACATGCGCCCCGTTACAGGCATACTATAGACACCCCCCCAGGTATGAAATTTAAAGGAATATTACACTTTTATTGTTTCACTTTAAGCATTATTAAAATCACTGCTCCCGGAAAAAGGTCAGTTTTTAAAAATTCTTTTTGCATTGATACGTGTCCCCTGGGGCAGGACCCAGGTCCCCAAACACTTTTTATGACAATACCATGCATATAAGCCTTTAAAATTAGCACTTTTGATTTCTCCCATAGACTTTTAAAGGGTGTTTTGCGGCTTTCGAATTTGCCGCGAACACCCCAAATTGTTCACTGTTCGGCGAACTGGTGAACAGCCGATGTTCGATTCGAACATGAGTTAGAATCGAACGCGAAGCTCATCCCTAGTTAACACACACGTTATTTAAATACTCATTATAAGCAGAGCCAACGTCCCTTATTCTGACTTAAAAATTTGTATCCTGAAGACAAACTATCAATCGCTGTAGAAATATGGGATTTCAGTTTTTTCCTCTAACAGAGGTCAAAATACTTAAGGTATAGCCTTTTTTTATAATTTTCTGGCTTTATTTCCCATTGATATAAAGAGTACTAATATGCTCAAGTGGGGAAGAGATCTAATGGGAGTCACAAACCTTCTCATGGGAGTCCCGGCATACAGCCATTAAAATAAACCAGTCTTGTCAATATTCCTATTGCACATGTTCCTGGAAAGTATGGCTCTTAAAATTGTGGGTGCTGTAGTGATTACCAGTTGGGTCCTGGAAACTTCAAGCAAGTGAACATATTTGCCAGCACATCATGGATCTACACTTCTGTCCAAGGATTCCTTTTATTGAGAGAGATCGCATCACAGAAATAAGTGCAACGTTTTGGAGCTGCACTTTCTAAAATCTTCAATTCTTCCTCCTCTCCTATCTGTTGGAGATGCAGTGATCAAATATGAACATCATATCATACAATTTGGAACTGCAAACACCTCTCCAGCTTCTGGAGGGAATTATCTTCTTTCATTGCATCCCTTATGGGTAACCTAATTCCTCTTAGCCCTGACACAGCTCTACTAGGTTTAAACAAGGCAGATTGTCGTTCTGTGACAGGAGAAGACAGAGATCTTGTGCTTCTGCCAAGCAGGAACGTGGCTCTCTGTCTTCTTACAGTACAAGCACCCACCCACCCCCCCTCCACAGTTTTAAAGCACTACCAGGGAACACATTTAACCCTTTGATTGCCCCTGATGTTAACCCCTTCCCTGCCAGTGTCATTAGTACAGTTACAGTGCATATTATTTAGCACTGATCACTGTATAAGGGTCCCCAAAAACGTGTCAAAAGTGTCACTTAGTGTCCGATTTGTCTGCCACGATGTTGCAGTCCTGATATAAGTCGCTGATCGCTGCCATAACTAGTAAAATATCTATCTATCTATCTATCTATCTATCTATCTATCTATCTATCTATCTATCTATCTATCTATCTATCTATCTATCTATCTATCTATCTATATATATATTTATATATACATTCTCACAAAATATCCCATACTTTGTAGAGGCTGTAACTTTTGTGCAAATCAATCAATATACGCTTATTGGTATTTTTTTTACTAAAAATATGTAGCAGAATACATATTGGCCTAAATTGAAGAACAAATTTGATTTCTTTATATTTTTTTAATGGCTGTATTTTATAACAGAAAGTAAAAATACCAGCATTAAATACCAGCATTAAAAACCACCAGATTAAATACCAGCAAAAGAAAGCTCTATTTGTGGGGAAAAAGGGCATACATTTTATTTGTGTACTGCGTTGCACGCCCGTGCAGTGGTCAGTTAAAGCAATGCAGTGCCGTATCACAAAAAAACAGCTTGGTCATGAAGGGGGGTAAACCTTCCGGAGCTGAAGAGGTTAACAAGAGTGACATATTTATGTAACATATTTGTAAATGTGTCAAAATGAACAGCTTACAAGGTTTGTATTAATATTTCAAGATAACCAGATGGTACAAGGCACAACCTGCAATGATAATTTGAAATGTCAATTAACACATCAAATAAATAATTTTACAGTTGTCATATAAAGACTGAAAGACACATCAGCAAGATGTCCCTCGGCTCCGAGTGCAGGCGCCGATATCTTCAGTAAGGGAATCAGGAAGTGAAGCCTTGTGGCTTCACAGCCTGGTTCTCTACGGCGCATGAGCGAGTCGCGCTGCGCATTCTGACTGGTCCCTGCTGTCTTCTGGGAGACCTGTGTGTCTCCCAGAAGACAGCAGCAGGGACAGAGGAGGGGCAGGACATGGTGTAGATCACTGTGGATTCTGCGGCACTCTTTCACCGGAAAGGGGAGCAAGTACCTGTATTAGGCAGTTATCTGCTCCCCCCTCCCCCCTGAAAGGTGCCAAATGTGACACCGGGAGGGGGGAGGATCTGGATAAGCAGAAATTCAATCAGTGACAACAGTTGGAAAGTCAGGACCATCCCTTCCAAACATGGACAGTGAAGAACCTAAAAATATTTTAGCAGCCTCTTCATAGCACAATTCCAAGTGTACGCAATGCTATTATAGTCTTGGCTATCACTATACATTTTCCAGGTAGGGATAACTACATCCATATTTCACATATACACATAACAACACAAAAAACTCAAACATTGTGCACAAACTAGGGACATGTTACTTGCACAGCACTGATACTTAGAAATGACTGCCTTTCTTGAAAATAGCATTCTCAGACATAATTGCAGCATATTCTATTTTTCTCCCCTGACAGATTTTGGCAATGGTTCTATAGCAATATTGTATAGAATCATAATTTCAGAATGTTCTCTAACAGTCTTGTTCTCATTCTCCAACAAGAATTATCTCTGTGATACAAGGTTTTCTGTTCTTCTGTGCAATTACTGTGCAGAGCTCACTATGGATACTTGAAGTTCAACATATTTTGGCACACATCCCATTGAAAGTTTCAGGCTACCACACTGAATTGCTGCCACTTTCAATATCTCATTCAATAGCAGAGGGAATGTCCTCATATTAAACAAGAACAGTTTATACTCATCAAAATAAAGAAAATCAATACCTTAAAATTAATTAAGTAGAGAATCTTTAATGTAGCAGTTTGATGTACTGGTGGTACTGTACTATTATACTGTATGCAGATGGAACAGCAGACATAGATAAATTGATAGGATTAGGCATATCCATCCAGTCACTGCATAATGACCTTGGCTACCTTTAGACCCCTTTCACAGGGAGGCATTTTTCAGGCGCTACAGCGCTAAAAATAGCGCCTGCATAGCACCTGAAAAAAGTCTCAGCTGCAAACCCAGTGTGAAAGCTTGAGTGCTTTCACACAGGGGCGCTGGCAGGGCGTCACAAAAAGTCCTGCAAGCAGCTTCTTTGCAGTGGTGTAAGAGCGGTGCATACACCATTCCTCCACCGCTCCTCCGCCGCTCCTGCCCATTGAAAACAATGGGGCAGCGCCGCCGTACTGCCAGCAAAGCGCCACTGCAGCAGCATTTTGAGGGTGGATTTAACCCCTTTTCCGCCACTAGCGGGGGTTAAAACCACCCTGCTAGAGGCCGAATAGCTCTGCTAAAACGACGGTAAAGCAGCGCTAAAAATCGCCCTGCTTTACCGCTGACGCCTGGGGCGGCTCAGTGGGAAAGGGGTCTTAATCTTGTGATCTAAAAGCATTGATAAAGTTTGCCATATTTATAAGAATCCAATTATTTGTTTATAATGTAATCACACCCTTTAATGACTTTCCATTCACCTAATAACCTCAACCAACAATTTTATTCCAAACCTGAAGAGGGTTTGTTCATACCACCCTTATTGGTCTAGGGGTGGATGCATTTTTCCTAAAAGTATGCACAGGTTTTAAAGGATAAGTTCACTTAAAAAAATAAAATAAATAAATGCACATTTTTTTGCAGGTATATATATGCATATACTATTTTTTTAAGCTGTCTTCCCATACATCACACAGGCAAACAGTTTCACAAAGACAGCATGACTCAATTAACTACTCGAGTGCTGAACAGTGCCCTGGTAGTTCACTGAGAACTACAAGCCGACAGCTACAAAGAATGTTGGTACTTGATTCACTGCGCTCTATTCAAATAGTGACAGCAGGCACGGAAAGAAGAAGATCCCCACCCTGCTGTCACAGGGAGTGTGGGGATTGGGGAGCAGATGCAGGATTGGGAACATGTTACATGTTCTACCATAAAAACGGGTGGAATATGTAACATGTTCCTAAAGGTGAACCTATCTTTTAACTGATATGCATATAACTACGTAGGGGCTCAGTCATCCTCATAAACATAGGATGGATTGAAATTTGAATGGTTCAGTAGGGATCAGACAACATTCAATCTGTGTGTCACCATGCCTGTTCAGGAAAAGTTGATTGTTAGATTGCCTTTTGTCTGTCAGCTGGCTGCAGCCACTGATAAGTGCATTCTGACAGCCGAGAGTCTCGTTGTCAGAATACAATGTCCCAGCAGGAATGATTTCTCCATCCACTTTGCTTGTGTCGATGGAGGAATCAATTTTTTTCATTTATCCCAGTGGCTGAATAAGAAAAAAATATTTATCTATAGCCAGCTTTTGTGAATAACAGAGTCCAAGGCAAGTCTTTTCCGTGTGCATGGGGAAAATGCTAATAATTCACTATTGATCTATTTATTTTAGGGGAAAAAAATCCTTCTACACTCAGGGCCACTTCTGACAGAATGGTCCTAAAGATTCAAATGTTTGATACAGATAAGACCTTCTGCAGCCTCCCACCTTGTGATATTATTACAAATATGTTCTGTGCCTTATAATATAATTACCCCACAAGTAAACAATATGATAACTCTGTAAAGCTTAGTCTGTCAAAGCTTTTGCAGAGTATGGAGCAAGCATCTAGCCAGAGTCAGGGATTGCATCTACCTAAAAACGAATTAGACAAGCAAAGTATATATTTGTGTAAATTGTTTATTTTCCCTAAATTATATCTATAATCAAAGTATGTGAATTTTTCGTGATGAAGTTAATTAATTTCCATATATAACTAGTAACATTTTTATATGTGCCTAAAATAAAAACATGTTCTTAAAACATCAACTTAGGCTACCCACCATGCTTGGGCTGCTAGTCATTTTTAATCATTTGAGTCAGCAAACCTCATCCAGATTGATTTATGAGGAGCAGATTTCCTCATCTTTGCCTTCAGCTGGTGTATTTTATATGGTGAAACCTTTTTCTCTGTTTCCTATAAATTTAACAGTGACATTAAAGTCATGAAAAAGGAAAGAAGTAAACCAGCTTAGGAAAATGGAATTTGTATTAAAAGAGAGAAAAAAAAACTCAGTAAATAGCTGACTGCTCATCCACAGGGGACCTTTTATATTTTTATATGCCTGCAGCAACATGCAAATGTAACTACATCCTAAGCTTCTTCCCCTTGCTCTATTAATCTCTCATACAGTGGTAGGTCAGTGCAGACACGCGACCAAGTAATGCAAGGAAGATTAATACATGGGCTCTTTATTGTTGTATTCTAGTATAATAAACAGTTTGTTTCTTTATAGAATTATGTAAAGAAGGAAATTATTAAATAAAAGGTTATCAGTTTTCTAAATTATTTTCTAGCATTCATGATATGCATAACTGGAAAAATTTCCATGTATCCTGGCCCTAAAGTCCTAAAAAAAACACTAATTTCATTAATTCCTGAAAGATTTGACATGTCTATTTAGCGGTGCATTGATGTTCCTGAAGAAAGTATATTAAAGAGGAACTACCCAAAAAAGTAAGCAGCTACAGTATTTGTATTGTTTTAAACTTACCGGCCCACGAAATCCAGAACTGCAGTATAGTCAGTGTTATCTGGTGCTCCAAATGGAGTAATCCTTAGGGGTATCGTCTGTGGCTGTAATAGCTGGATGGTGATGTATCCATAAGTTAGGTGGTTGGAAAAGAAAGGTGTATTAAGGGTTAAAAAGGAAGGCAGCCATCCTTCAGAGTGTGTCCAGAACTCTGCAAGACATGTTAGGGAAAAAACAGGGAAGGGGAGGTGCTGACCTGAGTGTAGTATTAAAATGATGACTTTAATAGGATAAGTTTAAAAACACTTAAAGATGATAGAAGATGTATGCTTGTCAAAGTAAAGTGCAGTCCTGGCATTCCCCATGGCTCTGCGGGTCCCACTGCTGTTCCGGGTAGCTGTAAAGGATTGGGCAGATGGCTGGAATGGATCATAGTGTTTCTCCAGGAACCAGGAAGCTCCATGCTGACCCGGAAGTGACATCACCAGCATCTAATTGGACCAAGGCAGGGCTGGAATCTTGTCAATCAGGGTTGCAGTGGTGAAGGCTATGCACTCGGAGTTGGCTGCTCCTATTGGTTTCTAGAAGGAGTAGCCAGCTCTGAGCGTATAGCCTTCACCACTGCAGCCCTGATTGACAAGATTCCAGCCCTGCATTGGTCCAGCGGTGGTGGAACAGCGGTGGGACCCGCAGAGCCATGTGCACTTTACTTTGACGAGCATGCATCTTCTATCATCTTGTAAGTGTTTTAAATCTTATCATATTAAAGTCATCACTACACTCAGGTCGACACCTCCCCCTCCCTGTTTTTTCCCTTACATGAACACCAGAACTGTCTTCCTTGTACCTGCAGCCTTCACAGCTTTCTCTTCTCAAGTGCACCCTTTTGGATTAGGGAGTTAGCTGTCACTTTCTAACCACTCAGCTGCCTCCCCCCCCCCTCCCCCCAATGAAGTACTTAAGCTGTGCATGCACAAGATCCCCAACTGTCCTTAAGCCTCCCGGAATGTATGATGTATATGCCAGGAGACTGCAGGTGGGTAGGTGGGCTGTCATCCTTGGCTAGGCAAGTAATGAGGAAGAAGAAGACAGTTTCAGAAGAAAAAGGTACTTGCTTCCAGAAAAAAAAAAAAAAACACAAGCAAAGGTGTAACAAGGAGAAGGGAGTGATAGAATTCTAAATGAAGGTCCACTTTAACATTGGTAAAAATGGGAAACAGCTTCTACACTATTTTTTTACCATTGTTGTAAGGAGGATGTCAGCATGTTTGACCATATGAAAACAAATACTGACATATGCTTGCCTAGCAATTCGCCGAGTTCAGTATATCTCTAAACCTTTTCACTTCTTCGTAGTTTCTGGTGAAAAAGGACCCAAAAGCTCCAGAAAGTTTTGGCTACTACTCTGAATTTCTGTGGTGACAAATAAATATCTACTGTACATATATATGAAGTACTCTTGCCACTTTAGTTTACAATGGAAAAAAAATCAAAGCTTTACAGCAGCATTAAACCCAAAACCAACATTTTAGGCTTAATGTACACAAGACGTTTGAAAACCTCTCTTGAACTATTAAACTTGACAGATAGTAACCAACGTTTTTAAATGTCAGTTTTGACCTGTTTACATGCTGCATTTAGCCGCATTTGTGTTTAGAAATTTTTTTTTCAAATAGTCAGAAATGAAAAATGCCTGTAAATGAAATGTGGCTAAATATGAGTTGCCGCATTTACAAGCTGTTACAGGCATATGGCGTTTCAAATGCCTCTGAACATCCCTCCTGAACGCATTTTTTTGCTTTCCAAAAAATGCTTCTAAACTCAACTGTCTAGAAACTACTATAAACAACCCTGTGTACATGTACTGGTAAGATATAAACTCTAAAAAAATAGGGGATTGGCGCTGTTCACTGGTGAAAAAAATATATAAACAGACCCTTAACACAAGAGGAATATTACACCACAATTCTGGGTGAATAAAAAGTGAAACGCAATATAATATAGTATGTGTAAATAAATGTACTTGCTAAAAATACCAAAGAATGCGCAAACTGCCCAAAGAAAAGTTATATATAAAAAATAATGGATAAAACTCCAAACAATCATATAAGTGAAAGATCAATCAGGTGTATAAAAGATTTTTTCACAAGATCCGAGAATAATAGTCATTGAAAGGTATAAGTGAATTATGCCAAAAAAACAAAAAAAAAAACAAACAAACACAGTGTAATCCACTCCAAAGTAGTGTATATACTAGTAAAGTGAGACTGGATGGTGTTCAGATAAAAAATATTAAAACCAAAGAAAGGGCAATTTGCATATGGTGTGCATAAAAGTGTAGTGTTCAAAATTAATGAAAAACAGTGAAAAAGTCCATGCATGCAAAAAATTCCAGAAAATGCCAAAAAATGCTGTGTATATTAAAATGCTATAAATATTCAAAATGTCCAGTGTGCATAAAGAGTTCTGTTGCAAGAAGCTAGTGTGTCTTCAAATGTTTCCAGGTAAGTCCGTCCCAATAGGTATATACTGTCCTGTGTGGAGCCCCCTCTAGTGCCCCCACTCACCGGAACACCCAACCCCTGCAGGGGTAAAAGGCATGTAGTTGTAAATCCGATGATCCAAGCGGTCGGTGTCCCCTTCAGATGACGGCTTGATGACGAAATGCGTAAGTCGTGGCCTCTTGGTACGCATACGTCCTTTTTTCCTTCTGTTTACTTCCGGTTTCGGCAGTCGGCTGTGAAACGCACGCCGCCAATACTGCACTGTCTGTGGCTTCTGGCGTGGAGCCAGCCGGCAGAGAGTTGTTTGTTTTTAGTTCATATATTTTTTCGTTTTTCGTTTTATGTAAGCTTGAGCTTAATAAAGTCATATGTGGAATCACACTATGAGGCTCTTCTCTTCTCCCTGTACATGATATGCTGTCCGGCTGGATGCCTTTTGAGAGCGATCTGGTGACACAAGTGGAGAGCAAGTGGTGAAGGGGACACCGACCGCTTGGATCATCGGATTTACAACTACATGCCTTTTACCCCTGCAGGGGTTGGGCGTTCCGGTGTTTGTTTGTTTGTTTTTTTTGTTTTTTTGGCATAATTCACTTATACCTTTCAATGACTATTATTCTTGGATCTTGTGAAAAAATCTTTTATACACCTGATTGATCTTTCACTTATATGATTGTTTGGAGTTTTATCCATTATTTTTTATATATAACTTTTCTTTGGGCAGTTTGCGCATTCTTTGGTATTTTTAGCAAGTACATTTATTTACACATACTATATTATATTGCGTTTCACTTTTTATTCACCCAGAATTGTGGTGTAATATTCCTCTTGTGTTAAGGGTCTGTTTATATATTTTTTTCACCAGTGAACAGAGCCAATCCCCTATTTTCTTAGAGTTTATATCATTTGGATTGCACCTAGGTGCTTTCTCCATCTGGGGGGCTGCAGTTCAGTTACAAGCCCGTCCTGAGCGCGGAATACCAATACACATGTACTGGTAAGATAACCAGATGAGGAGAGTTCAGGGGCAGTTGATAAAAATGCTTAACTGCTCCTTAACATTTGTTTACCAGCAGCAGTGTACATTAAGCCTTAATGTATTGAAACTTACCTATCATTAGATATGGTGACTGCAGTTGTTTCTTTTTTGACTTTTTTCCCTTCTGATTTTACCTGGTGATCTGGCTAATAACACACCTCCTGTATTAGTGAGACACAACTCTGGAGGAATGAGAACAGGAGGCACAGCAGCTTTTGGGATAAAGGTTTTGCATGTATAAATAAAAGCTGATTATTTTATTCGCTCCTGCCAGTGTTAAGTTGTTTGTCTAATCCATGTAAAGCAATACATTCTGCTGGAGCGTTTGTGCTGTGAGAAACAACAGACTTGCTGGCTGGATTACCAGAGGACAATAGAAAAAAGAACGCTGACACAACCACACATTTCTATTTCCAACCTACTAACAAAATTTCAAAATATATGGCTTTATCTCAAACTTAAAAATAAACTATAGCAAATCTGAGGCCCTAAATATCTCAATACCAATATATTCACCTCAGCAAACCTGCCCCTTTAAATGGGAAGAAAAGGCCCTGAAATACCTATGAATACCTAGGAATCTGGCTCATACCTAATTCTACAGACCTTTTCAATTAAAACATTTCCCCACTATTAAAAAGCTTCACGGCAGATCTTAAGACATGGCATTCAGGAAGTTTTATATGGTTTGGAACAGCTGCAATTATCAAAATTGTGAATCTTACCCAGACTTTTATACTGCATGCATGCTCTATCTATTAAAATTTCATCCACCTTTTCCAGACATCAACAACATATATAACAACAATTTGTGTGGACTCAATTTCAACATGATCACACACTCAAAAGAAGCAGGAGGCATGGGCCTACCTGATTTTAAAAGTTGCTATTATTGCCCCACACATCCCAAGGATTATAGACTGGCACTGTCACACCCAAAATAAAGATTGGATAGCAATTGAATACGCAACATCCTCCTTCCTCTTAAATTCTTACCATGGATTCAAAAATCCTTATACCCACCATCTATAAAGCAACATCCCTTTATAGGCACTACCTTACAAATTTTTAATTTATCCTCTCTCAACTATGACTTAGGTCCAGGTTTGCAAAACAAAGGGATCCCCACCACTATCAGTGGCTCCCCACTATTAGCCTCACACTGCATGCAGGCAGGTTTGCTGAAATCCAGAGAAAGCTTACAAATCTTGTGCAAGAACAGGCCTAGTGGACATATTTACAGTTATGTAGCTTTCTGAGCAAACACATTTTATTTTTTAATCAAAGAGATTTTATTAAGAGAATAAATACCAGGTACAAAAATAGTAAGAAAAAAGTAGTAACAACTTTTTCCATTCCAGAATGCCATGAAACACGAACATGAACAATTCACAATTCAAGCACCACTGGTGCGTTAGCAGGTTACATTTACATCACACAGGATTAAGTATGTCACCTCCCCAAAAACTTTTCCCATCCACACACCTAGATGGATGGGTGTATGGTGATCATGTAATAGGACCTACATGCAATTACACATCTCATTTTTGTCATTCCCATTTTCCCCCAGAATACACTCAGCCTGCGAGACACTGCAGCTCCCTCATCAGAACAAGCTACCTAGGGGTTAGCCCGGGGACATTAAGCCATGGAGACCACAGTTTTTTTCGTATTTATTGAGGCAACCCCTATGCTGATATATGTATCTTGCCAAAAGGAGCGTGTTCCCCATATGAGTCTCCCATGTTTTTACTGAAGGGGGAATTGTGGATTTCCAGCCTAATAAAATTACTTTTCTGGCCTGGAATAGGGCCCTGGAAAAGGCCACTCTAGTCACTTCCTCAAGTATCACTTCCTCAAGAATTCCCAGTAGGCAATGCATAGGGTCTAAGGGGACACTCCTCTGGAATACGCCATTAAATGTGGAGAGGACCTCACTCCAGTAGCGATGAGCAAACACAAATTTAAACACTCCTTCTCTAAGGCACGCAGTTTGAAAACATTTGTATGAATGCCACAATAGTAATCAAAACCATTTCTTTAGCATACTCTTGGCTTCAACCCTTCATTAACAAACAGCCTCAGCTTCAAATCCAGGTGGGGAAAGGCCCTAGATAGGATCTTTACAGATCCCCAGTTGAAAAAAGCCTGTATATTAGCTCACAAGTGCTCCATTAGCACCAAACTTCAAGAAACTTCATATAAGATTCTTACACCTTACACCACCCCAGATAAGCTACACTCTTGGTATCCACAAACAACAGACTCCTGCTGGAGATGCAATAATGCCATAGTGTCACTGGTACATATTTGGTGGCAATGCCCGCTGATCTCTGAAATTTGGAAAAGTATAAATACAAAGAATAGAGCCGGCAACTCCAAACGTCCGTGCTTCTTTATTGGTGCATAAAAAAGTGAATAAAAACATACAGGGACTCACGCGTTTTGGCTTACAAGCCTGTATCACAGAACATATTTTGGAAAAGTATATGTGAATTCACAAGGAAGATCACAGGGACAGATACTGAACTTGATTCTGCTTTCTGCCTGCCTAACATCTCTACACAACCCATACAATGCTACAAAAGCTCTTTGGTTAATGCAGCAAAAGTCCTGATCCCCAGATATTGGAAAACTACATATACACCTTCTAATAAAGACTGGTTTTCAGAGATCAATAATGTTCATGCTATGGAAGAGACTATGGCCATTTTAATATGACCGTTTAGACCATTATCATAAAATCTGTAATACATGGGTCTCGTTCAGATATTCCACTGATTATAATCACATAAACTAATTATATGGGTACGTGAAGTGATACTTTTGCCCATTTCATTCTGTGTCTCCAACCCTCACTAAGGCTTATTGTTGTGCACTGCTTGCCCTGTCCAAGTCATATTTCATTACATACTAACCTAATTTTCTTTTTGTATAATTCTTATAACCATATTTATCAATGACATTGGTATTATCCTTACATCCTATATTCCTATAAACTCTCTCATATTTTATTCTTCTTATAATTATTTGTTATATTTGTTTTATATACTTCTTCCACATTCTTATTTTCCTTTCTGGAAGCCCAGACTTAATCTATAAATATTTTGGAAAGTATACAGTATGTTCTGCTTATGATCATCCACCAATACCAATTTGTAATTCTTTATGTTTCTCTACATTATACATATTATCTGTATACCTGTATACTTTCAAAACAGTTCAATAAAAATGATATTGTGAAAAAAAAGCCTAAAAAGGAAACCAATACAGCTAACACGTGTAATATTTGGTAAGCTGCAATGCACTAAATGTTTGATTGTGGGCTTAATACTGCTTTAAGCAGATGGAAATATGAGGCAAACTGTAGCAGTCCTGAGGGGTGATGTACTTTAAGGAATTGGGGGAATCCTTTGCTACATCTCAATGCTGTTGATGTTCTGAAGCTTCTACACAGCCTGTTCCTGCCCACACTTACTACAATGATAACAAGGTGCATGTGTTTTTTTTTCAGAGGGTATATTTCCTAAGCCTTGCAGACTGTACCGCAGAGACAGCATATTTACAAGCAGGAGTTTGTGGGAAACAGAGAAAGAATGCTTTCACCCCAGAACACAAGGTGGCCAAACCTTTCATCAGTAAATCTCTGTAAATCAGTAGCTTAAAATAAAGTAAATTCAAATAAAGTTAAAAATATGTTTTCCATTTGACATTATCATGCTAAATCTTACATGAGATTTTATTGACCAGGTTTACATCTACTTAAAGTTATATTAAAGTCTCGTTTTTTTTTTTTTCTTTAAACATAACAAATATGTTTTACTTATATGCTCTATGAAATGATTGCATAGAGCAGCCCATATCCTCCTCTTCTCTGGTCCCTCACCGGTGCTCCTGGTCCCTCCCTCCTGTCGAGTGCCCCCACAGCAATCAGCTTGCTGTGGGGGCACCTGAGCCAAGCCGCAGCTCTGTGTGTCTATTCAGACATGGAGCCATGGTTCAGTCCTGCCCCTTCTCACTCTTGATTGGCTGCTAACTTTGAATGACAGCAGTGGGAGCCACTGGTACCGTTGCTGTGTCTCAACCAATCAGGAGGAAAAGTCCCAGATGGCTGAGGCACTTGTGCACATCGCTGGATAGAGATGGGGCTCAGGTGAGTATTAGGGGGGCTCAGAGGGTTTTTTATCTTAATGCATAGAATACATTAGGATAAAAAAACTATCTGCTTTTACAACCACTTTAACTTTCCCCTTCCTGGGTACCAGGGACCTCCATTACAGGTGTCAGAATAGAAAGTAGTAGGGGATCAGTGAATATTCATTCTTTGATCTCCCCTTTGAAAAATTAACCCATATGCCCTTAGCTTGGCATACTTCTGGGTTTAAAGCTGTTGCTGCCTGGCCTCTCTGGCCTTGTTAGAAGCTAAACAAAATAGTAATGCGAATATAAAGAAATGAAAAAATTATAGTTCATATGGAAAATGAGGGTATCATAAAGCGGAGGTGTAATTCCTCTTTAAATCTTCTGTAAATCTTCTATGGATCTTCTAAGACAGTGCAGAAATAGGAAAAGGGGCTGCTTACCAGATTTGATGGATCCCCACCACAAAGATCATGCGAGCCTGAACAAAACTCCTCTCAGGGTCAGGAACAGCTGGTCTTTGAGTAGAGACAGACTTCCCTCCACGCCTGGTAGTTGAAATTTCAGAGGCGGCAATCAGGAACACTCTCCTCTATTAGCTGCTCCAGCAAGACCACTCGTAGCAGGAAATTGTATATTTTAAAAGAAAAAGAGGTGCTTCATTGTGTGGTAGTTTAAAATGCTTTAATCCATGAATGGACAACTGACATCAAAGCATTAGCAGGGTAAAACACTGTTGCAGTTAAAAAACACAGCCGATGCAGAAGCTGATCAGCTGAGAGTGTGGTGACGTCAGGTCCTCTGGCTCCTCACGTCACCACACCACGTCATCACACTCTCAGCTGATCGGTTTCAGTGTCGGCTGTGTTATTTAACTGCAACTGTGTTTTACCCTGATAATGCTTTGATGTCAGTTGTCCATTCATGGATTAAAGCATTTTAACCACTTCCTGCCTGGCCTATAGCGGATTGACGTCCGGGAAGTGGTTCCGTTATCTTGACTGGGCATCATATGACATCCAGCAGGATAACATGCCGCCGCGCGCCCGCGGGGCGCGCATCGCGGCGATTGGTGGAGCGGTGTGTCAGCCTGACACACCGCTACACCGATCTTGGTAAAGAGCCTCCGGCGGAGGCTCTTTACCACGTGATCAGCCGTGTCCAATCACGACTGATCACGATGTCAATAGAAAGAGCCATTGATCGGCTTTTCCTCACTCGCGTCTGACAGACGTGAGTAGAGGAGAGCCGATCGGCGGCTCTCCTGACAGAGGGGTCTGCGCTGATTGTTTATCAGTGCAGCCCCCCCTCAGATCACCACACTGGACCACCAGGGATCGCCACTAGGACCACCAGGGAAGGAGCAACATGTGGATGGCCAGGTATGTACCCTATGGCCATCCACATGTGCCCAATGTGCCCAATCTGTGCCAATCAGTGCCCACAAATGGGCACTGATTGGCACCATTATGTTTAAGTTATGCCCAGCAATGCCACCAAAAAAAATTTATCAGTGCTACCAATCAGTGTCATCAATGCCACCTGTCATTGCCCATCAGTGCCACCTGTCAGTGCCCATCTGTGCCCATCTGCGCCCATCAGTGCCCACCTATCAGTGGCCATCAGTACCACCTATCAGTGCCACCCATAAGTACCCATCAGTGCCACCCATATGTACCAATCAATGCCACCTACGAGTGCCCATCAGTGCCACCTATGAGTGCCCATTGGTGCCACCTATGAGTGCCCATCAGTGCCACATACCAGTGCCACCTATCAGTGCCCATCAGTACCACCTATCAGTGCCCATCAGTGCCGCCTATCAGTGCCACCTCATCAGTGCCACCTCATCGGTGCCACCTCATCGGTGCCCATCAGTGCCGCCGTATAAGTGCCCGTCAGTGCAGCCATATCAGTGCCTGTCATTGAAGAAGAAAACTTACTTATTTACAAAAAATGTTAACAGAAACAAAGAAAAACTTGTTTTTTTTCAAAATTTTCGGTCTTTTTTTATTTGTTGCGCAAAAAATGAAAACCGCAGAGGTGATCAAATACCACCAAAAGAAAGCTTTATTTCTGGGAACAAAATGATAAAAAATTTGTTTGGGTACAGTGTAGCAAGACCGCGCAATTGTCATTCAAATTGCGACAGCGCTGAAAGCTGAAAATTGCCTTGGGCGGGAAGGTATCTAAGTGCCTGGTATTGAAGTGGTTAAACTACTACACAATGAAGCACCTCTTTTTCTTTTAAAATATACCATTTCCTGCTACGAGTGGTCTTGCTGGAGCAGCTAATTGAGGAGAGTGTTCCTGATTGCCGCCTCTGAAATTTCAACTACCAGGCGTGGAGGGAAGTCTGTCTCTACTCAAAGACCAGCTGTTCCTGACCCTGAGAGGAGTTTTGTTCAGGCTCGCATGATCTCTGTGGTGGGGATCCATCAAATCTGGTAAGCAGCCCCTATTTCTGCACTGTCTTAGAAGATCCATAGAAGATTTACTGAAGATTTAAAGAGGAATTATGCTCCGGTTTATGATACCATCATTTTCCATATGAACTACAATTTTTTCATTTCTTTATATTCACATTACTATTTGGTTTTAATTTGAGTAGCGCACTGAACTTTTTCTTTATACTGTACAAAACCTCATGTTCAAGGTTTTTTGGTTGCAGCACTCGGGATTATTTATGTTTCATATATTTGCGATTTTGTGTGTTTTTTATGCATTTTTAAAATAGAGTTTCACTAATTTGATTTCCACATTGGTTTGTCACAGTTGGGGGTAGCGCAGAACGTCTACCATATATAGAAGCTAAACAAGCACAGTCTGTACACAACTGGATTCAGGGATCAAGGGTGATATTAGGCATCTAATAGGCCCCAGATCTCTCCTTAATGCTGAGAGACCACATATATATGTATCAAATTGTAAACAATGCTTTGCCAAGATCACAAACCCTGAGCAGTCCTGGTGGGTAACGGAAAGCTAGTTGCGATCAGGAGCTTTCCAATCACGCAACCGCTATAACAGCCAATCACTGCTGTCACATGACCGAAATGCCAACCTCCACCTCCTAGCATCTGAAGCCTGCTAGGGGGCTGGGAAGCACTGGCACTAAGGGGTTAAAGAGAATCTGTCACCTGCACTATACATTTTTCAGTTTAAAAAAATCACGTTACAACAATTACACATCCAAAATCCGTGCCAGAATACAGTATTAATGATACTTTCTGTGAAAATCATACCATTCTATTAAACCCATATAAAGTATCTGAAAGACATCGTCCAAGCATTTATTTATTAATTCTTTTTTTTTTTCCTCTTACCCCACAAAGTCACATTAAAAGGACCCTCTCCCTGCTGTATAACATTTTTTTACAATGTGTTTTTTTTTTCTGTTAAATGGCCTCTGTGGAATAGCCTAGATCCACATGCCCTTTTTTGACATCACTTTGCTTTGCATCCTTGAAGATGGCTAGAATTTAGTATCAGGATTCTTCCACTTTAGACCTAACAGGATTTGATGAATCCCCAAAAATCAAACCAGGGCAGATTTGCTTATCCCTAGTTATACACAGTGTTGATCAAGTGTAAATTGTGTAAACGTTAGTTTAAAAAGCTTTGTGTAAACTTAGAAAACCACAAAAAAAAACAAGACTTTATGTTCCTTATGTTGTACTTGCTGCAATTGTTATTGACTTGTGTGGTGGCAGACATGAAAGAAACGGAAGTACTATTGATCAATGGGAGTAGGGTGGTTGTGTTTGCTGTGATACTAAAATAAAAAGCAGGGAATTGTTCTACACAGAAATAATTTCAGAAACAAGCAAACAAACATAAAGAAGTCATACATGAAATTGTATTAAGGGGCCTATATGGGGTTTATTTACTAAAGCTGGAAAGCGTAAAATCAGGCTCACTTCTGCATAGAAACCAATGAGCTTCCAGGTTTTATTACCAAAGCTTAATTGAACAAGCTGGGGTTAGAAGCTCATTGGTTTCTATGCATAAGTGTGCCTGATTTTGCGCTTTCCAGCTTTAGTAAATAAACCCCCATTGTGTACTTAAAAGTGGGGTATGCCGGTATTAACATCCAAACACATTAGAAAGACCTGGAGCCAGGCTAGGACTGGTGGATCAATATACAGAACATCACCCTGAGAGACTGTGTAATCAAAAAGCACATTTGATTATTCACTGAGGTGAGAGATCTGTGAGCACAGAGGTGTCACAAGGAGGGGAAATCACATCATATTGTTTATGTTCACATAAGAAGCACTTTATTTGGAAATCAGTGATTCTTAGACACATCACCATTGGAAAATGAACTTTCACATATTTTAAGAAGATACTCACTTGCACTGTTAGATGGACTGCACTATAGATATGCACTTTACATGTGACGGTAAATATCATAGTTTATGAAAAGTCCCATGGGAGATACATATGGTTTTCAATTAATTAGGGATGGAGCAGCCACTAACCCATGTTGTACTCACCTTTCTTGCTTCATAAATGGAAATAATTTATTTTATGGAGGAATATAAAATGTATTTCTTAGTGTGATATACTGCTTTTCTGGGAATGCTGTTTAACTTTTTGTTGCAGCATGTATACAGTTCCCCAAAAACCTCCATTCTAAGCTCACGGTTACCACTAGAATGATGCTGGATGAGTAGTAAGATCTGGGTAGGCTATCTAGAAAAGCCAAGAATACCATATCAGACAGACTTGTGATCAGGACATGAAGTGGGAAAGCAGCTGAAAAGTGTAAACAGAAGTCATTGCCAGCTAAGCATCAAAGCTAGAGCAAGGTGCAATGCACAAAAAAGAAATGTAACAGGCATCAGGACAGAAGGAACTCAAGCAAGATCAGAACAAGCAACTAAGGATAATGCAAAACACAGAAAAAGTCAAATCCATTAGCTACCAAATCCTATAAAGGACAACTTGAATTGAATTTCATAATTTTAACTTAACAGGGAACCTTGGCCATTTAGAGTATGCATAGACATGTGGGCCCACATAAGTATGCTTGGTTATACACCTGCAGGTGAAAAGGATGCCTATGAACAGACCTTTTATGTTTGCTTGTTAACCCTGAGGGAATCTGAAGCACAAAAAAGCCTAGCAGGGGGAAATAAATATCAGCAATGCCAAGAAAATGCACTAGAGAAAACCAAAAGAGAGGGAGAGGAGAGAGTAGGAGGAATGAGTGAGAAGCAATCCAAGCTAAACACCAGACCAGTCTATACCCAGACATCTGACCTTGATGCTGATGACAGTCCATCTGAATTAATGCATAGTGGGTAGGTGCTTAACAACTGTATATTCTAATTGTTAGTATGGTGTCCATGGCCTGAAGTAATCAGCATGTTTATGCAAGGTACCTATGGACAATTGACACTTGATTACTGTATATGGCCATGGTATCTATCTATCTACTTCTCTGACTGATCCCCCATGCTAGAGGGCTAGCTGTTGAATATGAGTATCAGCTTCTTTAATAGTTGGCCTGCACTGCTCTGGTACAATTAAAAAGTAGCTTGTAGCTTGCAGCAAGGGAAGAACAAGACATTGCAGCCCTTGTCATCTTCCAAATAACATAATGCATATAAGCAGCATACAAAAACTGAAAATCTAAAGATATGCAACTTATTTTTTGTTAAAAAAATTATACTTTTTAACAGTTGTGCCTGTTAAAATTCCTTTATATCAACATTCATTGTATTCTCTAACTCTAAAGCACGTGTTGCTGAGTGCTGCTTAAAAAAAGAAGCCTGTTTTTGCCTATTGCATCACTAAAGAGTTCCCAACAACAAGACTCTACTGCTGTAGCTAGTGGACCTCTGACCAGAAATGCTGTGACATTCAAGTTTTGTGTTTCTCCACTGGGAAAAGATAAAAAAAAAACAAAAAACAAATGCAGTTCTCCTTTTCTCTACAATGTGCAGGTTACAGTACAAAATGAAATGTATGTTACTTCCTAAATGACCTTCAGCTCAATTAAGTATATATATATAGCAAAAAAAACAGGAATATACCCAAACCTACTTTTTTTTTCTTTCTGAATGCACAACTATGTTGTAAAGTGTATTTATTACAGTAAGTTCCAAAGCTTGTATTAGAAATCACTGCAGTTTTCCCTATTGACAGCCCAAGCAAAGCAGCACTCTGTGGCCAATATCAGCAGCTGCTCCTGTGTTATAAACAGTATAGACACCCACTCAACTCTTTGTAAATATGTAAAGAGTAAGCACCGGTGTGGTGCCTGCTTTGAACTTATGTTTTTTAACAAAACGGAGTCTCAGTTTTGATATATTAGTAACCCTAGAGAGACCAGAACTGATGTAATTAAACATATACTTATGCCAAAAATGAAAATTAAAAAGACTCTTTAAAGCCCACACCCTACTAACTTACAGTCACACTCACAGTGGAATATAGGTGGATCAGGAGGCTTTAACTGCTTGCCGACCAGCCCCCGCAGTTTTACTTTGCTTTCGCTTGGCCTTTTGGTCAGTAGAGCGTGCGCGCACCTGCAGCGTGTGCCCGGAGCCGATGCGAGTGGCCGGCGGGCACGATGACACGGGCACCAGCGGATCGCTCGTGACAGAGTGAGAAAACCGGGATCTGTGTGTGTAGGCAGTCCCATCCCCCCACAGTTAGAACACACCTAGGAACCACAGTTAACCCCTTGATCGCCCCTAGTGTTAACCCCTTCCCTGCCAGTGACATTTATACAGTAATCAGTGCATTTTTATAGCACTGATTGCTGTATAATTGTCAATGGTCCCAAAAATGTGTCAAAAGTGTCCAATTTGTTCCCCGCAATATCGCAATCCTGATAAAAAAAATTGCAGATCGTTGCCATTACTAGTAAAAAAAATAATAATAAAAATGCCATAAATCTATCCCTTATTTTGTACACTCTATAACTTTTGCACAAGCCAATCAATATACGCCTATTGCGATTTTTATTACCTTGAATATGTAGAACAATACATATCGACCTAAATTGAGGAAAAAATGTGCTTTGTTTAAGAAAAATTTGGGGATATTTATTATAGCAAAAAGTACAAAATACTGTGTTTTTTGTCGCTCTATTTTTTGCAAAAAATAAAAACCGCAGAGATGATCAAATACCACCAAAAGAAAGCTCTATTTGTGGGAAAAAAAGAATGCCAAATTTGTTTGGGTACAGCGTCGCATGACCGCGCAATTGTCAGTTAAAGTAACGCAGTATTGCAAAAAATGGCCCGGTCATTGAGCAGCCAAATCTACTGGGGCTGAAGTGGTGGTTAAAGAGATTCGGTCTCTATCTATCTATCTATCTATCTATCTATCTATCTATCTATCTATCTATCTATCTATCTATCTATCTATCTATCTATCTATCTATCTATCTATCTATCTGTCTATCTGTCTATCTGTCTATCTGTCTATCTGTCTATCTATCTATCTATCTATCTATCTATCTATCTATCTATCTATCTATCTATCTATCTATCTATCTATCTATCTATCTATCTATCTATCTATCTATCTATCTATCTATCTATCTATCTATCTATCTATCTATCTGTCTATCTGTCTATCTATCTGTCTGTCTATCTGTCTGTCTATCTGTCTGTCTATCTGTCTGTCTGTCTGTCTGTCTGTCTGTCTGTCTGTCTGTCTGTCTGTCTGTCTGCCTGTCTGTCTGTCTGTCTGTCTGTCTGTCTGTCTGTCTGTCTGTCTATCTATCTATCTATCTATCTATTTGATTGTGCAAACTATTTGTGTTCTGTTCAGCCTGTCTGTCTAGCGATTGCTGCATTATTCTGTAAGAAGTTGGGAAGAGGTCTTATTTTTGGCATACAGCAGTATGATGTATTTCAAACAAGACATCTTTGCTCTTTATGCTTTGAACTGATTCCTTTTGGGAATTAATTTTGTGCAGCGGATAAGTGCCTTCATATATAGTGTCCCAGAGATGACAGATCTCTTACTGCTAAAGAAGCAGAGCTGTGGCAAGCAGTGTTTTAACATTTTACATGATTGAAATCAATAGGAAGCACATTTTAGCACCAAATGTCAAGAACAAATCAGTTCAAACACACGTTTTGTAGATGGTAGCTTCTACCGTATTGCTAATTAATATTGCAAACAGGTGGATGTACTGTGAACAAGACTTCTAAGAGTGGACACAATCAATGTACTCATTACACACTCTCTATTTTTTTTATACTTCTAATACTAACTCAGTGATGCTGCAAATTTAATCAAACCATATATATATTTTTTACTAGGAAAGAAGAAAAGTCAAAACTATATAGACAATAGAGGGCAGTCATCTAACAGCTGTGAATTTTATTAGTTTTTGAGTGTATGTGATACCATATAATACCATACAATCACTTACTAACACTCACATGCAACTTTGGGCCCTGACTGGGGTCCCAAAGTTTTTAGATGAAGAGAGCACCAAGATGTTGTTAACAAAGCTGGGACAAATAACTTTATCTGGACTGTCAACAATATCTTGGGGCTCTCTTCTACAAACTTTGAAATGATTGACCGGAACTGAATGCTTTATCAAATTTTCCATTTTTATCAAATACCAGTGCACACAAAAGTGAATTCTGCAATGAACAAAATATACATTTTCAGGGGGCTCCAGTGGAGAGCCAGGAGAGGATGTGAAGGTTAATATGTTATGGTAAAAAAAAAAATATATAACAAAAAATGTGAGAATAGCAGCGACACAAAAACATGAGATAAATTCATGCGCACAAGGGTAATAAAATTAAAATTTGCGCTTAATCAATGAATGTAAATAAACCAATATCTATGAATCAAAATGCTGATGATCAAAATATAAAAAACACCATAAGTGAATACATGTGAAAAATCAATAACACAAGTGAATATTAAGGGAGCATTGATAAAAGAGTAAACATCTCTGAAAGATAAATGAATAAGTGCAACAAAAATTCAGCAATAAGAAAGTTCCAGCGGGATGAGATGTTCCAGGACTTTCACCACCTGCAAGGGAAAATGGAGATATCTGTGTAGCAATCATTCAAAGAAGTGGGGACATTAACAGGAAGGAGTGGACCTCCTGTAGAAGCAAGGTCACACACAGGCCTGTGCTGGCCATCGGGACTACCGGGAGATTCCCGGTGGGCCGATTGGCAGCGGGCCACTACACCAATGACTCTCTCTCTGACTGTGTCAGACAGTGACTGTGTCACTGTCTCTCTCCGTCCGAGCATCGCCGGGCGCCGGGTGGCTCCGCTCCAGCACTCGGCGGGCGGGCCAGCCGCCGGCGTCACAAAAGAACAGGCATTGGAGTAAACATTTCTGTTGTTCTGACTCACAATCCTATTTTTGTAGATGGTAGAGCAATTTCTCTCTTTTTTTGGTGTCTGGAATAAGCACTTATTTGACAGATAGTTATTAAAGCATAAAATAATGTTTTGCTCTCCAGGCCTCATACTATACTTTCAGGCACAGTTATGTATTGAATGATTGCATGTGGCAGTTAAGGCATTGCATTGCCTGAGAAGACCCAATGCAGTTAATAGTTCCTTTTGACATGCAAGAAAGGCTGGGTTGAGGATGTGCTTGGGAGATGCTCTGCTGTTTACCTAGCCTAATATTCAAAGGGCCAGGAAGAGATACCATCTGAAGTGTGTAGTCATTACAGGGCCAAATTCATTAGCTCGATAAAGGCCTTTGTATTCCTCCATGCTAATCAACCATTTGTCCATTTCAAAGGGGTGTTTGATAGGATGAGAATATTTCTTTCATCTGTTCAGGAAGGGAGGTTTTGCCCCCGCTAATGCCATGCATAGTTAAGTGCCCCATTCAAGAGAAGGTGACGACCTCCAACTTATCACTAACTTGTTAACCCAAGAAGAGGAAGTTGCCCAAACTTGGAGGAGATACGCCCAGAGGGAGTAGAGGGATAACAGAATACCCACCCAGAGTGGCCCTGTTCAAGTCAATGAGAGATGGGCCTATAAGAGTAGTCCCAAAGAGAGTGAAGAGAGAGATATAAACTGACCTGGGCCCAGGACCATTAATATAAGTAATTATCAGATCATCTCCCATCACTTAAAGGTATACCTGCGTGTCATATGTTTGTTTGTTTACTATTTGTCTTGTGTCTTCCTCCCTTGTTTAAGACTATAGATATCGTCTGTGTATTAGGTAGACTTTTAACGATACTCTAATAAATGTTATTATATTAAAGCTTTCACTTCTGGTCGAAAAGAACTCTCATTTAACCCACCTCATATCTTGTGATTAATAAATCATAAATATACATTTATAAAGGTTAACAACAGCAAGTACAAAAGAATATAGTGTATACCAAGTATGAATTACACAATCCTGATTTGTATGTTGCAAAAAAAAGAAGGAAAATGTAACTCAGCTAGCATGCCCAAAGTTTGTGTAGCTATTACAGAAGCAAATGCAAGATATGATTCCCAAAAACATATTGGGACATTTTTCTGAAAAGCATTATGACATTGTTTTGGACATAACAAAACTTCTTCAAATGATCAGAATATTTTTTTTAAAACTGTTGGGGGTGATTTCTGAGAACTGGAGAAAAGAAAACAAGAACAAAAATTGAAACTGTTGCCAAGAGTGACCACGATTTTATGACTTGGACTCTCAAAGATGGACTGCTTGCCAAAGTTGGCAAAAGCTAGTTTATATTACTTTCCAATCCCATTTTTTTGCAGAGCTACACAGGCTACACTACTGCAGGGACAAACTAGTGATAATGTAATCAATGGGCGGTACCACAGAACACAGAGGGGGCCACCGGCATTTGACATAACTGATAGGGTCAGATGCTAATCATCCTACCCACCTGAGTAGCTCAACAAATGAGTCAACATTTGAGTGATAGGTGATGAGACTGGTAAATATTATTGATGTTCTTTTGCAGACATTTTTCCTAGTCTCTTAAAAGTGACCCATGTGTACAAATTAAAGCCTGCTTATCCCTGCTTATCTTGATTAAGGGGGAAGATAAGGGTTATTTGACAGGAGGGAATATTATAGATGTGTTGCACTTCATAACAATTAGAGATGAGTGAATTGTTTCACAATCAGCTGAAGCACAAGGGATTTGGCAGATTTTAAAGAGCACAAATGAAGTTTTCTCAGCAGCTGGCATTAATGATTCCCATGACCCACTGTGGTTTATGCATAAAGGCATCTACATACCGTATGGTATACAAGTGTAACTGCTACAGCTACACTTTTAGATTCACAAATCAAAAGTTAATTACAAATTTACAGTATAAACTAGTTACCATAACATGTGTAGATATCCAAAGCAAACTATAATTAGTTACCATTGTAGTCTGCTTGAGATATCCCCACAGTATTTGAAATATCTCTATATGATGGCCGTATATTTAAAATGATTTAAATACAGGGGCATGGCGCAGACATCATGGCTCTTTCCTGAGTGGCTCTGTCACGAGTGATGCGCAGTTTCACCGACGCAGTTATCAATTCTGATCATGTCTTCTCTGCTCTTTTACAGGTAATTGTCTCCTATCTCCTATCCAACTGTACATCCCCACTGAACTGGCTTTGCTGAGTCTGCTATTAATATTTTTGGTAATTGTCTCCTATCTCCTATCCAACTGTACATCCCCACTGAACTGGCTTTGCTGAGTCTGCTATTAATATTTTTGGTAATTGTCTCCTATCTCCTATCCAACTGTACATCCCCACTGAACTGGCTTTGCTGAGTCTGCTATTAATATTTTTGGTAATTGTCTCCTATCTCCTATCCAACTGTACATCCCCACTGAACTGGCTTTGCTGAGTCTGCTATTAATATTTTTGGTAATTGTCTCCTGCTGCCATATCTTTAAACTTCCATATTTACTGCTAGCTCTATAACAAACACACTGCAATAGCAATATTACTGGTGATTGATTCTCAACTCCATGTGGCTTGAGTGATCAAGAGAGGTAATTAGCTTTACGACCCTAGCCTGTGTCTGGCCTGGCCCTGGCCATCTCCTCCCCATATTCAGGTGTCTCACATCAGACCCAATAATGACCAACTGAGAAATGCATCCCAGCTTAGGCTGTCTATAAATTTATGGCAGCTTATGGGGTGGCGCAGACAGGGGCATGGCGCAGACATCATGGCTCTTTCCTGAGTGGCTCTGTCACGAGTGATGCGCAGTTTCACCGACGCAGTTTAACGAAAGCAGGATAACTAAAGCTGCATGAACAACAGGAACTCTGCTCCACTCTGCAAGACGACAAGCAAACCAACTTTGAAATTTATTTTATATTAGGTTAGTTTCCCACTCTCTAGCCACTAACATGCTCCTTATTCTCTTCCTTCTCACATTGGTGTCTTCTATCCTCAAATTATCTTTACTCTACCCCTCCTCTCTTCCCTGCAGCATGCACATATCACCCTCACTCCTACCCTCTCCCTACTATGGCACCCATCATCTCCTGCATTTGCTGCACCCACATGCTGACATAAACTCCAGGGCCACTAGACACGTGCGCTCATGCACATCCCACTCCCACCTTGCCTTCCTCACCCTCCTCCTTCTCCTAGTCTCAGGTGATATTTCTCCTAATCCTGGACCGCCATTTTCCAAATGCAAGCCACATATCCAATACCCCTCCCCCTCTGGCAACCACCGCAATCCACTCAGTTTAATTTCTATCCCCCTACTTCCTCAAAGCACCCCACCAATCTAATGTGCCCTGTGGAACGCCCGCTCCATCTGTAACAAGCTAACATCTGTACATGACCTCTTCATCTCTCATGGCTTGAACATACTGGCCATAACAGAAACCTGGCTGCAAAATTTTGACTCAGCTTCTCCTGCTGCCCTCTCCCATGGTGGTCTCCATTGGACTCACTCCTCCAGACCCAACAGACAGAAAGGAGGTGGAGTTGGCTTCCTTCTGTCCCCACAAAGCACCTTCCAAGTCCTTACTGTCCCTCCCTCTCTATCCCTCTCTTCTTTCGAGATGCACTGTATTCGTCTGTTTTCTCCCATTTCTCTGAGGATTACAGCAATTTATAGGCCTCCAGGACCGGTATCGCGCTTCATTGATGACTTTGCTGCCTGGCTACCCTACTTTCTCTCCTCTGAAATACCCACCATTATTCTTGGTGACTTTAACATTCCTGTCAATGTCAACAGCCCAACTACAGCTAAACTTCTCAACTTAACCTCATCTTTTGACCTAACCCAATGGACACATACTTCCACTCACTCCAATGGTAATACCCTTGACCTTGTATTCTCCCATCTCTGCAACCCTGGCAACCTCACCAACACCCCCTTTCCTCTATCTGATCACAACCTCATTACTTTCACTGTATCCTTGCCTCCAACCACCCATCCCTCCAAGCAGCAAACAATTACTTGTAGAAACCTTCACCACTTTAACCCTTCTCTTCTCTATTCTGCTACTGACAACCTATATGACATAATCTCTCCCCTGTCCTGTCCTGACCTGGCCACTTCTGTCTACAACAGTTCACTCTCATCATCACTAGATGCACTTGCTCCCCTAACCACACGCAGAATTAGGCCCCGACCGTTACAACCCTGGCAAACTGACAACACTAGAAATCTCAAGAGACATTGCCGTGCTCTTGAACGACTGTGGCGTAAAACCAAATGCCTGCAAGATTTCACCCTATATAAATCTGCCCTTCTAAAATACAATTCATGCCTCCATGCTGCCAAACAAGCCTACTTTGTCTCTCTTATTAATTCCTTGTCATCCAGTCCCCGTCGGCTCTTCTCAACCTTTAACTCTCTGCTTCGTCCACCACCCCCTCTACCCACTAACTCACTCACTGCCCAAGAGATTGCCAATCACTTCAAAGACAAGATCAATGCAATTCGTGAGGACATCTCCACTGTGCGTACATCTTCCCCACCCATCATACCTTGCCCAGCAGCACATTCAACCCTCTCCTCTTTTGAATTGGCTACTACGGAAGAGGTTACAAAAATTTTCTCGAATGCCCACCTAACCAATTGTCCCTTGGATCCTGTTCCCTCACAACTACTACGGTCACCCTCTTCTTCTATCCTATGCTCCCTCACCCACATCTTCAATCTCTCCCTTTCTAGTGGCATTTTCCCCTCCCCTCTAAAACATGCACAGATCACTCCCATTCTTAAAAAGCCCTCACTGGACCCTACCGACCTGAACAACTTAAGACCCATCTCATTACTCCCATTCACCTCTAAACTTCTAGAACGCTTAGTCTACAACCGTCTTAGCTCCTACCTCAATGAAAATAACCTTCTTGACCCCTTACAGTCTGGCTTTCGCTCGCAGCACTCCACGGAAACTACCTTACTAAAACTCACTAACGATTTACTAACTGCTAAAACCAACAGCCAGTACTCCATACTCCTACTACTTGACCTCTCTGCGGCCTTTGATACTGTTGACCACCCGCTCCTTCTCAATAAACTACATTCCCTTGGCCTCCGAGATTCTGCTCTATCCTGGTTCTCTGGCTATTTATCACAGCGCTCCTTCAGTGTCACCTACAACTCTGTCTCCTCCTCTCCATTGCCCCTTTCTGTGGGGGTCCCCCAAGGCTCGGTTCTTGGACCCCTTCTCTTCTCTATCTACACCACCTCCCTTGGTCACCTAATAACTGCCCACGGCTTCCAATACCACTTATACGCTGATGACATCCAAATCTATCTGTCTACTCCTCACCTCACTCCTTCAGTCTCCTCTCGCATTACTAACTTACTAACTGACATATCAGCATGGATGTCGCACCACTTCCTTAAACTAAATCTCTCTAAAACTGAGCTATTAATATTCCCCCCCGCCCGTGCCCCCCTCCATGACTTTTCCATCAAAATCAACAATGCAACCATCAGTCCCTCCCCTCACGCCAGGGTACTAGGTGTAATCCTAGACTCCGACTTGTCATTTCAGCCTCAAATCCAATCATTGTCAAAAGTTTGTAGAATTCACCTCCGTAACATCTCTAAAATTCGCCCTTTTTTAACAAATGAAACCACCAAGCTCCTCATTCACTCCCTTGTTATCTCTCGCCTTGACTATTGCAACTCCCTTCTCATTGGCCTACCGCTCCATAGGCTATCCCCTCTTCAGTCTATCATGAATGCTGCTGCCAGACTTATCCACCTTACCAACCGCTCAGTGTCTGCCAACCCTCTACTTCAATCCCTACACTGGCTCCCAATCACCCAGCGAATTAAATTCAAAATTCTAACCATAACATACAAAGCCATTCACAACTCTGCCCCAAGCTACATCACTAATCTTGTCTCCAAATATCACCCAAATCGTCCTCTCCACTCTTCTCAAGACCTCCTGCTTTCAAGCTCTCTCATCTCCTCCTCCCATGCTCGTCTCCAGGATTTCTCCAGAGCCTCTCCCATCCTCTGGAACTCGCTACCTCCATCTATCCGGCTAGCCCCTACTCTTGCTACCTTCAGGCAATCCCTGAAAACTCATCTCTTCAGGAAAGCCTATCACGTCTCCAACTAATCTCCTACCACTTTCACCAGCTCATTCCCCACAGTTACAACCTTTTGTACCACCTGCCCCACCCTATTAGATTGTAAGCTCTTCTGAGCAGGGCCCTCTTAATCCTATTGTATTGTATTGTATTATATTATAACTGTATTGTCTCCCTTTTATATTGTAAAGCGCTGCGTAAACTGTTGGCGCTATATAAATCCTGAATAATAATAATAATAAATAATAAATACAGAAAAAAAATAAACCGATGAGTGTTTTAAAAAGATAATTCTTCTATTTGATATGTAATCAATGCGCCACAAATGCACCGCAAATGCACCAATGATACTTTACTATTTCCATTATAAATCTATATATAATCTATATATATAATAAATAACCAAAATGGCCATGTTTGTTGAACAGGGTTACATAATGTGCAGGATCCAGTCATGGATTGATTATTATGCTACAAAATCTCTATCCATTGGGAAATATTAGGTTTTTTGTTCCACTGCTTTATTTCTTTGTAATTATTTTTACATTTTAAAAAAATGTATGCCTGTTTATAGAGTGTCCACCTCAAACAGAATATTCAACTTTAATAGTTTTTAGATGTAAATTTAAGTATAAATAGCAAAATGGTGTGTAGTAGAGAGTGATAAGTGTCCCGGGAGCTGCACATCAAGTCAAAGCTTTCTGTGTGCTAATGAATGGCAGTCTCAGCCTGGACCCCCCTGGGCCATGCCCCCAACGCATTTTACTATGCCTACCAGAGCTTAACCGTGTGGTAAAGCTCAAAAGGTGTGTGTCACATTTCTACTTTCATTTTATTTTTAAAGATTTAGAACTTTTAATATATGTACCTTTGTGTGGGCATATAAGCTCTTTATACATGTTCTGCTTCCTGCTTTGAATAGTGATGGGGCTGTATTGCTCATTTTATATCACAGCAAGATAGATCTATGCACTAGGGTTTAATTGAAAAGTATGATCTCTTTGGGGTTGATTTACTAAAACTGGTGCACACAGAATCTGGTGCAAATGTGCATAGTAAACAATCAGTTTCTAAGTTTTATTGTCAAAAGCCTATTTGAATAAGCTGAAGTTAGAAGCATATTGGTTATTATGCACAGATGCACCTGATTCTGTGTGCACCAGTTTTAATAAATTGTGCCCCCTTTGTGTCTGATTTACTAAAGGGCATAAACATTTACTTTTGCATCGATAAGCCCACAGACCAGGTCAAACAACCCAAGTGTATTCTAACAGTATTTACTTTCTACATTTCTATTTACTTTTTACATGTTCAAGGAAATGTAAGCAACAATCATGGCATGCTGTTCACTAACAAATGCGGTTTACTAATAAAGTACTTGCTCCAATTGTACCAGCTAAATGGTATCATACCTGGGGTAAAATCTGCTTTTATTTTTCTAATGTTTTTTGAGGCTTTCACTTAGATTGCATTTGTAAAGATGCCATAGCGCATGCTTTACAGTGGTCATGGAAGCACACACAATTCATGCACTGTTACTTGGCATTTTGTTACAATAAATACAAAAATTTACACCAGCTTACTATTTCTGAGAGCATGGTGTATGTCTTTTCTACTGGTTTGGTGGTGGTCCCTTACAATCTAAAGCTTATATTCCAGCATATTATTAATTGATTAACTCCCACCTAACCTCCCAATTAATGAAAACTCAACCAGCCATTCCCAACATTATTAAGCCCTGTCTATTTTTCAAAAGTGTGGTCTCCCACCAAAACCAGCTTTGTTTAGAGTGCATGTATGTAGTGTTTGTAATTAATTGTAAAAACGAATCAAAGCTACAGTTATATATTAATGATATTTTGTATTAGTCTGTACAGCTTTATGTACATTTATTTTAAGTTTAAACAGTAACAAATAGTATAGGTCTTCATGCGCTAAATGCACTAAAGTGAAAATAAACTTGTACATTCCACACGCAAGAAGCCCCCCACTTTCTAATAATGTGAAGAACCTCCCCACATAATTCTTTCATTAAATATTAACTTCAGCTTACTTTCTAAGCCCATTGAGGTTCCAGCTGGGAATGGCTTGTTCTAACTTTATGAACTGATATGCAGGAATCTGATTTCATCCGCTCTCTGTGAATTGCTCACAAATACCAACAGACATGCTCAGCTCAGTCAATAAATGTGCATGCAGAATTGATTGCCTGTGATACTTGTAGTGGTGATTTTTATTTGACAGTTATAATGACTGTCAAAATAAGAGGGGGAGTGGGTTATTATAATTTAACTTATTATAAAAGTACATGTGCTAAATATTGGTGAATTTGGTGATTTTTCTATTCCAAGGGCAAACTACTACTTTAAATTTACTTGTGTGCCAAGGCTTGGCTGGAGATGGGCTAATATAAGCATTTATAATTTTACCCTTTGTACTATTTCAGATTCACTTTTACTCTTTTTAAACAGTCCTATTAAACCAGTAGCAAAGGGGGCCAATAAATAGAATACAGCTCGGGGGCCGAGGTATAGTTGATCCACCAATGCTGACATTTCATCAATAATTTTGAAAATACTGGGAAATTTATAAACATAAAAACTAGACAAACCATCCATAAATTACCCAAGGCAAAACAAGACTTATAATCAATGCAGCCAAAGGTCCCTGGGGATAGATCAAACTGAATACATTTAATATGAAAGGAGTGGATGTTCATGTTCTGTCAGTTGTGACTTGTCTTGAGAGGTGATAATCTTAGAGCTCCATGCAGGCAGTAGTTACACAGAAGGCACCAGTAGAGTACAGTTCAAATAAAAAAAAACAACAAAAAAACCAAAACAAAAAGCATAACCGCTGCTTTTATAGTTTTGGTGGTCTCAGCCCGATCATTCCAATATACCATAGCACAGAACAGGATTTCTGCAGAGGAAATCTAAAATCACAATGATGAGCAAAATAAAGGGCATAGCTGATAAACTGGTGCAGGTGAATGGATAACTGGGTTCTTTTTTTTCTAACCTTATAACTTGCTTAAATATATAACATGTTTACATTTTCTACACATAGCATATCTACCAACATAGATCAATAGCTAAAAAGGACTGAAAACATTTACGTAGGATTGTATCTTTTTTGTAGATTCTAGATCTTCAGTAAGTACTGTAGTATAAGAATGAAACATAAAAAAGCTAAACTGCCTCTCTGCATGTTTTTTTTAATTCTATTTAACCACTTCAGCCCCAGACCATTTGGCTGCCCAAAGACCAGAGCGTTTTTTGCGATACGGCACTGCGTTTAACTGACAATTGCGCGGTCGTGTGACATGGCTCCCAAACAAAATTGACGTCCTTTTTTCCCCACAAATAGAGCTTTCTTTTGGTGGTGTTTGATCACCTCTGCAGTTTTTATTTTTTGCGCTATAAACAAAATAAGAGCGACAATTTTGAAAAAAACACAATATTTTTTACTTTTTGCTATAATAAATATCCCCCAAAAATATATAAAATTTTTTTTTTTCCTCAGTTAAGGCCGATACGTATTGTGCTACATATTTTTGGTAAAAAAAATCACAATAAGCATTTATTGATTGGTTTGCGCAAAAGTTATGGCGTCTACAAAATAGGGGATAGTTTTATGGCATTTTTATTAATAATTTTTTTATTAGTAATGACGGTGATCTGCGATTTTTATTGTGACTGCGACATTATGGTGGACACATCAGACACTTTTGGTGCTGTTTTGGGACCATTCACATTTATACAGTGATCAGTGCGATTAAAAATGCACTGATTACTGTGTAAATGTGACTGTCAGTGAAGAGGTTAACCACTAGGGGGCACTGCAGGGGTTAAATGTGTCCTAGGGAGTGATTCTAACTGTGGGGGGATGGGCTACATGTGACATGACACTGATCACCTCTCCCAATCACAGGGAGCTGTGATCAATGTCAGTGTCACTAGGCAGAATGGGGAAATGCTTGTTTACATCAGCATTTCCCCATTCTTCCTCTCCATAAGATGATCGTGGGTATCTCCACGGACATCAAGTCTGCGGGACCCGCGATCACACTCACGGAATTTGCGGCAGGGTCACGCTCGCCGGCAGCAGCGCACACGTGACCACACAGCGGCAAATTTAAAGGACGTACGCGTATGCTCATTTGCCTGTCCATGCCATTCTGCTGAAGTAAATGTTCATGCGGCGGTCAGCAAGTGGTTAAGCCACCCCATAACAAACCGTGGAAATCTACTGCATGTCTACACATAAGAGCCTGTAGACAAATTAGTTCCAATATTAAACAAAAATCATTAAAAAAAAACACAACTAGCTTTTGTAATATGTTTTATGGACATATCATCAATGTTCACAGCAAACCTTCCTCATTAGGCACCTAATCAAGAAATAATGCTAGTTTATGTGAGCTCCTATTTTCCTAAAGAAACACAAATCACCATAGCAACCAATGTACTGCCAATTTGTAAACTTAAATAACTGCAGTTCTCATTGAATGCATATTTTCCATAGAACTTACTGTCAACTTTCTCATACTCTCCTGGCTCCTGTTGCAAAGCTAATTAATTCACAAAACACCATGGTTGCATATTGGAGATTGTTTTTTCTGTGCACATTTTATTTACCTTTTCTTATCTTTACTAGCTGGTATGGTTTGTTCTGTGTTTGTGTCTGTGTTTTGACCCACAATACAGGCAGTTAAAGTAAAGCCTTTTCATATAATGTAGCAATATTGTTTATTATATCCCAAGAGTCACTAAAAGTATCAATAAGAATCCCAGAAAAAAAAGGTCATGCGACTATTTTTTAAATGCCAGAAACATTTGGGATTTGCAGTTATTTCTATAAATTCCCTTGGAACCATTAACAGTCACTTCTCATAGACTTTCCTTGGACTCCATTACAGCTTTTCTCCAAGGAGCTGGTCTACAGTAATAAAATGTTGTGATTATCTGTTTAAAATTGCTATTTCTTTCTTCATATACTACTATGGGGAATAAACAGTTTTTAAATTATTTTTCAGTAATGATTTTAATATGTTTGAAGCTCAAACTGATTATTTTCTTTTGCATATGAACATATATATATATATATATATATATATATATATATATATATATATATATATATATATATATATATATACAGTGGGGACGGAAAGTATTCAGACCCTCTTCAATTTTTCACTCTTTGTTATATTGCAGCCATTTGCTAAAATCATTTAAGTTCATTTTTTTCCTCATTAATGTACACACAGCACCCCATATTGACTGAAAAACACAGAATTGTTGACATTTTCGCAGATTTATTAAAAAAGAAAAACTGAAATATCACATGGTCCTAAGTATTCAGACCCTTTGCTGTGACACTCATATATTTAACACAGGTGCTGTCCATTTCTTCTGATCATCCTTGAGATGGTTCTACACCTTCATTTGAGTCCAGCTGTGTTTGATTATACTGATTGGGCTTGATTAGGAAAGCCAAACACCTGTCTATATAAGACCTTACAGCTCACAGTGCATGTCAGAGCAAATGAGAATCATGAGGTCAAAGGAACTGCCTGAAGAGCTCAGAGACAGAATTGTGCCAAGGCACAGATCTAGCCAAGGTTACATAAAAATTTCTGCTGCACTTAAGGTTCCTAAGAGCGCAGTGGCCTCCATAATCCTTAAATGGAAGACATTTGGGATGACAGAACCCTTCCTAGAACAGGCCGTCCGGCCAAACTGAGCTATCGGGGGAGAAGAGCCTTGGTGAGAGAAGTAAAGAAGAACCCAAAGGTCACTGTGGCTGAGCTCCAGAGATGCAGTCAGGAGATGGGAGAAAGTTGTAGAAAGTCAACCGTCACTGCAGCCCTCCACCAGTCGGGGCTTTATGGCAGAGTGGCCTGACGGAAGCCTCTCCTCAGTGCAAGACACATGAAAGCCTGCATGGAGTTTGCTAAAAAAACACTCCAAGATAGTGAGAAATAAGATTATTTGGTCTGATGAGACCAAGATAGGACTTTTTGGCCTTCATTCTAAGCGGTATGTGTGGAGAAAACCAGGCACTGCTCATCACCTGTCCAATACAGTCCCAACAGTGAAGCATGGTTGTGGCAGCATCATTCTGTGGGGGTGTTTTTCAGCTGCAGGGACAGGATGACTGGTTGCAATCGAAGGAAAGATGAATGCGGCCAAGTACAGGGATATCCTGGATGAAAACCTTCTCCGGAGTGCTAAGGACCTCAGACTGGGCCGAAGGTTTACCTTCCAACAAGACAATGACCCTAAGCACACAGCTAAAATAAGGAAAGAGTGGCTTCACAACAACTCTGTGACTTTTCTTGAATGGTCCAGTCAGAGCCCTGATTTAAACCCAATTCAGCATCTCTGGAGAGACCTAAAAATGGCTGTCCACCAACGTTTACCATCCAACCTGACAGAACTGGAGAGGATCTGCAAGGAGGAATGGCAGAGGATTCCCAAATCCAGGTGTGAAAAACCTGTTGCATCTTTCCCAAAAAGACTCATGGCTGTATTAGATCAAAAGGGTGCTTCTACTAAATACTGAGCAAAGGGTCTGAATACTTAGGACCATGTGATATTTCAGTTTTTCTTTTTTAATAAATCTGCAAAAATGTCAACAATTCTGTGTTTTTCTGTCAATATGGGGTGCTGTGTGTACATTAATGAGGAAAAAAAATGAACTTAAATGATTTTAGCAAATGGCTGCAATATAACAAAGAGTGAAAAATTTAAGGGGGTCTGAATACTTTCCGTCCCCACTGTATATATATATATATATATATATATATATATATATATATATATATATATATACATATATATACAATATATACAGTATCTCACAAAAATATGTACATCCCTCACATTTTTGTAAACATTTTATTATAGCTTTTCATGTGACAACACTGAAGAAATGACACTTTGCTACAATGTAAAGTAGTGAGTGTACAGGTTGTATAACAGTGTAAATTTGCTGTCCCCTCAAAATAACTCAACACACAGTCATTATTGTCTAAACTGCTGGCAACAAAAGTGAGTACACCCCAAGTGAAAATGTAAAATTGGGCCCAATTAGCCATTTTCCCTCCCCGGTGTCATGTGACTCATTAGTGTTACAAGGTCTCAGGTGTGAATGGGGAGCAGGTGTGTTAAATTTGGTGTTATCGCTCTCACTCTCTCATACTGGTCATTGGAAGTTCAAAATGGCACCTCATGGCAAATAGCTCTCTGGGGATCTAAAAAAAGAATTGTTGCTCTACATAAAGATGGCCTAGGCTATAAGAAGATTGCCAAAACCCTGAAACTGAGCTGCAGCACAGTGACCAAAACCATACAGCGGTTTAACAGGACAGGTTCCACTCAGAACAGGCCTTGCCATGGTCGACCAAAGAAGTTGAGTGCATGTGCTCAGCGTCATATCCAGAGGTTGTCTTTGGCAAATAGACATATGAGTGCTGCCAGCATTGCTGCAGAGGTTGAAGGGGTGGAGAGTCAGCCTGTCAGTGCTCAACCATACACCGCACACTGCATCAAATTGGTCTGCATGGCTGTTGTCCCAGAAGGAAGCCTCTTCTAAAGATGATGCACAAGAAAGCCTGCAAACAGTTTGCTGAAGACAAGCAGACTAAGGATATAGATTACTGGAACCGTGTCCTGTGGTCTAATGACGATCCAGAGCATCCCAAACTTGCTCAATGGGTTGCAAGTTCAGTGAGTATGCTGGCCATGCAAGAACTGGGATGGTTTTAGCTTCCAAGAATTGTGTACAGATCCTTGCAACATGGGGTTGTGCATTATCATGCTGCAACATGAGGTGATGGACTTGGATGGCACAACAATGGACCTCAGGATCTCTTCATGGTATCTCTGTGCATTCAAAATGCCATCAATAAAATGCACCTGTGTTCGTTGTCCATAGCATATGCCTGCCCATACCATAACCCCACTGCCACCATGAGCCACTCAATCCACAATGCTGACATCAGCAAACCGCTCACCCATACGACACCATACATGCTGTCTGCCATCTGCCCTATACAGTGAAAAAAGGGATTCATCTGTGAAGAGAATACCATCTCCAAAGTCGAATGTGAGCATTTGCCCACTCAAGCTGGTTACGACGATGAACTGCAGTCATGTAAAGACCCCGATGAGGATGAGGAGCATGCAGATGAGCTTCCCTGAGATGGTTTCTGACAGTTTGTGCAGAAATTCTTTCGTTATGCAAACCAATATTTGCAGCAGGTGTCCAAGTGGCTGGTCTCAGACGATCTTGGAAGTGAAGATTCTGGATGTGGATGGTCTGGGCTGGTGTGGTTACACGTGGTCTGCGGTTGTGAGGCCGGTTGGATGTACTGCCAAATTCCCTGAATTGCAAATGGAGACGGCTTATGGCAGAGAAATGAACATCCAATTCAACGGCAACAGCTCTGGTGGACATTCCTGCAGTCAGCATGCCGATTGCATGTTCCCTCAAATTTGTAACATCTGTGGCATTGTGCTGTTTGACAAAATTGCACATTTTAGAGTGGCCTTTTATTGTGGCCAGCCCAAAGCACACCTGTGCAATAATCATACTGTCTAATCAGCATCTTGATTTGCCACACCTGTGAGGTGGATGGATTATCTCGGCAAAGGAGATGTGCTCATATTTAGACAGATTTGTGAACAATATTTGAGAGAAATAGGTCTTTTGTGTACATAGAAAAAGTTGTAGATCTTTGCGTTCAGCTCATGATAAGAAGGGGCAAACACAAAAGTGTTGCGTTTATAATTTTGCAAAAATTTTGCAAAAAGAGACACATTTTTATGTTACCTTAGGATGCAGCGTTATGCTAATTTTACAACCTATAGTAGTTTCCAAAAATATAGTAAGGGATATGTGGCATGCAGTGCTTATAGTAAGCAAAAAATATGATAAGCAGCAATGTTAATTACTTCCTAAGCATGATGGAATTCTGTATTTTGCCAAAGTACTGACACAGAAAAAAAAACTAATACGCTTCCAATGAAGTGATTTAATGAAGATAGGTAGGGAAGTTAAAGTGGAATTTCAGCCAAAATCTTTTTTAGTCGTTATTCTTCGTTGCACTGATTTCAACAAATTTCTTCAGCCCTGAGATGTGTCATCTTGCCTGGGCTCACAGTACAGTGCTGCAAAAAATTGTGCTGATGCCACTACATGAGGTTTCCTCTCTGCATAATTGAGGAATGCCCACTGCTGACACTAAAGAGTCTGAAGAATGACCCCAGATTGCAATGTAGTTGCTGATTGATTTAAGTATGAATGCTAGGAATGTTTTAAAATACATTTTGGTGTAGGTTGTGGAGAGGGAGAAAGGATGGACTGGAGAATGGTAATCATTAAATATGATTTAATCCATAATGAACATTATGTGAAAGTGGATGATATGCAACCTACAGTACAGTATATAAAGCCTAGTACATACTGCTAGTTTTTTTTTTTTTTCGTTCAACCAATCGGGCTGAATTAAAAAAACCTGACAGCTCAGGTTGGAGCTCCTGTATTAACAATTTGATGATCTTCCCTGCTGTTCTATTGTGTTTTGACAGAAAGACTTCTGTCGTACTGGCTGCAGTACACACGGGCCAAGTTTCAGCTGGTTTTATTTGAACTTCCCAATGCAGGCTGACATTCGGCCCATGTGTACAGGGCTTAACCTTCACTGGTAGGTGCAAATTAAGTTGAAATGGTTGCTTTCTCTGTCTTAATTTGCTTTGTTTGATCCTTTCATATATATCTGGGACTGTGGACTGTGGACCTACTGACCTACACTCGCCCATGTTGCCCATTGCAATCAGTTAACTTTTGAACTGGCTTTTTTTGTGATAGAAAATAACATAAAACCTCACTAGTTACCAAAGATGGCACAGATAGTGCACCTATACCTATTGTGACCTAAAACCAAAATTCAAAAAAAGGTTTTACATATAAGAATGGCACACTCAAAAATGAAAAGTGTAATACTCACTTTTGTAATTTCATGCTATACATACAATGGAAATAAACAGACATCCGTGCATATGCTTTGATGAAGATATGTGCTGTGTACTTTATATTCCCTAAAGGTAAATTCCGTCAAATTAACTTGCAAAAGAATGTTCCTTCAAAAGGTAATAATATATTAATGAGAAATTAGTTGAATAAAAGCCCAAAATAAATTTGGCCTGAAATTATATTTTGCCAGACTTGATTGCTGGCACAAAGGATGGCCAGCTGCAGAAGTTTGGCAAAAGAATGCCTCTTGGCTGAAAAAATATTGATATTGGGCAATTTTTATGCAACCTTGAAACACACTTCAAAGATGATAAAAGCACAGCGAAAAGATACGTTTTAGCATAAATGTGTGCTATTGCGTTTGTGTAAACATAAGATGAAATGTGATGATGGAATTTCAGTTTCATCCTCTTCCAGCAAAAATACCAACTCAAAAATAATGTTTTAGCATTTTAGAAGAACAAGTATGTAAGTGTTGTTAACCTTTAGATCCAATTAGAGCTCATGTTTTACTGATCTGACTGCAGTAAACTCAGTTTTGATTGGTTGATATCATCCGCTGCACTGCTTTCCTAAACAAGGCCATCTGCATATTCAAAGCACATATCTGAAATATCATACCTGAATGATATGGTCACATCCAGGGTTCTCTATTTATTCTCTACTTAATTTGGGACACATTAAAGAAAATTATCTGTAAACATTTCTGTGTCAAATTACGCTAATTTGCCTTTAAAGACAGCTCATCTAGTTAACTGATGAAGTAGATAAAGTGGGTGTAATTTCTAAAATGCATTCTCCTTTATGCAGTTTTTCTTCACTTTGGATGGTTTAACTTTCTCACCTTAACCATTTCCATGACCTGTCCTTCTCCTTTATTGCTCTGATTGACACTACTGCCACATAGTGTGGGCTCACCCACAGTGCAGAGTCACAACTTGTTCTTCACCAGAACATCACACCACGAATGATAACACTAGTGGGGCTGAGATATTTTGCTGCAGGCTGTCACTAGGTTATTGCCCTCAGGACTGTCCTACCAAGGGTTCACAGAAATAAAGTGGCTATGATGTAGAGAAAGGGTACAAAATAGCATAAGGTTGGAGTAGAAGTGGAGATTGAAGCAGATGGTAGACAAGAGGGTGGAAGGTTTTCCAGGCTGAAGTCAATGAAGACGTAAGACGAGATGGTATTAGGAACAGGAAGAGTCAGCAAAGGGACAAGGAAACACAAGCACGGTTGGGAAGTTGGGTTGACAACAGATACATCAGAAACAACAGGAATCTTGTGCAATAGGTAGCTGGCAGGAACACACAGCACCAGTCCCCAGGAAGGCATTAAAATACCCTCCAAGGCCTGAAAGCATTGTCTGAGTCAGAGACACACACCACTGCAGGAAATAGCAAAAAGCAGGGCGGGGAAGATTAATACTAAGCAAAAAACACCTTTATTGAAAGCAGCACACTCAGGGCCGTCTTTAATTTTGATTGGGCCCTGGGCAAACATTTTCTTGGGGCCCCCCCTCCATTCTGAGACATACAAAAAATAGCAGGTAGACTCAAAATCAGTTTACTGCAGCAGATCACGCAGCGATTGCAATTGTTTGCCAGATGTTACAGCCTATCATTACTGCTCAATGGCTGGTTTCTAGAGGTTACAACACATAATTTCTGCTTGCCGATTGGTTGCTAGAGGTTAATGTACATTATTAGCGCTCACTAATTGGTTGCTAGGGGTTACAGCACATCATTAGCACTTACTGATTGGTTGCTAGAGATTAAAGCAGATCACTACTGTTTGCTGATTGGTTGCTAGAGGTTCATGCACATCATTACCTCTCATTGAGCAGTGGAGCAATCCCAAATAATTGAGCAAGTAAAGGGGCACATTAATACACATACTACAAGAGAGGTTCAGAGACTGCGGACATACTGCAGGAGAGAATCAGAGACTGCGGACATACTGCAGGAGATTACCAGAGACTGTGGACATACTGCAGGAGACACTCAGAGGCTGCGGACATACTGCAGGAGACAGAGACTGCAGACATACTGCAGGAGACAGAGACTGCAGACATACCGCAGGAGATTACCAGAGACTGCGGAAATACTGCAGGAGACAATCAGAGACTGCGGACATACTGCAGGAGACAATCAGAGACTGCGGACATACTGCAGGAGATTACCAGAGACTGTGGACATACGGCAGGAGACAATCAGAGACTGCGTACATACTGCAGGAGACAATCAGAGACTGCAGACATACTGCAGGAGACACTCAGAGACTGCGGACATACTGCAGGAGACAATCAGAGACTGCGGACATACTGCAGGAGACAATCAGAGACTGCGGACATACTGCAGGAGGTTACCAGAGACTGCGGACATATGGCAGGAGACAATCAGAGACTGCGTACATACTGCAGGAGACAATCAGAGACTGCGGACATACTGCAGGAGATTACCAGAGACTGTGGACATACTGCAGGAGATTTCCAGAGGCTGCGGACATACTGCAGGAGACACTCAGAGGCTGCGGACATACTGCAGGAGACACTCAGAGGCTGCGGACATACTGCAGGAGACAATCAGAGACTGCGGACATACTGCAGGAGACAATCAGAGACTGTGTAAATACTGCAGGAGACACTCAGAGACTGTGGGCATACTGCAGGAGACAATCAGAGACTGTGGACATACTGCAGGAGACAATCAGAGACTGTGGACATACTGCAGGAGACAATCAGAGACTGTGTAAATACTGCAGGAGACACTCAGAGACTGTGGACATACTGCAGGAGACAATCAGAGACTGTGTAAATACTGCAGGAGACACTCAGAGACTGTGGGCATACTGCAGGAGACAATCAGAGACTGTGTAAATACTGCAGGAGACACTCAGAGACTGTGGACATACTGCAGGAGACAATCAGAGACTGCGGACATACTGCAGGAGGCAATCAGAGACTGCGGACATACTGCAGGAGACAATCAGAGACTGCGGACATACTGCAGGAGACACTCAGAGACTGTGTAAATACTGCAGGAGACACTCAGAGACTGTGGACATACTGCAGGAGACACTCAGAGGCTGTGGACATACTGCAGGAGACACTCAGAGGCTGCGGACATACTGCAGGAGACAATCAGAGACTGCAGACATACTGCAGGAGACAATCAGAGACTGTGTAAATACTGCAGGAGACACTCAGAGACTGTGGACATACTGCAGGAGACAATCAGAGACTGTGTAAATACTGCAGGAGACAATCAGAGACTGTGGACATACTGCAGGAGACAATCAGAGACTGTGGACATACTGCAGGAGACAATCAGAGACTGCGTACATACTGCAGGAGACAATCAGAGACTGCGGACATACTGCAGGAGACAATCAGAGACTGCAGACATACTGCAGGAGACAATCAGAGACTGTGTAAATACTGGAGACACTCAGAGACTGCGGACATACTGCAGGAGACACTCAGAGACTGTGTAAATACTGCAGGAGACAATCAGAGACTGCAGACATTATACAGGGGATGGTCAGAGAACTTTCAGCAATGCACAGCTGTACAGTTAAATAACACAGCTCAGGGTTTAAATAGTCAGGCATTCTATGGTTGTAAGGACATACCTGGCCAGCCAAACTCACTACATACATTCAGGACTGTGGGCGGGGCTTCCACTCTCTGCTCTCACTAAAGCAGCTGGGAGCTCCACTGATGCTTTGTTGGGGGGCCCACGTCACCCGTGAATTGTTGCCCCGATGACAGCTTTGCAGAGCACACAGAGGACATGGGAGGATGTATTCCCCACTAGCCAGGTGAGAGGGGGCAGGGCCGGGAGCTCCACTGACGCTCTGACCCCGCCCACGTGCAGCCTGTGTACTGGGAATAGAGCGCCTCTAGTGAGAGCCAGTGATCGGAGTGGGAGTGTCATTGGAGCTCCCGGCCCCGCCCCCGGACCTCTGTTTTCACCAGCCAGTATAGAGGGGGCGGGGCCGAAAGCTCCACTGACACTCCCACTCCGATCACTGGCTCTCACTACAGAAGCTCTTTTCCGAGTACACAGGCTGCACGTGGGCGGGGTCAGAGCGTCAGTGGAGCTCCCGGCCCCGCCCCCTCTCAGCTGGCTAGCGAGGAATACATCCTCCCATGTCCTCTGTGCACTCTGCAAAGCTGTCATCGGGGCCCCAACTCACGGCTAGCGTGGGCCCCCCAACAAAGATTGGGCCCAGGGCAAGTGCCCCGTTTGCCCTGCGCTAAAGATGGCCCTGAGCACACTTATATGTCAAAAATCACCAATCCACCAGTGGATAGTAACACAGCAGTTTGAGACACCAGAGCTGATAAACTGAAGGTTTGCAGAGGCATTGAATGGCCACCAAGCATGTAGCAGCAGGGACTCCAAAGCACCAGCAGGTAGTTTGCAGAGAAAGGGCCGGCAGCATCTCCAGCCACCCTGTGAAGATGACAGTTGTCAGAATCTTATGGTGATGATGGGAGGGGGCGAGTATGAGATGTTTCAGGGTACTCTGTCCTCTCTTTCAAATGCATCACACACTACTGCATGCTAACAAACAAATGCTGGTGCAGCGCATTAACAAGTGCACACCCATGCTTATGCATGCAATCAGTCATGGCCAAAAGGCCACAAACTGAAACGGGTGCACCATGCTGCAGATTGACAGTATGGGCCATGCCTCCAGCTATACAGAGATGGACTCTAAAACATTTATAGGTCTGTATCTTAGAAACCCTTAGCATAGTCTTCAGTGCTAGAGGAAGGCTAGTCAGAAGGGAGTGTAAATATAAATTACACTTACCCAAGTCAAACAAGTTGCTAATAGTGGAGCTTTAAAATGAAGTAACAAAGAAACAGGTTTGCTTTTACCACTTCTGTACTAGCATATAATAACCCCTCATTACAAGGCCATTTTTTTTTGTTTTCAGCGCTGTGAAACTTTGACAATTACTCCATCATGTAACACTGTAGTCGAAAGAAGTGTATATCTTTTTGGGGGGTGTACGTCTTCCTTACTTTCTGTTCTAAACCTTAGAAAATAAAAATGCTATGACAGTTCAACACCACCAAAATGATCCCTTTTTGGAAAGTATCAAAATGAAAGGTAATCATTTTTTTACCACAATTTTTTTGCAATTGATAAAAAGGTTAGTTTTGAGGGGATTAAAAAAATAGAGATTGGTAATGATACACTGGGCAATTAATATAAAGGTCATACACAGAGGAAGGAAGAGATGAAGGGGTTATTGTGCAAATCACACACAATGATAGGGGTTAAAGTTTAGATGTGCAGGACAAGGAAGGTTAAGGGATTGATGTAGGCCCACTGCAGAGACAGAATAAGTTACTTCTTTTGCAGCATCTGATCTGGAACTAATAAATTAACAAGTCATGCATTCCTTCATTAGTTCCTCCTCTTTCCCATTAACTCTGATGAAGGGGAGGGCTTACAGATGTACATATCACACTGTTTACTTTATGTGGTTGATGAGATGCAGTCACAGCAATCACGTGGTACAGAGCTGCTCAGTTTGTACTTGTCACTCGAGGGCTTTTTCTGGAGTAATCTTTATAAACAGCACTCCAGAAGAAAACATTCACTATTCAGCCCTGTTTTTACATTATGCTGGTCGTAGTGTGGTTAATCCCATGCTGTATCTTTTGATCATCTATGCAATTCAAGGAATTGTTCTGTGACACTTGTTATGCTGCAAGTAATATGTGTAATACCTCATATAAAGCTGCATCCATATGTAATTTTTTTTTTATTTGTTTTGTATCAACAAAATTGTAATTTTTATATAAAAACTAATTTGCTGGTTTGTAACCTATAATATTACCATTTTTTTAGAGGGAATCCTTTGTCTACAATGAACTTGTAAATCTAAACTTTCATTGCAAAGCATATATTCATTTAAAGTCACAAAATAATTCAGCTATATTCATATGCTGAGTATAGATATCTCCAATACTAAGTGGAGAAGATTTCTCTCTAAGGGCACATTCACAAAGCTTTTTCTGTTTGGACACATCACAGCATATTTCTGCCCCATGTGTGACAAGGTGTTTCGGATAACCTGTGGACAGGAAGCCTGTCCAAATCAATGATATATTGACACTCTCGCTGCAGTTATTTGCATATGATCACTAAAGACTACATGCAGGTAGGCACAAATAAGAAGCACCATAGGCAGACTGTTTGCATCCAGGGCTCCTCATTTGTCCCTAACCACAAGTAATCGACCCATGTGCGATTACATGGGGATAGCTGTGGAGCCTCTTAGCCTGTCATTGATCTGTACCAGCTAAATGACTGTAACTAATCAAAAAGACCTGGCCGTACCAACTACAGAAATACATTTATCTGGGTGGTGTATGACCATGAATGGCCATATGAATAAGTGAAATTATGTGTACGCAATAAAACATTAAACCTATTTAATTTTGCTTTTGAGTAGTTCTTTTTTTACCATTTGATTTCACCTTGAATATTTTCTCACTCATCGTAAGGATACTAATGAGATGAGGCTTGCTGAGAGATATACAGTAATAGCCTGAGTGCACCCTGGGACTGCCCCAGGGCCTCAACCTGGCAGGGCATACCTTGCAGCATGTACAGTGAGCATTCCAAAAACAAGGGTATAATATGCTCAAAGCATGTGTATGGGCATTTTTCAATTGGAAGAAGAAAGAATCTTTAAAATGCTGCTCTTAATTTATATGTTGCCTTAGATAATCCTAGGGATTTAAAAATGTTTTGTAAACTTGTGTTGGATGGCTCTTGTTTACAAGGATCAATATGAAAGCAAATGCATTATCTAATATAAAACAAGTCAATGCTATCTTAAAAACAGTGCCCTATTAATTATGTAAAAAGTAATTACATCAGTGCAATTTGTACACAAAGATAATGTTGCTCCTGATGTCGTCCAGTTAGTAAAATAGGGTACAACTTCCATATAGGTTACCTAATATATGCCGGAGCATGGGTCAGTGTTCAGGATGAGCTGGCTCTGCCTAAATGTCAGTTAGCTAGAAGCATAGCTGTCACATTGTTCACAGGACTGCATGTGAAAGGGCAAGGGGTTGTGGAAGGGGAGACATGAAAGAACTTTTTCTTTAAAAGTATTTTATAGCTGCAGGTGTCCAGTATATATTTAATGGAGTAGTACTGTCACCATAGCTTTGATTTGTGCTTAGACTGCATGTATACTTTAAAGAGGATGTAAACTCTAAGGGAATTATATTGATTTTGCTATCAAAAATAAAATACTTTTTCCATCCTTTTCTTCATCCCTATTGCACCTTAGTATTGCTGATCTTCTGTCGCCACTTGCAGTTTACAGGCATGCACTTCATCATTTCTCATAGTTTCCCATATGTTGACAAAAGTGGATCATGCCTATGCAATGCAAAAATAGTAAGCAAAACCCTGCGAGCCACTTACGGATAAATGCCTACAAAATGATGAGTAAAAAGTGGAGACCAGCTGCAAACACTCAGTCACGTTCCATATTCGTGCAAAGTATTAAAGATAAAACAATGTGTCTGCGCTAGGAAAAGTCACTTCAATCAAAGTGCAGTATTAATAAACATAAACAACATGAGTGTTGATATAAAATGTGCATGAATGAAAATACCCCTAGGTGCTGGAGTATAAAGTGCACAGTGCTATATAAAATACAGAATGTGAGTGATCAAATGAAACAACATATCATTTAGAAAATAAATCAAATAAAATGTAAGAGGATATGAACAACTGGTGAATAAAATAAAGTCCAAAACCGTGTATATCCAATAATCTAAAAGTGCCCAAATAAATTAGTCCAAAGATTTAGTGAATTTCACATATCAAATCTTCCAAAGTGTGTCACCAAGAAACATGCTGTGGTGTCTTCCAGCCGCCCCCACAGGTGTATATGCTCACCTTCCTGTGTGTGACACAGCGATTAAACTATGCCAAACAAAGCCTTGGAGCCACTCCTGTGCTCATTAGGAACCAGCTGTGCAAACTTCCAATGTTCTCAAATGAAGATGGTTTATGCAAAAGAAAAAGACTCCATGGCGCAATATTGTAGGTATAAAGGATTTTAATCAAATAATTAACTCCCCTTGCTGGGGTACTCACATATTATGGGTGCGTGAGTGCACCATCCTTAACGAGCATAGAACGGTCAATCTCTCGGTGTGGCGTGCGGTGTGGTGTGTGTGGCGAAAATCTCCTTCTCTCTCTCTGCTGACAGCTCCGTCCAGGCCCCTCCCCTACGCGTGTTCGGCACCGGGACCACGTGCCTTCTTCAGGGGGAATTGACCGTTCTATGCTCGTTAAGGATGGTGCACTCACGCACCCATAATATGTGAGTACCCCAGCAAGGGGAGTTAATTATTTGATTAAAATCCTTTATACCTACAATATTGCGCCATGGAGTCTTTTTCTTTTGCATAAACCATCTTCATTTGAGAACATTGGAAGTTTGCACAGCTGGTTCCTAATGAGCACAGGAGTGGCTCCAAGGCTTTGTTTGGCATAGTTTAATCGCTGTGTCACACACAGGAAGGTGAGCATATACACCTGTGGGGGCGGCTGGAAGACACCACAGCATGTTTCTTGGTGACACACTTTGGAAGATTTGATATGTGAAATTCACTAAATCTTTGGACTAATTTATTTGGGCACTTTTAGATTATTGGATATACACGGTTTTGGACTTTATTTTATTCACCAGTTGTTCATATCCTCTTACATTTTATTTGATTTATTTTCTAAATGATATGTTGTTTCATTTGATCACTCACATTCTGTATTTTATATAGCACTGTGCACTTTATACTCCAGCACCTAGGGGTATTTTCATTCATGCACATTTTATATCAACACTCATGTTGTTTATGTTTATTAATACTGCACTTTGATTGAAGTGACTTTTCCTAGCGCAGACACATTGTTTTATCTTTAATGCCTATGCAATGCATTTTGAAAGGTTTGTAGTCCCAGTGAAAGCCCATATGATAGGGTGACAACAAAGGAGCACAGCTGGGGTACAGAACATTGTCACCTTGCAACAAGAAGTGCCCAAGCAAGTAAAAGGATCAGCAGGTATTATTTTATGGAAGTTAATTTTAGACATTAGATTAACAAGTTTAAGCTCATTTGGAATTTTAGTGACTGGGTTTACATACACTTTTTTTTTTTTAACAATAATTTTTATTGAAACTATTAAGTGGGTTTACATACACTTTAAAAATAAGGATGTGAGACAGTATTGAATATCAGTCATGAACTAAATGACAAACTGTCTGTTATTCATTGAAGCAGTAAGCTGAGCATATTACAGTAATTCAAAGGGTAATAAACTTTTTTTCCTGTAGTATCAGATCAAAGGGAAACTTGTATTGCATTAGTTTATTTAGGTCATGTAAAAAACTAGGCAAATTTAATACCTGAGTGTAGGCATGTGCAGTGTATTCTCCCCTCTGTAGGTAGTGCTGTTTTTCTGGCTGCTGCTAATAATTAGCACTGTTCCACTGCAGTTGGTGCACATTTAAAAAAAGTGGATAGAGTAGGGACATGATCCCCTCTGGTTGGGGACAGTGTTTTTAGCACTAGGGAGAGGTTCCTGTTCAGGAGGGACAGAACAGAGATACTGCAACTGGCTCTGCTATCTCGGGTCTCTAGAGCTAGAAAAGATCATTCTATTATTCTATTAAGAGCACCTGCACAGCTGCTCTGCCTATCAGCCACCCCTTCACTCAGATACTGCTCTGCTATTGTAAGCATTATTTAAGTGACACCTCAGGTGCTGGTACTTTACTAAAGTACCACCAACATTGCTGAGAACTGTTGTTGTACCCAAGATGCCTGTGTTATCAAGACTCTTACTGCAGGCCATATTGTTTTGGGGATGTTAAGTAAGTGAGATATAGTAATTGCAGGTGAAGAGTAGTGATGATGGTATGGTATAGTATGTTATAGTACATTGGCAAAACAAGGGAAACGAAAGAGAAAACCAGCGCTGTGGAACCAAAAGTCGACGGTGAAAAAATGTATTATTCAAATTTTAACCACCTTAATCCTGTTTACCTAAGTATGGTATTGTTGCTGTAGCCATACAGACATATGGTACAAAAAAAGAGGGGAGGAAAACCCTGGTATTACTACCATGGTCCACAAGCAGCTACTTCTGCAACAAAAAATCAGGGTCTAAATTGGTTCTATATAAAATTACAAAGTTTATTGGTCCCGTTGCAGACACAGACTACATAGATTTAAAATATGGATTCAAATGTGAATACAGTTTCATACAGCATGCCTCTCAAGGTTCTCCCAATTAATGAGATTGCTCAAAAAGTGTAAACATTCAGAAACAGAAAAAACACACATGTAAGACGTTACACTGATAACAATCAACAAACCAAAACACAGACAGTCCGGACACCCACCAACCATTCACGGTGAAGCTGACATGCGACAAATCGCATCAATGCAACTGCGGCATATAAAGGACACCATAGGAACCAGATCCCTGATCCCAATATATTGGGGTAATTGAAAATATCCCAGCTGGTTTACAAGTGTCCTACAAAGGAATAATGGGATAATATTGAGGGGCGTAACTAGAAATAGCAGGGCCCCATAACAAAATGTTGTATGGGGCCCCCTTGCAAACAGCCCCCCCCACAGCTGCCCTAGTGTCAATGCAGCGTGACCTGTGCCACATACAGCGTGACCTGTGCCCAATGCAGCTTGACCTGTGCCCAATGCAGCGTGACCTGTGCCCAATGCAGCCTTGTCTGCCTGTGCCCCATACAGTCCCACCTATGCAGAGGAAGAGGCAAGCCACCCAGATTGCCCGCTGTAATAGCTTTCATTTGAATTTCCCGTCTTCCTGGGGCTCATCGTCACATAGCCCCACCTCTTGGCCCGACGCCTTTGATGACGTCACATGTCCCGCATTGGATCGGTGTTCTGTCTATCAAAGGCACCGGGCCAAAAGGTGGAGCTATGTGATGTGAGCCCCGGGAACACTGGAAGTTCTAATGAAAGCTCTTACATCGGGCAATTCAGCTCTCTGCTGATACGGACAGCTCACCTCTTCCTTTACTCTCTCTTCCCCTGGCTGGGAGACTGTGCTGGCGGTGCTCTTATCCTCACTGGGCCCCACTCGGCTGCAGGCCCCATAGCGCCCGCATGGGTCCCTATGGTGGTAGTTACGCCCCTGATAATATTCTATATCCTGGAAAGTAAGGTGTGTATAACAGCTCAGCATCCATCCACCTGTGGACTGATTGCAAATTCAGAATGCAAATTAATCACTTTTGCCCAACACTGTTGTACATGGTTCCAATAGCTTGGTAATTAGGTAAGTAGGCAGCAGTTAGATCATGCAGTCTTTTTCAACGGTCACTGACCTATGATTCAGGGGAAGTGGGAGGCAGTGCTTCAATACATTTCCACACTGTACAGAGTCAAACTTGTTGGGTCCCATATGGTCCTTGCACGGGCTGGGGTCCTGTCAAACCGGTGTCACCGTTATGCCTCTTGTGCAGTGGGACAAACCTGTCCTTCAAGGCTGGGCCGCTGGGTCTTTACAGATTGCTGTGTCACTCGTGCGGTGTGCACTCGTGCTTACGGAACTCCTCGGGTGGATGTATGGCAGTCATCTCCTACCCCGCGATGTAGTTTGAATGGGGCATGTCGTCGGCCGGCGTCACGTGACTGCTGTGACGTCAATGCGTTTCACTAGATGATTAGCGTAGCTTCGTCTGGACTAGCAATATTATGGTACGGCCTGGTATGGTTCGGGGGGGGGGCGCTCACTCAGAACAAATTAATAATAAATAATGATAATAATATTAATAAAACCTTTTTTATTATATTACTATTGTTTTTTATTGTTATTAATTTGTTACATTCCATTCATTTAGATACGGCCATCGTTATTTCAGATAATTCGTAACTTCGGATAAATTCATATTTGTTACGTTCACTAACAGCCAAATTTAAAAGGAGACTCCAATACCTATAATTTAATAGTTAGCAATAGTTACGTTTTTATTAGTTAGTATTATTTAAGATTTTTGAATTTTCTCCTTTTCATTCTTATTTTTGGATTTTCGTTCCTATTTACAGATTTTCATTCTTTTGATTTTTCGTTCTTATTTTGGGATTTTTGAATTTTTGGATTTTCAAATTTTCGAATTTTCAAATTTTCGAATTTTCAATTTCAGAATTTTAGAATTTACGAATTTTCGAGTTTTCAAATTTAGCATTTACAAAATTTAGAATTTAAGAAATTTAGAATTTACGAATTTTAGAATATATTCGAATTTATGAATATTAGGAAAAATTAGTTAAATGGGTTTTCATCAACTTGGATATTTCCGAATTAACCAATTTGTCGAAATTTGTTAAAAAACGAATTTGGAACGAAACAAATTACACATGTCTAATTATATACTCTGAACTGTATTATATATACTACGCTGACTGCACTATATACTCTGAACTGTATTTTATATACTACGCTGATTGCACTATATAAAACAACAAAAAAGTGTGGCGCTGAACAATGTCACATATAACTGTAAACCAGTCAATAGGCAATAAAAAGGATCAATTGTATCTGCTTTGAGCAAGTAGTCCTCATGTGGACATTAAAGATGCGTAGTCTATATGACAATATGTTATAAACAGAATATTGGAGGATTACATAGACATCTCGACTAAAAATCCGCTCACTACCACCAAGAGTTGAAGAGGCTTACCAGATGAGGTGGACCCAATGGAGCATACGCTGGATTGGGTCGGACAAGGCTTAGGTGGTGAGTGGCTGTGTATACTCCGAAAAGGATGCGGTCTCGCGGGTTTGCTCTATTCCTCCAGATAATACCAGGAACTTGAGAGCTGTACGCAATCTCCCGGATGTGGGAGGTCATGTAGATCTTAAGGAAGTGGTGGGGTGTTCCGTAAGTAAGCCCCTCAAAGCAATATTCCACGGACCAGAAAATGATGTGGTGGGATAAGGAAAGAAAAAGAGGGCCACATAGTGTAAATCCAAAAAACAACAAATATTTATTTGAAATAAAATAGATGTACACTCACATGTAGATCCAAAACATAAAACAGCGCTGTGAGAAAAAGTGGACCCCATTGTCGCCACTTTTTCTCACAGCACTGTTTTATGTTTTGGATCTACATGTGAGTGTACATCTATTTTATTTCAAATAAATATTTTTTGTTTTTTGGATTTACACTATGTGGCCCTCTTTTTCTTTCCTTATCCCACCACATCATTTTCTGGTCCGTGGAATATTGCTTTGAGGGGCTTACTTACGGAACACCCCACCACTTCCTTAAGATCTACATGACCTCCCACATCCGGGAGATTGCGTACAGCTCTCAAGTTCCTGGTATTATCTGGAGGAATAGAGCAAACCCGCGAGACCGCATCCTTTTCGGAGTATACACAGCCACTCACCACCTAAGCCTTGTCCGACCCAATCCAGCGTATGCTCCATTGGGTCCACCTCATCTGGTAAGCCTCTTCAACTCTTGGTGGTAGTGAGCGGATTTTTAGTCGAGATGTCTATGTAATCCTCCAATATTCTGTTTATAACATATTGTCATATAGACTACGCATCTTTAATGTCCACATGAGGACTACTTGCTCAAAGCAGATACAATTGATCCTTTTTATTGCCTATTGACTGGTTTACAGTTATATGTGACATTGTTCAGCGCCACACTTTTTTGTTGTTTTGCAATTTTATACTTTGTTGGTCATGTTGGCTGCTTCTGTGTCTCTTTTTAGGGTAGCGCAGAATTATTCTATACATCTGATTGCACTATATACTCTGAACTGTATTATATATACTACACTGACTGCACTATATACTCTGAACTGTATTGTATATACTACACCGACTGCACTATATACTCTAAACTGTATTATATATACTACACTGACTGCACTATATATACGCTGAACTGTATTATAAATACTACACTAACTACACTATATATTCTGAACTGTATTATATATTACACTAACTGCACTATATACTCTGAACTGTATTATATATACTACACTGACTGACTGCACACTACGCTAACTACTCTGCCTAATCTCTATTCGTTCACTATATATGGTCTCCATGTAAGCATCAGCCTTATATAGTGTGGGGTGTGGACTTAGCCCCTGAGCCATGATTGGCTAAAGGCACCCTGCCTTTGGCCAATCATGGCTCTTACATCGTGCTGTGATTAACCAAAGCATACAGGTCATGTGCATGCTTGGGCTAATCAGCAGCTGTCAATGCACTGTGATCTCACAGTGCATTATGGGGCGTGCCGCGGCAGGCGAACTTTCTGTGAGCAAACCATATTTTCGTTTGTTCTACGGACATCTGGATCATCCCTATTTGGCTTAGAAAGCCCCTCAACCCTGCAGATGAAAGAATAAATCCTGGGATGCATGACATCACTTTGACGCAGGTCAGAAACCAGGAAGTAACTAAAAAAAAGTATTTTTTTTAAAGCAAGTGAGTATAACATACCTAGTCTAGCCTACCTATCTAGTCACTAAGGCTAGTAGTATAAGGATTAAAATAATCAATGTTGATTGAGAGAGTTTAGTTCTGCTTTAAGTCCATGCAAAGTCCAACACATCACTTGATCACATTTTTTGTGGATTCCCTAATGTGTCTAATCATCTATCAAAAGTTAAATTATCAATCAATTTAATATCAAATTAGCATAAAAAATTGTCTTACTAGGATATGATTATGATAGCTAATATAAGCCACACACAGGCAGATGTAATCCTCATATATAGATACTTGACCTATAGTTTTTCTGACCATAGAAGAGTAGAAATCTAACCCAGAGTCACAGTAGCCATGATTGTATAACTTTCTTTTTTTCCATATCTTAGACAATATTTGACAATAGTGTATGTGTGCCTGGGAAACTGGTTGATTTTTTTTTCTAGTGTTTATAGACACAGTAGCATTGTTGGTTGTGTAGTCATGATCCAACAGCTCTCTGGTGTCTTGGCAGCCAGTGCTGCTAAATTCACGAATGCATGAATAAATGAATGAATGGATTTGGTGCAGTTTTTCTTAGCTTTGCATTTAATATGTTCCCAAAAGTGATCAGAGAGAGGGCAAGTACCTGCCTTTCTAGCGATAAGATTGCCCCCTGTTTCTTTGGTCAAATGCAATTATTAGCATAGACCCAACAGGCCACAAGTAGATCTTTCCTATGTTATGTACAGGGATTTTGTAGATTTCAAGGGTCCTGCTTTATCAACTAAAAAGCACAATAATAACCTATAATGGGAAAATTACAAGGCACTTTAAAAACTGAAAGTCCCCTTCCTGAGACATGAGAATATAAAATATTTTGCTTACTGCAAAATCAATAAAAAAAGTGCAAATAAGCTATGAATCAGAGTGGGCAGTTTTAATGGTAGGATCCTTGCAAAAACAATAAAAGTTATTATTTTAGTGGAGCCATTATTTGGATTGTACATTAAATCACATGACGAAACGATTCAGATGGCAAAGACTCAGCTTTTTACCACAATTCTGGGTCATCTAATGAAGAATGCCATAGTCATTGTTAAGAATAACAGCACTGAATGTTCAAGGGCATTTCAGTCTCCCAACATAAATGTATATAACCATGGAAACAAACTATGAGAAAAGTAGTTAGTTCAATTACTATGGAAACAGAGCTAAAGCAAACAGAGGTTTGTCGTTATTTCTCAAGTTATACCAAGCATTAATTTAAATATTATGTAATGCCAATTTTTCATTTGGAATATTTTGGCATGTTTTACTATAAAGCTGCAATTTTTTAACACATGGATGCATTTCTTTTTGGCATTCTAAATGCAAATGCCATATTTAAAGGTATGCCTGAAAGGTGGGTTTTATTTTAATTTACTAGTGGTATTTTATTAGTTTAGTACTAAATAGTCTGTATGGCTTTATGTTGTAAGAATTACTAACAACAACCTTGTATTGGTAAGACCATGTCATTATTCTGGACTGAGATCTCAATGAGTGCTGTGGTTATACATGCCCAATCATATTTTAACCATTATTGGCTTATTCAATTGTTTTAGACTTTATTGAGTTTATTTACTAAAGCTGGAGAGTGCAAAACTAGGCTCACTTCTACATAGAAACCAATCAGCTTCCAGGTTTTGAAATATGAGTGGTGTATCCGCGCAACGGAACAGAAAATTAAAAAAGTGGAGAAAATGGAAAAAAATTGGAGAAAATGGAAAAAAATGGAAACAATGGAAGAAATCGCATAAAGGACTGCTGCCTCCACAGATGTGATTTCCACCAAGGTGGAAAAAACAGAAGGTAAGTGAAGGGTTAGTGTGTGGGTGTGGCGCAGTCCTAATACATAGAAATACTTGGTAAATCGTGTGTAGCCAGATCCCATATGTAAAGTCGTATATAAAGTATAAACCAAAATTGCAAATAAAAAATTCAACGGAAATAAAACCAAACATAAAACAGCAAAGTGACCCCCTTTGGAGTGTGTAGGTGTAACGTTGTCCTAGTTTAAAAAATACTTTGTAAATCGTGTGTAGCCAAATCCCACATGTAAAGTCGCATGTAAATTATAAACAAAATATAAACAAAATTGCATATAGCAAATTTAACGGCTAGGTTGGCCCCCTTTGAATTGGGGGAGGGGGAAGGGGAACAGGGGATAAAATCAAAAAATGACTTTAGCCAAAGCTATTCCATCCGTATAAAAACCCCATATAGTGATTGACAAACATAACATTGCTGAATAATTACATACGTTAAATCGTGACTAGTGCTCAGTGCAACTTAAGTGAAAAACTTGACATCTTTGTAAAACAAGGCAGGTATTTGTATTAATCTTGGTGACCAGGTGCTCGTGTCTTGTGATCATGCGGACACTCACCAGCTTCTTTAACCCCTGCGGGGGTAATGCGCAGTCACAGTGTATGCCACTGTGCGGCAATCCACAGGCTGTTTCTGGGTCACGTGACATTTTAGGCAGCTTCTTTAACCCCTGCGGGGGGTAATGCGCAGTCACAGTGTATGCCACTGTGCGGCAAGCCACAGGCTGTTTCTGGGTCACGGTGATGTTTTAGGCATAAGAGAAGAAAGAGGAGATTCCATAGCATAAAACCATAAAACACTCTTTATTGAACGCAGATGACAGAATGGTGCTCACATTTAAGCAGTTTATAATAGGCAACCAAATGTCATCAAAACAGGAGAGCGTCAGATTTAAGTTGGTGATCCTCTGGGAGATGATACAAAAGCGTCAGAATAGGCCACGCCCTACGCGTTTTGTCATAGGGACGTCAAATGAAAAGAAATACCCATTGACTAGATAGATAATAAGGCGTTACAACATCAGAAACATGAAATTAAAGTGGTTGTAAAGGTATTTTTTTAATACCAAAAATCTCTATACTTACCTGCTCTGTGCAATGGAATTTTTCTCAGGTCCCCCGTCGGCACTCCTGGGTCCTCCTTTATGTCCAGTGGAACTTGTGCATGCTCGCTACTGAGCCCCGCTGCTGTGTCAATTGACACAGACAGCAGGACTCGGTCCTACCTCATCACTGTCTTTGGTTGACAGCAGCGGGAGCCAATGGCTTCTGGTGCCCCATCAAAACCAGTAAGACCCAAAAGTGAGGGGAGAGAAGAGCTTCAGACATGCACAGCACTGGATTAAATGGTAAGTAAAATAGGGGGTAAGGGGGAATACTGATGCCTAAACATTTTTACCTTAATGCAAGGAATGCATTAAGCTAAAAAATGTTTAGGCTTTAGAACCTTTAATTTTGACAATGTTTTATGTTCCATTGGTAAGGTTAGGTAAGATGAAATTTTTATTGCATTGTGTTGAATATGTCAGAAATGTGTATTTTTCAGAAGTATAAATTGTGGGCTGTTATAACTTCTGATGACCTTTATTTGACTTCTAATAATGCAACAGTGGAAAAATGAATTTACACCATTTGGGATACGAATTGGAGCAGAAGTGAGCACTTCACAGCTTATAAATTCCCACTTAATCCACACTATCAAAATAGTAAAAGTTATGTCCAGTTATGTCCAGCCAACAAAAGATTAAGCATTATGTACTGGCAGTGCTCTTTGGCTAGTATTTTAGCAGATCACAAACACCACTTAGTACATATAGTACATGTGCATTTACAAGAGTAAATAGGAAGCAGAGAGTAAGATAACTGTAATGCTGCATACTTAAAGCAAATGCATATATGGTACATACTTCTTGAATGCTGAGATCCCAGACAGTGCAGTTGGTACATAACATGAAAAAAGACTTTCTGAGTAAGGTATATGTTGTGAGCACAGAACGGAAGATCTTAGTATCCACTGAAAATGGGCCAAATACTATTCACAAGTGCAGCTATGGCAGCAGTTCCACTACTGGCTGAAAAACAGCATGTCGTTGGCAGCCTGCAGTTGTATTTGCATTTTCAGGAATGATTGAGGTGATTCACAGGAACAGATAAATGAGCCACTGTTAGTCATAAATTAGGAAACAGATAATGCAATTAGTAAGAGTTATGGGTCTCTCACTAACCTCTCACTAACTTCCGGTGTATGCTATCCTCTTGCTAGCGGCAACTTGACAAGCGTTTATGAACACTACATGCTTATTCAACAATCATCTGGCCTCATAAATACTAAGGTATACACTTCACACATAAAATCGGTGACAAAAATAATTTTAATAATAATTCATGGCCCTTCCATAGTCTTGTCAGTTATGCAATTGAAGTTTGCCATAGGAGTAATAAGGGTACAGCTTTGCTGCCTCCATGAAATGAATTATAGGGCTCAGATACAAAAGATAATGACTGTACTTGTCATTATGTACATTATGTACTTGTATGATTCTGATAGGTAACATATGATCAAGGACTGATGTAACTGATGAAACGCACAGTTTAAAATGCAGTGTACCTAGTATTATAAATTTGCATAAAAAACTCAAATCAACAATGACGCCCATTACTGTAACAGTAAAGGAAAACTGAATGGGACTTTATGAGTACAGACAATATCTTATCTTATTTTATGCAAGTATTAATAGTAAAAGAAATGTTAACATTTCTGTTTGATAAGATGCAATCTGAAACCATGAAGTCCTGTTTTGTTTGTGTTTAGTTTAGCATCATAATTACATAAATATTACTAAATATGCAAATTAAAACTACAAATACTATTTTTGCTCATCCCCAACTGCTAATAATAGTCTTAGAAAAAAGCACCTTGAATTGGAGATAGGACTGAGTAAAAGCTATTCAAAACTGCAAAAGATTAGAAGAATAATAGTTATGTTTTATTTAATCAATATGAAATATTTTAACACAATTTATAAAAATACATAGAGAATAGCACACAAAGTCTAAAAGAATTTAAAAAGTACTTCCCAAATGGCCAGCCACGTATTTGTAATATGCCACAGAATAGTCCTGCCAAAGATTAAACAAGAGTTAAATGCAGATCAACTCATTGCCATAACAGTGAGCTGTGCAGCAGGCATGCAAATTGTACTCTATAAGATAACAAATCAGAGGCTTGTTGTGCAGGGGGATGATAGACAGCAAACATATGTTCCCTCTAGTGTGGGGGATATAAGTCAACCATCACAAACCACAGGGACTAGGCACACTCACTACCCACTAGGGTAGTGACATACCAGATGTGCCAGAAACATAGTACACTGGATCAGGGCACGGAGGCACCATCACACATTAACTGGACCAGCATTAGTAGCACTCATCTAGCAGCCTAGTGCAAAAGGATGCCATAAGTTCCATACACTGAGCCAGCCATGATAAATGTCTATGTAATCAGCATGTAAGGATCCTCTCCAGCCCCTACCTATACTGTATGTTAGATCGAGGGTTGTAGGTTGGCTGGATCATGGGGAGCACCCAAAGTCTGGTTGGGGGTCACATTGGGTCTTTCCTCCTCATCAAGGACTTCCTCAGAGAGAATGTGTCCAGTATCTAAATTATCAGTATCACTTCCAGGTATATACCCTCCTCCATACAATTACCATTTAAGTTGCTTGGGTCTATGTAGGTATTCTGGCCATAAGCCAACACCAGAGATCCTAAAGGGGTCTTCTCAATGCATCCTAGTCATGTGGGAAGAAAGGCATTAGGGTATAGTGGCCCAGCGTGATCCTCAACCAGACATTGGGTGCTCCTCCTGATCCTGCTCGCCTACAGCCCATGGTCTGATACAGTATATGTGTAGGAGCTGGAGAGGATCCTTACAACCAGAACATGTTGGCAATTAAGGTGGGTGACTCGAAGTATGGAATGATGTCATTCATTGCACTAGACCGCTTGAAGAGTCCTGCTAACACACATCCACTTAAGGTGGGTTAAAGGTGCTGGTGGAGCTTCTGTGCCCTTGCCAGTGTACTATGTTGCTGGCACATCTAGTTTGTCACTGTCCTGGTTGGTATTGAGTGTGCCTTGTCCCCGTGGTTTGTGCAGGCTAACCTATATTCCCCACACCAGTTTGGGGGACAGGCACTGTGGAGGGAATGTATATTTGTCGTCTGTCATACACCCCTACTCTCTGCACAATAAGCTTCAGGAAGGTCCTGTTCTGCTTTGTTGTCTTATAGAGTACACTTTGCGCACCTGGTTGCTGCAAGGCTCACTGTTAAGGCATTGAAATCATCTGACTTAACCCTTGTTTAACCTTTGGCTTTTTATATTTTGTTACAATGGTTCATGGTGCTTAAACAAAACATAACTATTTTTTCTTCTAATCTTTTTCAGTATTGAATAGTTTTTGCTCAGTCTTATTGAATTGAAGATGATTTTGTTCTAACGCTTAAAATTAACTTTACCATTTTATCAGAAAAAATGTGCTCACAACACATACACTTGATGCTATGCCTGTTTGTAATTTGATCTGAATACATATGGAGTTGCATATTAAACATGCCAGATGCTGGCAAGCATCAAAAAGTGACAACCTGGAGCACTGTTGGGTAGTGGTAGTAAACCAAATGAAATGGCACAGGTACTGAGCATTTTCTGAAAATCCCAGATACTGTATTTTGTTAAATATATAACATGGGGTAACTGCCCACGACATATTGTATAGTCAACTGTTCGTGAAAACATAAAAAGTGTTCATACTGTTTTTTTTGTTATTTTGAAAAGAAGTACAATAAAATCCACACTCTACTTCTTTTTTTAAGTTTCTGAACTGACATACATTTATCAGTTGTCAATGAAAAAAATAGCTACATCCCAAAATATGATATTCCAGACATCTGCTCTAAAGACCATAGAAACCAATTTACGGGATCATGACATTCTGGTATAGCAAAATGAAATTCACGAGAAGAGAAGTACAGATTCTGTGCAGTTGCAAAACTTTGCAATTTTATTTATACACTAAATAACCATTCTTGTTTTTTTTCTTTGTGAGATATTCACTACAAATAAAAAAAATCTTGTTTTATTAACACTGGACAAGAAAAAGGTTGCTCTCTGTGCACTCATTTGGTGTGTTTTATAGATTTTTGGTTGTTAATCACAAAAAACTGTAACATAACCTATACCATTTTATAGCAATCTTCTGTTTTTGCAAGTTGTTGCTTGCAATTTGCAATACCCATTGGCTATGCTGCACACATGAAAGAAACATACAGAAACATGGAACTGTTGTTTAAGCATATCTATTACACCAAGTACAACTGGAACATCTTATACACCATCAATGACAAGTGATTCGAAGATCTGTTAGTGGGGCTGAAGAAAATCACCTGGAAAGCATTTAAAGTGGAAGTAAACTTCCATCTCTTGCTTTGACCTATAGGTAAGCCTATATTAAGAGATATAGTGGATTGTTTAGGAGATATTTAGTGTACATGCAGTCAGTGACATCACTGGCACATGTCGTTTCTTCAGAGCCCTGTGCCATGAACAGTGGCTCCAATGCGCATGCACGGGAGTGACGTCATCGTGGCTCCAGGCCAGTCACAGAGCAGGGGTCTGTGAACCCAGAAGCAAGACAGGTGAAGATGAGAGTGGCTGCAGCAAAACTTTGCATTCCCAGTCTGGAAGACTGGGGTGTCCTTGTGGAGCTTTCTGTAAGACCTTTCTTTTCAGATCATTAAACAATCACTTACAGTGGAAAATATACAGGTGAAGGTACGGTTGCATATGGAACACTAACTTACAGAGCAATTTATTGTAAAAAGCTTCACTGCAATCAAAGAATGTTACTTTGTAAAGCCATATCTCTAACATTGAATTCACCCCTGCCCCATCAGGTGAATAGTGTTAAGCACAAACAGTACAGTAACACGGGTTGCGTTAAAGCCATCTATTCAAATGAATGGACTGTCAATACACCAGAAAGAACAGGAAATTAACACACACAATGTTTGGCAAGGTCCACACCATAAAACATTGCAGTGCATTACAATACAATGTTGTGCACTGCAACACAGGTGCATTGGAGTGCCTTTCAAAATAAATAGCACCACAGTGCACCAAGTCTCATAATGCACATAGGTAGGAACCCAGCCTAAGTGCAACAGGTAAGCATTGGGTGAACATTCTAGCAGACAATATTGCTACCAAAGCATTATTGGACTGTTATACTGAATTCAATGGATAGTGCTGACAGTGAGAAGCAGAGAGTGCAGGAGTTGAGTACAATTATACATTCAGACTCTGATGAAAGACATTTGCTCTATGGCCACTCTCTAAAGTGGAATGATTTAAATGCATGAACCATAAATGATGACTTAGGCTTGTTATAAAGTAATGAAATAGTAAATGGACAACCACTTAGCTTGTAAAATATTATTTGCACCGCAAAATAAATACAAAAATAAATTTTCTCTTACACCTAAAGCTACTTCAATTGAAAACGCAATTACATATGAAATGGTTAGCTAATATGTTTTTAAAAAATACAATTTCTAAACTGTGGCTCTTAGTATACCAGCACAATTCCAGTCAAACATATTTTTTGGTTTGAATAGAGTAGGGAAGGGTTAGAATCCCTGTCAAGTATTTATTTATTTATTTATGTCCCCCATTTGAAGGATTCCTCTTTACATTCTGGTCATTTCATGGGTTTCAGATAAAATAGGTGAGGGAAAAGCTTTCTCATATGAATACAGATTTAAAAACACATTTTCTAGTAGGGGTGAGAAAGTTTAGAATATCCGTTAGGATATTACTTGTAAAACTAGGAATGGATCACTACGCCTGAAATAAGAGACTCAATTTTAAATTGTGTTCCGTATGAACTGTTTGATAGGTCCTATATATGAAGCCAATGATTTTCAGGGGTCAGAGAGGGCCCCAGTCATCAGCACTACTGCCAAAACCAGCTTCTGTGGAATATGTCTGTACACATTGCAATATATATTATATTTCAGGGCAGTGCAGTGCCTAAGTGATTATAACTTCTGCCTAGCAGCACTATCGCCATCGGTTTGAGTTCCAACCATTGCACTACATGCATAAATAAAATGTGTTTATGCAGACCCTATCAAACTTTTTATATGCAATAAAATTTAAAATTTGGACTAATTTTTCAGGTGTGGGACTCATTTGACATTCTTGGTTTCAAATATTTCAATCTGAAACGTGGAGCTTTTATTGTATGTGGGCTGTCCACATGGTGTCTAAACACACTGTAAGATATATAATTTCACTTTCCACTGTGGGAGAAAGATTTCACCCAGAAACTAGTGCCATCATCTTTCCCAATTAGCAATTTATATTCTCAGATTTTATTTCTGTCTCTCTCATTAGGGAGAATTTTCCTCAACTATACAGCTGGGTATCTGACAGAAAAGGGAGAGAGGGATCTCCGAACTGGGGGTCACATACAGCATTTAAAACCTTACAAAGGTCCAAATCCCTCCTGATTCAATTCAAACCTGAAACAAAAATGGCGGAAGTTGGTCTTTAGCTATAACGATCAAACTGGCACCATGTTTAAAGTTATGTAAAATCATAATAAATAGAATAAAATCACTGCACACCCAAAAAAATATTGTATGCCAACAAAAGCCAAGTCACAAAGCAGCCAATATTCTGGACTTTTACTTCCACTAAAAGTAAGCCACCAGCGACTGAATATATAGAACCAATGCACTTACCAGAACCTCTCTTTGTAACAACCTTCAAGCTCTGTGTCAGGGTAGCATAAAATAGGATCAAATGGGGAATAGGAGCTTTCATCTTGCAACTTTAAAATCCGAACTCTAAAATAAAAATAAAAACATAATTAGTTTTTATTGCCTACAATCAATGCATATATAAACAAAATCCCGAAAGAGAAGCTGCCTGCAGAATATAATTTGGAAGTGGCAGCAGGGTGATATGAGGAAGTATGGACTTCACATCAATGGAGGAAGTCACACTAGAAAGTAATGCCTCGTACACAAACGATCGCACATTCCGACAACAAAATCCATAGATTTTTTCCGATGGATGTTGGCTCAAACTTGTCTTGCATACACACGGTCACACAAAGTTGGTCAGAAATTGCAAACGTCGAGAACATGGTGATGTACAACATATACGATGAGTTGAGAAAAATTATGTTGAATAGCCAGTGCGGCTCTTCTGCTTGATTCCGAGCATGCGTGGAACTTTGTGCGTCGGTATTATGAACTGTACACACGATCAGAATTTATGCAAACGGATTTTGTTGTCGGAAAATTTGAGATCCAGATCTCAAATTTTGTGAGACGGAAATTCTGATGGAAAATGTCTATTTGGAGCCTACACACGGTCGGAATTTCCGACAAAAGGCTCCCATCGAACCTTTTCCGTCGGAAAATCCAACTGTGTGTACGAGGCATAAGTGTGTCAAGTGTGTCATAATGTGCAAGTATGCTGTGCACACTGGCACATTATGGTGAGAGCTACAGGGACCTAAAGCAGATTTAATTTTGCTTTATAGATGCTGCCCTCTAACCTCATACCCTAGCCACTGGCGACTGCCATTATAGTAAATACAGCTCAGTATAGCTTACTTACACTTATTAATATGGCAAAGAATCTTTATTTTAATGAGTGCCACAGGTTCATATAATGAACAATTTTCAAGAAGCTAGGCTTTTCCTAAGAATTTGATGACAATAAAAATGCACTATTCTAAATTGATACCTATAAATTGTGATAATATTTTATAATTGCCACATTTTACTGACATGCTGCCTCCTTTACAGATTATATAATTTATATTTTATTTGAATCTTGAAAAATAAAAGAAGATGGAAGGATAAAAAAATGAGAGCAGAATAGCTTTATGTGGTATCATATATAAAAATTTAACTTGATATATGAGCTTGGGGCAATCGTGAACTCTCTGACAATGTTTAAACAGCATGTGAAAGTAACTTGTGCCTCATTCTGTGACAGTGAATGAAACAGTTTACTTTCATCTTTGTAAGATACATCAACAGAAATGGGATTCCAATTTCCTCCCAATGGTATAAATGGGGAAACATCTCAGAATAGGATAGAGCATAGAAAAAGAAGAAATTACAATCGGTTCAATATGTGAAGAGATCTGAAGGCATATTAAACTAAGAGGGGTTATTACGAAATATCAAGAAAAATGAGGTCATCTGAAATTTGACATTCCATAATACACCATATGTTACAGTTACTTGCCACTCAAAGTTATAAATATGATAATATTTCTCTGGTCTCCAAGAAATGGCTTCCTTTCTCAAGCAGGTAATTCAATAAATATAAATTACAGTACCTCCACAAATCAAATTTTTCATCACAGATGATTTATATCAATATTTTACCCCACCAATTTCAGTTTATACTTGAAAAAAGAAGCCTTGACTAAAGCTAATGTCAATTCAGCTTGACTGAAGGTGTGAAACACTACAGGCTGTGTTTAAACAATATATCAACGGATACTGAAATTTTAATATATGCATGAAAAAAGGAAAGGATCTGGAATAAGCCCTTAGGTAAACATGCAATGTTTTCACAGTTCTGATCATCTTACAGAAAATAGCTGAAGCTAAATATACATTGCAGATTATTATTTTATATAATTTTTTAAAGCACTGTCCAGGTAAACTTGAGTAGTAATTTAGGTGATAAAGAAAATAAGACATATTGTAAAGTATGTTTTAATGAACTCCTAGGTGTAGCAATCTGTATTGTGGACTGACATTTTTTGCTGACATCTCAGAAAATCTAACTGACTGACAAACTAACTTCAACTCCGCAGAAAAGGGAAACGTTATTTCACTGAGCATGTGTTAAAAATAAATGAATAATATGAATGTGAAGATTAGTCATGTGAACTTACTCACAAAAGCAGCACAAAGGGTAAAGATGATGCGCAAAGTGCCATTGTAACCAAATAGAAATAATCTTTAAATTGAGTTGAGTAAATTGTAACTACTGTATTAAGAAAGAGCAAATAATTCAGATAATTTCATGGGTTGACCTGGATTTTTCATTTTTCAGTCATTAAAAGAGTGAAGTGTTTGAAACCAAGGCAATCTTGGACTGACATTGATATCAGTATATCAATGTGGATGTTGCAATTACAATGGCAAGAAACCAAAGGGTAGATGTGAGTGGCAGGTATTCCACTGGGTATATTTGCATTATGTAATGAAGCCTTTATAGTGAAGAATGGATGCATCTGAGATGACAGGTACTACATACATTTGGCTTGCAGCACACCACTGCTAATAAAGGAGTTGATGATGAAATAAGGCTTAAATTTCTTCTAGCATATTAGATTCTATGTATTCCATTTATCCTAAAGAAACCTGTGAGCGTGGCAGTTTGAACAGATTAGAGGAAGGTATGGGATGGGGCATTACAACCTTTAGCAGCTGGAAACTAAAATCATGTTAACAACACAAGCTACAGGTAAGCAAAAGGTCATTAGTTAGAGACAGTGATGAAGCCTGCTAAATCTAACCTATGTACAGAAGTTTCACCCTTGTTCACAAATAGAGTGGCTCTTAACCAATTATCTACTGGGCACTTTCACCCCCTTCCTGCCCAGGCCAATTTTCAGCTTTCAGCGCTGTTGCATTTTGATTGACTATTGCATGATCATGCGGAAATGTACCCATGTGACTTTTTTTTACATTTTTTCACACAAATTTCTTTTGGTGGGTTTTTTATTTTTTTCTAAACGAACGAAAAAGACCAAAAATTTTGAGAAAAAAATGTTTTTTCTTTAATGTTTTTGTTATAAAATTTTGTAAACAGGTAATTTTTCTCCTTCACTGATGTGCGCTGATAAGGTGCACTGATGGGCACTGATGGGGGAGCACTAATGTACACTGATAGGAACTGATAGGCAGCACTGATGAGCACTGATGAGGCGACACTGGTGGGCACTGATGAGGAAGCACTGATGAGGCTGCACTGATATGTGGCACTGATAGGCACTCAGAGACAGCACTGATTGGCACTGATAGGCGACACTTATGGACACTAATAGGCAGCACTGCAGGGCACTGATAGGCAGCCCTAACAGGCACTGATAGGTGGCACTGATGGGCACTTATAGGCAGCTTTGATGATGAGGCACCGATTGGCACCACTGATGGGCACTTATTGGCACCACTGATTGACACTGATTGACACTGAATGGCAGCACTGTTGGGCACTGATTGGCAGCACTGATGGGCACTGATTGACACTGATAAGCATCACTGATGGGCACTGTTGGGGCTGCACTGATCCCCATCAGGACACTGATGATCAGTGCCCTGATTATCAGTGTAAATGTCCTCTATCACACTTGCCAATTACCAGCTATCTACTTTCCTCATGCTGTGACAGCATGCGGAAAGGAATGCCAAAAAACAGGAAGTGTGTACATTGTTATCAGTTATCAGCTGTGATTGGACACAGCTGATCACATGGTAAAGAGCCACTGTGATTGGCTCTTTACCCCTATTTGTGAACAGCTGTGTCCAAAGAACACAGCGATCGCAGAGTGAGCCAGGTGCGCTCCACAGCGCAGTTCTGGGAGGAAGTCAAATAGATGCCCTCCCAGAATTGGACGACCACACTGTAGCCGTCATTTGGCTATAGCGTGGTTATAGCAAAACCTGCAAAAAGAACTACAGTTAATTCTGAAATTCTTAGTAATCACTATGTAGTAATGCAAGGGTTTAGGACATTTATATCAACCCAATGTGCACCATACAGATTAGATAATTATTGTATATTTTATATAACTTTCATAACCCTGGTGAAAGGAAGGTCTTCAGAATGACTCAAACATGTAAATAAAAAAACATTCTCTTTACAACTGGCTTGCCAATTTCCTACCTGCGCACTAACAGCTCTTGGAGTCAGCCTCAGCTTATGTTGCCCTATCTCCACTACTGAGAACATTCGATATGTAAATTACATAAAATGTGATACATGTTATATCAGAGATTATGCATCTTTAAAACTTGAGGGGAAACAATCACTAGCTTTCTGAAAATTATGGGCAGGTGATTTCAAAGTTTTAGTTTTTATTAAGTTATTTCAAGTGGAGTTCCACCCAAAAATGGAACTTCCACTTTTTGGAATCCCCCCACGGTGTCACATTTGGCACCTTTTAGGGGGGAGGACGGAGCAGATACCTGTCTAATACAGGTATTTGCTCCAACTTCCTGGCATAGAAATAATAGAATTGGAACAAACATTGAGCTGATCCTGAGAGTCACTGCCACATCCCATTAAACAATGGACACAAAAGGCTAGGTACCCCAAGGGGATTATATGGGCAGTGGATCAACAAGGATCAGTAAGAAGTATCAGATGAAGTACAGAAAAAATTCATAGATAAAAGTATCAAAATTTTATTTAAAAAAATTGTGCAAATTACATACTGACATTTAAAATCAACAGTGCAACAAGAGCAGTTGGTGTCAGAAATACAGCTGCTAGAGTGTAGACGGTGAACTACAACGGCCAATAAATGGACAGAGAAGTAGTGTAACTGCTACACAATACCCTACATGTTTCAGAAAAACACAAAAAAAATATTAATTTCTTTTTATGATGTATGCTTCCTTCCTCAGGGGTTTCAGATAAGCAGATTATTAAATTTCTAAAAGGAAAACATTTTTGCATATATATATATATATATATATATATATATATATATATGAGTAAGTAGATTTTTCATCTGCATAAACAAATAAGGAACATGATAGACATTGCTCAGTAGGTTTCAATTCGCATAAAAAACAGAAAAAAACAACAAGCTAGATATTAATCCAAAAACAATACTTACAAGACATCTGACTCTCTATTATAACAAAGGTGTACACAGTGATGTTGCGAGATGGAACTCCCATGCCCAGGAAATCAGTGAATAGAGGCAGTCATCCCAGTTAGATTCAAAAACCAGGATAATACACAAGACAGATAAATCTCATTTCTGTATGGAATTCGCCTCAATGCCAGTGGGTAAGGAGCGGCAAGGCAGGGCTCACGTGAGCCGCCACTAAAAGGCAAGAATGACGCACATCTAAAAACCAAAAAAGGAAAGTAGGGATATTGTATGTATCTATGTACTATGAACATAAGCATAGTGTGCATTGGAAAGAAGGGAGAGATACAAAGTATAATTCTCCCCGTGATTGTATCAAGACAAAGCATGAAAAGGGATACATAGATATATAACTAACCTTAGCCACTTAAAGCAAACAGATCCACTGTGGGGAGCTGTGCTCCTCTCAGCTGTGTAGCAGAGTTTTGTGCTTACTGAGAGTGAGGTTAAATACCTGATGGTGTGGGAGTGGTTGTGGCCAGATAACTAGTCCCACTTCATTTAACCCATTATGCATTCAGGTGAAAGGGAAAAGTTTTAATCTGTTTTACTCAGAGGTAAGTATGGCAGAGTTTTAAGCACCAAGAAAAATGTGTGGTGATGAATCGGAAGCGTCCGCCAATCACGGCTCTCCGGCCTGGGCAGCATCCGACGTCATCGCGCAAAATGACGCAACGGCGTCCAGCGTCGACAGAGGCTGCCGACACGGAAGAAGGGCAGAATGCCAGGGCTTGGATGGAGGGCCTATTGGGCATGCGCGAGACAGAAAATCAAGCGCACGCGCCTGGGAGCTGCTAAAAGAATGCCTCCACCACCGTGAAGTGGAAGCGGAGGCCTTTCCGTGTCGGGGAGCACCGCCGAGCCGACACGGAAAGGCCGAGATGGTAGAAGTATAAATTAAAGCGGATTTTTTGCCACCATCATATTCACTAGCAGGGCGTGGGGATCCCACCTGTACAGAATTGTATCGTTTCCTAAAACACAGAAAAGAAACAATAATTTAATTACAATTAAGTAATAATACATAGAAAGGGAGAAGACAATGGCTTAATAGGCACTGAGAATAAACATACTAGCTTGGTAGAAATATCAGAATATGTTTAATAGGCAACCTTCCTATAGCTAATGTTTAAACAGAGATTTTAAGCATGGGACTAGGCGAGAAGACAAAAGGGAAGAAAGAAGGAAGGCATGTAGAGAAAGGAGAGAAAGCATGGAAAGGAAAAGGGAAAAAGGGAAAAGAGGGAAGGGGCAAGATAACGGTAAAATCCCTATCGTAACCCCCTGTGGCGAAGCCTGGAAGGAAAGGCTTTAAATTAAAGGCTTCATTGAGGCCAGGTGGTAAAGTCGCATCAAGCTTTGATATCCAACAAACTTCTCGTTGGAGGAGCATTTTGTTATAATCACCCCCACGAGAGCTCGGGTGTAGGCGATCCAACACCAGAACAGATATTTTAGGACAAATACCTTCATGTACTTGGGCCACATGCCTGCCCAACGGGAGGTCGGGATCAGCTGTTTACATGGCCCTGATATGGCGATAGAGCCTTTGCCATAATTTTTGGAGGGTCTTGCCCACATAGAAGCAGTTACAATTGCATAACAACACATATACTATGCCCAGTGTCTAGGTACAAAGTGAATGCCATTGGGTAAGTATACGTTTTTCCTCATATCCATGTACACACAATAGGAACAGGATCCACATTGGAATGTGCCTACTGTCATACAGGGATCGCCTCTATTCTGGTCCTTAAATTCACTTTGGACTAATAGGTTGCCCACTGAGGTAGCTCGTCTGTAGGTAATTAGGGGCATAGGGGGCACAAAGGGACCTATGGTGGGGTCAGAGGTCAATAAATGGCAATATTTTTGGCATATCTGTCTGATTTTGCTGTGGTCATTAGTATAGGTGGTAATTATTCTTGAAGTCTCATTAATAATTGGGGTTTGTTTGGAAGCTAACAGTTCATGTCTATTTTTCGAGTTGGCACTAGGGATGAGCTTCGTGTTCGAGTCGAACCCATGTTCGACTCGAACATCGGCTGTTCGATCGTTCGTCGAATTGCGAACGATATGGGCCATTCGCGCCAAATTCGTGTGGCACGTCACGGCCCATAATTCACTACGGCATCACAGTGCATTGCTTGCTGATGATTGGCCAAGCATGCACTATGACCCGCATGCTTGGCCAATCACAGCGCCGCCTTAACAGAGAGCCGTAATTGGCCAAAGCCAAGGAGGCTTTGGCCAATTATGGCTCAGGGGATTTAGTACACGCCCCACACTATATAAGGCCGCCTGCATGGCGGCCCTGTGCAGTGTGTTCCAGTGTGCTGAGAAATAGAGAGAGAGAGAGACAGTGTCATTTCATTTGAGTTAGCTAGATTAGGCAGGACAGTCAGTCAGTTAGCTGCACTTAAAGTGTATTGTCTATATATATGCATCCCAGGTGTTGCATATATATATATATATATATATATATATACACTGTATTCAGTTTAGCTAGATCCGTTCCTGTTATCTTCTAGACTATTTACATTTAGTGCAGTGCGTCCTGCTCACAGTGTTCAGCTAGATCCGTTCCTGTTATCTTCTTACTGACAGGCAGGCTTGTCTTGTTACAGTATTTTGAAGAAAATTACTGGTGTTCTTTTGATCCTATTAGTACCACAGTCAGGCAGCTAGACTATTTACATTTAGTGCAGTGCATCCTGCTCACAGTGTTCAGCTAGATCCTTTCCTGTTCTCTTCTTACTGACAGGCAGGCTTGTCTTGTTACAGTATATAAAGCTACCTGAAGAAAATTACTGGTGTTCTTTTGATCCTATTAGTACCACAGTCAGGCAGCTAGACTATTTACATTTAGTGCAGAGCGTCCACCTCACACTGTTCAGCTAAACCTACAAGCTAGTAGGGTGCGTCCTGCTCACAGTGTTCAGCTAGATCCGTTTCTGTTATCTTCTTACTGACAGGCAGGCTTGTCTTGTTACAGTAAATACAGCTACCTGAAGAAAATTGCTGGTGTTCTTTTGATCCTATTAGTACCACAGTCAGGCAGCTAGACTATTTACAGTTAGTGCAGTGCGTCCTGCTCACAGTGTTCTGCTAAACCTACAAGTTAGTGGGGTGCGTCCTGCTCACAGTGTTCAGCTAAACCTACAAGTTAGTGGGGTGCGTCCACCTCACAGTGTTCAGCTAAACCTACAAGCTAGTGGGGTGCGTCCTGCTCACAGTGTTCAGCTAGATCCATTTCTGTTATCTTCTTACTGACAGGCAGGCTTGTCTTGTTACAGTAAATACAGCTACCTGAAGAAAATTGCTGGTGTTCTTTTGATCCTATTAGTACCACAGTCAGGTAGCTAGACTATTTACAGTTAGTGCAGTGCATCCTGCTCACAGTGTTCAGCTAAACCTACAAGTTAGTGGGGTGCGTCCACCTCACAGTGTTCAGCTAAAGCTACCTGTAGAAGGTTGGTGGTGTTCTCATACTACAGGCAGGCAGTTGATTTTGCTAGCTGCAGTATCAGTACATATATATATATATATATATATATATATATATATATATATATATATATCCCAGCTTAGTGCAGCTACAGGCCATTAGTATGTCTGGAAGGCCAAGAAGGAGAGGCAGACAGTCACAAGCCAATAAGAGAGGGCAAGCAGGCTCTGTGTCTAGTGCTGGTCGTGGAGACGGTGCATCCTCATCAGCACGTGGCCATGGGACACGCTTGGCCTTTTTTTCGGCAGCTGGCCATGTTGAGCCGCAACATGCGGAAGACTTGGTCGAGTGGATGACCAAGCCGTCCTCATCCTCCTCATCCTCTCTCACCCATGCCCAGGGTACTTTGTCTGGCAAAGCAGCGGCCTCTTCCCTCGGCTCAATGTCATCAGTGACTCCTTCCCTAGCCCCACCATGTCCTCCTGAGGAGTCCCTCGAACTGTTTGACCACAGTGTTGGGTACATGCTCCAGGAGGATGCCCAGCGTTTGGAAGGCTCTGATGATGATACTGAGCTTGATGAAGGCAGTAACATGAGCACGGACAGAGGGGGTGCCCAAGAAGGACAGCAATCTGGCAGTCATGCTCCCCCTGCTGCAGCATACTGCCAGGTTTGCTCCAGTGATGAGGAGGGAGGGGATGATGAGGTCACTGACTCAACGTGGGTGCCTGATAGGAGAGAGGAGGAGGAGGAGGAGGCGGCACATCACCAACGAGGCAGGATGCCCTCCAGGGGCCAGCCTAAGGGCAGCACATTGACTGCATCACACCCCAAAGCTCCACATGTGCAGGGCGCTGCAGTCTCTGCGCGTTATTCAAAAAGTTCTTTGGTGTGGGCCTTTTTTGAGACGAGTGCATCAGATCGCACCGCTGCTATTTGCAACATATGTCTCAAGCGTATCTCGCGTGGCCAAAACATCCCCGCTTGGGTACCACATGCTTGACCAGACATATGTTGACCTGCCATGCAGTTCGTTGGCAAGCGTATCTAAAAGACCCACACCAAAGAACAAAGAGGACCTCTCCTTGCTCCTCATCAGCTGAGATTTCCAACCCCACTAGACCTTCAGTCCTCTCTGAGACCTGCACTGAGAGGAATGAAGGTGTAGAATTAGGTGTGTCACAGCCAAGTACTTGTGGGCAATCTGATTTTGGTACACCGACATCAGATTGTACCAGGCAAATTTCCCTGCCCCAGCTGCTGCACCGCCGAAAGAAGTTTGCTCCCAGCCATCCACATGCCCAGCGGTTGAATGCTAGCTTGGCAAAATTGCTAGCACTTCAACTGCTGCCTTTTCAGTTGGTAGACTCTGCCCCCTTCCGTGAGTTTGTGGAATGTGCGGTTCTTCAGTGGCAGGTACCCAAACGCCACTTTTTCTCACGGAAGGCGATTCCGGCTCTCTACCAGCATGTGGAAGGCAATGTCCATGCCTCGCTGGACAGGGCGGTCAAAGGTAAGGTGCATATTACCGCTGACTCATGGTCCAGCAGGCATGGACAGGGACGTTACCTAAGTTTCACGGCGCATTGGGTGACTCTGCTGGCAGCTGGGAAGGATGCAGGACAAGGTGCAGTAGTGTTGGAGGTTGTTCCGCCACCACGCCTCCAAAATGCTAATGATTGTGACACACCTCTCTCCTCCACCCCCTCCTCTTCTTCTTCCTCCATGGCATCTTCCTCGGAACCAGCGGTGCTCTGTAGTCGTTCAAGGGGCTACGCAAGTACGCAGGCCAAAAGATGCCATGCGGTGCTTGAGCTGGTGTGCTTGGGGGACAGGAGCCACACTGGGGCAGAGGTTCTGTCAGCTCTGCAGGGGCAGGTTCAGAGGTGGTTGACGCCACGCCAACTTAAGGCAGGAATGGTGGTTTGCGACAATGGCACCAACCTCCTCTCTGCCTTCCGACAGGGACAAATGACCCATGTGCCCTGTTTGGCTCACGTCCTTAACTTGGTGGTGCAGCGGTTCTTGGGCAGGTACCCGGGCTTACAGGATGTCCTGAGGCAGGCCAGGAAAGTCTGTGTGCATTTCCGCCGGTCATATAATGCCAGTGCTCGGCTGACGGACCTCCAAAAGGAGTTTAACCTGCCCAAGAACAGTCTAATCTGTGACATGCCCACCAGGTGGAACTCAACGTTGGCCATGCTGCAGCGGCTGCACACGCAGCAGAGGGCCATCAATGAGTACCTGTGCGACTATGGCACCAGGACAGGGTCAGGGGAGCTTGTTTTTTTTTCCCCACGCCAGTGGGCCATGATCAGGGATGCATGCACTGTCCTGTCACCATTTGAGGAGGCCACGAGGATGGTGAGCAGTGACAGTGCATGCATCAGTGACACTGTCCCACTTGTCCACCTGTTGGAGCACACGCTGCGTGGAATAATGGACAGGGCACTTGAGGCAGAACAGAGGCAGGAAGAGGAGGACTTCCTTAGCTCTCAAGGCCCCCTTTATCCAGACAGTGTTCCTGCGTGCCCGCCAATCACACAGGAAGAGGACGAGGAGGAGGAGGAGGAGGAGGAAGATTATGTCAGTATGGAGGTGGAGCCTGGCACTCAGCATCAGCAGCAGTCTTTAAGGGATCAGTCCCAAGAAACACATGGACTTGTACGTGGCTGGGAGGAGGTGGCTGCGGACCATGTCGTCCTTAGTGACCCAGAGGACTCCGGACCGAATGCCTCAGCAAACCTACGCTGCATGGCCTCCCTGATCCTGCAAAGCCTGCGTAAGGATCCTCGTATTCGTGGTATCAAGGAGAAGGACCAATACTGGCTGGCAACCCTCCTTGATCCACGTTACAAGGGTAAGGTTGCGGACCTTATCTTGCCATCGCAGAGGGAGCAGAGGATGAAACATCTTCGGGAGGCCTTGCAGAAAGGTCTGTGCAATGCGTTCCCAGAGACTGGGAGGTTACAAACTCCTGTTTCTGGACAACGTGTTGCTGAGGCTTCAGTCAGTCAAAGAAGGAGCGGTGGAGAAGGTGGCCGTCTGACCGATGCGTTCAGACAATTTTTTGGTCCGCAGCCCCAAGGTATGATCGGTTCCAGCAACCATCGCCAGCGTCTGTTTTACATGGTGCAGGAATACCTAGGGGCAAGATCAGACTTGGACACCTTTCCCACCGGAAATCCTCTGGGTTACTGGGTCTTGAGGATGGATCACTGGCCAGAGCTTGCACAGTATGCAATTGAGCTACTGGCCTGTCCTGCATCCAGCGTTCTTTCGGAACACACATTCAGTGCTGCTGGAGGCGTGGTAACCGATCACAGGGTGCGTCTGTCCACTGACTCGGTCGATCGACTGACCTTCATAAAAATGAATCAGTCTTGGATCACCACCAACTACCAAGCACCTGATGCTGATGTAACCAAATAATTTTTTTTGAAATCTCAGATCCCTTCAAAGACTGCCTATGCTGATGCTGAGTGACTATCCCTGAGTAATTATCCTCTTCCTCCTCAATCATCACGTTGATAGCTTGTAAGAACATTTTTGGTTCTGGGCGCCACCACCAGTGCCTAAGGCACAATTTTTCAGCCCCTGTTTAACAGGGGCGTGTAATTACAATTTTTGATGTAATACTTTGCAGCAGGGCTCGTTCCTGCATTCCAACTAGAGTGTCTGTGAGGGGTTGCAGTGTTGTGGCACCAGCACCAGTGCCTAAGGCCCATTTTTTCTGCCCCTGTTTAACAGGGGCGTGTAATTACAATTTTTGATGCAATACTTTGCAGCAGGGCTCGTTCCTGCGTTCCAACTAGAGTGTCTGTGAGGGGTTGCAGTGTTGTGGCACCAGCACCAGTGCCTAAGGCCCATTTTTTCTGCCCCTGTTTAACAGGGGCGTGTAATTACAATTTTTGATGTAATACTTTGCAGCAGGGCTCGTTCCTGCGTTCCAACTAGAGTGTCTGTGAGGGGTTGCAGTGTTGTGGCACCAGCACCAGTGCCTAAGGCCCAATTTTTCAGCCCTTGTTTAACAGGGGCGTGTAATTACAATTTTTGATGCAATACTTTGCAGCAGGGCTCGTTCCTGCGTTCCAACTAGAGTGTCTGTGAGGGGTTGCAGTGTTGTGGCACCAGCACCAGTGCCTAAGGCCTAATTTTTCAGCTCCTGTTCAACAGGGGCATGTAATTACAATTCTTGATCTAATATTTCACAGCAGGGCCCTGTGAGGGCTTACAGTGTTGTGGCCACAGCAACACCTAAGGCCCAAATTTCTGCTGACTATATAGGGCAGGACCCTACTTTCAAACAACTAACTTACAAACGACTCCTACTTGCAAATGGAAGGAGACAACAGGAAGTGAGATGAAATCTACCCCTAGGAATGGAAATTCTCTCCTGTAAGAGTTAATATGGGAAAAACATTTCTCCTTTCCACTGATGCTTTCCAATCCATTGGGACAAAAAGTGAGGTGAAATCTTCTGAAGAGGAGGAAAGACAGCAAAACAAATGTCACAGGGGTGGTAACCCTTCCCTATGTTTTCCAAAAAGCTTAAAAAAGATTTTTTGTCTGGAGCTAAACACGTTAAAAATGTACCCGTTCAAAATTACAAAGAGATTCTACTTAACAACAAACCTACAGTCCCTGTCTTGTTTGCACCACCTGTATACTGCTGTTCAGAGTATATAGGGCCTGGTGGCCTCACACCTTTCCTTATTTTAATTTGGGTGTGGGGTTCCCCTTAATATCCATACAAGACCCAAAGGGCCTGGTAATGGACTGGGGGGTACCCATGCCGTTTGTCTCACTGATTTTCATCCATATTGCCAGGACCCGACATTACATTAAACCCGCAAGCAGTTTTAAATGAGATTTTTTCCTTTAAAAATGACATTTGGTGCAGGGACTGTTCTAAACACGGGAAACACGCGTCACTTTACAGGCATACTATAGACACCCCTCAGGTATGATATTTAAAGGAATATTTCACTTTTTTTTTTTTTTTTACTTTAAGCATCATTAAAATCACTGCTCCCGAAAAAACGGCCGTTTTTAAAAGTTTTTTTTGCATTGATACATGTCCCCTGTGGTAGGACCCGGTCCCCAAACCCTTTTTAGGACAATACCATGCAAATTAGTTTTTAAAATGAGCACTTTTGATTTCGAACGTTCGAGTCCCATAGACGTCAATGGGGTTCTAACGTTCGTGCGAACTTTTGGTCCGTTCGCAGGTTCTGGTGCGAACCGAACCGGGGGGTGTTCGGCTCATCCCTAGTTGGCACGTTTTAACGCTCTTTTTGGACATTTGTGACTGCAGCCACGTTTGAGAAGTTGATTTTTCAGTTTGTTGGCCTCATATTTAAAGTCTGAATGGTTGGAACAATTGCGTTTTATCCGCAGATATTCGCCATAGGGGATAGAGTTGATCAGTGGCTTGGGGTGGAAGCTGGATGAATGCAGTATCGTATTCCCTGCAGTGGGTTTCCTAAAGAGTTTACATGATAATAATTTAGATTCATTAATTGAGATTTCAATGTCCAGAAATGTGATTCTGGACATATCAGATGACATGATAAATTTAAGATTGAATTGATTCTTATTCAGTGTGTCCAAGCATTCATTCAAAAGAGATTGGGGCCATCCCAGACGACGAAGATGCCATCTATGTACCTGTGCCACATAACCACGTGGCACAGGTACATAGAGAGATCCTCGTCATGGAAAATGGTGTCTTCCCACTCCCCCAGGTACAGATTGGCGTAGCCAGGGGCACAACAGGTGCCCCTGGTTACGCCCTGCACCTGGAGGAATAGTCGGCCATCAAATGAAAACATATTGTGGTTGAGAATATAATCTAGGGAATGGAGTATGAATTCATTGAAGGAAGCTTCGTGATGGCTTGTTTGGGATAACACCCTTTGGATGCAAGAAATCCCTCTACAGTGAGGTATAGAGCTGTAGAGGGCTTCCACATCAATGGTTGCAAGTATACAATGCTCGGGGACCTGAATGTCCTGGAGAATTTGTAAAAGATGAATAGTATCACGAATGAATGATGGAATGGCCAGAACAAAATCTAATATGTTTGTCTATAATATGTTTGTCTATAATATGATTTTCAGTAATATGAATATGATTTTCAGTGATTGATAATATAATATGATTTTCAGTAATTGATCCATTCCCAGAGAGAATTGGTCTCCCTGGGGGATCTTTGATGTTTTTGTGTAGTTTGGGTAGTGCATAGAATGTTAGAATGCATGGATAGGGAATTCTGATGAATTCCCATGTTTGTTTCGAAATAATGTTATTGTGGAATGCATCATCTACAAATGAGTAGAACTTTTTATTGAAGGCCTCCACTATGTCAGTGCCCACTGGGCGGTACCAATCTCGATTTCTGAGGATTTTAAAACACATTTGTTTATAGTGTTCATTGTCCATGAGGACAATGTTTCCCCCCTTATCACTGGGTTTGATGGTTATATCATAGTTGTTAGATAAATTGTGTAAAGCAATTTGTTCATTTTTGGTTAAATTTGATTTCTGAGAGGGTATAGATTTGAAAGATTTAATTTCCTCGAAAGTCATTTTTAAAAAGGTAGTTACGCCATGGTTGGAACTAGGGGCAGGGTACATGGAGGAGGCCTTTTTTAAGGAAGATTTTTTAGGTATGACCGATGTGTCTTCATTTTCTTTGAGCAAAGATTCTAGGTCTAATGTGTCAATTAGATCCTGAGGATCGTTTTCTTGTAGTAAAGCATTAAGATTATCGAGGGCTTGTCGCTCACTAAATGTGCGGCAGCCTTCATATTCTGATTTGTGTTTATCAAACATGCTTTTTAATAATAATTTACGCGTATAGAGGTGTGAGTCTTTTATAGCTGTAAATTTGTCTAGTCTGTTATTCGGACAAAACGTCAGCCCCTTTGAAAGAACTGAAATTTCGTCAAGAGTAAGGATGTGTGATGATAGATTTACTACATCCAAGGAAGATGATGCATTCATGATGGCGGTTGGTTTGGGGGTCCCTGCGGGTTCCCCTGGTTTTTTGGAAAAAAGGTTGATGGAATTTTGCCTAATGGTGCCTAATGCATTGTGTTGGCATTCAAGTCCCCGAGCATTGTATACTTGCAACCATTGATGTGGAAGCCCTCTACAGCTCTATACCTCACTGTAGAGGGATTTCTTGCATCCAAAGGGTGTTATCCCAAACAAGCCATCACGAAGCTTCCTTCAATAAACTCATACTCCATTCCCTAGATTATATTCTCAACCACAATGTGTTTTCATTTGATGGCCGACTATTCCTCCAGGTGCAGGGCGTAGCCATGGGCACCTGTTGTGTCCCTGGCTATGCCAATCTGTACCTGGGGGAGTGGGAAGACACCATTTTCCGCTACAAGGATCTCTCTATGTACCTGTGCCACGTGGTTATGTGGCACAGGTACATAGATGACATCTTGGTCGTCTGGGATGGCCCCCAATCTCTTTTGAATGAATGCTTGGACACACTGAATAAGAATCAATTCAATCTTAAATTTATCATGTCATCTGATATGTCCAGAATCACATTTCTGGACATTGAAATCTCAATTAATGAATCTAAATTATTATCATGTAAACTCTTTAGGAAACCCACTGCAGGGAATACGATACTGCATTCATCCAGCTTCCACCCCAAGCCACTGATCAACTCTATCCCCTATGGCGAATATCTGCGGATAAAACACAATTGTTCCAACCATTCAGACTTTAAATATGAGGCCAACAAACTGAAAAATCAACTTCTCAAACGTGGCTACAGTCACAAATGTCTAAAAAGAGCGTTCAAACGTGCCAACTCGAAAAATAGACATGAACTGTTAGCTTCCAAACAAACCCCAATTATTAATGAGACTTCAAGAATAATTACCACCTATACTAATGACCACAGCAAAATCAGACAGATATGCCAAAAATATTGGCATTTATTGACCTCTGACCCCACCATAGGTCCCTTTGTGCCCCCTATGCCCCTAATTACCTACAGACGAGCTACCTCGGTGGGCGACCTATTAGTCCAAAGCGAATTTAAGGGCCAGAATAGAGGCGATCCCTGTACGACAGTAGGCACATTCCAATGTGGATCCTGTTCCTATTGTGTGTACATGGATACGAGGAAAAACGTATACTTACCCAATGGCATTCATTTTGTACCTAGACACTATGCCAATTGTCAGACAACGGGCGTAGTATATATGTTGTTATGCAATTGTAACTGCTTCTATGTGGGCAAGACCCTCCAAAAATTATGGCAAAGGCTCTATCGCCATATCAGGGCCATGCAAACAGCTGATCCCGACCTCCCGTTGGGCAGGCATGTGGCCCAAGTACATGAAGGTATTTGTCCTAAAATATCTGTTCTGGTGTTGGATCGCCTACACCCGAGCTCTCGTGGGGGTGATTATAACAAAATGCTCCTCCAACGAGAAGTTCGTTGGATATCGAAGCTTGATGCGACTTTACCACCTGGCCTCAATGAAGCCTTTAATTTAAAGCCTTTCCTTCCAGGCTTCGCCACAGGGGGTTACGATAGGGATCTCTAAACCATTTACCGTTATCTTGCCCCTTTCCTCTTTTCCCTTTTTCCCTTTTCCTTTCCATGCTTTCTCTCCTTTCTCTACATGCCTTCCTTCTTTCTTCCCTTTTGTCTTCTCACCTAGTCCCATGCTTAAAATCTCTGTTTAAACATTAGCTATAGGAAGGTTGCCTATTAAACATATTCTGATATTTCTACCAAGCTAGTATGTTTATTCTTAGTGCCTATTAAGCCATTGTCTTCTCCCTTTCTATGTATTATTACTTAATTGCAATTAAATTATTGTTTCTTTTCTGTGTTTTAGAAAACGATACAATTCTGTACAGGTGGGATCCCCACGCCCTGCTAGTGAATATGATGGTGGCAAAAAATCAGCTTCACGGTGGCGGAGGCATTCTTTTAGCAGCTCCCAGGCGTGTGCGCTTGATTTTCTGTCTCGCGCATGCGCAATAGGCCCTCCATCCAAGCCCTGGCATGCTGCCCTTCTTCCATGTCGGCGGCCTCTGTCGACGCTGGACGCCATTGTGTCATTTTGCGCGATGACGTTGGACGCCGCCCAGGCTGGGGAGCCGTGATTGGCAGACGCTTCCGATTCATCACCACACATTTTTCTTGGTAAAACTCTGCCATACTTACCTCTGAGTAAAACTGATTAAAACTTCTCCCTTTCACCTGAATGCATAATGGGTTAAATGAAGTGGGACTAGTTATCTGGCCACAACCACTCCCACACCATCAGGTATTTAACCTCACTCTCAGCAAACACAAAACTCTGCTACACAGCTGAGAGGAGCACAGCTCCCCACACTGGAACTGTTTGCTCTGAGTGGCTAAGATTAGTTATATATCTATGTATCCCTTTTCATGCTTTGTCTTGATACAATCACGGGGAGAATTATACTTTGTATCTCTCCCTTCTTTCCAATGCACACTATGCTTATGTTCATAGTACATAGATACATACAATATCCCTACTTTCCTTTTTTGGTTTTTAGATGTACGTCATTCTTGTCTTTTAGTGGCGGCTCTCGTGAGCCCTACCTTGCCTCTCCTTCCCCGCTGGCATTGAGGCGAATTCCATACAGAAACGAGATTTATCTGTCTTGTGTATTATCCTGATTTTTGAATCTAACTGGGATGACTGCCTCTATTCACTGATTTCCTGGGCATGGGAGTTCCATCTCGCAACATCACTGTGTACACCTTTGTTATAATAGAGAGTCAGATGTCTTGTAAGTATTGTTTTTGGATTAATATCTAGCTTGTTGTTTTTTCTGTTTTTTTATGCGAATTGAAACCTACTGAGCAATGTCTATCATGTTCCTTATTTGTTTATGCAGATGAAAAATCTACTTACTCATATATATATATATATATATTATATATATATATATATATATATATATATATGCAAATATTTTTTTCTTTTTAGAAATGTAATAATCTGCTTATCTGAAACCCCTGAGGAAGGAAGCATACATCATAAAAAGAAATGAATCTTTTTGTGTTTTTCTGAAACATGTAGTGTATTGTGTAGCAGTTGCACTACTTCTCTGACCATTTATTGGCCATTGTAGTTCACCGTCTACACTCTAGCAGCTGTATTTCTGACACCAACTGCTCTTGTTGCACTGTTGATTTTAAATGTTAGTATGTATTTTGCACAATTTGTATTAATAAAATTTTGATACTTTTATCTAAGAATTTCTCTGTACTTCATCTGCATTCCTGATCCTTGTTGATCCACTGCCCATATAATCCCCTTGGGGTAGCTAGCCTTTTGTGTCCACTTCCTGGCATAGATCCCCACAGTGTTCACGGTGACCTACGCCACTTCTGGCGCCTACTCTGTCCTCTGGGTGACAGAAGACAGCAGGGACCAGTGAGGACGCGCAGCGTGACTCGCACATGCACAGTAGGGAACCAGGAAGTGAAGCCGCACGGCTTCACTTCCTGATTCCCTTACCGAGGATGGCGTCGGCAGCAGCCAAGAGCCGACGGACAGATCGGCTTCGGCTGCCAACATCGTCGGCTTCCTGGACAAGTAAGTGTCCATATATTAAAAGTCAGCAGCTGCAGTATTTGTAGTTGCTGGCTTTTAATATGTTTTTTTCGGCGGACCTCCGCTTTAACTAGAGGCATTTGTAATAAAAAAGGAAATAACACTTCTAAGCATGCATGTATTTCTGGCTGATAAAACAGCATTTTTCCCAAACTGAATTCTATTGTTTAATGCCTTATAAACTGTAGAAAATAGTAAGCATTTTGGAATGGAAATTTGCTGTGTTTGTACAGTTCAGCTACATTCATGATTCACCGACTGACAAAGCTTTGTAAAATTAATGAGATAACACAATCGTACTCAGAATATTTGAACGTCTAAGCATTATTCCATAAAGCTGAAACACATGCTTAGGGTTTCACATAGCAGCAACTGCAAACAAAAGTGCCAATAAATCATGTTAATTGCATTTCTAAAACAAATGATATGGGTGTCCGAGTTTGTGCGCTCATAATATAGAAAGAGTGTTTGTTTTGTTCCTTCAAACAATTAGGGGCATTTCCTATAAACTGTGAAGCCAATGATCTGACCGCTTCAAATGAAATTAATTAGGAGACTACTGTGGTAATCTGAAATATGTACTGTGGACATTTTTTCTGGTTATCAATAATGTAGCTCAGAAATATAATTAAGCCATGCTAATATAAGGAACTGTGGTAAATAAATCATTAGTCAATGTACTTTTCAGTGATTCATACTATATTTAGTTTATTCTGTTTGCCATTTGGCTTGTAGGGTAGTTTTTTAGATCTGTGAAAATGTATTCAATAGCACTTCAACATAACAAACATACATGCTTAAAGGAAATTTGTCATGATATAAACCATGCCATTGCTTGAAATAGTATTGGAGCGAAACAGCTAGAATTTTCAGAAGGAATTCAAGAACAATTAAATACTGCCCATGATACTTTTTTCTTTGCACTAGCATCCCAATTTTTAGGACAAGCTTTCAGACTGTATCCTCTTCATCAAGGTCCAAGCAGTACTAGTACACAAAGTTTTAGCATGTTAAGTAAGACAATCTTTAAGAAAAAACCCCCACAATAAAACATACACAGCATTGGTAACTAATCACTTTAATACTGAACACTTTTACCCCTTCTGGCCCAAGCCGATTTTCAGCTTTCATTGCTATCACACTTTGAATGACAAGTGTGTGGTCATGCAACACTGTACCCAAATTAAATTTGTATCATTTTTTTCAAACAAATAAAGCATTCTTTTGGTAGTATTTGATCACTGTATTTATTATTTCTTGCTAAATAAACAAAAAAAGCTGAAAATTTTGAAAAAAAATGTGTTCTTCGTTTCTGTTATAAAAAAGTACAAATAAATAATCTTTCTTCATAAATGTAGGCCAAAATGTATTCTGCTATATTTCTTTGATCAAAAATAACCCAAATCAATGTATATTATTTAGTCTGTAGGAAATTTATAGAGTCTACAAACTATGATAAATACAGTATCTCACAAAAGTGAGTACACCCCTCACATTTTTGTAAATATTTTATTATATCTTTTCATATAACAACACTGAATAAATGACACTTTGCTACAATGTAAAGTAGTGAGTGTACAGATTGTATAACAGTGTAAATGTGCTGCCCCCTCAAAATAACTCAACACACAGCCATTAATGTCTAAACCGCTGGCAACAAAGTGAGTACGTGAGTACACCCCTAAGTGAAAATGTCCAAATTGGGCCCAATTAGCCATTTTTCCTCCCCAGTGTCATGTGACTCGTTAGTGTTACAAGGTCTCAGGCATGAATGAGGAGCAGGTGCGTTAAAATTGGTGTTATCGCTCTCAGTCTTTCATACTGGTTATTGGAAGTTCAACATGGCACCTTATGGCAAATAACTCTCAGAGGATATGAAAAAAAGAATTGTTGCTCTACATGAAGATGGCCTAGGCTATAAGAAGATTGCCAAGACCCTGAAACTGAGCTGCAGCACGGTGGCCAAGACCATACAGTGGTTGAACAGGACAGGTTCCACTCAGAACACCATGGTCGACCAAGGAAGTTGAGTGCAAGTGCTCAGTGACATATCCAGAGGTTGTTTTTGGGAAATAGATGTATGAGCGCTCCCAGCATTGCTGCAGAGGTTGAAGGGGTGGGTGGTCAGCCTGTCAGTGCTCAGACCATACGCTGCACACTGCATCAAACTGGTCTGCATGGCTGTTGTCCCAGAAGGAAGCCTCTTCTAAAGATGATGTACAAGAAAGCCCGCAAACAGTTTGCTGAAGACAAGCAGACAAAGGACATGGATTACTGGAACCATGTCCTGTGGTCTGCACACTGCATCAAACTGGTCTGCATGGCTGTTGTCCCAGAAGGAAGCCTCTTCTAAAGATGATGTACAAGAAAGCCTGCAAACAGTTTGCTGAAGACAAGCAGACAAAGGACATGGATTACTGGAACCATGTCCTGTGGTCTGATAAGACCAAGATAAACTTATTTGGTTCAAATGGTGTCAAAAATGTGTGGCGGGGGGGGCGTGGCCAGCCGGGATAGCAGATGGACGCCTGATTCCACAGCTCTGAGCCAGGGGATAGAATCCAACGCCATCGGCTGACTAAAACGTCTCTAATCTACCCAGCTACGTTCCTCACAGCAAGGGGACAACAAGGATGACCTCCAGAAAGAGATTCACAGACCACATACCGCAGAAACTCACCGAATTTGCATACAAGCCGGCGGGATGGAAGATCCAAGATGGCGCCGGCCAGGCCGCGCCGGCCACAGCATACACGGACCTGCCGGATGACGAGAATAAGGATCCTCCAGATACAGGTACCGTGGATAACCTCCCACATACCCCAGAGAGTGACCCCAACCTAGGCAGCCCAGCGAAGGCAAAAATGAGGATGGACGCGATGCCGCAGCGGTCGCGGTACTCGCAAATTGAGGCCCAGGCTCCTAATCCCTTCTCATTTGACCAGGCCCTACATTCCTCTATGGCCTCCTTCCCCACTTCAGGGCAGCCGGTCATGGACACAACACTCAAGGATATGCTCATATCCCTGCAGACCTCCCTCATTACAGATCTATCATCTCTCTTCCACAAAATCACCACTGACATCCACACACTGGATGATAGAGTGACAAACGCTGAGAGAGGAATACATGCCTGCACCTCCACAGTGAATGACACCATTGAAGCCTTTGAAACTGTTAGAGAGGAACAGACATGGTTGCGTGCCAAGCTGGCCGACTTAGAAGACAGATCTCGCAGGAACAATGTGAAATTGAGGGGGGTCCCCGAGTCAATACTACCCGCAGATCTGCCACGATACGCAAAAGAACTGATGCACTTAGTTCTCCCTGAGGCCTCCCCGAGAGACATCATTGTGGATAGAATCCATAGAATTGCTAAACCATCCCACCTAGCTGCCTCTGTCCCCAGAGATGTCCTGATGAGGGTTCACTTCTACCACATTAAAGAAAAGCTGCTCATAGGACTTAGAGCTAAGTCGCCACTACCAGCGCCATACACAGGAATCCAGCTATTCCCTGATCTCTCAAAATACACCCTCCAAATGAGACGCCATTTGAACCCGATCACCAAAAGCTTACAGAATCATAAGCTGCAATACAAGTGGCGATACCCAGCCACCATTCTCATTGCCCGCAACGGTCAAACCCACGCAATAGGAGAACTTGAAAAAGGCCTAAAGTTACTCCACACCTGGGGCATAAACCCGGAACCACCTAATACCGCTCAACATGACAGAATCTCATCCTCTCCCCGCAGACAACGTGATCAAAACACCAAATGACAGTATACAACATCCACTAAGCCGATAACAATATCAACAGCTCCCCTGAGCTATGGCTATCCTCTGTGTTTGATTCCTGCTACCCGCGGTAGTGACTCTCTGTACCCCCTTACAGAGGTCTACAAGTGCTCAGCACCCCCTCTGATTTGATTTGTATTCTATTTTTTTATTTTATTTTTCTGTTCTCTCTCACACAAAGTTTTTTCTCTTGCAACGTTATAACAAGTACCTATCTTCTAGCAAGCTAAATCACTAGGTCACATCACAGACCTTTTTCACAAGTTTCAACGCTACCCAAAGCATACATGATCCCTAACTGGTTAAAACTACCTTGACACCTAACGTATTGCTCTATTTGCAGTCTACTAGTCCATCCTAGCCTCGACCCCTGGCCAGCCAGAAGCAACACTCTTCGTTCCTCCACACGAAACCAAGCCGCACTGAATCACGGACTTCCGTACCGCATTCTACTCATCACATCGCCTGGAAAAAGAAAAAAGACCAACTCCCTACGAGACCGCCTAACTGTAAGTGTTATTTTAAGCATACACTAAGCCCACACTCACAAGATGCCGTTCAATATCCTTTCACTCAACGTTAATGGGCTTAATCATCCAGCCAAACGCCACTCACTATGGAAAACCGTTAAGGACCTCCAGAGTGATATCATCTGCGTCCAAGAAACCCACCTACTAGCTCCCAACACCCCTCTGTGCAACAATCACAACTTTCCAAACGTATTTCACGCAACCCATTCTACCAAGTCCAGAGGAGTCATGATCGCCATCAAAGATACCATAGACTTCCAACTCCTAGATATACTCCCAGACCCCGAAGGTCGTTTCATCATCCTAATCTGCACCATTAATAAAGCAACCTACACCATCATCAACCTGTACGCTCCGAACTCTCAACAAATGAGATTCCTACGTAAGCTTATCCGCACATTAAAACCCATCCAAAAAGGCCACACTATTGTGTGTGGGCACTTCAACCTGGTCCCAGATGTGTCCCTGGACTCAACCTCTTCAGCAAAGAGACGCGAATCGCCTCTAAAAGCGTTTATGCAATCTCACGAATTGTATGATGTCTGGCGCTGTCACCATGGCGCCGAACGTGACTTTACCTTTTTTTCCCCCAGACATCGCTCCTACTCCAGAATTGATTTGTTTCTATCTGATAAATATATCCTACAAAAAATATCTCATTCTGTAATCCACACCACGGCATGGTCGGACCACGCCCCCACCTCAATTACCATCCAAGATCACAACCTCCAACGTAACACGTTTCTATGGAGACTAAACAACTCCATAATTCAGAATGCTAAATACACCCCAGAAATTTCAGAACACATTTCAGAATTTTTCTTGCTGAACAAGGGATCGGTACCCAACCCTGCCGTGGTGTGGAGCGCTCATAAAGCGTACATGAGGGGAATGCTCATTTAATAGTGCTCTCATCATAAGCGACAGAGGACGCAGCGTATAGATACACTAATAGCCCAAATAGGGGACCTAGAAAAGAAACACAAATGTGACCCTCAAAACCCACTCACAAACCAACTATTGTCCCTAAGACAGGAACTGAAAACCCTTCTCCTTCACTCATACGAATTCCTTCAAAGGAAATTTAAAGCATCTTCCTACTCTACCTCCAACAAGGCAGGAAAGAAATTAGCCCAACGACTCAAAGGAAGACGCAATAAAACTAGAATTACACTACTTAAACACCCCCACACTAACACTCCACTGACCAACCCCCAAGACATTGCAGATGCTTTTAGTACCTACTATGAAGACCTATACAACTTAAAACAAGACCACCAAACCCCCCAACCCACACCAGAAGACATTGATAAATTCCTCACTAAAATCAATCTACCCAAACTTACTTTAGACCAACTGACCACCTTGAATGCTCCATTCACAGACCTGGAAATCAAGGCTACTATTGACTCATTGCCTAGTGGCAAAGCACCAGGCCCAGACGGGATAACAGGGGAATACTACAAATTGTTCTCCAATCAACTAATCCCACACCTTACTGCTCTCTTTAACCACGCTGCCTCCTCTGCTAGCTTCTCGAATGAATACTTAAAAGCGCTAGTAATAACCAAACCAAAACCAGGGAAGCAGTCGGATGCCCCCCAAAATTTTCGCCCTATCTCTCTACTCAACCTAGACCTAAAAATCTACTCCAAAACCATAGCCAACAGACTAAACGAGATCATGCCAACTATCATATACCAAGATCAGTCTAGTTTTACCAAGGGCAGACAATCCTCAGATGCCACCAGAAGAATGCTTGACCTCATTCACCATGCTGAATCCACTGGAACGCCTTCTCTGCTTCTTTCCCTGGATGCAGAGAAGGCGTTCGATAGAGTACATTGGACTTACTTAGAAGCAATCCTACGCAAATTTGGATTCCAGGGACAGATCCTATCAGCCATCCTAGCATTGTATTTCAACCCTGAGGCCCAAGTCTTCACAGAAGGCATGCTCTCACATCCATTCCCCATTACAAACGGCACACACCAGGGATGCCCCCTCTCCCCTCTAATATTTAACATGCTTATGGAACCCCTGGCGGAGCACGTACGATCCCATCCTAACATTTCAGGTATGCGTATAGGCCTCTCACACCACAAAATCAGTCTATTCGCGGACGATGTAATTCTAATCCTTACAAACCCGACTGTTTCCCTGGCTGAAGTACAAAAACTGCTCACATGGTTTAGCTCGATCTCCTATTACAAGGTTAACGTGACCAAATCATTCATACTAGACATAAACATAAACACCACCATGAAACACCTCCTACAACTACAATACCCATTCAAATGGGCAGAAACCGACATATCATACTTGGGCATCCAACTCCCGAGGGAAACTAAGAAAATATACCCATGCAACTACATACCACTCTTACAACAAATTCAATCTACTTCACAACAAATAGCAAAACACGAGCTCTCGTGGTCGGGCAGACTTGCTGCATTTAAGATGATTTGCCTTCCCCAAATACTCTATCATTTTAGAACCCTACCTATACCCTTGCCAACCACCTTCTTCAAATCTCTCAAAACTTTATTCAACAAATATTTATGGAACGGGAAAAAAACGAGGAGTGCCCATCACAACTTAGTAAAACACAAACTAGTCGGTGGAACAGGATCTATAGACTTTGAAGATTATTACTTAGCAACACTACTAGCTCAAATGCCTGCCTGGTTCCAAACACAACCCACAACTCTTTGGGGACAAATTGAAAGCTCCTCATTATCTCAACCCAACTTGAGAACTTGGATACTTAGTATCCCACTGGGAACCATTATACCAAAAGCGTTTCCCCCGACCATGAGAGCTTCGGCACTAGCATGGAAAAAATCAGTAACTCTACTCACCTCCAATCCAGACACATCTCTAAGTTGCATCCCCTTGGAATCCCTAAATCACACATTACCAGAAATCTCCCTATCATCTTGGACCACCAAAGGTATACTTCTCATACAAGATTTACTACATAACAACCACATTAAATCATTCGCACATCTTCAAGCCGAATTCAATCTAACTGCATCTGATAAATTCACTTACATACGTCTACACCACTACCTCAATACTCTAACCCTCCCCCCCTACAACATTCACCCTAAAACCTGGGAATATCTCACCAACACAGCCACTAAAACTAGAGGTATATCCTACTTCTACAACATTCTCCATAACAAACGTACCTTCATCAAACTAAAACCCCACAAAAGATGGGAAAATGACCTAGCTCAGTCTTATACGGAAGACCAATGGCAACTTGCCCTCAAATCTATATACAAGGCCACTAATTGCGCGGCCCTATGGGAACTCACACAGAAAATCACATTACGTTGGTATATCACCCCAGCCAGAATTACAATCTTTAATCCAAGAACTCCCAATATATGCTGGAGATGTCACTCTTCTCCTAGCGACGCACTCCATATATTCTGGACATGCACTAAATTACACAACTACTGGGAGAGAATTTTCAATTTAATCTCGAACATAACCCAAATTAAAATACACCCCTCCCCAGCACTGGCGATACTTAACCTAAATATTGAATCAATCCCATACCCATTCAGGACAGTGATCACTCATATCCTCCTGGCAGCAAGACTCAACATAACCAGACATTGGAAGTCTGACAATCCCCTGACAATAACTCAAGTCAAAGAATTAGTATCCCTTCACTACAGCTACGAATCCATAACGGCTACGCACACTGGCCAGGTGACGAAAACAAACAAGAACTGGCACCCATGGACTAACTGGACTTCGCAATGCGCAAACCACCAACCTAAACATTAATACATACCCCTTCTTCTTGACCGAGCAATACCTTTATGTAGACAAGAGAAACAAGTTGAATGCAACAGCTAGTTCTAACTAGCACATATCTATCAATTTAAACTTATAAAAGACAGGGCCTCTTCACTCCTGTGGCACTAAAGATCCCATTTGGGGTGCGACTCTAGTGAAGAGGTCAAACTACGCAAATGAGAATAACATCTCCGGTAAATTAGAAGCTATAATAGCTATATGTTTAATAAAAGTTATAACCAACCCAAGTTGGTGATTTGATATATGTGTTGTAATCACAAGTTGAATAGTTTACATTGTATTGACTAACCAAAATGTCGTTGCACGACATACAATGTCCAATTGTATAATGTAATTTCCATGAAAATCCTCAATAAAAATATGGAAGAAAAAAAAAAAATGTGTGGCGGCAACCAGGTGAGGAGTACAAAGACAAATGTGTGTTACCTACAGTCAAGCATGGTGGTGGGAGTGTCTTGGTCTGGGGCTGCATGAGGGCTGCTGGTACTGGGAAGCTACAGTTCATTGAGGGAACATGAATGCCAACATGTACTGTGACATACTGAAGCAGAGCATGAGCCATCCCTTTGGAGATTGGGCCACAGGGCAGTATTCCAACATGATAACGACCCCAAACACACCTCCAAGATGACCACTGCCTTGCTAAAGAAGCTGAGGTTAAAGGTGATGGACTGGCCAAGCTTGTATCCAGACCTAAACCCTATTGAGCATTTGTGGGGCATCCTCAATCAGAAGGTGGAGTACTCTAACATCCACCAGCTCTGTGATGTCTTCATTGAGGAGTTGAAGAGGACTCCAGTGGCAACCTGTAAAGCTCTGGTGAACTCCATGCTCAAGAGGGTTAAGGCAGTGCTGGAACATAATGGTGGCCACACAAAATATTGACACTTTGGGCCCAATTTGGACATTTTCACTTAGGGTGTACTCACTTTTGTTTCCAGCGTTTTAGACTGTTTTGCTGTGTTGAGTTATTTTGAGGGGGCAGCTAATTTACACTGTTATACAAGCTGTACACTCACTACTTTACACTGTATCAGTGTCATTTCTTCAGTGTTGCCACATGAAAATATATAATAAAATATTTACGAAAATGTAAGGGGTGTACTCACTTTTCTTAGATACTGTATATATTTGAATATTCTATCAATCCTGATGTACTGATGGCCTATCTCATTTCTTGAGGCCAAAAAATGCCAGGACAGTACAAATACCCCCCAAATTACCCCTTTTTGGAAAGAAGACAGTTTAAGGTATCTAATAAAAGGCATGGCAAGTTTTTTGAAGTTGTAATTTTTTGTCACAATTTTTTGGAAATAAAGAAATAAAAAACAATTTTTTTGTAAATTTTTTTGTACATACTGTTACCAGTGCAGTAAAGAATCATCATATACCTGGTGTAGCAGTGATCAGGGAAACTAACTGGTTACAGTATGTAAAAAAGAATAATATTTTTTTCAATTAGTTTCATTTTTTTAATTTTTTTTTTTTAGATTTCTTAAAAAAAAAATCACATACTATGACCAGGGCAGTACAGTGTTACAATGGTAACACTATGCTACTTTGGGGAGGTGACCAGGATTTTTTTTTTTTACACACTATGATCTCTCATAACAGTGATAGTCACTGTTATAAGCAACCATTTGTTATGAATGAAACCATTCATATCAGTGTGTATTGTTATGATTAGCTGTGATGGGCTGTGATCTGCCCTTTCTGCACTGTGACCAATCACTGTGATCAACACAATAGTGCACAATGGCTATGAATGGAAGCTATCCATTGTGTACAATTGCCATGTGATCTGCTATGATTGGTCACAGTGATCACATGGTACCAGCAGTGGCCCAATACATTGTCCTGTGGGCATAGCAGGGGACAGATTATGCTGCAGCACAGCCCATGGGGCACAGCAAGGTTCAGACCATGCAGTAGCACAGCCCACGGGGAGCGTACAAGATGCGTTCTAGGGAGAATGTTATGATGTTCACCCTAGAATGTGTCTCACAGGTAAACTTGGATAGTTAGTGAGAGGTCTATAGACTGGGAGGGGAAGTAACAGTCACAGAGGTGAGCATGGTCAAAAACTGTTGGATAGTGATTTAGAAAACCGAGGTCCACATCCAGGCCAATACATTTAGTGTCAAATAAATTATCTTTCTTAGTGCTCCTTTTCTGAGTAGTTTCCCTTTTAGGAGTTAAAACATTCATGTCTTCAATAGTGTGGTCTAGTTGTAAAAAATGATGACCCACAGGTGCAGAAATGATCTTCCTTTAATGCTCTCTTTAATAGTGTGTCTGTGTAAATTCATTCTTATTTGTACTTTTTGGTCTGTTTTGCCTACATAAGGACATTTGTTGCATTTTTTGCATTGTATGAGGTACACAACATTAATGGAGGTATAGTTGTATGATCTTTTCCAGCTGTTTAATTCATGTCTGAGGTTGGGTGGTTGCTTGAAAGTTTCAATATTTCTTTCAGCATTTCATCCTATGGTATGATATGTTGCAAATCTTTGATTATTTTTCTTATCCCTTCTAGTGCTGGCCAAATCAATTCATTAAAAAGTGTCAATAAAAGGTACCTTCAATTTCACAGGATTATACAGCTGTACTGCTAGCGATGTTGTGTACTCTATCCAATGCAAAAAAGCAACAAGGATCTTATGTTGGTGAAACAGGACAGAAATCACAAATAAGAATGAATTTATGCAGACACTCCATTAAAGAGCATAAGGAAGATGATGTGCACACCTGTGGGACATCATTCTTCACAATCAGACCACACTATGGAAGACATGATTTTTTTAGTTCTTAAAGAGAATTTTTAAACTACTCAGGAAAGGAAAACTTTTGAACTAAGAATGATAATTCTTTTTGACACAAAAAATAATGGACTGAATATGGACCTTGATTTTCTCAATCACTATCCAACAGTTCCCCTCATCTTTGTGACTGTTACTCCCCCTCGCAGTCTAAAGAACTCTTTTTTTCTTATCTTACTGACTATAGAAGTTCAATTATCATTGCTAAGCAGTGGCGTCACTAGGGTTGGTGTCATCTGGTGCGGCAAAACATGGTGTCCCCCCACTATCCCGGGGGGGGACGTCTATCCATCTATCCTGCTCAGCGCCCTGCAGGCAGCGCAGGTCACAGTGCGCACCCCCAAATGGCCCCTGTAAATGATAGTATAGGGTGGTAAAGGGCAGGTTAGGATGGTATAGGGCAGGCTGGGGTGGTATAGGGCATGTTGGGATAGCATAGAGCAGGTTGCAGTGGTAGAGGGCAGGTTGGGGTGGCATAGGACAGGCTGGGGTGGAAAAGTGCAGATTGGGGTGGTATAGGGCAGGCTGGGGTGGTATAGGGCAGGCTGCGGTGGCATAGGGCAGGCTGCGGTGGCTTGGGGCAGGTTGGGGTGGCATGGGGCAGGTTGTGGTGGCATAGGGCAGGTTAAGGTGGCAAAGGGCAGGTTGCGGTGGCATAGGGCAGGTTAGGGTGGTAAAGTGCCTGGTTGGGGTGGTATAGGGCAGATTAGGACTCTATGTAGTGATGTGTGCAAAAACTTACAGCATCCCAGAGATGAAGACACCCAGGGCTGCTGTGTTCTCACGTTTTTCTCCTTCAGCTGCGGGATCAGCCAGAATGAAGGAGTCTGTGGGAGGAGTGGTGGAGGAGGCAGCCATACCCCAGCCCCACACACCAACTTTGGCTGCCTCTGGAGATATTAGAGATCCCCGAGGGACAGCTTAAGACGGAGGAGTGTTACAGGCAACCACCCCCACTTGGCTTGGTGCCCTGCTCGCACTGCTCTGCTGCCGCTCTGCAAGCAGAAGCACTATAGTACTATACAGTGTGTAGTGGTGGGCGGCAGCCCAGGTGTCACCCTTCTGGTGGGTGCACTCCCATAGCAATGCTACTGTTGCTAAGTATGTTTGTTTGTGTGTTTTTTCCTCAAATATTTTCATACATAAAATTCCGCTCCCCGAACCAGGCCAAATTAGTATGGTGTGCTGGACACATACATACACATATGAGCAAACGGCTACATGAGGGAACATAATCCCCAAAATATCCCACATCAAGTAATATTAGTAATGTGAACATTCTTTCTGCCACATGCCCCTGAGCTGTGAACCACATTACCCCTCCTCCCTGCAGAAATTCTAGACTAATACTCCCTATCGACATCCTAATTACATCATATCATCACTACTATTGTACTAATCTTGGTCTAGAACAATATCCCACCTTTGGTTTGTTCAATATGTCCTGGTTATATATCTCTGTAATTGTATATAATTCTCACCTATCATTGATGTACCTGTATTTTTTCCTTTTCATTCAATAAAAGAAATTTAGAGAAAAAAAAAATCCGCTAAAACTTTGTGTATTAGCACTGCTCGGACCTTAAAATTTGGATGTTAGTGCAAATAAAAAAAGTATCATGGACAGTACTCAATTGTTATTGTTGTAAATGCACTAATATGATTATAATCACCTCAAGCAGATGGAGTTCAGCAATGGAAGCAATGTATTTTTCTCATTGCAGGTTTACGTGACATGATTATGCACATTTTAGAGCATCCTGATACTTTTGAAATGTAGCAGATCAAGGTTTGCTCAATATAATCTTATAAGCATATCAGATATTTGTGGTGCCAAGATCATTAATCTGTGTAGCGTAGCGGATTAGAGATCTTGGATTCATAAAATATCTATTAAAATATAAACTTTAAATGTTCCCATTGGTCATTTGGTGCAGATTAGAGTTTGGGTCACTTGGATAATATATATCTCACCTATTAAAATGCCATTACAAATCTGGGTAATAGTTACATTAGTTATGTATCTTCACCTAGCTACTTTGGAGGTGTGTATCTTAACAAGCATTTCTTAGACATACAACAAGTCTAAGCAGTTGGGACCCTTTCAGAAGTGCGGATCCGTATACAGCCATCCGCTTGCTCAGCAGGGATCGGTCTGTTGATCCCCGCTGAGCCGGTGGATGACAAGTCCGTCTCTGCACACTGTGCAGGGACGCACCTGTCAGATCTCCGCTCTCCTCTATGGGGGGATCGGATGATTACGAACCGTCTGTCCATTTTCATCCGATCCAATCCGCCAGATGGATCGAAAATAGGACATTCATCAATCTGGATTTTGCAGAGCAGATCGGGGCAGATCGGATGTCAGCGGACATGTCACTGCTGACATCCGTCACTCCATAGGGCTGTATGAAGCGACCGTTCAGATCCACTGAAAAAACTGATAGGTGAATCTGAACGGTCCGCACGTGTGAAAGAGCCCTTATTGATGTACTAATGCTATCCAACAAACAAAGCAGCAATGTTAAAGTGAGAAAGGTCACTCTGTTTACTTAAATCTAACGTATGTGTTATCCGATGAAGAAGAATTCAGACAGCTCCTAGCAGGGTTACTGGGAATGTAATTGAAGTCTTTATCTGTTGCTTTTACAGCATAATGTTTTCCCCTACCTTTATGTCTATATTACCAATCATAATAACATTTACAAGAAGGCATGATACTGACTTACAGCTGTAAGAAATCTCTTAGTAATCATACAGGTAGTCTGCATCTTTTTTACATACTGCTTTCTGTATATTTGAAAGAGCAGGGGTCCTGCAACAGGGCTGTTTGTAAATAGTTCTGAGCACCACAAGCATAGAGACTTTTTCAACAGGTAGTTTTTATAAAGGTGTGTCATGGATCAAATATGCCATTGGATTCCTCCCAAGGGACACACCACATCTTTTAATGGCTGTAAAAGGCTGTATTCTGTCTCCTCAAATAAATCTCATTGACTGGCTAGAATCACGGAAATTGAGGAAATTAAAGATCTTACTATGTCAATGAAGGAACAGAGCAAGAAATATTGCAAGATTAGGACCCCTTATTTTTTATACAAAGACCAGTCCCCTTTGGTCTCACATTTCTTAGATCTTTGTCTGTTGTCTGGGACCTTAGCCAGGTGACCAACCGAGGAATGGTACTTGACTACCTTTTCTATGTCCTGGTATTATTTTTCTCTTACCCCCTTTAACCCATGATCCCTTTTGTGTCACTCCTTCTACCCCCCTCCCCTATCTATTGTTTTTTTTTTTTTTTCTTTTTTGTTCTTCCCTTCCATGTTTTTTTTACATTTTCTTAAAGTTTTTACCTTTTATTTTTGCAATATTTAAGAAAATGTGGGTACAGCATTTGTAAGATTTTAAATAGTATGCTATACAGTAAGGTGGCACATATCCCAGATCTCTACATGTGTGTCATTTTGATTTATACTGTATATGCAATATGCTCTCACCTTTTGGTCTCTTGATTTATGTTGAGTATTGCTGCCTGCATAAATTTCTGATTTTTTTTATTTTTTGGTGATGTGGCAATGTTGTTGCCCATATATAAATAAAGAATTAAAAAAATGCATATAGACTGGATGGGGTGCAGTCAGTGTGCTAAATATTTATTAGATGGATATATTTAATTTAAAACAATTGCTTCTTATGTTGTTCATGCCAGAAAAAAGGTTTTATGTTAGAAAAATGTATTATGGCAAATAGCCAATGCCAACACAAATATTTCTTTGTATACCTAATGTAGGAAAAGTGAGAGAATATGCTTTAACAAGACATTAGTTATAAAATCCACCATAAAATACATTCTAAACAATATTTATACATCTTTGTGTACATCATTAAGAGCTTTAAAATAAAACCAGAACTCTAGCCAAAAATAATAAAAAAAAAACAATAAAAAGATGAACTATAAAAAAAAAAAAATGCTGCAATATATACTTTCAATCCAGATATTCTGCCCAGAGTATTTCATTTTCTTCTTCTAAATTACCTCAGTCTGGATAGTGAAAGGAGAATCAGAACAGTGATTAGCACATCTCTGTGTCACTCATCTCTCCCCTCCAATCAGACTGCTTTTATCAACACTTTTTCTATTCATTAATTAACCACTTCCGGCCTGCAGTAGGTAATATGACATCCTGAGCTTTGAGTGGAGATATTTGCAGCTTCAGGCATCATTCAGATACCACTCTTTTCCACCGGCGATTCCCTGCACCGTAAAAACAATCATAGCCACTTGATTGTCTCCCGCTGCCCTCCAGTGCTTCTACCAGCTCTCCTGTGCGAATGGAAAACCGGAGAAGGAATCTGCTGCCAGCAGGAGTTCACCATAGAGAATACCATGGGCCAGTTGGTCCCCAGCAGTCTCTATGACCTTCAGAGGCCGGGTGCGATGTTATAACGTCATGTCCAGCCCCTGCAGTTGTAAACACTGCCGTGTATTCAGCTGGAAAGGCTGATTTTTTTTTTTATCTCAGTCTTTCCAGGCTAGAGGAGAGATGTGGGATTTTATAGACCCCACATCTCTCTGTAAAGAGGACCGGTCATGCCCTATTCCTATGACAAGGGATGTTTATATTCCTTGTTATAGGAATAAAAATGATTAAAAAAAAAAAACATTAAAGGGAAAGTCTAAAAAATAAAAAAATTAAAAATAAACGATAAAAAAATACATTTAAAGTGCCCCCATCCCCTCGTGCTCACACGCAGAAGCAAACACATATGTACATCACACCTACATATGTAAACGGCATTCAAACCACACATGTGAGATATCACCACAAATGTTAGAATGAGAGCAACCATTCTATTCCAAGACCTCCCCTGTAACTATAAACAGGTAACCAGTAAAAAATGTTAAAGCGTTGCCTATGGAGCTTTTTAACCACTTAAGCCCCAGACCATTTGGCTGGCCAAAGACCAGAGCACTTTTTGCGATTCGGCACTGCGTCGCTTTAACAGAAAATTGCATGGTCATGTGACGTTGCACCCAAACAAAATTGATGTCCTTTTTTGGTGGTATTTGATCACCTCTGCGGTTTTTATTTTTTGCGCTATAAACAAAAAAAGAGTGACAATTTTAAATACAACGCAATATTTTTTACTTTTTGCTATAATAAATATCCCCAAAAAATATATAAAAACATTTTTTTTCCTCAGTTTAGGCCGATACGTATTCTTCTACATATTTTTAGTTAAAAAAATCGGAATAAGCGTATATTGATTGGTTTGCACAAAAGTTATAGCGTCTACAAAATAGAGGATAGTTTTATGGCTTTTTTATTATTAATTTTTTTTACTAGTAATGGTGGCGATCTGCGATTTTTATCGGGATTGCGACAGTATGGCGGACACGTCAGACAATTTTGACACATTTTTGGGACCATTGGCATTTTTACAGCGATCAATGCTATAAAATTGCATTGATTACTGTAAAAATTTCACTGGCAGTGAAGGGGTCAACCACTAGGGGGCAGTGAAGGTGTTAGGTGTATCCTAGTACATGTTCTAACTGAAGGGGGGAGGGGACTGTGCAGGGGAGATGACAGATCGTCTGTTCATACTCTGTATGAACAGACGATCTGTCTGTTCTCCCCTCAGAGAACTGGAAACTGTGTGTTCACACACACAGATCCGGGTTCTCAGTGTGCCCCGAGTGATCACGGGAGCCCAGCGGTGATCGCAACCACCGGGCACTTGCATCGGCTCCATGGGCGAGCAGGGGGCGCACGCTTGCACCTCCGGTGGTGTACACGCACACCTCCAGTGGCGCACGCGAGCCCATTAGTGGCGTCTATGTTACCAACATACCATGACGGCGATTCGTGCAGCTGAGCCAAGTTGCTGCAGTACAACTGTGGCAGCTGGTCAGCATGCGGTTAAGTACTGAAATTTGGCGCCATTCCATGAGTGTGTGCAATTTTAAAGCATAACATGTTAGGTATCTATTTAGATGGCATAACATCATATTTCACATTATACAAAAATGATTCTAACTTTAGTGTTTTGTTTTTTTCTCCCCAAAAAATTGCTGCACAAATATTGTGTGACATAAAATGTAGAAATGATTGACATTTTATTCCCTAGAATCTCTGCTAAAAAAATGTGTATAATGTTTGGGGGTTCTGAGTAAATTTCTAGCATAAAAAAGATTTTTACATGTAGGAGAGTAGTGCCAGAACTGGCCTGGTATGGAAGTGGTTAAAACTTTATTTTTTGTACTCTACTTATATCTGACAATTACTGTGTTTAACAGATGAGCACTTTCACCTTCAGGCTGCAGTAGCATTTGCAGCGCCATCTGTGGGCTGAAGGTTTATTTTGACACAGCTGAACTAGTTATCACATAAACAGGAATTTCTCTGACTATTTCTTGATCATCAGTGGGGGCTGGAGTTGTCAGTAACAGTTGGGATTTAAAGCCAACAACTGCACAAAGTGTCAACTAATGGCTCCTAAAATATGGTGGCTTTCAAAGAGAGAGCATTTCCCCATTGGTCAAGATCATATGGGAAAGTGTTAAACATACCAGCTCTAGAGCAGGGAATATAAACCTGTTTACTGAATCACTACTCTAAAATTTGTATAAGTGTTGCTTTGAGATGGATTCCCTTTGCCCATAAACATGAATGTATTTTGATGGCAATAGATTACTATGAAATCAAAGCTGCAACATAATTATCATTTACTATACTAAAATGGATCATTGCAATAAATAGCATCACTTTTGTGATTTTAAATCATTTAAACCACAAAAACATTGAATTCTTAATTATGGATTTATTTGAATTGTGGGTTTTAATTATATAACAGAATTTCTTCTGCAAATTGATAAAATCAATAAAGGAGTAACATAACATAAAAAGGCATAGCTTTGCACATTATTATTCATGCTCATGGAAAATATGTTCCATTGCTTGAATGATCCAGTTTATAATTGGCTACATTCAGAAAAATCCTACTCCTGTCATATAACACATGGTCATTTTTGGTCACGCCAAGTGTTATGACAAACCTCGGGATTGGCTGGCAGTACAGTGTAATTTTAATTAAAGAAAAACGGCCTTTTTTAGGCACTAGAAAAAAAAATGCAAATATGGTAGGACTAGTGAAAAAATTATGTTGGTCTGTGTGTTGTTACTTTTTAATTATTATTTGTATTATTATTATTATTATTAATATTATTATTCATAATGTAATTTTGGGTTTAATAATGATAAGTTTATAGAGAGAGAGACATAGAGGTAAAGAGGGAGAGAGAGATTGCCAAATGACAGCTTAAAGTGATTGTATAGGCACAGTTTTTTTCTTAAATAACAAACATACTTACCTGCTCTGTGCTAAGGTTTTCCTAAAGTGCAGACCCAATCTTCCTCTTCTCAGGTCCCCTGCTGGTGCTCCTGGCCCCTCCCCCTGCTATGTGCCCCTATAGCAAGGCACTTGCTATGAGAGCACCCTTGCTTACTTGCCAAAAGACACAGATAGCATGCCTCAGCCCCACCCTCCACTCCTTCCTCATTGGCATGAGAGTCTCTGCTCTCATGCACATTGCTGGATCAAGATCAGATTCAGGTAAATAATTTTAAGGGCTGATTTTTTTTTTTTTACCTTAATGCATAGAAAGTGCATAGAATGCACTTGTCTCTGTCACAAATCAAGTGTGACTTATTAAGGTTACTACACAACTTACCTTTTGTAAGTGCAATCATTTTTCTCTTTTAAAATGTGAATTAATCACCATCCATTTTTGCTATATTTTGTATTACAAAGAAAAAAAAGTAAAACATTGCCGGCAAAAAAAATTGGCATTTGGTGGATTTGAACCTGGTAGTACAGAAAGGGATTGGGTGAATTGCTGGACGAGCAAATTTTGAAAAGTTTATTAATCTCTGCCATGAATGAAGAAGAATACCATAAAAAAGGTTTCAGTGTGATGATTATCTAAAGCTGCTTTGACATAAACACCCCATCCAGAGTAAGGAGGATTGTGGGAACTGCAGCTTAACATCGTTGTGCTAAGGAGTAAAAAATATCTTGCTTGCAATTTCCTATTTACTCCCTTTTGGCCATTGAAATTATATTTTTTTTTTTACCTGTTTGATAAGTGCAACAATATACCTGCTGATCATGTCAGAAATTCAGAACTGTCCTGTGTCCACCTGAGGGAACTCATTGCCACTACTCCCCTCTGTTCATCATGCCCACCTGTTAGCTGATTGATGAACAGTTTTCATTGATTTAGCAGCATTCACATGCTTGCTATTCTACCTCAGCAGCACTGAATGGAAGAGAAATACACAAATCTCTGGCATTACACACTCAGGTGAAGCTGACTCCATAAGTAACTAAGTTTTTGTTAATCTCTGAAGTTCAGACAGCTCCCCTTATGTGCATCACACTTATCAGTTAGTCAATTGGTTGGTTGAATTTTACAAATGAACATTTAAAACGTGGCAAAAGTTTTGTAATTAGCATGAGTGATGTCATTGTATGAACTATGGTTGGCTATGTTTATGATCAAAAACACATTTCAATATAACACCTTGTCCAACAATGCTTTGCCTTTTCATGTGACTCACAGACATTTCCTAAAATAACTATGTCTATTGCACAGATCATTATTCCACTTGTTCAGCCATAGTTTATTTGGAGTCCTCAAGGCCAAGTATGTAGGTGCTTATACACTTCTTAAGTAATTTCATTTTAATCTTTTGCATCTTATTAGGATGATAAAGTATAGGCTGTCAACACATTTGCCAGTGAGCCAATTAACGCTGACGTCATGATGACAATACAGAATTTCTTAACACTTTTTGCAGTGCTCTATGCAATTAGTATTATTTCTTTAGAATGACTCAGTATTTAATGTGTTGTCAGTGAAGAATATTGTAAAATATATTCATCTGCAGCAAGTCATTGAAAGTTTGGGCTTCGGTTCAGAGGAGATAAAACTATTAAAAAAGTTAAGAAGACAGTTTGGAAGTTTTAAAGGTCAAGTGGTCCTTGTTATCCATAGATAAAATGTTTCTTTTTACATTGGTGACCACATTTTTAACCAGTCTTATTTCTTGTCATTTACTGAATATTTAGCTACATAATTCTGCTTCTCTCAAAAATTATTCTTGAAACATTCAAAATTGTGCACTGACAACTGTCAATGCAACTGTTCGAGAGCCACCATTTGTTGGTTTCCTTCAACTGAGATTACATAGTCCAATCCAAAGAAGGAAGAAATGTTGAGTGTATCAATTTTTGAGGTGAATTATTAAGGTTCACACCACATTACCAATTCCAAGCTTACTAACAAAGGTCCAGTCAGATTTAAAGAACACATCCTGATTTTCATATTTTATTAATATGAGTATTTAAAAATGAACATGTCTGGCATCCACCACATTATTAATTAATAGATTGCAAAAACTGGGCCAGATCCCTATGACATACCACAACTAACTTAAGGTACATGTAAACCCAATCACTAAAATCCCATATCCAGTAAGTTTTAACATAGTGATATGGTTTCAGAAGTAATTTCCAAAATATTCTTTAAATCAGTGAATTTTAGCTTAGTGAATCTTATTTGTTCCATTTTCTCTCTGCACTGTAATTGGTGATGGTTCATTTGTTAAGTAGACCCCACACTAAACACAATACACAGGGCTGTGAATATTCTTTTTAAGTCAAGGCATTGCACCTTTGTGGGACTGGTGGGGCCTACAGACTAATAAATAGTGATTATGATGCTACTTCTTTGAATGGTTAACTGGATATCTGCATATCACACCAAGAGATCAAGGGAGGGCAATTCCTTCAGTTCTGAGGTTACTTTACAAACCATTACTGTATACTGAATTATGTTACACAGTGGTGCAGTAAATCAACCACTTTGTGTGATTTAATGTCTGCATTTCATGTTGTATGTTTGATTACAGATGCAGTGTTTTACCAGGAGCAGCTATGATTCAGTTTTTCCTTTTCTAGCGGCTGAGTTTGATTACCGTATTTATTGGCGTATAACAAGCGCTGGTGTATAACATGTACCCCAAGTTTAGGAGGGAATTTTAAGAAAAAAAACCTTATCAGTGTCCATCTGCAGCCTTGTAATGTCATATGCATCCTTGTCCAGTGTCATTTGCAGCCTTGTTGTGTCATTTGCAGCCTTGTGTCATTTGCAGCCTTGTGTCATCTGCAGCCTTGTGTCATTTGCAGCCTTGCCCAGTGACACTGCAGCCTTGTAGAGTCACTGGCGTTTTTAAATATGGCACCACCGAGAGACACAGAGCCAGCGGCTCTCGGCTGCTTTTCGGCTTCTCTCGTAGCCCTGTGGGTGGAGCCGAGAGCCGCTGACATTCATACATAGCCGAGTGTACTCGGCTAGGTTCGGCTAGCTCCGCTCCGCTCACAGTCACGCCCAGTCCCTGTGTTATGTCTATCATAGGGCGGGACTGGGCGTGACTGTGATCAGAGCTAGCCGAACCTAGCCGAGTACACTTGGCTATGTACGAATGTCGGTGGCGATCGGTCCTCTACTCACAATCAGCGAGGGGTCGGCAGGGATCGGCGTATAACACGCACCCGCGATTTTTCCCTGATTTTAAGGGGAAAAAAGTGCGTGTTATACACCGATAAATATGGTATATGTTTAATGGTCTAATAATGCATAAAACTTTGATACACATTTACAGTTTACTCCTATCCTTATGACTAAGCCCATGAGTGGGTGAAATGCATTAGAGGGTTGTGGCTTGTGAAGAGGCAAAGCTGAAGCCTTTCTGATACTCTCTGAACAGGGTGACCTCCTGGTGTGCCCTTCCATACTTGTTTTTCAGAGTGCACACAGTGTCATATTGCTACACATATGGTCACATATGGGTTTTTTTACTTTAGCTGGAGAGTCCAAAATTAGGCTCACTTCTGCATAGTAACTGTGAGAGACCTAGCCAGAACAGAGGCTGTTGGAGAGGACTGTATGCAAGCCTGTTGCCTTTTGATTATGGGCCCTGGATTTTCAATGGAACAATACTCTTTTTGAGGTGAATGAGAAATCCAGGCTGAACTGTACTAATCGGACTCAGTCATGTATATATGTATATATTGTATGGGGACTCCTTACTGTAGATTTGTGTCCCTGAAGAGGGAGGGGGGATTCCTCCAGCAGCCCCCTGCTGATAAGACTGATTCATTCTGTTGGGACACATTCTGTGAGGAGATGCTGGTGTCATCAATTCCAACTACCTGTGTTTATGTAAATTGAATGAGCTGATGACATTGTCCTCTATACAATGTAGGAGACGGGACGACTCCTATTGGAGCTGCTATTGTGAGAAATGTCCTGTGATAATTAACTCAGTCTGGGCAATAGGTCATGTCTCAGTCACCTAGGCTGTATAAAGGATTAGTTAATTAGCTCATGTCAATTATGTTAATTAGGTTACAGTTCTATTGTTAGAGGAGGTTCCAACGGCATATAAAGTCTTGCAATTTTGAGTCTAAATAAACAGTTCTTGGTAGCAACAAGCAAGTGTCACCTTGTTTTGTGCTCAGAGAGGTTGGGATATCTGTATACAGACTGGGAGGAAGTGGTATATGACGGAAGCACTCAAGCGGAGTGTGGGACGTTCCGTGACAGTAATCAATCAGATTTTAACCTCAGCTTGTTTAATTAAGCTTGAACTTAGAAGCTGATTCGTTTCTATGCAGAAGTGAGCCAGATTTTGCATTCTCCAGCTTTGGTAAATAAACCCCACAGTGTCAAGTTGTCAAATATGTTAATGGGATGTCACATTGCATGTTGTTATGGTGAAATTTTACACGAGGCATGCTACTATACAACATGTTATTGGTAAGCCATGTTACACAATGCTATGCTGTCATGTGCCATATTAATAAGGTGCCATATAGTACTGGGTACATTGTTACATTGTGCTACATTTCCACATATTTTTTTCCCATCCCTTTGCCCTCTTTGCCTTTCTTTACTTTGCCAATAACAGGTGCTTGTTAAAACATTGTTTTTGCTGGTTTTGTATTTTGCATTCCCACTACTGACTGGATGCTATTGTCAGTGCTGTCACTATGGGGGTTTGGGGGACACCCACTGGTACAGCTACAGGGGTAATAGGGGTCACGAATGTGACCCATCCCCTGCTAGAGGGGCTCCTGCTACATTATTCCCTGTCACACTGTGTCAATAGGGAAAAGTAAACTCAGAGGGCCCAGGCCAACTGGGAGTTTTAGTCTTTTCCTGCAGACAAGACGGGGTGCGAAAGTTGAGTGGAGAGAAACAGGAGTTCAGGAAGTGGGCAGAGGTGTGGGCAGCAGAGAGGGAGATTTGTATAGTTTTCAGTGTAGCTGAGATTCTGTGAGCTGCCTAAAGACTGCAAAGGAAATACAGCAAAACCTTTGTTTCAGAGTGACTTGGTTTGAGAGTGTTTTGCAAGCCAAGCAAAATGTTTTAAAAAATGTTGATTGGATATACAAGTGAGATCTTGATATACAAGGAGCGTCAAGTCACAACTGAGTGTAAAAGAGAAGAGAGGCCCCTTTTAAGTGTGGAAATATGGTTACATTTAATGAAGGTACAACATTTAGCAACTCACATCCTCCCAACTCATCATCCTCCGCACTGCAATCAACATCATCCCTTCCATGCTGCACTCCACAAGCTCTTCAAGCCTCGCTTTCAGATCGCTCTACTGCGATTGCAGATTGACAGCGGTGAGAGCTGGCTGTACGGAGGATGGTCTATGTGGACAGCTTTACCCCAGATGCCTGCATACTTAGATGTGCCAGTTTTAATCATCAACCATGTGAGTTGCTAATTGTTGTACCTTCATTAAATGTAACCATATTGCTACACTTAGAGGCGCCTCTCTTCTCTTGTATACACTGTAGCTCCTGCTGGATTTTTACTTCTAATCCTGTTGTAAAAGCTGCCATTTATGGATGGACATTTTATGGTTGCACAACCTATCACATTTTTAAAATCTTTTTATATGGACTATAATGCCGCGTACACACGGTCGGACTTTTCGGCTACAAAAGTCCGACAGCCGACAGACTTTTGACGGACTTTTGGGAACGAATCATCTGAGTTTCCATTATTTCTTATGGGGAAATTTGCTTTGATATACAAGTGCTTTGGATTACAAGCATGTTTCCAGAACAAATTATGCTTGCAATCCAAGGTTTTACTGTAATGGTGATTATTCAGCAACTGCCCAACAATGTTTTTTGTGTGTTGCATGGTGCTGAAAGTGCCTGTACAGTTCTACACTGGGGAAGGGGGGCTGGAAGGGAGTTGAGTCTGTACTAAGAAGGGTGGGTGACACCAAGTGTTATTGCACCAGGTGATACCAACCCTAGTAACACCACTGTCTACTGTAGCTAATCATAATCCAAGTGGTGAACATAACAAGCCAGATGCTAAAGTCAGTAGCACCTGACCACCTAGAACAACAATAGGAAATATTGGTGATAATCTTCATGTAGTGCCATATCCTAATACTTAGATAAGATAAGGATAAGACATAGGGCAAAAATCCCTAGACCTAGATCTACAACATCCAGTAAGCATGTTTATTCAAAAACTGAATGTTCTAAGCTGTTTCAAAGAATATCAAAAACCTTGTGCACAGGTAACAGTTTAGAAGGGGGTTAGGGCCTCTTGGATACAGGAAAATGTGAGCATCATTCCAGGAGACATTGTGAAAGGGATAAAAATTACATTTCTCCTTAGATTTATTTATGACTTGACATGCTTGCTCTCAACCTCTGTCACTTTTTTTTAGCTGGTATTAAATGTTAAACCCAAATTTGATATCAATATTACTGTTTAAAAAACAAAACAGGGCAAGCACATAACAAGGCGTTAAGGAGTTATGAAAAGATTTGATTATGTTCACACAATAAAGAATCACTTCAGTTATCCAATTATGTAAAAAGAAAATTCCCGTTTTCTTACTTTAGTTGAACGTGGTTGGATAATTAAAGCAGATATTTACATATTCTCAAATCCTGTAATAAATTAACGTCACTATTTCTTTATATACTTAACTGATTACCACTAATCAGATGTTAACTATCACTGTTTTGTAAAAATGACATATACAATCTGACTGGTTGCTATCAGCACTTCACTCCAGCTTTGTACAAGATTGATTTATTAGAAATATAATTTCCTTCCCAATATGTATTTTGATTCTGTCAAATGTCAATTAATGGCATAGACAGTAATGCATATGATAGACACAATAGGTTGGCAACATCTGGTCAATTCCAATTTTGTTTGTCATACAGAATAAAAGGCCAGTCTGTTTTCTCTCGTACCATGCAAGTCAATTATTAGTTATTTGCTCCTTGCAAAGTAGTCCCTTTGACATTCAATGCTTTTGTAATGCAATATACCTGTGAGAAATTGTGTGCATATCTCAACCAAATAGAATATGTCAGATTTCTATGTGTAGGATGTGAATAAATAACTAGGAAATCTTGAGGTATTTACATGTTGGTTGGCATACACAATAGATAGAGCTACATTATTGATATGGGGCATGCATATAAATGATTCTAGTGCACTAGCTGCAATGATAATACATTGTCATCTTGGACACCATCATCTAAATGTCATTTTTTGACAGAAATGATATGGACAGAAATAAACAGCTTGTCACAAAATGTCTTGTAGACTTTGAAAAATACATTTATACAAAGCAGTTACTAGAGAACTCTGGTCTTTTTTAACACTATATATGTATATATAGATATATAGATATATAGATATAGATATATCTATATATCTATATATATATATATAGATATATATCTATAGATATCTATAGATATATATCTATAGATATCTATAGATATCTATATATCTATAGATATATATATATAGATCTATATATATATATATATATATATATATATAGATCTATATATATATATATAGATCTATATATATAGATATATATATATATATATAGATCTATATATATATATATATATATGTTTTGTTTTTTTAATGAGAATTTACTGAAAACACTAAAAATAATCAGTTAGAACATGTTACCTGCTTTCAGAAAAAGAAAAATAGTATAAACATAAAATTAATAATTCATAAAAAAATATTATAATAATTTCCTACTTGAATTTTTCCCTCTGCTACAGATCTAATCAAAGCATACATATATGCCTGGTGCTCTTCGTGTACACTCATGGTTTAACTCTTAGGAGAATCAATAAACAAATGCCCAAAAGTGTCCTAATCAACAATTCTTCTGTGCAGGACTCTATAAATGCACTGAGGAACTAGGAACTAAATAAATCCAGGAACTCACACAATTCCTGATCATACAAATATCTTACAGTCATATTGGTCAATCTGTATTGGGTGTATATACAGGCCCTGACAAAAAGTCTTGTCGCTTCTCTATTTTGTAGAAACTCCTGCCATTAACCTGACTTTTAATTAATCAATTGGTGTTAGAAATAGCTCATATGAAAAGCTAAAGCCCTCCCAAATGATGTTTAATGCATTGAAATAAATTAGTTTAACTGAAAAAAGATGTATCATTTAATCAAGACAGACAGGTCAAATTTTGGCAAGACAAAAGTTTTGTCGCCTATACAGAAATTGAACAACTTTACTGAAAATCCAAAAATATGTCAGCAAATTAAGTAGTGGTGCTGTGAGATCCAAATTTAATATCTTGTATGACTTCCATGAGCTTGAAGGACAGCATCCATGCGGTTTGGCAAGGATTCATACAATTTATTGATGAAGTCATCAGGAATAGCAAAGAAATCAGTCTTGCATGCCTCCCAGAGTTCATCAATATTCTTTGGTTTCGTCTTCCATGCTTCGTCTTTCATTCTACACCACATATGCTCAATGATGTTTATGACTGGTGACTAGGCTGGCCAATCCTGGAGCATCTTGATCTTCTTTGCCTTAAGGAACTTTGATGTGGAGATGGAAGTATGCGATGGAGCACCATTCTGCTGCAAAATTTGGCCTTTTTTATGGTTGGGAATATTAGAGGTAGCTAAGATTTCTTGGTATTTTAGACTATTGATGTTGCCCTTCACCCTGCAGACCCCTTGCACACCCCCATACTGGATGTAACCCCAGACCATGATTTTGCCTCCACCAAACTTCACTGTTTTCTGGGTAAATCTCAGCTCCATGCGGGTTCCAGTAGGTTTTCTGCAATATTTGCGGCAACTGTGGTGTAATTCAACAGAAGATTCATCTGAAAAATCCACATTCTGCCACTTTTCCAGAGTCCATTCTTTTAGCAGGCTATGGCCCTTGGCAATTGTCTTTTGTTTAGTGCTGGCTTATGGGCACTGATTCAACCATGGAGGCCATTTCGAGACAGAATCTGACAAACTGTTCTGGTTGACACAGGGAGTCAGGTGACCAGGTCTCATGGAGCTCTGCTGCATTAGACAATGGGCTCACCTTGGATTTTCGAGCCAACAAACGGTCCTCTCGAGCAGTTGTCTTGCGGGGTCAGCCTCCAAAACATCTCCAGTCTCTTCAAATCTTTTTTTATCCTCTGAACTTGATGCTGAGACACATTGAAGGTGTCTGCCACATCAGCAGTGGATCTGGTCTTCAGCCTCTTGATAATCAACACTTTAGTCTCTGGGTGAATCTTAGGCATGTTTGCAGAGGTCTAGTTGCAGTTGAGAAGGTCTAGTGTACTGGTGTTCTTTTTATACACACCTGAGACCTAATTGATCCGTTATTAGTCACAGGTGAAGCTCATATAACAAGGTGACAACACTTATGTCTCGGCAAAAATTGACTCAATGGGCTTTACCAAGCTGTGAATATTAGAATACTTTTTTCAGTTTCGTTTTGCACGGAAACATTATTACAAAAGCTGTTGGGATTTTCGTGTAACAAAATCTTGTTACCATTTCTTGTAACAAAATCTTGATTAGAAATATATTTTAGTGGCACTTCAGGTCAATTTGTACACAAGCGACAAGACTTTTGTCAGGGACTGTATATATATATATATATATATATATATATATATATATATATATATATATATATATATATATATATATAAATATATATATATATATGTGTGTGTGTTCAAACAGGGATTGCTGCACTTAAAATTTATTGAAAGTCCAAAAAAGGAAAGAGTTACATGTTATGTTCCAAATAGCTGGCTTCCGGGCAAAGTACAAAACGCCTTTCTGCAGGCTAGAACATCATCTCATTTATATACTGTATATATAGGGTTTTGTTACCTTAAAACTTTCCCTATTACTTTATGAACATTTGTCCAGGCATGAACATCTACATATTTACATGTATATAAATCTGAGCTCCAGTAAATCTAAAAATTCTCCCTTGCAGTGGGGCTCTGCTTGCAATGCAAGGAATAAATGTTCATTTCTGTTTAGGGAAATAGGTAAAACAGATTTACTTAGCTGGTGCCTTGTTCCTGAAGGTTCCTCTGCACTGCTAGACCAGTCCTTGCAGTCCTTTACACTCTGTCAGTCCAAGATCCTCTGATGTTATTAGGGGATGTCATGTAGGGATCATATCCCTGCACTGGATGTGACAATGCTGAGGGACAGTCCACTTCCCTAGATATAAATGAGCGATCAACCCTTTCAGTAGCACTGCATCCCCTGCTTTCCTCCTTGTGCTGGGTGAATGATTGTGTATTCGCTTCCTTGTAGTTTTCTGCAGATAACCTGTAGTGAGTGGACCTTCTGGGTCCCTCCCACATCTCTTCTCTTTGAAATTGCGTGGTATGTGGTATCTATTGATGATATCACTGCTACTTTTACATGGCAATATCTAGAAAGGTATTTGGTGCAGACAGAATTGAATTATATCCTTTTGCAGGACCCTTTTCATTGGGTATGGCATTAAAACATTGTATCAACACTATTTGTGATGTAATCACTTTCTTAAAACTTTTTTTACATGTTTTTTTTCCCATGGTGTTCTGGAAACATATGCTGTAATCTCTTCCTAATATCCATACGTATCATGTCCATGTTCACTTGGGTGTATTCTGCTGGGGATCTACAGGAGTATGACTTGTACATGGAAATGAGTGGGAATTAGGTGTGTTTTCATTGAAAGGGTATTGGTATGACCTGGACAGGGTCACACAGTGAAGATCACAAACAGAAAGTATTTAACCAGGCTGCCTGCAATCTGGAAGGTGGACAACTTCATTAAAACAAAGGCTCAGAGGACAATCATGTAAATCCTGGTACCTGTGAGGTTCTTGGGTTTATTTTCAAATGTCTGTAGAAGATCAGTCTCTGCTGCAGACTTTAACCATATAACATGCTTACAATGTTGCAATCTAATCAGATTGAGTGAAGACTGAACAAATGCTTCCCCCTGCCAGTGACACAGATGACAAAATCTTAGCCTAGGCAAATTCACTTGACATGAGCTTCAACAATGCCTTTTTAATGATCAAAAGATAGAGTTCTTTTTCTAATTTAAAACCAATATATACTGTACACTGCTGCCATGTATTGCAGGAATGTATTTGTGCAGACATTTAAAGTTGCTAAAAGGTCCACTTTAACAGACCATACTGAGCTATATCTTTTAAATGGATTAGCACTTTACAAGAAACTAGAAATCCTCTGTTGTATTCCCTAGTTTATTTTTTTCATGATGTGTAGATTGAAAACTGTGCAGAAGACTGTTAATATTTACCCTCTCTAGACCTGCAGTCATGTTAAATAAAATAAAGTTGCTCAGTGCCATCAACAAAGTGAGATGGTCATTGTGGTCAAAAAAGAATATTACATTAGAGAATTGAGCATGAAAGCCTAATAGTGTATATTAGTTGGGAAAGACAATGCTTAGCTTCCTTGAAATGTCAGTTCCCATGATATCAAAGGTTTTTCTTTTAAAGATATTTGAGAAGCCAGAGAGGATTAAAAAAATATAAAAGCACTGCTGCAGTGAGAAATTCAACCTTAATTACCTATTTGCCGATGCCTGTGGCATACTTTCAAACAGTACAGAACAATGTGTGAACAAAGGGTGTATGTAATATGTGAAAATTCAGCTTGTCATTCCAAAAATGTGAAAAAAAAGACTTTAGAACTCAAGAATACATTTTTAAAACAGAGAGTAACAAACAGCTCTACAGATCATAGTGGGAAGTAAATGTGCATTACTTGTAGATAAGGACAGGAAGTGAGGAAGTGATCAGTGTATGTTTTGGCATAAATAATCCAGTTGTGGTATAAAGATGGGAGGAAGAACAGTGGTATTTTTTTCATACAGAACACTATATTATTTCTTTCTATGACACGTATAAACTACATGATGCCAAATTAAGAAAAAACAATTAATACAAACCATTTGCATCACACGTAATCAAATTACATTTTAAATTTGTTCTGTGTTCAGAATGAAAAGCTGTTCTAACGTCCAGTATAGCATGCACATTACTGCAGCGCACAGCAATGTAGGCAGTATATGTGATGTGAATGTTTTGCCACTCATTGTAAATGGCTCCCCAACATATGTTGCTGTACATTGGCAGTCCTTTCATAATGCATCACAGTAGTCTGAATGGCCCCGTTAAATAAAACGAACCTGCAAAGATACAAATGACTAATGCTTTTTTGCATTTCTGCAGGTGCTGTAGAATAATAATAGTATTTTACTCTCTCCATCCTACAGAGTAGCATAGAGTGTATTGTACACCAGCATTTTTGTATAAGATAGGCCTCAGGGAGAACTTACATTGTGTTATATGTCAAATAGAAAAAAATTAAAATGACTGCACTTATCAGACAAAAAGACACAAAAGTGAATAAGTGAATGGAGGAAACACAAATAAGTTTGGTTTTTAAAAAAGCAAAGCTGCAATGTCCTGTGAGATACGCACAAAATAAAAATTAAAATTACTGCACCTATCAGACAAGAAGAACAAGTGAATAAGTGAATGGATGAAATATAAATAAGTTTGTTTTTTAGAAAGCAAAGGCTGCAACTTCCTGTGAGATACGCACAAAATAAAAAACTTTCTATATTAAGTTGCACTAGGCTCTCATGTGAGTGAATAATAGCAATAAACATTGATAATGCTAAATTATATATATAAAGTGACTCCGTACATAAATAAAAATTGATTGATTAATTGATTAGATCATGTTTTAAATAGTCCACTGTTTTAAGGTAATTTTCAAATGACCACTGTTTTAAAGTGATTTTCAAACGTGAAATTAACATACGATACACCCAAAAGTCGTGGTTAAAAGAGATAAAAACCTCCACTTCTGCACACACTGCCGCTTACCGACTCCAAATGATCTCCTGTTACAGAAGATCACACTCGCTTGTGACTTAATACCCAGCCCAGGCCTTTTGAGAGATGGAACGGTGATCCCAGCGTCTTCACAGAATGTAATCTTTTAGGGGTACGTCTTGCCCATTGATCCCCAAAGAGACATAAAAGCTTTCATAGTGTAAAATCCTAAGTTACTTTATTTAAATAAGAAAGGATTGCACATACAGTTAAAACAATAAGAGATTGCAGTATTTACGAGCCGGCCGGCTCTCGATAGCAGCCCGTCACTCCGGGACCTGCATTAATGTGGTGACATTAGCACATCGCTCCTCCCTACGCGTTTTGTCACACCTGACATCACCCTGTGGCCTGTTGAATGCTACTACGTGTCTTAGTCACACAAGATAGGAAGGGTTAGATGTGACCCTCTACATGGTAATCTTATATATTCATTGTGGAGATGCCCAAAGCTTAGGCATTGCTGGAAGGGGGTTATATAAACTTTAACTGATGTATATGGCATTTTCCAAGCCCTTAACCCCACTTTTCGTATCCGTATATGTTGATTCCAATACTTTGGGCTCAAAGTTAACTGTTGCAGTTTTAATATATATTTTGTTTGAGAAACATACGTACCTCTTTCACAATGCTCTACAAAATGTTGTTGCAATATGGTCTACATGGATGGATTTGATAGGTCCATCTATTATTGTTTGTTGAGAATGTTACTTATTGTTACTTGTGGGATATCTATTAGCTTGCTAAGTATTATAGAGGTGTATGGATGATACACTGTATCTGCTTAACAACAACTGGTGGGCTGTATTCTGGTTGTTACTTGTTTCATTTTATTTTAATTTTTTCTGTTATTAGTTCTTTTGATCTATGTGACAGGTTGTCTCTATGTCATTTTGTACTTGAAAAAAAAAATCTTTTTAATAAAATTTGGTTGAAAAAAAATAAAATAAATATATTAACATCAGAACAGGACTGATAAATGACATGTATTTATATCATGTTGAAGGCTGTGTGTGTCTGTGTTGCTTACCTGGGGAGGAGATGGCACCAGGGTGCACTATGGGAAAAAAGAAAGTCAGCAAAGGCAGTGTGATCCTTTTCAAGTGGAGCCCATGCCTCGATTTGCCAGGGCTATTTTGGAGGCAAGGGGGGTAAGTGGTTACAATGTTATGGAAAGTGGTCTTAATTTTGTGGTTTATCGGTATATAGCGGCAGACAATACAATCTGGCTTGGCTGAGTTAACTCAGGACTCAGACAGAAAAATAAAAATTTTGGCAGGTCCTATATATGTATTTCATTTATGTATTTAGCTTTTTACCTGAAACTCAGCTCGAGAAATATGGTAATGAATTATAATTCTAGGGTCATTTTTTAAACATTAGTATTATCATAATAAAACTTCTTTTTGTGTAACAAGGACATTATTACATATAATTCAACTGTTTGCAAATATCTGCTGTGTAAATTTGTTGTTTTTTATTTTTAAGTGTTTAAAAAATACATTAATACAATTCCATATTGTGTGAAAGAGTCATAGACACAAGAGGGTGCAAGAGTCAGGAGCCAAATATGCAAATATATCTGCTGTGTCAATTTGTTGTTTTTTTATTTTTAAGTGTTTAAAAAATAAACGAATACAATTTCATATTGTGTGAAAGAGTCTTAGACATAAGAAGGTGCAAGAGTCAGAACCAGTGGTGCTCCGCAGGCATTCTAGGGGCTATGCAAGCACTCTGCCGCACTGGGACAGAGATTCTGGCAGCTCTGCAGGGACAGGTTCAGAGGTGGTTGACGCTACATCAGCTTCAGCCAGGAATGGTGGTTTGCGACAATGGCATCAATCTCTTCTCCGTCCTCTGACAGGGACACTTGACCCCTTATTTTGGTGGTGCAGTGGTTCTTGTGCAGGTACCCGGGCTTACAGGATCTCCTGAGGCAGGCCAGGAAAGTCTGTGGGCATTTCCGCTGGTCATATAATGCCAGTGCTTGGCTGGCTGACCTTCAAAAGGAATGCAACCTGATCAAGAACCGCCTCATCTGCGACATGCCCACCAGGTGGAACTCTACGTTGGCAATGCTGCAGCGGGTGCACATGCAGTAGAGGGCCACCAATGAGTACCTGTGCAAGTACGGCATCAGGACAGGGTCAGGGGAGCTTGGCTTTTTTTCACCACGCCAGTGGCTAATGATCAAGGATGCATGCACTGTCCTGTCACCATTTGAAGAGGCCATGAGGATGGTGAGCAGTGACAATTTTTGCTGTAATATTTTGCAGCAGGGCACGTTCCTGCACTCAACTAGAGTATCTGTGAGGGGTTGTAGTGTTGTGGCACCAGCACCAGTTCCTAAGGCACAATTTTTATGCCTCTGTTTAACAGGGGCGTGTAATTACAATTTTTGCTGTAATATTTTGCAGCAGGGCCCATTCCTGCGCTCAACAAGAGTATCTGTGAGGCTTTACAGTGTTGTGTCACCACCACCACCGCCGCCTAAGGCCCAATTCTTCTGCCCCTGTTTAACAGAGGCACGTAATTACAATTTTTGATCTAATATTTCACAGCAGGGCTCATTCCTGTGCTCAACAACATAATCTGTGAGGGGTTACAGTATTGTGGCACCACCACCACTGCCTAAGACCCCATTTTTCTGCCCCTGTTTAACAGGGGCCTGTAATTTCAATTTTTGAGCTAATATTTTACAGCAGGGCCTGTTCCTGCACCCACCAAGAGTAGCTGTGAGGGCTTACAGTGTTGTGGCAACACCACCACACCACCACCAAAGGCCCAATTTTTCTAACCCTGTTCAACAAGCGCATGTAATTACAATTCTTGATATAATATTTCACAGCAGGGCCTGTTCCAGCACCCACCAAAAGTAACTGTGAGGGCTTATAGTGTTGTGGCACCACCACTACCACCATCACCAAAGGCCCAATTTTTCTGCCCCTGTTCAACAGGGGCATGTAATTACAATTATTGATATAATATTTCACAGCAGGGCTTGTTCCAGCACCCACCAAGAGTAACTGTGAGAGCTTACAGTATTCTGGTACCACCAACACCTAAGGCCCAAATTTCTTCAGAGTATATAGGGCAGGCCGTATAGTATATACTGGCGGTCAAACGACTCCTACTTACAAACAGAGGGAGACAACAGGAAGTGAGAGGAAATCTACCCCTAGGAAGGGAAATTCTCTCCTGTAAATTCTCACCTTTTCATGGGAAAAAGGTGTCTCCACTGATGCTTTATCACCAATCCTTGTTTCCCTAAAGACCCCAAATTTTCAAAATCCAATTGTCATTGGGACAGAAAGTGAGGTGAAATCTGAAATGCTGAACAGGGGCACAGACAGCAAAACAAATGTTACAGGGCTGAAGATAACCCTTCCCTATGTTATACAAAAAGTTTAAAAATAGATTTTTTGACTGGAGCTACACTTAAAATTTTTACCTGTTCCAAATTACAAACAGATTCAACTTAAGAACAAACCTACAGTCCCTCTCTTGTTTGTAACCTGGGGACCGCCTGTATACTGTTGTTCAGAGTATATAGGGCCTGGGGGCCCCATGCCTTTTCTTTTTTTAATTTGGGTGCGGGGTTCCCCTTAATATCCATACAAGACCCAAAGGGCCCGGTAATGGGCTGGGGGGGTACCCATGCCATTTTTCGCAATAATTTATATCCATATTGCCGGGACCTGACATTACATTACAGCTGCAAGCAGTTTTAAATTACTTTTATTCCTTTAGAAATGTCATTTTGTGCAGGGACTGTTCTAAACACAGAAAACACGTGCCACTTTACAGGCATACTATAGACACCCCCCAGGTACGATATTTAAAGGAATATTTCACTTTTATTTTTTCACTTTAAGCATCATTAAAATCACTGCTCCCGAAAAAACGGCCATTTTTAAAACTTTCTTTTGCATTAAAACATGTCCCCTGGGGCAGAACCCGGGTCCCCAAACCCTTTTTAGGACAATAACTTGCATATTAGCCTTTAAAATTCACACTTTTGATTTCTCACATTCGAGTCCCTTATACTTTAACGGTGTTCAAATGTTCGCGTGAACCTTCGGTCCGTTCGCATGTTCTGCATGCGAACCGGGGGGTGTTCGGCTCATCTCTACTATCCATCAAAATGCATGTGCTTCCAATGTGGAGTCACTCATAAGCTAGTGATAGAACTACAGACACCAGGGTACCTTGGCGGGACCTGTAGCTTAGGCATGTATTTGCAAATGTGTGTAGACTAAACCCCTGTTTTTACCGCATTCTGTTAATTTGGTTGTCCGCGAGCTGATCGGTAAGTGAGCTTGGAGTTTTGCTTGGATTTTTCCTTGGTTTTTTCTAATATATGTTGCCTTCCAATGCTACTTGCTGTAATGGCCATTTAGAGGTGAGGGTAGTGCTTTCCTATTTTGCTTTACAGGAACACAGGATCAATGCCTTCCCTACTGACAGAACGACGATCTTCCTTGTTTACATAGGGGGAGCACTATTCTGACTCTAAGCATAATGATCGGCGGGTTCTGCAGACATCAAGATCAGCTCCTGTTGTGTCCAATCACAGTGGGAGCAGGTCACCAGGGGCGGCATGCATGCCCCAGACCCAGAATTGATGGATCACGTACTAGGTACTTGATCTGGCACAGAGCAGCCATCCTGCCGCAGCATATATATAGTGGGTTGTCCGCAAGTAGTTAATAAAGAAAAATATGTCCATTGTATTGTTTTTTTCTGTTGTAATTCTATGTAAAATAAGTTATACACAAGGCATATAATGCATATCATTGTTTTTTGGGGATGCCCTAGTTCATCTATTGTTATAAATCATGGCTGTGACATAAAACATCTGGAAGACCAGTGCCAAAAACATATTAACAAATTAAACCTACATTCTGTAAAACAGTGTCAGTATTCAGCTTCATTGATGATGATGATGGCAATGATGAGAATGATGCGAATGGTAGAAATAATAACAATAATGACAATAATAAATTACTAATAAATATCCAACATTAACTTGCGTACTAGCATTCCTCCACGTGACATTTTTATTACACCATCTATTAATCATTTTATGTTTTATTTACCATATGTTATTTTATTTGTTGGATTTGGAGATTGAAGCTGATTAACTCACACACTGATATAATATATGATACCAAGCTGCTCATAAAAAGCATCATCTTGACAATAAAGTTGCCACTAAGGCACAGTCAATAGAATGATAATTATAGTGATAAAATTATATTTAACAATTCTCTGCTTCAGTTTAACATGTGTGATTTCTTTCTTTCTGATAGTGTGTACTAAATTAAAATTAGTTACAGAAGTACCCTGCAGAGAATCATTTACTTGTGACATTGTGATTCTTCTTGACTCATTAGAGTTAAAGAGCTTTTTGTACTACAATAGATACCTTTAGTTGGTTTTATGGTGACAGAACAGAGGCCCCCACCAGTTCTGAACATCTTTTGTGTTTAAGTATTTTTTTTTGTAACTTGGGATACAATTTTACAAATAGTTGTTAGGATCATCAGTCAGAAATAAGGAATGTCACCTTCATTGGAGGATGAGTTTCAGGGCAGAGACAGTACACATACTATAAAAACAGTTAGAAAGCAATGACATTTGAATGCATTCAATATTCGGCTTTCAACCACAAAAGAAAGGGTATGTGCGCCCATTCAATCCTTCTACATTTAGCGCTCTTGGTAAACTGTTCTATTAACCAGTGGTCATTAAATGGCAGCATTTAGTAAGCTCTGACAACATGAAAGTTGACAATGATCCTTAGGGTAAAAAAATGCCATCACACAAAGATAATGTGAGAAGGAATGGAAGAAAGGAGGAAAAAAAAGAAGAAGCGGTTAGATGAATTTGAAGAGGGGATAATGAGGGTAAGAGAAAAAGAATAGGGGGTAGAGGGTTGCTCCCCTTGGCTTGGGTCCTGACTCCCCAATCACGGCTCCAGATTTATATAGGTGATTGTTGATATCATATCTAGGGATCCCAGGCTCTTTTAAATCGAGTTTGCTTGTCCTAGAAAATGCTTTCACAGTGGATATTTTGCTGCCAAAAGGACTAGGTATTTCTAGGGATATTCTCTGTCAGGTCATTTAATAGTGCTGTTTTAGCATTTATGGCAATATTTATGAATGAATGAATGAATGAATAATTTGTATAGCGCTGCACATGCGAACTGAATTGCCTCGAGGCTACTGGTTACTGAGTGAATTAAAATAAATATTCTAGTTCAAAATCTCTTAATTTTGGAAAAAGTCCACCAGCTGTGGTACATGGTACCTAATGTGTACTAAACCCTTAAAGCAGAGAGAAGAAGCATCAGGAAAGGTCTAAGCAATCCTTGATGGCACTAGCTACAAATGGAATAAGACCTTGTAATTTGTTTCTTTAAGTGTAGTGTTAAGAATCCATTTGTGTACCATAGCTGTCATCAAGATCAGTCTTCCTCAGCTATCTAACGTCTAAGAATGCCAGTAGGTTGATAGATGAACACTTAAGACAACACTTAACCAGTCTGTTCTCTTACATAGAGGCTACTATACACCTCCTATGGTGAATGTGCTTGACAATGCATGTCTCATTGATATGGATGTAGAGGTCCTTTATAGTAGTATATTGCACTCTAAAGAGATTAAAGTTATTCACACATTTCTACAACAAAGAGGTCATCGGTATGACTATAATTTATTTGTAATATGTCTTTTAGAGTTAATTTTGAAATACATAGGGGTTCATTTGCCAAAACTGGAGAGTGCACAGACAGGTGCAGCTGTGCATTGTAACCAATCAGCTTCCAAGTTCAGCATGTTAAATTAAGCTTTGACAAAAAATGGGAAGCTCTATGCAGAGCTGTACAAGATTTAGCACTTTTCAATTTTAGCAAAGCAACCTCTTAGTGTTTGTTTTTGGTGGCACCCACTACCTCCAGGCACAGAAAATTGTGATTTGTGCTCTGTCCTGTGCCACTCTCTACCCAGGAGTAGGAGCATTATATTTTCTTCAATGACAGCTTGTCCATGTACTGTACCTGTTCCATGTATTATCATGGCACAGGTACATTAATGATGTGCTCATTGTATGGGAGTACAATTGTATGTGAGCAGAGAAAGATGTTTTTTTTTTAAGATGTCCATGTCTCTGTCAAAGATGATGGGGCTTTAGCCATCACACTGTATCACAAACCAATGGTCAACTACACTAATTTTCATGCTAGTAGTGCATATCCAGCCCACTTTAAAAAAAATCCATTCCTTATAGCCAATGTTATTGCATTAAGCAAAATTGATCAAATAATGAAAATGAAGAGAAACAGTTGCACTAATGCAGAGGTTACTGGCAAAGTATAAAGTAAAAAATCTTAAAGAAAGAATACCACGAGACTGAGTTAGATCTAAGTGACCATTGCTATTTATTAAGATCATCATGGATAAACTAGACACTGTTAAATGAGCCATTTAGTACATCTTACAACATGAACAAATTAGACAGATGTTCAATAAATATAAGTATGTTTGCTGGCCAATTCCAAAGTGACCAAATTCATTAAACACTGCAGAGATTGTGTTTAGGAAGCCTATGTCCACTAAGATGAATTAGTACACAGTCAATATAAATAAAATAAAATGGATGACTCATGCATAACTAAGGAACATGTAAATGTGGTGGTGGTTGCTCTTATTGCCAATACATTAATTACTATAGTCAGAATAGTTTACCTAAATGGGAAATCTTTTTGTCCAACTTTGTACATTATAGAACACTGGTGTAATATGCATTTTAATCTGTGAGTGATGTACTTTCAATATAGGCCCTAACTGTGAATTTTGGCATAGAATATGTGACCACATACATTCCATAGAAAGTGGATAAAAATGGGATGATACATAGCTTTTTGTCACCATTATAATTCATCATATGGGAAGTTCTATGCCTTGGATTCATACCGATCCATAAGGAGATGACTGGGTTCACCAAATGCTCCAATTAGAAATGAAGTGCATCCAATTGCTCCAGGCAACCTTCTTCCCTAGACTAAACAAATCTTGTGTAGAAACTGTTCCAATAAGTTGGAATTAATGTACTGTAATGATTATGGTAATAGTATACATAATGGTGGTATTCAAATACACAATTCATGAAGAACATTTCTGTTTATGTTCTTAACATGATTTGTAATTACAATAAACAACCTTTTAATGGTGACAATTTGAAATGATAATTTCTGGCACCCATTTAAGTCCCACATGTTTCTTTTTCTTTCTTCAGCTAGTAACACCTATAATCTGGGTACAGTTTTCATAATCCATACTGGATATCTTTTTCTTTGATCAGACAATAAAGTGGCTAGATATAATTTCATGCTCTAGCTATTTTGATTCCTACAAACCAAGCCTCCACCTTGGCAGAATGTTCCAGTATATATATATATATATATATATATATATATATATATATATATATATATATATATATCTTGCTATGGAAGCAAGACAATATCCTACCTATCAACATTGTGAAATTTTGCAGGCAGACTCTTTTTTCCTTCACATCCCCCTTCTGTATTTCCTTCACTGAGTAATGCACATACATACATCCTTACAAACATCAAAGGTCCATCCCGCATATCACCAATATCCTTGGCTAGGATTATTTATGTATGTTGGACACTCCCTTTTAACCTCATATTCCTAATGACTAAGTGTTTGGTCTCTTCCAACTGGGGATTCGCTTCTCTTCTTTTCACACCTTGCATGCTCTGTTTTCCACTCTACCAACCCACTCACTCTGTGTATGATTCCCTTCTGCTTCCTGCTCTGCTTCTACTTAATATTTATATATATATATATATATATATATATATATATATATATATATATATATATATATAATATATATATATATTATTTTAACCTCACAATATGAGCTGGTTAAAGTTTATAGTGTTAAACTGTAAATTATATATTCAAGCCTTCTGGAACCCAAGTGACCCATTTGAGAGCTCAGAGTATCATCATTTCTTTTATGAGACCAATGTTAACCTAAGTATCCTTGACAAGTATAAAAAGTGTATATAATTTAAAACTTCACTCTAATCTGCCCAGTCCTACTAATAAACTCTAACTTGATATTTCCTGCAGAGGTTGCCTACCCCTGCTCTAAGGTGACTATGCATTTGCACTTGCAGTTTTTGCATGTGTACTAAAAAATACGAAATACACATATATTCACACACAAACACTTGAGTAGAAACAATAATATGCTTTCAAAATGCAGCCTTACATGCATGGTCACTAAGTATTTTGTCATTAGGTAGTGAAATGTATTTTTAAACATGAAAAATGAGCCAGAAAGCTTAAAATTGGGACAGTATAACCAGATAAAATCAAAGTACAGAAGGAAAAAGCCTCAGGGTGACAACTGGCTAACATCTATCGAATGCATTAGATCACACACATATGCTCTTCTAGAGTTGTTCTTATATTTTCTCCTTTTATGCAGTTTTTAAGATAAAAATAAAATCATATAGGATAGCTTATTGAATGCATGTGCAATACTTAATGTGTGAATTTCATCAAGCAATAGGAAGGGCAAAGAGTTTTCCTGCAAGGAATGAGCACTATGGATCAAGTCAGATATGTGGAGAATAATTAAAACAAAATAGTCTTAAAATTTTGGCATGCTGCAGTTTTTGTAGGTCAAGTCCAAGCAACAGATTTTTATAATATAGGGGCTATTTAAAGAGGTTTACAATTACTTAGAATAAACATATAAACCTCTGAAATAAATAGACTTTCTGAGGACAGAACTATGGAAGCAGCGATTAATTACCTGTTTTTAACTGTTCATTTTTAAAGCTGTCTTAGTTATTCTTACTTCACAGACTCTCTAATTCATGACTTAAATCAAGAGCAGATATCCCAACATATCCTTGACCACATGGTTCTTTTGGGTCAGTAACTCACTATGTAGTGAAACAAACAGAAGGAGGACAGCTCTGGAGTCCAAACCTTCAAAAACACTTTAGCATTTGTTACTTTTCTCTTGACAGGTTTCCTTTCAAGAGAGCTTTTGAAAAACTGCATCATTTCTGTTTAAGAACATTAGTAAGTAGAGCCATATAAACCAATAACAAATTGAGTCTACCTTTGATTCATGTAAATCAATCCCAAGTATGTACAGTGGTTGGAGGATTGGGAGGAAGGTACCTGTATAGTAAACTCAGCCAGCTTGTTCAGTATGCAGATCTAATAATCCATGGGGCCATGAATCCAGATGAGTCCAGATACTATATAGAATTTACACCTTTATAGAGGGGCTGAGGAAGTGTCTTCTTTCCAAGAGTGAGCATCAAGCCAACGTAGGACAGCAGTTGACAAAGTAAAGAACTGAACCCTTTCCAACAGAGCTTATAAAGTAGGTCAAAGCAAAAGGAAGCAAATAGCTAGGGCATAAAAATAAAGTAATTGAAAATGAACACCTAAATTCAACCAGTATATATAGAAACTAAAAGCTTATGAAACACTGCAGCTCTGTGGCAGGGTATTTTCTAAATGCAAGTGTAAAGCACAGCAATAAAAATATATATGTGGGGCTTTGAGGAGTGGAACCTTAAATCAGAGCTCCACCCAAAAGAGGAAGCTACATTTATCTGCTTCCCCCCATCACTGCCACATTTGGCACCGTTTGGGGGGAAGCGGGTACCTGGTTTTGACAGGTACCCACTCCCACTTCCAGCCGGGTTCACCGTGGCAAACTTATGCGGAAGTTCTGCCCCCCTCCTCCTTCCCCCACAGCTGGGCCCTTCACAAAGTGCAGCGTGCTTCATGCATGCGCATTAGAGAATCGACTGTGAAGCCACAAGACTTCACTCCCAGTTTCCCTTAGCCGAGATGGCAGCGGCAGCACCAGAGAGCCAATTGAAAATGTTTTTTATTGGTAGCTGCTGACTTTTATTTTTTTTCTGAAGGAGCCTGGAGCTCTGCTTTAATAACCTAGGGATATTTTTTCAAACTTTCTTACTGGCCTTACTCGGTATAAAAAAAAAAATTGAACTTAGTAAAACATAGTTCCCATAAGAAAAAACACATGATATCTGTTGTAGTGTGAAATGTTCTATGAGTCAACCAGATGTCTGTGCTGTATTGGAAGGAAGCATTATTAAAAGACACCAGTTTTTACAAAAAGCAGTGTTCTTCCAAGACTTCTGCTCTATAGGAGTATGGATGTTACCAAACAGTGCATTTAGGTAAAACAAGTAAATTTTATGGATAGCTTACCCTTCTGCACACACTGCCAATCACATACTGTAGTTACTGCCTTCATACTGCCTTCATGTTTCCTCAGAACCACATTAATTCACCTAAGTTCTGACATAAAGAAGGTTACACAGGACTATGGATCATCAAAGCTCCTTCTTCCTATGTTCAGGTTACTGCACCTGAGACTAATTTCTTAATCTTGATATGACACATTCAGAGGTATGAAACAATCTGTATAACTTACCAAATACAGCAAAACATTGAGAATCTTAACAAATGTGCAGCCCTGGTAGTAGGGATGAACCAAACGGCAGTGGGTTAAATCTGAGATATGTTTGGTGAACTTCAGAGAAGTTCAGATACCAAAACCTACTGAAATCAATGAGAGTTGAATCTTTCAAATTAAATAAAAAAAAATAGCATGGGGGTAGTGACTGCCCCAGGGAATATGTGTTTAAGCAAAAAAAAATTAAAAGTCCCTTTCGGCTAGCAGCAATGAGTTTTTTAAATGCTTCGAGTGAAACATTAAACATGCCCAATTCCTTTAAATAACATGGCTGGGGTTCCCTTAACCTACTTGTGAATGGGGAGCATCTCTGTGGTGTGCAGAAAGTGCTGCAACAGCATTTACAAAGGAAAAACATTTACAAAGGCAAAAAGTGTTTAAAATTGTCAGCAAATTACTTTTCAAACCCCTCCAAGGATCTGCTATGTATTTGTGGGAGACTTTTGGAGAGATCTATGTGCTGTTTTTTAGGTAATGTTTATATGCACTGATTCCATCCATAACTTAGCTAGGGGGTCACGTTATTACAGATATTTTGTATATTCATTTGTCCATTTAATACCATTGTTTATTATTGCCACTGTATCATACATAGTTATTATTGTTTATCGTAGGCCCATTGTGTAAGGGGTCATCACTGTTACTGTTATGCCCCGTACACACGGTCGGACTTTGTTCGGACATTCCGACAACAAAATCCTAGGATTTTTTCTGACGGATGTTGGCTCAAACTTGTTTTGCCTACACACGGTCGCACAAAGTTGTCGGAATTTCCGATCGACAACCACGCGGTCACGTACACCACGTACGACGAGACTAGAAAAGGCCGGTTCAGAACCAAGCGCGGCACCCTTTGGGCTCCTTTTGCTAATCTCGTGTTAGTAAAAGTTTGGTGAGAGACGATTCGCGCTTTTTCAGACTCGTGGCTTTCAGATCGTTTTCTGCTGTTCAGTTTGTGCTTGTGGGTTTGTATTTGCTCTTCAGTGCGTGCAGTCAGTTCGTATCGGAGTTTTCTGTGCGATCTTGTCCGCTCGTTGCTGTTTTTCAGGTCGCTCTTCACAGGCCTTGCTGTTCTTCGGTGCGTTCTGTTACTTCGTTCTGAGCAGCCGACCGTTTTCTAGCCATGTTTCGTATGCGTACTCCTCGTACAGTTCGTGCTGTGCAGGGGCTTGGTGTTGGGGTCCTGACCTTGACACAAGTCCAGTCCATGAACAGGGCGAGGAGGAGTTCATGGACCAAGAATTGGTTGCTTCAGCATGACCAGTTCTGTCATATGCCTTTGCTCCGTGAGATCCGTGAGAATAATCCTGGTGATTTCAGGAATTTTCTCAGGATGACTGACCCCGTATTTCACCGTTTGTTGGCTTCGCTGACCCCCTATATCAGCAGGCATACCTGCATGAGGCAAGCCATCACTCCGGAGCAGAGGCTCGTCGCTACCCTGCGGTATTTGGCGTCAGGGAGAAGTCTGCAGGACCTCAAGTTCTCGACAGGCATCTCCCCCCAGGCTCTTCTTTGTGGACATTTACTGCTTGTATTTGTTTTAGCTGACCCTGACAGAAATGTGTGGAGTCCAGAAAATGTTGTGATTGTGTAACCTTATACAAAGCACTGTTGGCTGTTATTTACTAAATGCAAAGACACTTTTCACTACAAGTGCACTTGCAACTGCACTGAAACTGCACTTGTAGTGCAAAGTGGATTTGCCCTTAGGAAATTACCCCCATTTTCTCATCAAACAACAATTACATCACCCCAAAAGTGTTGTAGCGTTGAGACAATAATCCACACATTCTTGATGAGCAATCTTTTTAATACCTGCACAATCACATGTGCATTTACCAAAGGTTTTTCTGACAAACCAACATGTTTGTTGTATACCAATTTTTGTGGTGTCATTATCCAAAATCAAAATGTGCATTTTATAGAAAACAGGCCTGTGTAAAACCCACAAGAAAGACACAAATCTTGATCTTACAAAGTTCACATTTGGTAGAACTTGAAGGCAATATCAGACATGAGTATTTAGGAACTGTGTTTGATATTGCGTTCAGATGGGGGGAAATCACCCCTGGAAAAGCCAAATTTGGAAGATGCACACAAATTTCCCAATGTCAACATGTGCGACCTGCCATCACGGGGGATCAAGGGACGTGTTTTGGGGGAGAAAGCCCTTCCTCACCGTTACTTTATTATTGAGGAAGGGGTTGCACCCCCAAAACACGTCCATTGATCTCCCGTGATGGCAGATAGCACATGTTGGCACACTGTGTGCATCCTCCAAATTTGGCTTTGGGAAAAATCACAAAAACATTTCGCACATTGTAGCACACAAAAGAAGAAAGTGATTTTGAGGGGCTTTAAACTCGCCCCAAAACATCAATGATGTTTTTATATTTTGGAATAACATCATTGATGTTTTGCTTGATGTTTTCCAATTGTAAATTACACCCCATGATCTCCCCGATCACGATCTGGGCACTTTCGGATGTGAAAGGATCTGGATCCACAACATCACGATCACCTAAAAAGAAAGGAAACCCAAAATAAATTAGGTCTAAAAAAAATGCCGCCATCCATCTCTTATCTGAGCCTGTGGTCGCAGACACTCACCTGTTGTGGTGACTACTTCCACCACATCTTCTTCCTCCTGCTCAACTTGTGTTGGGGGGATTTCCCCTTCTTCCAGAGGGGGGGCTCTGGTCTCCTCGGATGAGGGGTGTCCTCCGAGTCTTTTCTCCCCTATGTAAAACAAAAATGGTATACTTAGCACACAGATATTTAATGTCAGAACTATAAAGATGAAACATTGCTTGGAAGTGGGGTACAATTGTCTATTTTAGCAGAGTTCCAAGATGTAGCTTTTTTAGTGTCCTTTGTCAAGCTGCAATACTTTACCTGTTTTGTACAAGCTTCACAGATGGAGACCCCCTATAGTATACACTGGAGCACCTGTGTGGCCCCCCTAATAAAAAGGGTGTTCTGGAGTCCCACACTAGTGCTCCAGTGTCCAGATGTGTAAACAGCTGCTCAGTGTCCTCTCCTTACACAGAATCTAATTTGCATTTCATTCTAGTAACAAAGCCGTCTACACAACCCAATTCTTTGAAGACAAGTATAGGGCCTCAAAATGGTGGCCAAATGCATATGGGCTAAACAATGGTATTTTATAGTCCGAAAAAAAAATGTGTGATCCAAACGAATAATGTGCCCATGAACATGAAAGTTGCCATTTTAAACTGTACAACAGTTCCTAAAAGCACATGGAGCAGCACGAACGTAATAAACACAAGAACAATAGGAACACAGCACAACTACTTACTTTTGCAGCACTCTCCGGATCTTTCTGTACTGCTCATGTTCTCGTAATTTCAGGTCCGACCACCGCTTCCTGAGCTGATCTTTCGATCGTCGTACCCTGAATTTCCGGTGCAGACTCCTGACCACTTTCGCCATGATCTTGGCCTTTCGGACATTGTGGTTGGGGTAAGGCCCATACTTTCCATCATAGTCGGCCTTCTTCAGGATGTCCACCATTTCCAACATCTCCCCAAAGGACATATTTGAGTCCTTTAATTTCCTTCTGGATCGGGACGTTTCAGGCTCCGGCCTTCCCTCCTCCTCCTCCTCCTCGTTGCTGTAATTAGCACGATCCTGCTGTCTATCCGCCATGTGCTCTTCCTCCACTGCGCCGAACAAAAAGGGGCGGGGAATAGAATAGAAAGAACGTCAGGGGCGGGCGGAGTTATACGCATGCGCAGTGTGTATAAATCGTAACGCGCGCGTCTTACGTACGATCTGTGAGCGGAGGAAGGAGCATCGGAGACGCCGATCGTGCTAACGAAGGTAGGATCTAAACTTGGGCCTATACTGCTTCGAAATGGAAGCCTATATTGTAACAAGATTAGGGGAGTTTGGCCTGACATTAGGGTTTGTCTTGTGTTGTGTCTTGCAGAGAAAATGGATGGGTTCAACGACCACAATTTCCTGCCCCTGTTTATTGACAAGTACAGAGAGCTGCCCTGTCTGTGGCAGGTCAGACACCCCCACTATAACCACAAACAGAAGAGGCAGGCAGCGCTGGAGAAACTGCTGGAGTTGGTGAAGCCGGTGGTCCCCACAGCAACCATCCCTTATTTAAAAGCTAAAATTGGTGGCCTGAGGAGCACTTATCTTAGGGAGCGCAAGAAGGTCACAGATTCCCAGAGGTCCGGAGCTGCAGCAGATGACGTTTATGTCCCCAGGCTGTGGTACTATGAGAGACTGCAATTTCTGTCAGACCACACTGAAGTCAGGGAATCCCTCTCTACTCTTCCTTCCACGCTTCCTTCCACACCAGCTGAGGCTTCTGATGTCCAACCTGGGCCTTCCAGCCAGGAAGAAGTGGAGGAGCCCAGCTGGAGTCAGGTATAGCATTCTTCTACAGATTTCTGGGCAATAAATAAATGATGTTTACTAGATGTTATTATTGATCACTAATTGCTGCTTGAAAGTGTTTTACATATCAATACACAGTAGTGGGCACCCAAAATTGGGACAAGAATGCAAAATGCTGGGCTCAGAAGGATAGTCTGTTATATTTGTTAACATTCAATTTGCAGCAGTCAGGAGGTGAAAATTGTGTGTGATTGATGAAAACAATACTAAAACTATGTCCCTTTTTCATACACAGGAAGACCTCAGCCAGGAGGAGGCTGTGGAATGTGGCAGTCAGGAGGAGGCGGGGATTAGTGGCAGCCAGGAGGAGGCAGGGCTAAGTGTCAGCCAAGAGAAGCCAGGGACAAGTCGCAGCCTGACTGAGTCTCAGGTCCCTCCCCTCCGCCTGCCATATAAAAGGGCCAGGAAGGCCACTCCCAGTCCTGTGCAGGATTCAGCGTACAGGCTGATCCAGGAGGCTTCAGCGTCTCTCAGAGCCTTCCCCAGTCCTGAAGAGGCCTTTGCCTGCATGGCTGCCACCAAATTGCAGGGCATGCAGGAGGGCCAACGCAAGATTTCTGAGGACCTGATTTATAAAGTCCTTCGTAAGGGGGAGAGTGGGGAACTGACACCCAAGACGGATGTCATTGAGATGGACCATCCTCCTCCTCCTCCTGCTGCCACAACTCCACCACCACAGCCAAAGGCTGGAAGGAAGCGTGGAAGGAAGACCAAAGAGTGATTGCCCTGGGTTCAGTCTGGTCTGACAGAAGATGCAGTCTCTTGTATGACCACAGCCTGGGGACACAGATGTCATCTGCTGCTTTCCGGATCTCTGGGACTTCTGGACCAGACTGCCCTCCCTTAGATATGGACTCCTCAGGCCACCAATTTTGCTTTTAAATAATTGATGTCTGCCCCGGGGGTCCAAGGCTTCGCCCACTTCTGTAATTTCTCCAGCGTTGCCTCCCTCTTTGTTTATAGTTGTGACCCCTTAATAAAATATTTTTAGGTAAATTCTACTCTCCTGTGTGTGTTTTCATCCAAAAAGGACAGTTTGTTGGTGAGTATTCAGGTACATTTCTAAAGTACAATGTGAAATTAACAAGGGACAACAACACCAAACAATCTCCTCCTACAGATTAAATAGAACAACATATCAATGGTGTTGTGGGAACTTGTCACAAAAAACACACAAACATTTTCGGGAGTACAAATCAAAATCACCAAAAAAAATAAAAATAAAAAGAGAAACACAAAAAAAGATTCTACATTAAAGTAAAAAAAAAAAAAAAAAAAAATATGTTGTCAGATGTGAGAAATCAAAATATATTGAGGGAATCCCGATAAATAGTAACAAAAAAAGTTTGTGAGAAGTGTGTGTGAATATGAGCATCAAAACGACTTAATTCTTGTCACATTATAAAGAAGAAGAGAGTGCGCTGTATTAAACCATTTTGAACATTGCAGCGTGACGAAAGTGCTTTATCCATTACGAACGCTAAGTTTACCAGAACGAGCTGTCCCGTGTCGGAATTTCTTCTGAGCATGCGTGGCACTTTGTGCATCGGAACAGGCCACACACGGTCGGAATTGACGCGATCGGATTTTGTTGTCGGAAAATTTTATCTCCTGCTGTCCAACTTTGTGTGTCGGAAAATCCGATGGAAAATGTCCGATGGCGCCCACACACGGTCGGAATTTCCGACAACACGCTCCGATCGGACATTGTCCATCGGAAAATCCGACCGTGTGTACGGGGCATTAGTTTGCTATTATTAGTTACAGCATTAATTGGAGTATTCACTATTCTCCTTTTTTTATTTATTTGGGCAATTTTTATTTTTATTTTGCTAGAGAGGTAGTTTTTCACTCTACACTGTTATTGTTTTTGGTTTATGGTTTATAACACCTTACATAAAGGTGTTATGCAACAACCTAAGATACATCACCTAATTGGTGGCTATTACTAGCTTGTAGATTCCCACATAGTAGCACAGAGGTCTAATTATTTACATATTTAAGCAATGATGTACTCCCCTCTGATCTTCACCCATTTGCTTACAGGGACAGGGATTCCCAGCCATATAAATTAATGGACCAGGTGATTTCAGTGGTTGGTAAGGATACAGTGGGTGGGTGCAAGCATCTGCTGCTTCCTTAGTAACCACTGACAGGTAGAAGATGTCACATTCATCCATTTCAAACACCTTAAAAGAGTGAACACTGAACTCATCCCTAATTGCCTATGTAAAATTGTGGATGTAATGTATTAAAATTCACAATTAAAAAACACAATAGAATGCAGCTGGCCCAGAGTAACATGAAAAAAGAATTGTGAAACACCTAGGGAAATGGCACATGGCTTAACTGTAAGATACTCTTAATGGGTGTCTCCTGGTTTAATCACTTGCCGCCCACCATATAGCAATATGACATCGGCAAAGTGGTTCTGTTATCCTGACTGGACGTCATATGATGTGACCCAGATAACAAGCCGCAGCATGGCGATCATTGTTGCGGCATGTCAGTATGACACACCGCAACTCTGATATAGGTAAAGAGTTTCCATCAGATGTGATCAGCTGTGTCCAATCACAGCCGATCATGATGTAAACAGGAAGAGCCATGTATCGCCTTTTCCTCACTCGCATCTGACAGACATGAGTAGAGGAGAGCTGATCAGCTGCTCTCCTGACAAGGAAGGTCTGTGCTGATTGATTATCAGCACTGCTTCCCCTGAGGATGCCCACCCAGGACCACCAGGGATGCCACCAGGACCAACAGGGATGGCCACCACTGATGACCACCAGGTATGCCACCCATGGCCACCAGGAATGCCAATCTGTGCCCACAAATGGTGCCAATCAGTGCCCAAAAATGGTGCCAATCAGTGCCCATCACTAATGCCTGCCAGTGCCTCCTTATCAGTGATGCCCATCAGTGCCATATATCAGTGTCCATCAGTGCCACCTATCAGTGCCCATCCATGCCAATCAGTGCCCACCTATCAGTGCCCATCATTGCTGCCCTTTAGTGCCACCCATAAGTTCCCTTCAGCACAGCATTTCAGTACCAATCAGTGTCGCCTATCAGTGCCCATCAGTGCCGCCTATCAGTGCCCATCAGTGCTGCATATCAGTGCCACCTATCAGTGCTTCCTATCAGTGCCTATCAGTGTCACATATCAGTTCCCATCATCAGTGCCACCTCATTAGTGCCCATCAGTACCACCTTATCAGTGCCCATCAGTGCAGCCTCATAAGTGCCCATCAGTGAAGGAGAAAACTTTTTTTCCAAATTTTTTTTTTTTTGTTTAGCAAAAAATAAAAAACCCACAGGTGATCAAATACCAGCAAAAAAAAAGCTTTATTTGTGGGAACAAAATGATAAAAATTGTGTAGCATGACAGCGCAATTGTCATTTAGCAGTGACAGCGTTTAAAGATGAAAATTAGCTTGGGCAGGAAGGGGAGAAAGTGCCTGATATTGAAGTGGTTAAAGTTACCCTTTCATATTCTTTACCAATGGAGCTGAAAGTCCCCTGTAAGGGAAGAATTCCTATGCTCAGAATCTGCTTAAAACAGGTCAAATACAGGTCAGAAGAAGGTCAGCTGTGGGCAAAAAGCTTGTCAAGAATTCTGAATGATTTTAGAAGCATCTTAAACTGATATCAAACTGACACTTTTGACTAACACTAGATATACCCATGACCTGAATTATTATTATTATTATTATTATTATTATACAGGATTTATATAGCGCCAACAGTTTGCGCAGCGCTTTACAACATGGGGCAGACAGTACACTTACAATACAAATCAATACAGGAGGGATCAGAGGGCCCTGCTCGTTAGAGCTTACAATCTAGAAGGGAGGGTCAAGTGGAGACAAAAGGTAATAACTGTGGGGGATAAGCTGATGGGAAAAAAAAAAAAAAAAAACGTACAGTTGTTAGGTGTAGGTAGGATAGGCTTCTCTGAAGAGAAGGGTTTTCAGGGATCTTCTGAAAGCTAATAAAGTAGGAGATAAGCGGACAGATTGGGGTAAGGAGTTCCATAGGATTGGAGAGGCTTTGGAAAAGGCCTGGAGGCGAGCATGGGAGGAGGTGACAAGGGAGCTAGAGAGCAGGAGGTCTTGAGAGGAACGGAGAGAGCGAGTAGGTTGGTATTTAGAGACTAAGCAAGTGATGTAGCTGGGGGCGAAATTGTGGATGGCTTTGTACGTAGTTGTTAGAATTTTGAATTTAATTCTTTGGCCGAGCGGAAGCCAGTGGAGGGATTGACAGAGAGGAGTGGCAGACACAGAGCGATTGGTAAGGTGGATGAGTCTGGCAGCGGCATTCATAATGGATTGAAGAGGTGATAGACTATGTAGAGGTAGGCCAATGAGAAGGGAGTTGCAGTAGTCAAGGCGAGAGATGACCAGCGAGTAAATTAAGAGCTTTGTTGTGTCATTGGTTAGAAAGGGGCGTATTTTGGAGATGTTGCGGAGGTTGAGGCGGCAGGATTTGGACAGTGATTGGATGTGTTGCTTGAAGGAGAGTTCAGAGTCTAGGACTACACCTAGAACCTTGGCATGTGGGGATGGGCTTATAGTTGTGCCATCGATTTTGACAGAGAGATCAGGGGAAGAGGCATGGGGGGGAATTAGAAGTTCGGTTTTGGCTAGAGTTTAAGGAAGTGGTGAGACATCCAGACTGATATATCTGAGAGTAAATTACTGATACGTGAGGAGACAGAGGGAGTGAGCTGAGGGGTAGAGAAATAGATTTGGGTGTCATCAGCGTAGAGGTGGTATTGGAAGCCATGGGAGGCTATCAGTTGACCCAGGGAGGCAGTGTAGATTGAAAATAGTAGAGGTCCAAGAACAGAACCCTGAGGGACCCCAACAGAGAAAGGAAGAGGAGAGGAGGAAGTAGAGTTATAAGAAACGCTAAAGGTGCGGTTGGATAAGTAGGAAGAGAACCAGCGAAGTGTACAGTCACGGAGACCATAGGCGTGTAGTTTTTTGAAGAGGAGGGGGTGGTCAACCGTATCAAAGGCAACAGAGAGGTCCAGGAGTAGGAGTACAGAATAGTGTCGATTGGTTTTGGCCGTTTGTAGATCGTTTGTTAGTTTTAGGAGAGCAGTTTCTGTGGAGTGTTGGGGTCGAAATCCAGACTGAAGGGGATCGAGAAGGCCATTATCAGCGAGGTGGATGCTCAGTCGGTTGTAGACCAGACGTTCGAGGAGTTTGGATAAGAAGGGGAGCAAGGAGATGGGGCATAGGTTGTTAAGATTGGATGGGTCCAGTGAGGGCTTTTTAAGTATGGGTCTGACAAGTGCATGTTTTAGAGAGTTAGGGAAGATGCCAGAAGAGAGGGAGAGATTGAAGATGTGGGTTAGAGAGTGTAGTATAGGGCCAGAGGGTGAACGTAGCATTTGTGAGGGAACAGGATCCAGAGGGCAGGTGGTAAGGTGGACATTAGCAAGTAGTTTAGCAACTTCGTCTGTAGTGGTGGGGTTGAAAGAGGGAAATAATGACTGTGCCTGTGGGCATGAAGTGTAAAGCGTGGAGGGTGTCGGCACAGTAGAGATCTCAGCGCGAATAGTATCAATCTTCTGTTTGAAGTGATTGGCGATATCCTGTGCAGTGAGTGAGTTGGCGGGTGGAGGCGGTGGAGGACGAAGTAGAGAGTTGAAGGTGGAGAAGAGTGGACGGGGACAGGATGATAAGTTGCTAATGAGAGTGGTAAAATAGGACTGCTTGGCAGAGAGGAGGCTGGAGTTGTATTTTTGGAGGGCAGATTTATATTGGTAGAAATCTCTCTGGGACTTAGTCTTACGCCACAGGCGCTCCAGAGCATGACTACGTTTTTTCAGACTTCTAGTATCATCTGTTTGCCAAGGTTGAAGGGGTCTGGGCTTGATTCTGTGTGTAGTGAGGGGGGCAAGTGAGTTCAGTGAGGCTAGAAGTGAAGCGTTGTACACAGAAGTGGCTAGGTTGGTGCAGGATAGAGGAGAGATTTTGTTGTAGAGGTTGTTGATGGAAGAGTAGAGAAGAATGACTGAAAACATACACAGACATAGAGCTGTTGATAAAAAAACAGTTTGCAGTTTGACCAAATCAAGCCCAACTAACAGCATTATGCCTGTAGTTGCATTTAAGAAACAATAGAATTGGTCTATACAGGGCTTATTTTCAGTGGGAACGTAGTTCTCACACCTCCAGCACTGAATGTATATAATGGCAAGGGGTGGTGGTGTGCGCTAAAGGGTCTGTTGTTGATGGCTGCTGGGGGATCAATTGTTGCTAGGGGATCTATTGTTTGCAGGGGTCTATTGTTGCTGGTGGGGGATCTCGTGTTGCTAGGAGGGATTTCCAGTTGAGGGAGGTGTCTATTGTTGCTGGCTGCTGGAGGGTCTATTGATGTTGGGAGAACTACAGTTGTTAGGGTCTATTGGTGCTGGGGTAGATCTATTGTTACTAAGGGGCATATTGTTGCTAGGGGAATTTATTGTTGATGGGGGATCTACGGTTTCTGGCTAAAGGGCATCCATTTTACCATTGTTCTTGCTATCATTAACAAATTCCATACAAATTACATAGCACCACAATATGAATGGTTCTGTGTTCTCCAAAAAAGGCGGTACTGGTAGGTGGGTAAGGAGTGGAACCAAGAGACAGTGCTTGGAGGGGATAGGGGACAGAGACAAGGGTTGACTCAGAAGGAGGAAGTACCTGCACCTATTCTCTGAGAAAAAAGCCCTGGGTCTATATTACAAAAAGCCTTATTTGATGAAATACTTGGTTATATTTTATATTGTGCTGCTCTATGCGTGAAGTAAGTTACAATATACCATACCAGTGTTATAAAAGTTTTTATGAATACCAGTATTTGGTAGACATCATATTGATATATTTATCTTGGGATTCATTATCACAATAGCTTGTCTATCACTTTTTATACTTAATTACAATGAAAGAGTTTGCAGCTGGTAAGGGAAAACTTTCCTATAATGCCAGCTAAAATTAAGACAGATGCTACATTTTATAGAGTATAAAAAGTTCCCTAATAACTGGTAGAGTTGAGTCTAAAACTTTAATGGTGACATTAAAACTATACGTGATAACATTCATGCTGTTTTTGCCTAAAGCTTTCTATTGAAATACTATAGAAAGCAGCAAACACAATGACACTTTATTTATAACAGACAACCATTTCAAAGTTTAATAAAGAACATGATGAAAATATGAAATTGCAGTGAAATCAACTCTAATGTTGTTCCTGTTTTAACTGTCATCCTTCCCAAATCTTCTGGTGATATAGGGCTTGATTTACTAAGAACAAACAGGTTTTTAACCTTGCAAGGAATTTTCACTTTGCAAAGGGAATTTTCCCCTAGCTTAGTGAATGAGGTTGGTTGCTGTTTTATATGTATATATATATATGTATATATTTATATATATATATATATATATATATATATATATATATATATATATATATATATATATATATATATATATATATATATATATACAGGTATATATATATACTTTGGTATTCTTTGCAAAGTGAATATTTACTCTGTTCAGAAAACTAAGGGTAAATAAGGTTGGGTTTAGCAAGTTAACCCCATATGGCTCCAAAAGTAAGTTAAACGAATGGCTCTGTACAAATCAGATGTAACTCAAGAAAGAAAATAATGGTATCCATCAAAATTATGAAAACTAACCAGTATAGTTTACAATGTAAAAACAGATTAAAGGAACATTTCACTATCACTAAAAATGATATATATTGTTTTTTTAAATCAAGAGATAAGTTTATTAATGATGTAGAGGATTACAAATATACATCAAGCGTGTTACATTTGACACAGTCATTTTTTATACATCAACATTAAAGAATCCTTATCAAAGATTATAATAAAACAGGAAAAAAAAATAACTAAACACAAACAAACTAACATACTACAAAGCAACAACTGGTTGGAGTCAAGCAAGAGCTCATAAAACACATTCAAAATGTCATGAGATAAATAGACCTAAAAAAAGCTTTCAGTGCATATGCAACTTCATCGGACAAAACTACATTCATCAACAATTGGAATCATGAAGCAATAGTAACATTTTGATTTGTAATAATCTGTCTAGAATAAGTTATGAGGGGGCCAAGCCTGGGACATTAAGCCAACATTACCATATGGTCTGAAATTTATTGCGTGAGCGTCTATGCTGATATGTATTCTTTGCCCTAATGAGAATGTGGTTTACCTGCTCTATCCATTGTGTACGGCTCGGTGGTAAGGGGGAGCGCCAAAAACATGCAATAAGCTTCCTTATCAAATATAAGAGATGAGTGACAAATAAGTTGATGGGGTGTATTGCTCAGCTTCAAGTGCTCCTAAAAGACAAATCTATGGATCCATAGGGAGCTGTACATCATATGTTTGATTAATTACGGTGATAATTTCCCCCAGTAGCGAACAAGCTTGGGGCATTCCCAAATAATATGAACAAAGTCACCAGTATGAGCCTTGCACTTATGGCAAATAGGAAAGTCCCTTTTTCCCCAGGTGAACACATGATTTTATTGTTGTACTTGTCAAAAACTGTATGAGTGTTCATTTACTGTTTACATTTGTCTGTGAATGATTAGGGGTACTCTTCTGCAAGGTTAAAAGGGCTTCCAGATTCTGAGAAAGCTCCCCACAACCACTGGGCCAGAGTTGTGGGTAAGGGGCCATTTTCCAAATCAACATGACAAGCTACCCCACCCATGTTGAGGGCATGTAGCCTGGTATGGTTCGAAGGGGGGGGCATAGGCTCAATCCCCCTTTTCTGAACTGTCAGGCTGCATGCTGCAGCAGTCTATTTTTTGGTTGGAAACCACACTTTTCTCTCTGTTTTTTTCATGAAATTCCCCTCTACAAATCTTTATTTATATTTATTTAATTACAGAACCCAAAGGGTCTGATATGAATATGGGGGGAACCACACATTGCTTAGCAACCTTTGTTTACATACTGTATCAGCTAAAAGTTGAAATGTTTGGGCAGGGATTGAATCCTGGTTGTTAGGGTACCGGCAGCTTCTGGCTTACTAACAACCAACTTGGGGGGAAGTACTCACATTTAGCAGCAGTATTATTACCACTGCTAAATGTAACACTTTCAGTTGCTAGCCAAAGATTTGACTTGACCAAACACCAATTTAGTTCTGCCATTTGCCAATCCTCCAGACAAGAAAATTCAGTCTGAAACTATGTTCAGACCGAACCAGCAGCACATCCCTACTTCTCACTAATTCTTAAATGTAGTGGCGCATTATTACTTCTCTGTAACATAGTGGGGAGATGTTGTGTAATTCACAAAGGTGAACTTGGAACGGCTGATAACATTGTTCAGGATTCCAGTGCAGCAAAATAAGTTTAACTATTTAAAGCCCCAGAAGGTTTCACCCCCTCCATGACCAGGCCATTGGTTGTGATGCGGCACTACGTTGTTTTAACTGACAATTGCACGTTCATGCAACACTGTACCCAAACAAAATGTATGTCCTTTATTTCCCACAATTTCTTTTGGTGGTATTTGATCACCTCTTCAATTGTTTTGTTTGTGCAATAAACAAAAAAGACCGACAATTATGAAAAAAAAATATATTTTTTACTTTCTGCTATAAAACAAATCTAATAAAAAATGTAAAAAAATCTAATTTCTTCATCAATTTAGGTCAATTTGTATTCTGCTACATGATTTTGGTAAAACAAATCCCAATAAGCATATATTGAATGGTTTTGGCAAAAGTTATCGTGTCCACAAACTATGGTATATTTTTATGCCATTTTTATTTTTACTAGTAATTTCGGCGACCAGCAATTTTTAGCAGGACTGTGTCATTGCGACGCATAAATCAGACACTAAGTGACATTTTTTGGGGGTCAGTAAAGCCACGCACACATGATCGGATTTTCCGATGGGAAATGTGTGATGACAGGCTGTTGGCGGAAAATCCGACCATGTGTATGCTCCATCGGACAATTGTCAGATTTTCTGTGGACAAATGTTGGAAAGCAGGTTTTAAAATTTTCCACGGACAAATGTCCGTTGTTGGATTTTCAGAGCATGTGCACACAAGTCCGTCAGACAAAAGTCCAAAGTACAAACACGCATGCTCAGAAGCAAGCATGAGCCAGAAGCGGTCGGTCTTGTAAACTAGCGTTAACTTTCATGATTTGGCAAATTATGAAATCTCAAAATGCAGCGCACATTCTCTTCTTTAATGGGATAATAATGAATTTGCTTTGCTGGTGATAATGATGGAGTTATTGCAAATTAATTTTCAAAGGATTTTTGTTTCTAGTGATATCAATAAAAATATTATTTATTTATTTATTTATTTTTAGGCAAGTTACCACAGCACCATTATCCCGTAGTTTTGGTTGGTGTCCCTTTGTCAATTTTACGTTGTATTTTATTAAATGTAACTGCCTACTCCCAAACTGTCATTTGAAGTAAAACACATAGCCAAGTATTATTCTCCACAATTTTTTATTGTGCATTAAAAAAAGAAAACAAATAAAATTAGACATGCTATCTGCCAATAGAACCAAAAAGTGCATTCTATGCATCCAAAAATATAGAAATTATACCAAATCAAATCATTGCTCAACCAAAAAAAACAAAGCAATAACTCCAAGGCCAATAATAAGTAACATGTTATCTCCTCCGATTCCGCAACATGTCTGGTTGAAGAACGGCCATTCAGAAACTAACTGAAAAGACTGTTGGAACACGTTGATGTACAGAGGGGGTACATCATGGCCACTGCCGATGTAGCCTCCTTGTATACTTGCATACCACATAAGTTGGGAATTGAAGCAGTTCAGCATTTTCTATATAAAGACCCTTCTCTCACTCAACTTCAAAGTGCATATATCATTGAGTTAGTGTTTGCTACAGAACACAATTATTTTTGGTTCGATAACCATTTTTCCTTCAACAGAAAGGCGTGGAAATGGGGGCAAAATTTGCCCCCAGACTCACCAATCTTTTTATGACCAAGTGGGAGGAGGATTTCATCTATGCCCAACAGCGGCCTCAGTTGGTCATGTGGGCAAGATACATAGACGACATCCGCCTCATATGGAATGGCAGTCCTGATTCTCTCGATTCATTTTTTACCTCCCTCAATGACAATAGGGGGATTTCTCTGACTTATGCGTCTAGTCACGAGAAGATATCCTTCTTAGATTTGGACATTGAGATTGTTGGTGGTCGATTCATATTTAAAACCCCCTTTAAATCAACTGACTGCAATGGTTTTATCCCTGTGGACAGTTGCCACCATAGGTCATGGCTCCGCTCAGTTCCGCACAGCCAAAGGTTGCGTCGGAACTATTTTGATACTGAAACTTTCAAAATTCAGGCGAATATCCTAAAACATAGATTCCTTGATAAGGGATATAATCAAAGTGAAGTTGAGGCTGAACTACAGAGAACTACAGAGAGCATTAGAGATGGAGAGAAACTCTCTGCTGAGAGAGAAACTTTGTTCTGAGTTTAATGAAAAGTTCAATGAATCCTTTAAGTAGTCATTGATCACTTCATTTTCTACTCAGCATGTGCAGATTAAATCAATTATTTGTAAACACAGGGACGTTCTGAAAAAAGACAAAATTCAGGGTCCCCTACTACCGGACCAGCCAAAATTGCCCCTAACATCATAACCCCCCCAGTTAGAATGTTTTTTTTCCACAATTTGGTTGGCTACTTTCCATGTAAGAAGTGCAATGTATGTATTCACAACACACGAGGGCGATGTAAGACTCTACAATTGAAATCAGTCATTACCAACCGTCTATATGATATTAAACACTTCTGTACATGTGCCACAAAAAATGTGGTTTATTTACTCACCTGCCAGGCAAGCAGTATGTGGGCAGAACCATTCGGGCCTTTTCAGTGAGAGTTAGTGAACACATAGCTCTCATTAAAAAAGGTGATACTAAACATAATGTCCCAAGACATTATCGACAGTTTCATAACAGAGGTCCTACAGGCACAGAATTTTCAATTATCGCTAGGTGTATTCCCCCTTGGTGGGGTGGGGCCATGACCAGGGGTGTGTCACGTCTCGAAATGTATTGGATTTATGAGCTTCAATGCCACTTCCCCTTGGGCCTTAATATTGAATGGGACATCAATGCATTCATCAATAGAGCCTAAGGCGTAATTTATATGAATTTTTCTGGATATCCAATTTTTTTTTATACTATAAGAAATTTAAAGTAATTTTATGTAATGTATTCACATTAATTTATTATTCAATTTGATTATGTATAGACTAGTCCTGTGATTAAATTGCTAAAATTTTAATTTAATTTTAATTAATTTTTTGTCTAATATATGATTAGTTGCTTTCACTTTTTTCAAATACATGATGGTGTCACGGCCGTTCACACTTCCTGTTTAGATTGCAGTTGATATTTTGACATAGATTTTGACCTAGATTGTGGTCTGTACTGTATTACACCTATCGATGGCGAGCCAAATGCCGACGATCATTGCATTTCCTGTTTATGATGTGATGGATGTGTCTGTTGATTCCATTTTCTCAAAGTGAGGCTTGAATCGCATGCTGTCCATGAGTATATGAGACTTGGTTTATGATCATGTCCTCATAGAACACTCTGTGTGTCAGCTGATCCGCTTACTTCCTATGTGGATCACAGTGAGGCTTGACTCGCAAAAGCCTGCCTCCTCACATGAAAATGGATTTAACAACTCTATCTAGAGTGAGGCTTGGAATGCAAGCCACAATGCCATTTTGTTTAAACCAGGAAGTGCAGTGTCCACATGCAGGAAGCATCAATTACGATCACAGGTTGGTAATTTTACTATTGGGCCTCATAAGATATATAAATGCGATGACTGCAGCAGGCTCATACCCCAGATGATGTCTCTTTAGACAAAACGCGTCGGGCCGAGCCCTGCTGATGTCATTGCGTTACCTACAAACTTCTATTTTAAGCGCTTGATCTACTTTCTAAATGTGAGTGTTTCCAATTTTCTTATAATAAATTTTAGGTTTATACGGATTCACACTATGTGGAGTATTTTCTTTTTTTGTCATGCTATTTTGAACACTTGAGAGGATTTTGTCTGACAAGTTGGCTACTTCTGAAAACTGCTTCTTGGTGACATCTCTTGACTAATTGGATTGTCTTACAACTTGATCTGGAACTCAGACGTGGAGGTCCCATATTTTGGTGGTTGCACCATAAGCCTTGTTGACTCACTGAGCATATGCCCATTTGAGTCCTCTCACTCCGGTAACCCTCCTCACTAACTGGTGGTGGTTCTATTGTCTGTGTCCTCACCTCAACATTGATGTCACATGGAATCCCACTTCTATTCACATAATTTGTTTTTACTGTTTATTTAAAGACTGCCATGTTTATGTTTTAAAACAACTTTTGTATTTTTTCACTTTTGCACATGGACTTTAGTTTGGGTGTGAATTTCACATCTCATTTTCATTATTATTATTATTTGTGGTCATTGCACAGTGTACATTAGTTTGTATACATATGCATTTCCATGTTTTGAGCGCTGCACATAATTTCACTTTTTACTTATTCCTCGATTTAAACTTGTCTTAGTGTTGTGCTGGCTGCTACTAGATATATGTCAGCGCGATATACACCAATTTTTTATGAAAAGCGCGAAATGAAAAGTGCAAAATGAAAAGTGCAAAATGAAAAGCACAAATTAATACTCACCAAACTTCTACTAACACGAAATTAGCAGAAGGAGCCCAAAGGGTGGCGCTAAAGAGCTGAAAAACCATGTAGTACATCACTATGTTTGTGATTGTTGGCCAACAATTGTGTGCTCTGTGTATGCAAGACAAGCCAACGCCCTTCAAACAAAAGTCCACGGTTTTGTTGGCCAACAATCTGATCGTGTGTATGAGGCTTGACACAAATTCAGTGATCAGTGCTAAAATAAATGCACTCCCACTATACTAATGACACTGGAAGGGAAGAAGCTAACATCAGGGATGATCAAAGGGCTAAGTGTGCTCCTAGGGAGTGCTTTCTAACTGTGTGGGGTATGGCTTAACCACCTACAGACCGGAAGATTTGGCTGCTTAATGAACAGGCCATTTTTTGCGCTATGGTGCTGCGTCGCTTTAACTGACAATTGCGCGGTCGTGCGACACTGTACCCAAACAAAATTGGCGTAGTTTTTTCCCACAAATAGATCTTTCTTTTGGTGGTATTTGATCTCTGTGGTTTTTATTTTTTGCGCTATAAGCAAAAAAAAATTTGGAAAAAAAACAATATTTTTTACTTTTTGCTATAATAAATATCCCCAAAATGTTTTTTTTTTAAATCCTCCTCAGTTTAGGCCAATATATATTCTTCTATATATTTTTGGTAAAATAAAAAACGCAATTATTGTAGCGTATATTGATTGGTTTGGGCAAAAGTTATAGCGTTTACAAGCTATGGGAAAGATTTATGGCATTTATATATATATATATATATATATATATATATATATATATATATATATATGTATATATATGTATATATATATATATATATATATATATATATATATATATATATATATATATATATATATATATAATTTACTAGTAATGGAAGTGATCTGTGATTTTTAGTGGTACTGCGACATTGTGGTGGACAGATCAGACACTTTTGACACATTTTTGGGACAATTGACATTTATTTAGCATTCAGTGCTATAAAAATGCACTGATTACTGTATAAATGTCACTGACAGGGAAGGTGTTAACACGAGGGGGTGATCGAGGGGTTAAATGTGTTCCCTAGTTAGTGTTTCTAACTGTATGGGGATAGGACTGACCGGGGGAGGAGACATATAGTTGTTCCTACTTAGTAGGAAAAAACAATATGTCTCCTCTCCCCTGACAGAACAGGGATTTGTGTGTTTACACACACAAATCCCTATTCCTGTTCTCATGCCTGCCGGCCACACGCATCGGGTTCCCCACCACCTGCTATCACACTTAAAGGTACAGATGTACCCATATGGAGATTTTCGGGAACGAACCACTTTGCCGACGTATATTGACGTGAGCCGGTCGGCAAGTGGTCAACTGGAGGAAGAGAGAGATCTGTGTTCCTGCATAGCAGAAACACAAGATCTCCATCTTCCTCTCTCACATAACGGTGGTCTGCCTTGTTTACAGACCACCGTTCTGCCTCTTCTGTCAATAATAGGTGGGTCCTGGCGGACATTGCATCCGCCGGACCCACTGATTGGCCCCTGCTGTGTCCAATCACAGTGAGAGCTGGTCGCCGGCAGCAAGCACGCACACCCCAGACCCAGAAGAAGCCACAACATACAGGTACATTGTTTCTCACAGCCGGGCCACCCTGCCGCAGTAAATGTGTGGTGGGCAGTCCGGAACTGGTTAAAGCTCATACACTTTAAGATTTTTTTCAGGGATAGGTGTTTGTACTGCTATTTGCTAATATATATGGTCCAATGGAGAGGCTAATGAAAATCAACCAACAAGCTTTTTAATGTTCTGTCATTTTGTAATATGAGCTTTTTAATGTCTATTTTAATATTGAGCTCAGGCAGATCTATCTAACAGTCTGACACTAATACTTTTGCTCTGAGGAGAAGAGGATGTATATCTAAGTATCTATGTATGTATATATATATATATATATATATATGTATATATTAACCACTTGCCGACCGCCTAACGCACATATACGGCGGCAGAATGGCACGGGCAGGCAGAATCACGTACCTGTACGTGATCTGCCTCCCGCGGGCGGGGGGTCCGATCGGACCCCCCCCCGGTGCCAGCGGCGGTCGGCATTTGACTGGGAGCGTCGGGAGGCGAGGGGGAGACCATCCAATCGTGGCCCCCCCCTCGCGATCGCTCCCAGCCAATCGGAATCCTCCCCTGCCTGTGTGTAGTTTCACACAGGCAGAGGATGTGATGTCATCTCTCCTCGGCTCGGCAGTTTCCGTTCCAGCGCCGAGGAGAGAAGACATGTAAGTGCACAACACACACACACAGTAGAACATGCCAGGCATACTTTACACCCCCGATCCCCCCCCGATCGCCCCCCGATCCCCCCCAATCACCCCCCCCTCTCACAAACTGACAGCAAGCAGTATTTTTTTTTTTTTTTTTTTCTGATTACTGCATGGTGTCAGTTTGTGACAGTTACAGTGTTAGGGCAGTGAGTATTACCCCCCTTTAGGTCTAGGATACCCCCCTAACCCCCCCTAATAAAGTTTTAACCCCTTGATCACCCCCCGTCACCAGTGTCACTAAGCGATCATTTTTCTGATCGCTGTATTAGTGTCGCTGGTGACGCTAGTTAGGGAGGTAAATATTTAGGTTCGCCGTCAGCGTTTTATAGCGACAGGGACCCCCATATACTATCTAATAAATGTTTTAACCCCTTGATTGCCCCTAGTTAACCCTTTCACCACTGATCACCGTATAACCGTTACGGGTGACGCTGGTTAGTTCGTTTATTTTTTATAGTGTCAGGGCACCCGCCGTTTATTACCGAATAAAGGTTTAGCCCCCTGATCTCTCGGCGGTGATATGCGTCGCCCCAGGCAGCGTCAGATTAGCGCCAGTACCGCTAACACCCACGCACGCAGCATACGCCTCCCTTAGTGGTATAGTATCTGTACGGATCAATATCTGATCCAATCAGATCTATACTAGTGTCCCCAGCAGTTTAGGGTTCCCAAAAACGCAGTGTTAGCGGGATCAGCCCAGATACCTGCTAGCACCTGCGTTTTTCCCCTCTGCCCGGCCCAGCCCACCCAAGTGCAGTATCGATCGATCACTGTCACTTACAAAACACTAAATGCATAACTGCAGCGTTCACAGAGTCAGGCCTGATCCCTGCGATCGCTAACAGTTTTCTTGGTAGCGTTTTGGTGAACTGGCAAGCACCAGCCAGCGTCAGGTTAGCGCCAGTACCGCTAACACCCACGCACGCAGCGTACACCTCCCTTAGTGGTATAGTATCTGAACGGATCAATATCTGATCCGATCAGATCTATACTAGCGTCCCCAGCAGTTTAGGGTTCCCAAACACGCAGTGTTAGCGGGATCAGCCCAGATACCTGCTAGCACCTGCGTTTTGCCCCTCCGCCCGGCCCAGCCCACCCAAGTGCAGTATCGATCGATCACTGTCACTTACAAAACACTAAACGCATAACTGCAGCGTTCGCAGAGTCAGGCCTGATCCCTGTGATCGCTAACAGTTTTTTTGGTAGCGTTTTGGTGAACTGGCAAGCACCAGCCCCAGGCAGCGTCAGGTTAGCGCCAGTACCGCTAACACCCACGCACGCACCGTACACCTCCCTTAGTGGTATAGTATCTGATCGGATCAATATCTGATCTGATCAGATCTATACTAGCGTCCCCAGCAGTTTAGGGTTCCCACAAACGCAGTGTTAGCGGGATCAGCCCAGATACCTGCTAGCACCTGCGTTTTGCCCCTCCGCCCGGCCCAGCCCAGCCCACCCAAGTGCAGTATCGATCGATCACTGACACTTACAAAACACTAAACGCATAACTGCAGCGTTCGCAGAGTCAGGCCTGATCCCTGCGATCGCTAACAGTTTTTTTTGTAGCGTTTTGGTGAACTGGCAAGCACCAGCGGCCTAGTACACCCCGGTCGTAGTCAAACCAGCACTGCAGTAACACTTGGTGATGTGGCGAGTCCCATAAGTGCAGTTCAAGCTGGTGAGGTGGCAAGCACAAGTAGTGTCCCGCTGCCACCAAAAAGACAAACACAGGCCCGTCGTGCCCATAGTGCCCTTCCTGCTGCATTCGCCAATCCTAATTGGGAACCCACCGCTTCTGCAGCGCCCGTACTTCCCCCATTCACATCCCCAACCAAATGCAGTCGGCTGCATGAGAGGCATTTTCTTTATGTCCTCCCGAGTACCCCTACCCAGCGAACCCCCCCAAAAAAGATGTCGTGTCTGCAGCAAGCGCAGATATAGGCGTGACACCCGCTATTATTGTCCCTCCTGTCCTGACAATCCTGGTCTTTGCATTGGTGAATGTTTTGAACGCTACCATTCACTAGTTGAGTATTAGCGTAGGGTACAGCATTGCACAGACTAGGCACACTTTCACAGGGTCTCCCAAGATGCCATCGCATTTTGAGAGGCCCGAACCTGGAACCGGTTACAGTTATAAAAGTTAGTTACAAAAAAAAGTGTAAAAAAAAAAAAAAAAACACAAAAGTATAAAATAAAAAAAAAATAGTTGTCGTTTTATTGTTCTCTCTCTCTCTATTCTCTCTCTCTTGTTCTGCTCTTTTTTACTGTATTCTATTCTGCAATGTTTTATTGTTATTATGTTTTATCAAGTTTGTTTTTCAGGTATGCAATTTTTTATACCTTACCGTTTACTGTGCTTTATTGTTAACCATTTTTTTGTCTTCAGGTACGCCATTCACGACTTTGAGTGGTTATACCAGAATGATGCCTGCAGGTTTAGGTATCATCTTGGTATCATTCTTTTCAGCCAGCGATCGGCTTTCATGTAAAAGCAATCCTAGCAGCTAATTAGCCTCTAGACTGCTTTTACAAGCAGTGGGAGGGAATGCCCCCCCCAACGTCTTCCGTGTTTTTCTCTGGCTCTCCTGTCTCAACAGGGAACCTGAGAATGCAGCCGGTGATTCAGCCAGCTGACCATAGAGCTGATCAGAGACCAGAGTGGCTCCAAACATCTCTATGGCCTAAGAAACCGGAAGCTACGAGCATTTTATGACTTAGATTTCGCCGGATGTAAACAGCGCCATTGGGAAATTGGGAAAGCATTTTATCACACCGATCTTGGTGTGGTCAGATGCTTTGAGGGCAGAGGAGAAATCTAGGGTCTAATAGACCCCAATTTTTGCAAAAAAGAGTACCTGTCACTACCTATTGCTATGATAGGGGATATTTACATTCCCTGAGATAACAATAAAAATGATTTAAAAAAAAAAAATGAAAGGAACAGTTTAAAAATAAGATAAAAAAATAATAATAATAAAGAAAAAAAAAAAAAAAAAAAAAGCACCCCTGTCCCCCCTGCTCTCGCGCTAAGGCGAACGCAAGCGTCGGTCTGGCGTCAAATGTAAACAGCAATTGCACCATGCATGTGAGGTATCACCGCGAACGTCAGATCGAGGGCAGTAATTTTAGCAGTAGACCTCCTCTGTAAATCTAAAGTGGTAACCTGTAAAGGCTTTTAAAGGCTTTTAAAAATGTATTTAGTTTGTCGCCACTGCAGGTTTGTGCGCAATTTTAAAGCATGTCATGTTTGGTATCCATGTACTCGGCCTAAGATCATCTTTTTTATTTCATCAAACATTTGGGCAATATAGTGTGTTTTAGTGCATTAAAATTTAAAAAAGTGTGTTTTTTCCCCAAAAAATGCGTTTGAAAAATTGCTGCGCAAATACTGTGTGAAAAAAAAAATGAAACACCCACCATTTTAATCTGTAGGGCATTTGCTTTAAAAAAATATATAATGTTTGGGGGTTCAAAGTAATTTTCTTGCAAAAAAAAATTATTTTTTTATGTAATCAAAAAGTGTCAGAAAGGGCTTTGTCTTCAAGTGGTTAGAAGAGTGGGTGATGTGTGACATAAGCTTCTAGATGTTGTGCATAAAATGCCAGGACAGTTCAAAACCCCCCCAAATGACCCCATTTTGGAAAGTAGACACCCCAAGCTATTTGCTGAGAGGCATGTCGAGTCCATGGAATATTTTATATTGTGACACAAGTTGCGGGAAAGAGACAATTTTTTATTTTTTTTATTTTTTTTTGCGCAAAGTTGTCACTAAATGATATATTGCTCAAACATGCCATGGGAATATGTGAAATTACAACCCAAAATACATTCTGTTGCTTCTCCTGAGTATGGGGATACCACATGTGTGAGACTTTTTTTGATGAGAGGTATAGTGAGTATTTTGCAGACCTCATTTTTTGTCACAAAGTTTTGAAAATTGAAAAAAGAAAAAAATTTTTTTTTTTTTCTCGTCTTTCTTTATTTTCAAAAACAAATGAGAGCTGCAAAATACTCACCATGCCTCTCAGCAAATAGCTTGGGGTGTCTACTTTCCAAAATGGGGTCATTTGGGGGGTTTGTGCCACCTGGGCATTCCATGGCCTCCGAAACTGTGATAGGTAGTGAGGAGTAAAATCAAAAATGTACGCCCTTAGAAATCCTGAAGGCAGTGATTGGTTTTCGGGGCCCCGTACGCGGCTAGGCTCTCAAAAAGTCTCACACATGTGGTATCCCCGTACTCAGGAGAGGCAGCTAAATGTTATTTTGGGGTGCAATTCCACATATGCCCATGGCCTGTGTGAGCAATATATCATTTAGTGACAACTTTGTGCAAAAAAAAAAAAAAAAATTGTCACTTTCCCGCAACTTGTGTCAAAATATAAAACATTCCATGGACTCAACATGCCTCAAAGCAAATAGCTTGGGGTGTCTACTTTCCAAAATGGGGTCATTTGGGGGGGTTGTATGCCATCTGGGCATTTTATGGCCTTCAAAACTGTGATAGGTAGTGAGGAGTAAAATCAAAAATGTACGCCCTTAGAAATCCTGAAGGCAGTGATTGGTTTTCGGGGCCCCATACGCGGCTAGGCTCCCAAAAAGTCCCACACATGTGGTATCCCCATACTCAGGAGAAGCAGCTAAATGTATTTTGGGATGCAATTCCACATATGCCCATGGCCTGTGTGAGCAATATATCATTTAGTGACAACTTTTTGTAATTTTTTTTTTTTTTGTCATTATTCAATCACTTGGGACAAAAAAAATGAATATTCAATGGGCTCAACATGCCTCTCAGCAAATTCCTTGGGGTGTCTACTTTCCAAAATGGGGTCATTTGTGAGGGTTTTGTACTGCCCTGCCATTTTAGCACCTCAAGAAACGACATAGGCAGTCATAAATTAAAGGCTGTGTAAATTCCAGAACATGTACCCTAGTTTGTAGGCGCTATAACTTTTGCGCAAACCAATAAATATACACTTATTGACATTTTTTCTACCAAAGACATGTGGCCGAATACATTTTGGCCTAAATGTATGACTAAAATTGAGTTTATTGGATTTTTTTTAGAACAAAAAGTAGAAAATATCATTTTTTTTTCAAAATTTTCGGTCTTTTTCCGTGTATAGCGCAAAAAATAAAAACGGCAGAGGTGATCAAATACCATCAAAAGAAAGCTCTATTTGTGGGAAGAAAAGGACGCAAATTTCGTTTGGGTACAGCATTGCATGACTGCGCAATTAGCAGTTAAAGCGACGCAGTGCCGAATTGTAAAAAGTGCTCTGGTCAGGAAGGGGGTAAAACCTTCCGGGGCTGAAGTGGTTAAATAACATGATTTCTGCTCTATGAAAATAATTCAAGACTGGGTATTTAAATTAGGATAGATACCCATTAGTGTCTAGTTTTCTTTAAAATTTGGTAGTCTTAAATAACTCACAAATATATACTATGCAGTTTAGTGGCTGTGATAGTAAACTACAAAAAGGTGATACATGACGTTTCTGCAACAGAATACATTGAATTTAAAATCCTTATCAGATTTGGCATAAAAATGTTATTCTAATGAAAATACGAACATCTTTTTTCATCAGGTTTATTTTTCACAATTGACAAATACCTAGTTGTAACATATACATGCTGATAAATCATGAATGGTTTTGTGCTCAAAACATGCATTTGTACCTTTAGCCAAAACAGGAGAAAAGATGAATCATAATGACACACTACAGGAGCAGCATTTATTGAAAGCTGTATTAGTAGTAGGTCACATCTCTACAGTGGGCTTAGCACTATATGACCATATAGTGTGACCAAACCCCCGTATTTTTTGAATATGTTCAGGTGTTTTTAACTAGCCCTGCAGGAAATGTCATTCTTGTATGTGTGCGCTGTAAAATATTTTGTACTGTTTGTAGGTCTTATAGCAGCACCATCTTGAATTTAAACACATTGTATGGTGTGCCCCCAAAATATGTTCTTGTATATTGTAATAGGCCCTGACCAGGTCTTTTGGGCTGGAGCACCCCTCCCCCTCCTCATTTCCTCTTTTTTTGCACCCCTCCCCCTCCTCATTTCCTCTTTTTTAGTGGCCACCAGTGCATAGGATGTATCCCCTTCAGTTCTCCCACATAGAGGAGTTTAGCTCCCATGGTTGAGACAAAGGATCTTCCATTCTATTACTAGAGTAGGACCCACTAATTCGGGGTACTTTGTTGCAGTAAGTGGGCTTAGCACTATATGACCATATAGTGTGATCAAACCTCCGTATTTTTTGAATATGTTCAGGTGTTTTTAACTGGCCCTGCAGGAAATGTCATTCTTGTATGTGTGCGCTGTAAAATATTTTGTACTGTTTGTAGGTCTTATAGCAGCATCATCTTGAATTTAAACGCATTGTATGGTGTGCCCCCCAAATATGTTCTTGTATATTGTAATAGGCCCTGACCAGGTCTTTTGGCCTGAAGCACCCCTCCCCCTCCTCATTACCTCTTATTTAGTGGCCACCAGTGCATAGGATGTATCCCCTTCAGTTCTCCCACATAGAGGAGTTTAGCTCTCATGGTTGAGACAAAGGATCTTCCATTCTATTACTAGAGAAGGACCCACTATTTTGGGGTACTTTGTCGCAGTAAGTGGGCTTAGCACTATATGACCATATAGTGTGACCAAACCCCCCGTATTTTTTGAATATGTTCAGGTGTTTTTAACTAGCCCTGCAGGAAATGTCATTCTTGTATGTGTGCACTGTAAAATATTTTGTATTGTTTATAGGTCTTATAGCAGCACCATCTTGAATTTAAACGCATTGTATGGTGTGCCCCCCAAATATGCTCTTGTATATTGTAATAGGCCCTGACCAGGTCTTTTGGGCTGGAGCACCCCCCACCCTCTCATTACCTCTTATTTAGTGGCCACCAGTGCATAGGATGTATCCCCTTTAGTTCTCCCACATACAGGAGTTTAGCTCCCATGGTTGAGACAAAGGATCTTCCATTCTATTACTAGAGCAGGACCCACTAATTTGGGGTACTTTGTCACAGTAAGTGGGCTTAGCACTATATGACCATATAGTGTGACCAAACCCCCGTATTTTTTGAATATGTTCAGGTGTTTTTAACTAGCCCTGCAGGAAATGTCATTCTTGTATGTGTGCGCTGTAAAATATTTTGTACTGTTTGTAGGTCTTATAGCAGCACCATCTTGAATTTAAACACATTGTATGGTGTGCCCCCCAAATATGTTCTTGTATATTGTAATAGGCCCTGACCAGGTCTTTTGGGCTGGAGCACCCCTCCCCCTCCTCATTTCTTCTTTTTTAGTGGCCACCAGTGCATAGGATGTATCCCCTTCAGTTCTCCCACATAGAGGAGTTTAGCTCCCATGGTTGAGACAAAGGATCTTCCATTCTTTTACTAGAGTAGGACCCACTAATTCGGGGTACTTTGTTGCAGTAAGTGGGCTTAGCACTATATGACCATATAGTGTGATCAAACCTCCGTATTTTTTGAATATGTTCAGGTGTTTTTAACTGGCCCTGCAGGAAATGTCATTCTTGTATGTGTGCGCTGTAAAATATTTTGTACTGTTTGTAGGTCTTATAGCAGCATCATCTTGAATTTAAACGCATTGTATGGTGTGCCCCCCAAATATGTTCTTGTATATTGTAATAGGCTCTGACCAGGTCTTTTGGCCTGAAGCACCCCTCCCCCTCCTCATTACCTCTTATTTAGTGGCCACCAGTGCATAGGATGTATCCCCTTCAGTTCTCCCACATAGAGGAGTTTAGCACTCATGGTTGAGACAAAGGATCTTCCATTCTATTACTAGAGAAGGACCCACTATTTCGGGGTACTTTGTCGCAGTAAGTGGGCTTAGCACTATATGACCATATAGTGTGACCAAACCCCCGTATTTTTTAAATATATGTTCAGGTGTTTTTAACTAGCCCTGCAGGAAATGTCATTCTTGTATGTGTGCACTGTAAAATATTTTGTATTGTTTGTAGGTCTTATAGCAGCACCATCTTGAATTTAAACGCATTGTATGGTGTGCCCCCCAAATATGTTCTTGTATATTGTAATAGGCCCTGACCAGGTCTTTTGGGCTGGAGCACCCCTCCTCATCTCATTTTATTTAGTGGCCACCAGTGCATAGGATGTATCCCCTTCAGTTCTCCCACATACAGGAGTTTAGCTCCCATGGTTGAGACAAAGGATCTTCCATTCTATTACTAGAGCAGGACCCACTAATTTCGGGGTACTTTGTCGCAGTAAGTGGGCTTAGCACTATATGACCATATAGTGTGACCAAACCCCCGTATTTTTTGAATATGTTCAGGTGTTTTTAACTAGCCCTGCAGGAAATGTCATTCTTTTATGTGTGCGCTGTAAAATATTTTGTATTGTTTGTAGGTCTTATAGCAGCACCATCTTGAATTTAAACGCATTGTATGGTGTGCCCCCCAAATATGTTCTTGTATATTGTAATAGTCCCTGACCAGGTCTTTTGGGCTGGAGCACCCCTCCCCCTCCTCATTACCTCTTATTTAGTGGCCACCAGTGCATAGGATGTATCCCCTTTAGTTCTCCCACATACAGGAGTTTAGCTCCCATGGTTGAGACAAAGGATCTTCCGTTCTATTACTAGAGTAGGACCCACTAATTCGGGGTACTTTGTTGCAGTAAGTGGGCTTAGCACTATATGACCATATAGTGTGATCAAACCTCCGTATTTTTTGAATATGTTCAGGTGTTTTTAACTGGCCCTGCAGGAAATGTCATTCTTGTATGTGTGCGCTGTAAAATATTTTGTACTGTTTGTAGGTCTTACAGCAGCATCATCTTGAATTTAAACGCATTGTATGGTGTGCCCCCCAAATATGTTCTTGTATATTGTAATAGGCCCTGACCAGGTCTTTTGGCCTGAAGCACCCCTCCCCCTCCTCATTACCTCTTATTTAGTGGCCACCAGTGCATAGGATGTATCCCCTTCAGTTCTCCCACATAGAGGAGTTTAGCTCTCATGGTTGAGACAAAGGATCTTCCATTCTATTACTAGAGAAGGACCCACTATTTCGGGGTACTTTGTCGCAGTAAGTGGGCTTAGCACTATATGACCATATAGTGTGACCAAACCCCCGTATTTTTTGAATATGTTCAGGTGTTTTTAACTAGCCCTGCAGGAAATGTCATTCTTGTATGTGTGCACTGTAAAATATTTTGTATTGTTTGTAGGTCTTATAGCAGCATCATCTTGAATTTAAACGCATTGTATGGTGTGCCCCCAAATATGTTCTTGTATATTGTAATAGGCCCTGACCAGGTCTTTTGGGCTGGAGCACCCCTCCTGCTCCTCATTACCTCTTATTTAGTGGCCACCAGTGCATAGGATGTATCCCCTTCAGTTCTCCCACATAGAGGAGTTTAGCTCCCATGGTTGAGACAAAGGATCTTCCATTCTATTACTAGAGCAGGACCCACTAATTCCGGGGTACTTTGTCGCAGTAAGTGGGCTTAGCACTATATGACCATATAGTGTGACCAAACCCCCGTATTTTTTGAATATGTTCAGGTGTTTTTAACTAGCCCTGCAGGAAATGTCATTCTTGTATGTGTGCGCTGTAAAATATTTTGTACTATCTTACAGTCTGACACTAATATTTTTGCTCTGAGGAGAAGAGGATGTATATCTAAGTATCTATGTATATATATATGTATATATTAGGTAACATGATTTCTGCTCTATTAAAATAATTCAAGACTGGGTATTTAAATTAGGATAGACACCCATTAGTGTCTAGTTTTCTTTAAAATTTGGTAGTCTTAAATAACGCACAAATATATACTATGCAGTTTAGTGGCTGTGATAGTAAACTACAAAAAGGCGATAAATGATGTTTCTGCAAGAGAATACATTGAATTTAAAATCCTTATCAGATTTGGCATAAAAATGTTATTTTAACCACTTGCTTACTAGGCACTTAAACCCCCCTCCTATCCAGACCAATTTTCAGCTTTCAGTGCTCTCACACTTTGAATGACAATTACTCAGTCATGCAACACTGTACCCAAATGATTTTTTTGTCCTTTTTTTCATACAAATAGAGCTTTATTTTGGTGGTATTTGATCACCTCTGGGTTTTTTATTTTTTGCGCTATAAATGAAAAAAGACCGAAAATTTTGAAAAAAAACACATTTTTCCTAATTTCTGTGATAAAATTTTGCAAATTCGTAATTTTTCTTCATAAATTTTGGCCACAATTTATACTGCTACATATCTTTGGTAAAAATAACCAAAAATTTGTGGAAATTATTTGGTCTGTGTGAAAGTTTTAGAGTCTACAAGCTATGGTGCAAATCATAAAAAAATTATCACATCTGATGTACTGAGGCCTATCTCATTTCCTGAGACCCTAACAAGCCAGGAAAGTACAAATGCCCCCCAAATAACCCCTTTTTGGAAAGTAGACATTTCAATGTATTTAGTTAGAGGCATGGTGAGTTATTTGAAGTTGTATTTTTTTCCCACAATTCTTTGCAAAATTGAGATTTTTTTTTCCCCACAAAATTGTCATTGTAATAGCTTATTTCTCTCACATGGCATGTGTATACCACAAATGACACCCCAAAATACATTCTGCTACTCCTCCTGAGTATGGCGATACCACATGTGTGAGACTTCTACACAGCCTGGCCACATACAGAGATCCAACATGCAAGGAACACCGTCAGGTGTTCCAGGGACACATAGCATGCACATACCAAGAATTACACCCCAAAGTACATTATGCTGAGCAAAGCGTAAACAAAAAAGATTACCTGTGGTTGTAGTAGCGCAGTTGTACACAGGAGGATAGCACTGGTCCAGGCAGCAGGCAGGGACTTGGTCAGCAGTGGCGAACACAATTGTCCAGGCAGCAGGCAGGGTTACTGTCCATATAAAGTCCAGGGTCAGTGCAGGCAAAGATATTGTCCGCAGTGCCAAAAATATTGGTCCTGGTAGTAGGCAGGTCCATGTGGTGTGGTCAGTGCAACAGGCAGAGGCATGACGGCAGTAAGTCCTACAGGCAGAAATAGGGCCTCGTTCAGGACAGAATGGGGACAGGGGTAGAGGCTTCTCCCATCCAAATCTCTTTGAAGCCTCCGAGTCTCCAGACCCTAATCTAGTATTGAGAAAACAAAAAAAATTGTTTTCTTCATCCAGAAAAACAATTCTGGAGCCCCTCACATATGTGAGACCCCTGTGTTGAATCCCACTAGTCCAGTTGCAGGGTACAAGATCAGTCCAAGAGGCAGGCAAATATCATGGTCACACAGTCCAAGGTCAGTTCCAGATCAGGCAGAGGTATGTACAGAATCGTTGGGCAGAAGCATGGTCGAATAACAGTCCAGGGTCAGTTCCAGATCAGGCAGAGGTATGTGCAGAATCGTTAGGCAGAAGCGTGGTCAAATAACAAGCCAGGGTCAGTTACAGAGGAGGCAGTGGCATAAGGGGTGTGAGGGTAAATTGCAGGAACGTAGGCTTATGTTTACCATACTTCACTAATAATTTTGTGAAGTATGGTAACGACGAAAACATTCACCTACGCAGAGGCCTGGTTCAGAAGGACATTGTGCACAATAATAAGATGTGTCTCTTCTGAATCCAGCTCTGGTACACACCTTACATTTTTTTTGCCGTTGTTGGCCTGTTGGTTTGGGAGGGATCTTATCTGGAAAGTGGCGTTCGGAGAGTCGACTTAGAACATCAGATCGGATATTTTGTGGGGGGCCGTTCGGGAATGTAAGGGCAGTGAAAACTTCCTCCTGGTAGCCAAGGAAGCATTTGGGGTTTTGGGTGGAGTTACGATAAATGACATAAGAATTGTAGATGGCCAAATGAAAAAAATAAATTGCGACTTTCTTATACCAATGGTATGTCCGTCTTATAGCAAGGTACGGTTCCAGCATCTGGTCATTCAAGTCGACTCCCCCCATAAACAAATTGTAATCAAAGATGCATTTAGGTTTCTGTATGGGGCCATTTCTTCTGGGGATTTCCATGAAGGTATCATTGTGGATTGAAGACAACATGTACACATCTCTTTTGTCTCTCCACTTCACTGTCAAAATCTCGTTGTTTCGTAGACTCGCCGTTTCTCCTTTTCTCAATTTCTCAACCTTCCGGTTCTTTTTGATGGTACCACATGCAGGCGTCTTCTTCCGATGCAGGTTGTGGAACAGGGGCAGAGATGTGTAGAAGTTATCTACGTACAGGTGGTAGCCTTTCTCCAGTAGGGGGTATGTGAGGTCCCAAATTTTCCCGCTTGATCCCAAGTAGTCTGGGCAATTAGGGGGTTGCAGCTGGGTGTCCTTCCCTTTGTACACTTTGAAGGCATACAAGTAACCTGTGACTCGGTCACATAATTTGTATACCTTCACCCCATAGCGGGCCCTTTTACTGGGAATATATTGCTTTATTTTAAGCCTGCCACTAAACTTAAGAAGGGACTCATCCACACATATGTTTTTGTCCGGGGTAAACAGCAGGGGGAATAGTGCAGAAAAATAATTTAAAAGTGGCCGAATTTTGAAAAGTCTGTCATAGTTTGGGTCATTTCGGGGAGGGCACTGGGTATTGTCGTTGAAATGAAGAAACCTCAATATCATGAGGTATCTGTTTCTGGACATTACCTTGGAGTATACTGGCATGTGTTGGAGGGGGTGGGTTGACCAATAGGACAGCAAAGTGTTTTTTTCGTGAGTCCCATGTTAAATGTTAGCCCTAAAAAAACCTTCAACTCCTCCACCGTTAGGTCTCTCCATTCGTAGGGACGGGCATAGTAGGACGTTGGATTATTCACAATGAATTGCTGTGCATAAAGGTTGCACTGGGCCACAATACTTGACAGCATGTCCTCGGTAAAAAATAAATTAAAGAAATCTATTGGGGAAAAATTCTCCGTGTTCACCTGGACTCCTGGCTGGGCAGTGAAAGGGGGAATGTTGGCTTCTCCTGAATTCGGAGGAAGCCACAAGGGGTTCTGCAGGGCATAGAGAAGGCTGGCATGGGTCCTTGGCCTTTTTTGCCGAGGCACTGCGGTGCTGGTGGATGGCACTGCGGTGCTGGTGGATGGCACTGCGGTGCTGGTGGATGGCACTGCGGTGCTGGTGGATGGGACTGCCGTGCTGGTGGATGGGACTGCCGTGCTGGTGGATGGGACTGCCGTGCTGGTAGATGCCACTGCGTCCCCACCAGAACGCCTTCGTTTGGCGGGCCAAATCTCTTCCTCCTCTGAGTCACTCAGTGTTTCACTACTGAGGACTGGCTCATAATTTATGTCTGACTCGGAATCAGAAAGGGAATCTAAAAAAGAGAGCTCCCCGTTGCTCTCGTCGGCCTGGGACAGTATTTGGTATGCCTCCTCAGCGGAAAAGCTTCTTTTGGCCATGGTTGCTAAGCCTGCACTGATGGGCACTGATGAGGTGGCACTGCTGAGCACAGAGGGGCACTGATGAGGTGGAACAGATGTGCACTGATGTGGTGGAACAGATGTGCACTAATGAGGTGGAACAGATGTGCAGATGTGCACTGATGAGGTGGCACAGGTGGGCACTGTTGAGGTGGCACAGGTGGGCACTGTTGAGGTGGCTCAGGTGGGCACTGTTGAGGTGGCTCAGGTGGGCACTGATGAGGCGGCACAGGTGGGCACTGATGAGGTGGAACAGATGTGCACTGAGATTGCACAGCTGGGCACAGATGGGGCGGCACAGATGGGGCGGCACAGATGGGGCAGCACAGATGGGGCGGCACAGATGGGGCAGCACAGATGGGCACTGATGAGGCGGCACAGATGTGCACTGAGGCAGCACAGATGTGCACTGATTGGCACAGGTGGGCACTGATTGGCACAGGTGGGCACTGATGAGGTGGCACAGGTGGGCACTGATGAGGTGGCACAGGTGGGCACTGATTGTGCAGCTGGACACTGATCACCGCTGGGCAGACAGGTGGGCACCAATTGGCACAGGTGGGCACCGATTGGCACAGGTGGGCACCGATTGGCACTGTACTGATGGGGCACTGTAATGATGGGGCACTGTATTGATGGGCACTGTATTGATGGGCACTGTGGGCACTGTAGGCACAGTAAATCACAAACGAACACTCACAGAACGCTGACAGATCTCTCTCTCCTCACACGCTGTCTCTGTGTGAGGAGAGAGAGCCGGCAATGAGAGATGATCTTTACATTTCAGATCATCTCTCATTGGAGGCAGCGATCGCGCTGTAAACGACCGCTGTGATTGGCCGTTTACAGCGATCTGTGATTGGCTGTGTCCAAGGGACACGGCCAACACAGAATTTCCCCGTTGCGCGCTCGTGAGCGCACACGGGGAGCGAGGAAAGGGGAGGCCGTCATATGACGGCCTCCCGGGAATTGACATTCGGCTACGGTCAGATGTCAGGAGGTTAATGAAAATATGTACATCTTTATTCATCAGGTTTATTTTTCACAATTGACAAATACCTAGGTGTAACATATACTGTACATGCTGATAAATCATGAATGGTTTTGTGCTCAAAATATGCATTTGTACCTTTAGCCAAAACAGGAGAAAAGATGAATCATAATGACACACTACAGGAGCAGCATTTATTGAAAGCTGTATTAGTAGTAGGTCACATCTCTGGTTTTCTGCATACAATATAATGTGTCAGGTTCAGGTGAGGACAACTCAAATGGCACCAGCTTGGTAGAAGTCATACACTTACTAGACAATGGATGAGCAATTATGCTTTGTAATACAAATTCTAACGCTTATTTTCTAGGCTTGGAGCACCTTTTGTATTGAAGTTATAGTTGGAAGAGAGCCCAGAGAAAGCTGTGGACTATATTAAAGAAGCTGTTCAGTGTTTACGGTGTTGATTGAGATATAAGAGACAGCAAAAGAACTTTATGGCAAATTGAATGTAGTTATCTGTTGCTTTATAGGCTTTATTTTAATTTGTTTGCCTATAATATTGATACGAATTGTGAAACTTGAAATTACTAGGTCAAAGTAATTTCAGGGCTCACAATAAAACACAATCACACATATCAGCAAGAAAACTTAAGTGCTACTCAGCTTTGCCTGTAAAATCACAAAGTGACAAATGAAGGAAGCTCTATAATTGCAAAGGCATGGAAGTCTTCACAGAGTCTTCAAGCACTAGTAATAGGATGCTCAACAACTCAGAGCATAGGTTATTAATAATACAAATAATAATGGGAAAAGCAATGTGAAGAAGAACAATAATAACTATGGATAATAATAATAATAATAATAATAATATAAAAAAAATTTGTTTTTACAACCACTCAGTCATGCATCACTTTGAGATGAAAGTGCCCATAAAAATTATAATTAATAATGATAATCATAAAAAATTGAAGCAAGAAAAAAACAGGTAAAGAACTAAACTTTTTGCCTGTAGACCGACAAAAATGTACTGTACAACAATTTTCAAATAACAAAGATTGCGATAAAATAGATATGGATGATCAATGTTGCAATACTAGGAGAAGGTCAGTTTGAAGAGAAACGACCAAAAAAGATCATGAAATACAAGGACATGCAAATAGAGTGACTCTGGCATTCTTTTAGGTTAGAAACTGAGATATACTTAATCCAGGGACAGCCAAGCATCAGGAAAGAATTTAGCAGTGTCAGCATTCTTATTTCTCTGACTATTTAAAATCAAGTTTTGTTATGTGACAGGGAACATTTAGAAATGGTAATTGTACCTAAACAGTACCCTGAAAAGTGTGTTTTTTATCTGTAATGCAGTGCACTTCCTCCTATGTGAAGGTGCCTAGGCACTTCTGTACCTACAACCTAATCGTTATATATCTCATATGAATGATTGAAGCTGAAGTTTAGTTAAATATGTTGTTGTGGATACAGTAACAGGGACAATACTTACCTCTAATGAAGTTTATCTCATTTCCTGTTGGTTGGTGCTTACTGTAGAAATCTTCCCTCCACTGATACCACAGCAGTGATCTTCTGGTGCTATGGGGGTTTAAATCAGTGGCTACTGTGAAGCATTGAAGTTACTCACTATCCCCTTCCTCCTTTCTCACCCATTCCCAGAGCTTGTTTTATTCTTTCCTAGAATGCAAAGTGCTCTGTGATTAGAGTAGGGGTGGTTGAATGGCAGGAAAATGAAAAATAGAAGTGAAAAGAAAATGGTGAAAGAAAAAATAAAGGGATCTACAACCCCCTTCCTCCTGCACACCCTAGAAATTGCTAAAAGGTGTAATATAATACAATGTGAAAGTGAAGCAGCAGGTAGTAAATCTCAAAGGCTTTAAATGTATAAAGAAAACAACTGTGATTCCATACAGCGCTAAACATAAATAATATTAAAGTGTAACAATGTGTTTAAAAAATAACATGCACAAATAAGCAAGAGAATAAATGAATAAAAGTCCAATAGTCCATCACCAAATGAGTAATCTTAACCACTTGAGCCCCGGACCATTATGCTGCCTAAGGACCAGAGGTCTTTTTCCAATTTGGCACTGCGTCGCTTTAACTGCTAATTGCACGGTCATGCAATGCTGTACCCAAACGAAATTTGCGTCCTTTTCTTCCCACAAATAGAGCTTTCTTTTGATGGTATTTGATCACCTCTGCAGTTTTTATTTTTTGCGCTATAAACGGAAAAAGACCGAAAATTTTGAAAAAAAATGATATTTTCTACTTTTTGTTATAAAAAAAATCCAATAAACTAAATTTTAGTCATACATTTAGGCCAAAATGTATTCGGCCACATGTCTTTGGTAAAAAAAATGTCAATAAGCGTATATTTATTGGTTTGCGCAAAAGTTATAGCGTCTACAAACTAGGGTACATTTTCTGTAATTTACACAGCTTTTAGTTTATGACTGCCTATGTCATTTCTTGAGGTGCTAAAATGGCAGGGCAGTACAAAACCCCCCCAAATGACCCCATTTTGGAAAGTAGACACCCCAAGGAAATTGCTGAGAGGCATGTTAAACCCATTGAATATTTATTTTTTTTGTCCCAAGTGATTGAATAATGACAAAAAAAAAAAATATTTACAAAAAGTTGTCACTAAATGATATATTGCTCACACAGGCCATGGGCCTATGTGGAATTGCACCCCAAAATACATTCAGCTGCTTCTCCTGAGTATGGGGATACCACATGTGTGGGACTTTTTGGGAGCCTAGCCACGTACGGGGCCCCGAAAACCAAGCACCGCTTTCAGGATTTCTAAGGGTGTAAATTTTTGATTTCACTCTTCACTGCCTATCACAGTTTCGGAGGCCATGGAATGCCCAGGTGGCACAAAACCCCCCCAAATGACCCCATTTTGGAAAGTAGACACCCCAAGCTATTTGCTGAGAGGCATATTGAGTCCATGGAATATTTTATATTTTGACAAGAGTTTCGGGAAAGTGACACTTTTTTTTTTTTTTTTTGCACAAAGTTGTCACTAAATGATATATTGCTCACACAGGCCATGGGCATATGTGGAATTGCACCCCAAAATACATTTAGCTGCTTCTCCTGAGTATGGGGATACCACATGTGTGGGACTTTTTGGGAGCCTAGCCGCGTACGGGGCCCCGAAATCCAATCACCGCCTTCAGGATTTCTAAGGGTGAAAATTTTTGATTTCACTCTTCACTGCCTATCACAGTTTCGGAGGCCATGGAATGCCCAGGTGGCACAAAACCCCCCCAAATGACCCCATTTTGGAAAGTAGACACCCCAAGCTATTTGCTGAGAGGCATGGTGAGTATTTTGCAGCTCTCATTTGTTTTTGAAAATGAAGAAAGACAAGAAAAAACATTTTTTTTTTTCTTTTTTCAATTTTCAAAACTTTGTGACAAAAAGTGAGGTCTGCAAAATACTCACTATACCTCTCAGCAAATAGCTTTGGGTGTCTACTTTCCAAAATGGGGTCATTTGGGGGGGTTTTGTGCCACCTGGGCTTTCCATGGCCTCCGAAACTGTGATAGGCAGTGAAGAGTGAAATCAAAAATTCACGCCCTTAGAAAGCCTGAAGGCGGTGCTTGGTTTTCGGGGTCCCGTACGCGGCTAGGCTCCCAAAAAGTCTCACACATGTGGTATTTCCGTACTCAGGAGAAGCAGCAGAATGTATTTTGGGGTGTAATTTCACATATTCCCATGGCATGTTTGAGCAATATATCATTTAGTGACAACTTTGTGCAAAAAAAAAAGAAAAATTTGTCTCTTTCCCGCAACTTGTGTCGCAATATAAAATATTCCATGGACTCGACATGCCTCTCAGCAAATAGCTTGGGGTGTCTACTTTCCAAAATGGGGTCATTTGGGGGGGGGTTTGAATTGTCCTGGCATTTTATGCACAACATTTAGAAGCTTATGTCACACATCACTCACTCTTCTAACCACTTGAAGACAAAGCCCTTTCTGACACTCATTGTTTACATGAAAAAGTTATTTTTTTTTGCAAAAAAATTACTTTGAACCCCCAAACATTATATATTTTTTTAAAGCAAATGCCCTACAGATTAAAATGGTGGGTGTTTCATTTTTTTTTTTTCACACAGTATTTGCGCAGCGATTTTTCAAACGCATTTTTTAGGGAAAAACACACTTTTTTTAAATTTTAATGCACTAAAACACACTATATTGCCCAAATGTTTGATGAAATAAAAAAGATGATCTTAGGCCGAGTACATGGATACCAAACATGACATGCTTTAAAATTGCACACAAACGTGCAGTGGCAACAAAATAAATACATTTTTAAAAGCCTTTAAAAGCCTTTACAGGTTACCACTTTAGATTTACAGAGGAGGTCTACTGCAAAAATTACTGCCCTCGATCTGACCTTCAAGGCGATACCTCACATGCATGGTGCAATTGCTGTTTACATTTGACGACAGACCGCCGCCTGCGTTCGCCTTAGCGCGAGAGCAGGGGGCGACAGGGGTGCTTTTTTTTTCTTTATTATTTTTTTGCCTTTTTATCTTATTTTTAAACTGTTCCTTTCATTTTTTTTTTTTTTAATCATTTTTATTGTTATCTTGGGGAATGTAAATATCCCCTATGATAGCAATAGGTAGTGACAGGTACTCTTTTTTTTAAAAAATTGGGGTCTATTAGACCCCAGATCTCTCCTCTGCCCTCAAAGCATCTGACAACACCAAGATCGGTGTGATAAAATGCTTCTCCAATTTCCCAATGGCGCTATTTACATCCGGCGAAATCTAAGTCATAAAATGCTCGTAGCTTCCGGTTTCTTAGGCCATAGAGATGTTTGGAGCCACTCTGGTCTCTGATCAGCTCTATGGTCAGCTGGCTGAATCACCGGCTGCATTCTCAGGTTCCCTGTTGAGACAGGAGAGCCAGAGAAAAACATGGAAGACGGTGGGGGGGGGCATTCCCTCCCACGGCTTGTAAAAGCAGTCTAGAGGCTAATTAGCTGCTAGGATTGCTTTTACATGAAAGCCGACCGCTGGCTGAAAAGAATGATACCAAGATGATACCTAAACCTTCAGGCATCATTCTGGTATAACCATTCAAAGTGAATGGCGTACCTGAAGACAAAAAAATGGTTAACAATAAAGCACAGTAAACAGTAAAGTATAAAAAATTGCATACCTGAAAAGCAAACATGATAAAACATAATAACAATAAAACTTTGCAGAATAGAATACAGTAAAAAAGAGCAGAACAATAGAGAGAGAGAATAGAGAGAGAGAGAACAATGAAACGACAACTATTTTTTTTTATTTTATATATTTTTTTTTTTTTTTTTACACTTTTTTTGTAACTAACTTTTATAACGGTAACCGGTTCCAGGTTCGGGGCTCTCAAAATGCGATGGCATCTTGGGAGACCCTGTGAAAGTGTGCCTAGTCTGTGCAATGCTGTACCCTACACTAATACTCAACTAGTGAATGGTAGCGTTCAAAACATTCACCAATACAAAGACCAGCATTGTCAGGAGAGGAGGGCACAATAATAGCGGGTGTCACGCCTATATCCGCGCTTGCTGCAGACACAACATCTTTTTTGGGGGGGTTCGTCGGGTAGGGGTACTCGGGAGGACATCAAGAAAATGCCTCTCATGCAGCCGACTGCATTTGGTTGGGGATGTGAATGGGGGAAGTACGGGCGCTGCAGAAGCGGTGGGTTCCCAATTAGGATTGGCGAATGCAGCAGGAAGGGCATTATGGGCACGACGGGCCTGTGTTTGTCTTCTTGGTGGCAGCGCTACACTACTTGTGCTTGCCACCTCACCTGCTTGAACTGCACCTATGGGACTCGCCACATCACCAAGTGTTACTGCAGTGCTGGTTTGACTACAACCGGGGTGTACTAGGCCGCTGGCGCTTGCCAGTTCAATAAAAAGCTACCAAAAAAACTGTTAGCGATCGCAGGGATCAGGCCTGACTCTGCGAACGCTGCAGTTATGCATTTAGTGTTTTGTAAGTGACAGTGATCGATCGATACTGCACTTGGGTGGGCTGGGCCGGGCGGAGGGGCAAAATGCAGGTGCTAGCAGGTATCTGGGCTGATCCCACTAACACTGCGTTTTTGGGAACCCTAAACTGCTGGGTACGCTAGTATAGATCTGATCGGACCAGATATTGATCCGTTCAGATACTATACCACTAAGGGAGGTGTACGGTGCGTGCGTGGGTGTTAGCGCTACTGGCGCTAACCTGACGCTGCCTGGGGCTGGTGCTTGCCAGTTCACCAAAATGCTACCAAAAAAACTGTTAGCGATCGCAGGGATCAGGCCTGACTCTGCGAACGCTGCAGTTATGCATTTAGTGTTTTGTAAGTGACAGTGATCGATCGATACTGCACTTGGGTGGGCTGGGCAGAGGGGCAAAACGCAGGTGCTAGCAGGTATCTGGGCTGATCCTGCTAACACTGCGTTTTTGGGAACCCTAAACTGCTGGGGACGCTAGTATAGATCTGATCGGATCAGTTATTGATCCGATCAGATACTATACCACTAAGGGAGGCGTATGCTGCGTGCATGGGTGTTAGCGGTACTGTCGCTAATCTGACGCTGCCTGGGGCGACGCATATCACCGCCGGGCGATCAGGGGGCTAAACCTTTATTCGGTAATAAACGGCGGGTGCCCTGACACTATAAAAAATAAACAAACTAACCAGCGTCAACCGTAACAGTTATACGGTGATCAGTGGTGAAAGGGTTAACTAGGGGGCCATCAAGGGGTTAAAACATTTATTCGGTAGTATATGGGGGTCCCTGTCGCTATAAAACGCTGACGGCGAACCTAAATATTTACGTCCCTAACTAGTGTCACCAGCGACACTAATACAGCGATCAGAAAAATGATCGCTTAGCGACACTGGTGACAGGGGGTGATCAAGGGGTTAAAACTTTATTAGGGGGGGTTAGGGGGGGTATCCTAGACCTACAGGGGGCTAATACTAACTGTCCCAACACTGTAACTGTCACAAACTGACACCAATGCAGTAATCAGAAAAAAAAAAACTGCAGGTGTCAGTTTGTGACAGGGGGGGGTGATTGGGGGGGATCGGGGGGCGATTGGGGGGGGGGATCGGGGTGTTTTGTGTGCCTGGCATGTTCTACTGTGTGTGTAGTGTTGTGCACTCACTTACCTGTCTTCTCTCCTCGGGCCGGAAATTACCGAGCCGAGGAGAGATGACATCATTTCCTTTGCTGCTGTTTAGCATACAGCAGCAAAGAAATGATTCGATTGGCCGGCGGCGATCGCGAGGGGGGGCCACGAACGGATGGCCTCCCCCTCACCTCCGATCGCTGTGGGACAAAAGACGACCGCCTCGGGCACCGGGGGAGGGGTCCGATTGGACCCCCCACCCGCGGAAGGCAAATCACGTACATGTACGTGATTTTGCCTGTCCGTGCCGCCTTGCCGACGTACATCGGCGTGAGGCAGTCGTCAAGTGGTTAAACCAAGTGGCAATATATTTTCTAGTTCATCAAATATGACAGTGAAAAACAATGGTGTCTCCAAAGAAAAATGTGTCTCCTTTTACCAGCTACTAGGTAAGTATCCTACTCACCGGACTGAATTAACACCCATAACAGGTAGTCAAAAACAGCAAAAACAGCCAAGTATCTAGAAACAGCAACTCAAGGCAAAAATGTTCCCACAAATGGATGTGGTATATAAGCCAAAAAGAAGAAAACAGAAGCTCCTCATAGTGCAGTAACCTTAAAAAGAAGGTTTATTAAAACTACAGATTGCACTTACAAGAAAATCATGCCCATAAGAAATATCTGCATTCCACCTGCATTCCATGGTGGTGGAAGTGACATAGCACGTATCACGGGACCCAATGCATTTCGTCAGCAATGTCTGACATCATCGGGGGTCAATTCCATCCAGTGAGTAGGATACTTATAAATTATTATTATTAGTCCAAATGTCCCAATTCCACATCCATAAAGTGAACTCAAAATGTATGCTGATCCAAACGTGTTGCTATCCTTAGCTTAGCATACATTTAATCCCCTCATATAATATTCCAATAAATCTAATGGCATATCCATATTAGTACCTTATATGGTGAATGGTAAATATAATACAATAGGTAAATAAAATACTAAATAAAATTGAATAAAAGTTTGAATAAATGTAGTCCCCTAATAAATGATTTAGCTATTATTAATACAACTATTGATGTCCCACTCAACTCTTAACCCCTGATAGGATTGGAGTTCGTATATCCAGCGAGTTTTTATCAGAACAATATCTTCTGATCCCTCAGTATACACCTGTGAAATCCAATTAAGCAGGCTGGGTAGTGGATGCGGTTGAGCCCATAGTGAGGGGGGAAAGCTCACTAATGCACAGATAGACCCTGGAGGGTCCTAAAATCTGGTAAGCAGATATACTTACCCTGTCTATCCTGTGGGGAGCACCAGGTGTCTTCACAAATTGAACATTGGATCAGCACACGTTTTGAGTTTGAGACCTGGCCAATCCCCAGACGACGTCCTATCGTGACGAAACGCGTAGGGAGGAGCCTACGACGGTGACATCATCACGTTCTCGGATGGGCTTGAATACAGGAAGTGAATCGCGGTACATGGAGACGCCGCCGCTCTGCTTGATATTTCATATGCTGCATACCTCCTGCTATATTGTAAGTGTGATTCGTTCGTTTTACTATTAAATTTCTTCTATCATACAATATTGCGCTATGGAAGTGTTCTCTTTTGGATTTCCGGTTTTGATGGATTGTTAGAACCACTGATCCTGCATTGTACCCCTGGTTTTGGGAGACCATAATCCCTATGCTGGGCGAGACTGCCGTAATAGCAGTCATCGCCGTCAGGTAAGCAGATTCTACTCACACACGCTTTGGTGGATCATTTATAGGCACCTTTGTCACATTTCTTCCTGGATGGGTGTTCTTTATTTATTTGCTTGTGGATTTATCAAGAACTTTTGGACTTCTTTTTCAATAATTTTTTTCACATGCACTTGTGATTTAAGTTTTTGTTTATCATTGATTGAATTGTAATATGTTTGCTCACTGATTATTTTTACGTCACTTGGTGAGATCCATTTCTTTTTCTTTTTATTTCATATATTATATTAGCGCTGCACTTTGCTGTTTATTATACTTTTGGGAGTCAGATACTGAACTTTTTAGGGTGCTGGCAGCTTATTTCATTCAATTTTTTTATCCGAGCGCAGCTTTTACCCTGTTTTGGGTTTTCTTTTTTATTTTCATGTTTTGAGTTTACTTTATAGATGTGGAATTAGGACATTTGGACTAATAATAATTTTTCTTTTTCCCTTTTCCATTTTTTCACGTTTTCATCTTTATTGCATTATATTAGATTTTTTTGCACTTAAATCATTAAGGTCATGGTTTAACAATGCTACACGTTTTTGATTTTAATTTAAAAATTGCCTTACCAAGCCATACTGCTGCTTTAAAAAAACACACATCTTTAAAGCACAACAGAGTGCTATAGAAATGTGTTTAGTGCCTCTCTGGTTTAGGGATTAGGGATTGTGAAGCCAGTATAACACTGTTAAAAATAGAATAGAATGAAAAGAAAAAAAGATGCGAGGAAAGCCCCATCAATTGAAATGTCAAAATCATGTGGCCATGTCTCTTCCAATCACAGAGATTTCTCTGCTGCATGAAACAGAGAGAACTCTGTATAACGCATCAAGTTCCCTGCCATACCATACATTTTAGGAATGCAGTCTACAGGTTGGACAAACATTGTAATGTATAATTAAGGGTAATAGTCAGTATTTTCCGTTAGCCAAACTGAATATACTTCCTACATTTTACATTTTCTGCTATGTTGCGTAAAACATACTTGTGTGAAATCCTGTTACTCAGCAATGGAGATTATATTTTGTGATAAAAATGTGTAATTGCTCTAATTCCAGAAAAGTAGCTTTAGGGAAAAATTACTGGAAAATGTGTTTCTAATTTTCCCACTTTCTTTCTCATTAAAACCTATAAAATAAAAAAACATATTATTCTAGGCAGGATTCTAAATCGAAAATCCTCTCATTTCCCAAAAGATGCTTCATATGTTAGGATGAACTGAAGAGGCAAAATGTTATTTGGAAAAATGGCACATCTTCTGAATTAAAATAAAATTAAATACATTAAGTAGTCCTTTTAGGATGAAGATGATGTTGATAATATGATAATGATAAATATGATGGTAATAAGATGTTGATAGAGGATGAAGTTGATGAATAGTAGTAAGAGCGTAAAGCACTAACATATTCTATAGCACCAAAAGTACATAAAATCTCAACATGACTAAAAACAAAACAGAAAACAACTCTATTTAGATTTTACAGTCTAATAGGGAAAAAGGATACAAAAACCTTAGCATGTAAATTCCTGAAAGATTGACCAGCTATATAATAATTATTAGTGATACTGTCAAGAACATAGTAGCCAAAAACTACCTTGCTGGTATATAAGTGAAGTATTCATTTTGGCAAGGAGAACCATTGACATAAGAGTGTCCTAAAAGAAAATTTTTAAACATTTTGGAGAAATGGGACTTGTGAATGAGAGCAGACTAAAAAAATAGGAGTTGGGAGTGAAAGTAGGCATTTACCCCATAACACAAGGAATAATAAAGACTGATCTGAAGAGCCACATTTCAAGGAGCACTGGAAACATTTGTGTTTGAAGTGACAGTCTGCCTGTCTAACCTTAAACGTACGCATATCATACCAGATGGTGTGAGATTCAACACAGGTGGCTTTTTTTAAAGAGCATGCTGGTTATACTAAGAATAGACAAATGACTGCATTATGATCATTAAATGATCATTGATTGTGTGACAAACTGATTATCAAAGAAGGTCCCTCTCACCCCAACACTATTTTATAGTTGCCTATATTCATTTAAAAGACATGTTCTGGAGTTAGCAATTCTACCTTTGTTGTTTTTATTTTTTATTTAAAGCCCAATTAACTATTTTAATACTAAACACTTAAATCCACCCCCTTCCTGCCCAGGGCAATTTTCAGCTTTCAGAGCAGTCACACTTCGAATGACAATTACTCAGTCATGTAACACTGTACACAAATTACTTTTTTTATCATTTTTGAGACAGAGCCTTTTTTTGGTGGTATGGTGGTCACCACTTTTCAAATGAAAAAATACTCAAAAACTTGAAGAAAAAAATATTTTTTTCATGTTATAAAATATTGCAAATACATTTATTTTCTTCATAAGTTTAGGCCAAACTGTATTCTGCTACATTTTTTGGTAAAATAACCCAAATCATTGTATATTATTTAGTCTGTGTGAAAGTTATAGAGTCTATAAACTATGGTTTATATATTTGAAAATTGATCAATCCTGAGGTACCGACTGCCTCATTTCTTGCCAGGACAGTACAAAAACTCCCCAAATGACTCATTTTAACAAAGTAGACAGTCCAAGGTATTTAGAAGTTGTAATTGTTGTCACATTTTTGGGTAAATTTAAGAATTTTTTTTTTTTATTTTTACATTTTCTCACCAGAGCAGTACAGCTTCATAATATAACTGGTGTGGTGGTGATCAGGAACACTGACTGGTGACAGTATGTAAAAAAAATATATATATATATTTTTTTAACTTTTTGTTTTTTGTTACAATTTTTTCCCCCTTTTTTTACATACTGTGACCAGAGCAATGTATTGTTACCATAGTGACACTGTACTAGTCTGGGGAAGTTATCTATGATTGCTTAAAACAGTGATGATTACTGTTATAAGCAATCATTTTTATGAATGGCACCTTTTCATTCTCAGGATGTACTACTTTGATAGCTGTGATTGGTCACAGCGATCACATGGTACAGATGCACTGTGATTGGCCCTGCCTGTACCATGTGTTCACTGTGACTGATCACAGAGGTCATGACTATAGTACACAATGAATGACTATGAATTAAAGACATTTATTGTTTACAACTGTCATATGATTGCTGTGATTGGTCACAGCAATCACATGGTACTGGGGCCTGGCAGATCACGCTGCAGCATGGCCCCTAGGGTGCACATGACGTTCACCCAGAACTGTAGTGCTCTTATGCTGTGTACACACAAGCGGAATGTCTGACAGAAAAAGTCTGACGGGAGCTTTTCATCATATATTCCGATCGCATGTATGACCCATCGGATTTTTACTCCAAAAATTCTGATGGACCTAGAAAGAGAACATGTCCTAAATTTTTCTGATGAAACTAATTACTATCGGGAAACCCGCTCTTCTGTATGCTGTACCAAAAACGTACCAAAAAAACGACGCATGCTCTGAAGCAAGTATGAGATGGAAGCTATTGGCTACTGGCTATTGAACTTCCGTTTTCTAGTCCCGTTGTACATGTTGTACGTCACCGCATTCTGGATGGTCAGAATTTGGTGTGACCATGTGTATGCAAGACAGCTTGAGCGGAATTCTGTCAGAATTCAGTAGAAAAAACCTTCAGAGTTTATTCCGACAGGAAAACCGGTCGTGTGTACAGGGCATAACTCAGCTGTCATTTGTCTATAGGCTGGGTAGGAAGCGGTTAAAGTCAAAGAAATAGATATGCAATCAGGTAGACATTCTCTAGACATATCTCAATTTACAGAGGTTACACATGATTTTTAAATATGGTTTAGTCAAGTAGGCACCAAAGTTAGACAAACTGCACTTAGTAATAGACCTGGTTTGATATACCCTCTTTTCATCTGCCATACAAGTCTGTGTGGGGACATTAGTGATGAGCACTACAATAGGAGAACAGGTTACTTAGTGAAAAACTGGAACATGTGTAACTGAGGTGTTGTATTCCACCCTATACAAGATAATGATTAATGAAAGTGAAATAATTTCACATGAATGGCTCTAGTAAGGCTGCACAAACAGGGCACCCCTAACAAAGGCAGTCAAAGTTTGGAATCTACAAAAGTCCAAGGAGCCCACCAGCAGTAGTGAGAGTATTAAAAGACTTTTGACTCTTACTCCTTTGTGTTAGTACTCCCTTCAGGCCTTTTATATGCAGATGCATTAGGGTGGATTTAATAAAGGCAAATAGACTGTTCACTTTGCAAGGAAAGTTGTACTTTTTAAATGAAATTTGCCCCAGAGCTTAGTGAATGAGATTGGTTTTATTGTCCTTGCATGTGATTGGCTACTCTATGGCAAGGAAACTTCACTACAGTCCCTAAGGCCTTGGGCAGATTCCCTTGCAAAGCTAACAGGAAATGACATCTCTTAAAACAAAAGTGAGGAAATAATTGTTGCTTCTGGCTTCATTCATCACAGAGGAGATTGGGGAATGGATGTTCCCCAATCTCTGTGTAAAGGGATTGCAGCCATAAACTGCAGTCTTGGAGTCCCTGAGAGCAACTCATCAGGAACAACAGCAGGCAGTGGGGTGAGGCATTCTTTGCACCATAAAAGTGATTGGGTAGCTGTAAAGCTGCCCAGTTCACTTTTGCAAGATAGCCTCTTGCTGGCTGTAAATAACAGTACCAAGGTCATGGCTGCAGCTGCATGAGCTTGTAATAACCACTTGGTGACAGAACATTTTTCTATGTACAACAGTCAACAAGTGGTTAAGGCATTTCCCAACAAAAATTTGTCACACATCATAACATGAGGACTATAAAGTTAAAAAAAGGTATGAGACTTCAAATATATTTAAAAAAAAAACCAAACATATATTTGTATACATCTTTTAGGACTGTATGTATATCACACTGCAATAAAACTGTATAGTAGTCATTCCAAAGCTACTGCTGTATGTTATAAAATGGTATTGAATACATAAATAAAGTACATTCCATGCTTTGTCTGTTCCCTTAAATTAAAGATAATCAAACACATTGTTAATATCATGCCCTAACACAAAGTCTTTTTTTAATGGCAAACAAAGAATAAAAGTGATGTAGTGAGCATTTAATCATGAAGAAAACTCTATCATGATTGTAAGCACATCAATTATTTATATCTTGCCATTTTTTGCCATCAGTGTGCGAATTTCTCTCCATGGTTTGTGTGATTTCATTATCTTTGATTTACAGTACCTGCGCTTGACAATGCTGGCAATCTCTTTATATAACATTTTATACAGTACTTAGAAATGATTTTCTTGTTTCCAAGCAACACAAAACAAAGTGATTTAAAATTCCTAATGCTCAATAATATATGAAGACAAGCACTGAGCTCAAATCTTCAAAGCATTCCCTTTGGAATACCTGCAGAAAAGACTTACCATACATTGGTCTATATAACCCCCAAATACAGACACTTAGCATCATTCTTACTTAATTAAAGCAGGTCAGATTGTAAACAAGCATTGGTTCTTTGTAATTGTTAGGTTTCTACAATGTTCATGTAGGCTGAAAGCCAACTTACTGCAGAGACTAATGCTGTGAACTCAAAAAAATAATAACAATACAGGTATACAATATGAATTGGCAATTTAAATGGTGACATATCTAAGTGTATATTTAGATATGTGTCCATTGGCATTCAAGTGGTCTTATTAAAGATAAAGCCTGGTTTTAAAGCTCAACCTTACCTGATTTTGCACTTTATTTACATACAATTAACAATCTCATGACATAAAGTCAAGCAGAAAATGCAGGTTTTGAGACCACTTTTGACTCTTTTCACTATGCTCTGTACAGGTTAAGGGGAAGGGAAAGTTAGTAAATTAGTGCCCTACCCACTGCAATAGGGATCATGGCAATTATAGTTTTGAAAGTCTGAGGATGGGATGTGTGAAGCTTTGCATTAATACAGCTGCTAGTCGTGCTCTCATAAGTTTGTATGCCTAGCATAGTTACAGTAGTGTAATCTGCAAAAAGCAGAAGGTATGTCCTTGACCTCCAAGTGATGGGTGCTGCAGAGGCATTGGGGAGCAGGAAAACAGCAAATTATCTTTTTTTGCAATATGGATCACTTGATTTCTGGTGAAGAAGAAAGCCATTCATGCTCATCACCCATAAAAAAATGTAGGGTAAGCATATTTTGTTTAAGGTTTTTAGGGTTTTCTGGAATTTGTTTTAGAAACACTACACATCTTACCTGCTTTTGCACTTTATTTGCATGAAATTTACAACCTCATGACATAAATTCAAGCAGAAAATGCAGGTTTTGAGACCACTTTTGACTCTTTTCACTATGCTCTGTGTAGGTTAAGGGGAAGGTAAAGTTAGTAAAGCAGTGCCCTACACCCAGCAATAGGGATCCTGATACCAATAGTACTGACAAGTCTAAGGATGGGATGTGTGTGTTGCTTTGGGTGTTGCAAGGGGCAATGAATGAAGCTTTGGACTAATACAGCTGCTAGACATGCTCACATATGCCTGGCATAGTTATAGCCATTCATGCTCACCACCCATAAAAATGTGTATGGTAAGCATATTTTGTTTGGGGTTTTTAGGCTTTTCTGGAATTTGTTTTAGAAACACTACACATCTTTCAGAAAAAATATCTATATCTATATAGTTTCTCTATTCATTTATCTATGGGTTATATGTGTAAGTAATGATTTTTGTCTAGGTGAAACCACTATAAGCACATACATTTGCTAAAATAAAAACATCTGTGAAATTCAGCTTTCCTTACAGTTGCTACATCAGCTGTAGGTTTAGTTAGTAAAAGTGGAGAGCTTTGTAACAGCCCCCTAATTTGTGAGGGGGGCCTGCTACTTTACAACTGCTAATTAAAATATTATCAACTCACTTATCAATCACTTTACAAGAACAACAGTAAAATAACTAACGTTACATGGTTATATTTAGCATACTCAATAGCGCTTCATTATTTTTTAAATTAGCATTTTGCAGAGCATGCAGATCCTTATAAAGAGAAAGCCCAGCACTATGTGGCTACTTATTAACTGTTGGGGATACATCATTCCTCTCAATTCAACTGTGTGTGTTGTAAAAGACTTGAATATTGGGAGTTCATATTACACAGGCTCTTCAGGCAATTTTGGGTGTAGTAGTAAAGTCTGTGTGGTAAAGAGATGTAGTATTTTGTATTTATTACACTTAATAACATTTAATATATATAATATAACATTGAATATATATAAATATAGAAAACATTTCAATTAAATATCCTGTTTTTGGTTGTCTCTAAGCTTCCATTTACACATTATATGATAGCAGTGGGTAACCTAAAGGCACATGAGGCAAACAAAGAAAATAAAAAGGCAAAAAATTGTGTTTGGTAAAAGTTCCATAAGAGCATATACTGTATGTTGTGCATATTTACAGTGAACAGATTGCTGCAACTGAGCATCATCTAACCCCTTCCTCCTCCTCAAGGTTTGAGTGATATCCCCAGTTGCTAGGCAAAGTTCAGCGGGACAGTAGCAGCAACATGGCAGTGAAAGGATCAGTGCTCCCTGTTTTGTACAAGGTGAAGTGCCAAAGCCCTGGTGGGGTTTTGCATCCTGCTCATGGAAATGTAAGACCTACACATTGTTAGATTAGTGCACAGGGGGCTACACTGGGTACGAGGCCACTATACCCATCTTGGTTGTTAGCAAAAACTGGAATGGCTGGACATCTGTTGTAGTCAATATTTGAAATTGTAAAATGTAATCAGAGTTCATAGGTTATTATTACATGTTTTGCAACATGTATGTTGTTCCATCCAATAAGAAAGCCCACTGTTGTCATGGATTACTACATTGAGGCAAGGTTCACACCTAAACCAGCCACAGATCACACAGCAATGCTATCTGTCCCTGTTCTCTGTTTCAGGGACGAATCAGGGCAGAATCTTTGCCTCAATTCGGCCCTGAAACGGAGCCAAAGACGCACAGCATTTTTGTGCAGTGCGCTCCGCAGCCGTAACGGAGATATGTGAACCAGCTCCATAGGGAGTCAGTCACATTCTCCTGCTATGCAAATTAGATGTGGGGAAACCTGCATCTAATTCGCATAGGTGTGAACCCGGCCTCAGCCTTTTGTTCTGCCTAAGAGATGACACTGCTCTGCCTTAGGAAAGAAAAAAGTCACAGTCACAGAAAAAACTGTGATAATTGTCTAGAGATAAACATTTTCATATCCTTTTTGCCTTATGCTAGTACTGGAGCTTTTACTGAAAAAAAAGCACTGTGTATAGGTTAGCAACTAGTAAAACATGGCATACTCAGACATAGTTGCTCATAAGTATTTCCCATTGTAAGTGAAGCCCAAGATAGCACTTAAAGGGAAAGTACATTTCTTTTACATTGTTTTTATCTATGACTAGGAATGGGCCGAACACCCCCCTGGTTCGGTTTGCACCAGAACACCACGAACAGGCACAAAGTTCTAGCGACCATGCATACCCTTTTAAATCCTATGGGGCACGAACATTGAAAATCAAAAGTGCTAATTTTAAAGGCATATATGCAAGTTATTGCCATAAAAAGTGTATGGGGACCCTGGTACTGCCCCAGGGGACATGTATCAATGCAAAAAAAGTTTTTAAAACAATAGTTTTTTCGGGAGCAGTGATTTTAATAAAGCTTATAACAGCTGTCAAAGCCAAGAGACAGCGGTCGCCAGGAGGCTTCCCATCGAGGTGGAGCTTTTTCATTTTTTTCATTTTTTTGGGTACATCGGCTGGTGTGATTGAAGATGAATGGACATAGCGGGACACTTTTTTATTTTTTAATAAAGGAATTGTCAAAAACTGTCTGTTGGGGTTTTTACTTTTTGACACTAGATCTGGCCCCCCCCCCGTTAAAGGGGGCTTCTAGATTCTGATAAGCCCCCCGCCCGCAGACCCCAACAACCACCGGCCAGGGTTGTCAGGAAGAAGCTGTTGTCCCCATCAACATGGGGACAAGGTGCTTTGGGGGCACTCCAAAGCACCCTCCTCATGTTGAGGGCAAGTGGCCTGATATGGTTATGTTTACCTCGAACCTCGGGACCATCTGGACCAGCCCTATTTATGAATTCAAATATAGTTTTTAAAGTGCATCTGCCAAGTCTATAGACATTACAGTATTTATATATCCTAAACAAGCAGTAAAAAAGATTAAAAATAAAAATCTATCACTGACTCATCTATCTGCAGGCACTGTCAAGTCAGGTTTCAGTTGGTTTCTAGCACCTTTCAGCAACTGCTGTGTGTTTAACTTTAAGTTGGGCAGGCTATCAAGATTCTGCAGTAATAGAAGGTATAGGGGAAAAGAGTTGTGACTTTAGTACTTGTTTAGTGAATTTTGAAGATGGATTTCTTCACTATACTATAAACTATAAAGGGCTTGTTTTAGATTGCTTTTATTGCTTGTTCAAAATATATGTATGGGCGCCTCCGACGGTGGGCGCATGCCCGCTGTATCTAATGCAAGACAGATGTACAGGTACGTCGGTTCATGCAGCCGGGCTGCCCTGCAGTGGGAGTTAGTAGGATTAGTAAGCTGCAATGTTGTCCTTAGGCATAGATGCAATTTAACTTGTAACCTCCACTCAGTCACTATCTTCCTGAATGCCAAGGTGGAAAGATCAATTAGCCTAAACATCACACTAGCAGTATATGACACTGTTAATAATATAAGTATGCTTAACAACAGCATTATGGTAAACAAAATTGTACTTCAGTTAAATGGTGCAAAGCATAACATCGAATGGAATCTTGGGCTTCATACTTTTACCTGCGGAGTACAAGGTTTTTATATTTCAGCTATCATTTAATTTGGGTAAGTGTAATGCAGTGTATGTTACTATAGTAACACTCCTTCAGCATTGCTGCAGCCTAACATTAAAACACATAAGGAATACAGCAGTACATTTGTCCACTGGAATCAAATAGTGAAACCTGAAAGACATACTTAGGCCAGGGGGCCTGTTGTAAAATTTAGATAGAATTGTAGTTGAAATTACTGCAAAAATAAAAAGTATGTGATTGGTAGTGAAGTGTGAGTCATTAACCACTTGGCGTCAGTACTATAGCAAAATGACGGCCACGGCACGGACCTGAGTTTCTGGGAGGCCGTCATATGACGGCCTCCCCTTTGCACGGGCATGTGCTGTGATCACGGAATCACTGATACTCGGGTGATCACAGATCCGAGTAAGGGGCCAATCCCGGCCCCTTACCATGTGATCAGCTGTCAGCCACTGACAGCTGATCACATGATGTAAACAAAAGCTTGGTAATTGTTTTTTTTTTCTCCTCACGCTGACAGCGTGAGGAGAAAAAAAAGCCGATCACCGGCTTATGTGCAAGGGACATCTGTCCCAAAGAGTAAGAGGCAATTCTGCCTCATCTGTGCCTACCAGTACCCCCTGCCAGTGCCACCTGCCATATCCACCTGCCAGTGCCCACCAGTGCCACCTATCAATGCCCATGAGTGCCACCTATCAATGCCCACAAGTGCCACCTATCAATGCCCACCAGTGGTGCCAATCAGTGCCACCTAGCAGTGCTGCCTATTAGTGTAACCAACCAGTGCCAATCAGTGCCCATTATTGCCACTCATCAGTGCCCATCACTGCCACCCATCAGTGCCCATCACTGCCAACTATCGGTGCCCAACAGTGCCGCCTCATCACATTAATGAAGGAGAAAAATTACCTGTTTGCAAAATTTTATAACAAAATATAAAAAAATATTATTTTTTTTTAAATTCTGTCTTTTTACATTTTTTTAACAAGAAATAAAAACAAACTGCAGAGGTGATCAAATACCACCAAAAGAAAATTTGTGGGAATCTATTTGTGGGAAAAAAATTATAAAAATTTCATTTGGGTACAGTGTTGTATGACTGCGCAATTGTCATTCAAAGTGCAAAGCTGAAAATTGGTCTGGACAGGAGGGGGGTTTAAGTGCCCAGTAAGCAAGTGGTTAATTGAATTGTAAACAAGAAGGAATTGGTTTTAAAAAATTTTGTTTTTATATCCCATAATTCTCTGTGCTTGTCTGCACTTTTTCATGGGCGATCAGCTGAGGCTGTGTCATTGTGTGAGGTCAAAGGTGCTATATTATCATTGTGACTTAATTGATTACAGTACTTGGGAGACCTAGTGCACTGAGTACCATAGAGTTATTATCACATCATCATTATTATTAATGAAAGCCTCAGACATAGCCAGTATTTACTACTAGCAATCTCAATCTCATTTCTCAGTAGGTTGTATTCACAAAAAGAAAACACAAGGTTGTTGTCACGCCACTTCACAAACATAGACAAGTAGACATTAGACAAGCAATAGGCAGGGTCGATTTAAGCATCTGTTAGTGACTGGGGGTCAGAGTTAAGGAGCAAGTCTTTAGTTTATGCAGACAGAGTTAGGAGATTCAGAACTAGTTTTCTACTTTTACTATGTGGGATACAATCTTTAATGGTAAAGACTATAACACCAAAATATTTTTCTTGAAAAAGGACCTCCAAAGGAGGTCCTTGATGACGCCCTGAGGGAGGGCGAAATGCATTGACATAATTTCCTGGTTTGACGTCACTACAGCTCTATATCCATGCCTGTTTTTAACCATCTTTTTGTAAGTACCGTTCCCTATGCACATTAAATCTGAAGGGTCTGGTATAGATTTTGAGGGGGACCCCACGCCATTTTAAAAAAAAAATTTGGCCTGGGTTCCCCTTAATAACCATACCAGACCTGAAGGGCCTGGTATGGAATTTAGGGGGACCCCCACGTCATTTTTTTTTTTAAATTTTGGTTCGGGGTTCCCTTGTGGGGAATTCCCGTGTCGTTTTTATCAATGAACTTTTATGTGTATTGTCGGACCGGGCAATTCATTAATAGCTGCAAGTACTTTTAAATGACTTTTTTTTCCTTTGAAATGTCATTTTGCTGTCAGACTGTTCTAAACATGGGAAAAATGTGCCCCTTTACAGGCATACTATAGACACCCCCTAGGTACGAAATTTAAAGGGATATTACACTTTTATTGTTTCACTTTAAGCATTATTAAAATCACTGCTCCCGAAAAAACGTCAGTTTTTAAAACTTTTTTTTGCATTGATCCATGTCCCCTGGTGCAGGTCCCAGGTCCCCAAACACTTTTTATGACAATACCATGAATATAAGCCTTTAAAATTAGCACTTTTGATTTCTCCCATAGACTTTTAAAGGGTGTTCCACGGCATTTGAATTTGCCGCGAACACCCCAAATTATTTGCTGTTCGGCGAACTGGCGAACAGCCGATGTTTGAGTCGAACATGAGTTCGACTCAAACTCGAAGCTCATCCCTATTGTGGACTAACACTTCAGTTGCATTTATTTGGATTTTTATTTGGACTTTTTTGTTGATTTCACTTATATTGTGTGTTGCGAGCACTGTATTTTTTTTATACACATTTATCCAAGTGAGTAGCACCTTGTTTACAGCAGCTGCATTTCATTATCACTTAGTTGTTTCCATCAGTGCGAGTTTATATTTAGTAATATAGTTTCACATAAGTTCCTGAAGGCTCTCTTGATACCTTTTATCCCTCAGACCTGTCACCATTTTTATTGTCTGGCTCTCTTTGTAATTGGGGTCTTCAGAACTAGATCACCTTTCTAAATGAGGTCTAACTAAGTATCTATAATGGGGAATCAGGATGTCCTTCCTCATGCTGGTGATCCCTTTAGTAATAAATATTAGAATTCTATTGGCTTTTTCCACTGCCCGACCACATTGTTTGCTCATTTTGCTATAATCTGAAACAAGTACCCTTAAATTGTTTTCTTCTCTAGGTCTGGCCAACACTGTGCTCCAAGTATTGTACTTTTTCCTAGGTACAATATTTTAAATTTAGAAACATTGAACTGTATTTTTCAGCAATTTGACCAATCTTCTATCAATGTCATATCATATTCTATGTTACAGACACCTCCAGGAATGTCAACTCTATTGCAGACCTTTGCGTTATCAGCAAAAATATGTACCCTACCCAACAAACCTTTAGCTATATCACTTACAAGCAGAAAAAAAACAGAGCCTTGTAGTACACCACTAGCAATTGAACCCCAAATAGCTCTGGATAAACCTTATTTACCACACACTGATATCTATCCTTTTTGCTAACTGTGTACCCATTGAACCACCCAAGGGTTAACGACTAGCTTGTACAGCTTCCTGATGAGAACATTATCTGAAACTGTATCAAATGCTTTGTTGAAATCAAGAGAGGCTATGTCTACAATGCCAACCTGGTCCAAAACATTTGGGAACAAAGTGTCATTTTTCCGAAGCTTTTTGAATAGAACTAACTCCTGGTTAATCCCTGCTAAATACCTGACACTGTCAACTAGGGATGAGCTTCGTGTTCGAGTCGAACCCATGTTCGACTCGAACACCGGCTGTTCGATCGTTCGTCGAATTGCGAACGATATGGGCCGTTCGCGCCAAATTCGTGTGGCGCGTCACGGCCCATAATTCACTGCGGCATCGCAGTGCATTGCTTGCTGATGATTGGCCAAGCATGCACTATGACCCGCATGCTTGGCCAATCACAGCGCCGCCTTAACAGAGAGCTGTAATTGGCCAAAGCCAAGGAGGCTTTGGCCAATTATGGCTCAGGGGATTTAGTACACGCCCCACACTATATAAGGCCGCCTGCACGGCGGCCCTGTGCAGTGTGTTCCGGTGTGCTGAGAAATAGAGAGAGAGAGAGACAGTGTCATTTCATTTGAGTTAGCTAGATTAGGCAGGACAGTCAGTCAGTTAGCTGCACTTAAAGTGTATTGTCTATATATATGCATCCCAGGTGTTGCGCATATATATATATATATATATATATATACACTGTATTCAGTTTAGCTAGATCCGTTCCTGTTATCTTCTAGACTATTTACATTTAGTGCAGTGCGTCCTGCTCACAGTGTTCAGCTAGATCCGTTCCTGTTATCTTCTTACTGACAGGCAGGCTTGTCTTGTTACAGTATTTTGAAGAAAATTACTGGTGTTCTTTTGATCCTATTAGTACCACAGTCAGGCAGCTAGACTATTTACATTTAGTGCAGTGCGTCCTGCTCACAGTGTTCAGCTAGATCTATTCCTGTTCTCTTCTTACTGACAGGCAGGCTTGTCTTGTTACAGTATATAAAGCTACCTGAAGAAAATTACTGGTGTTCTTTTGATCCTATTAGTACCACAGTCAGGCAGCTAGACTATTTACATTTAGTGCAGAGCATCCTGCTCACAGTGTTCTGCTAAACCTACAAGTTAGTGGGGTGCGTCCTGCTCACAGTGTTCAGCTAGATCCGTTTCTGTTATCTTCTTACTGACAGACAGGCTTGTCTTGTTACAGTAAATACAGCTACCTGAAGAAAATTGCTTGTGTTCTTTTGATCCTATTAGTACCACAGTCAGGCAGCTAGACTATTTACAGTTAGTGCAGTGCGTCCTGCTCACAGTGTTCTGCTAAACCTACAAGTTAGTGGGGTGCGTCCTGCTCACAGTGTTCAGCTAAACCTACAAGTTAGTGGGGTGCATCCACCTCACAGTGTTCAGCTAAACCTACAAGCTAGTGGGGTGCGTCCTGCTCACAGTGTTCAGCTAGATCCGTTTCTGTTATCTTCTTACTGACAGGCAGGCTTGTCTTGTTACAGTAAATACAGCTACCAGAAGAAACAATTCTTGATCTAATATTTCACAGCAGGGCCCTGTGAGGGCTTACAGTGTTGTGGCCACAGCAACACCTAAGGCCCAAATTTCTGCTGAGTATATAGGGCAGGACCCTACTTTCAAACAACTAACTTACAAACGACTCCTACTTGCAAACGGAAGGAGACAACAGGAAGTGAGATGAAATCTACCCCTAGGAAGGGAAATTCTCTCCTGTAAGAGTTAATATGGGAAAAACATTTCTCCTTTCCACTGATGTTTTCCAATCCATTGGGACAAAAAGTGAGGTGAAATCTTCTGAAGAGGAGGAAAGACAGCAAAACAAATGTCACAGGGGTGATAACCCTTCCCTATGTTTTCCAAAAAGCTTAAAAAAGATTTTTTGGCTGGAGCTAAACACGTTAAAAATGTACCCGTTCAAAATTACAAAGAGATTCTACTTAACAACAAACCTACAGTCCCTGTCTTGTTTGCACCGCCTGTATACTGCTGTTCAGAGTATATAGGGCCTGGTGGCCCCACACCTTTCTTTATTTTAATTTGGGTGTGGGGTTCCCTTTAATATCCATACAAGACCCAAAGGGCCTGGTAATGGACTGGGGGGTACCCATGCCGTTTGTCTCACTGATTTTCATCCATATTGCCAGGACCCGACATTACATTAAACCCGCAAGCAGTTTTAAATGAGATTTTTTTCCTTTAAAAATGACATTTGGTGCAGGGACTGTTCTAAACACGGGAAACACGCATCACTTTACAGGCATACTATAGACACCCCTCAGGTACAATATTTAAAGGAATATTTCACTTTTTTTTTTTTTTACTTTAAGCATCATTAAAATCACTGCTCCCGAAAAAACGGCCGTTTTTAAAAGTTTTTTTTGCATTGATACATGTCCCCTGTGGTAGGACCCGGGTCCCCAAACCCTTTTTAGGACAATACCATGCAAATTAGTTTTTAAAATGAGCACTTTTGATTTTGAACGTTCGAGTCCCATAGACGTCAATGGGGTTCTAACCTTCGTGCAAACTTTCGGTCCGTTTGCAGGTTCTGGTGCAAACCGAACCGGGGGGTGTTCGGCTCATCCCTACTGTCAACTGGAAAGGTTGTTTTCCTTTGTAGTTACAGCATGGGCAAGCTTGGTGGATAGGATTAGCCTAGCTCTGAGGAAGGGGGTGCGCCCCGAAATGCGTTAGCTTGCACATGGAATATTATATTCCATGAACACTGAATTAATTAGGTGTTATTGTTGCGCTATTGAGAATTTTGCTATATATACACTTTGGTATATATATTTAATTTCACTGGTTTTTGCTTTTAGTTTATGCATGTTGATTTTCTCCTAGGAGTTTATAAATTTTTTAACCATTTTTAATAAACTTCGCCACAAGGATTTTACATTATGCAAGTTTGTGCTCCTTTCTTCTTTTTCTTCAAGTGACAGCTTGTTGTCATGTGATCTGTTTGGATGAATGGGAGCTGTACATCCTTGTATATTGGCTTCAGATTGGTAGTTACTGTACATACAGTGTGGATTGACTTCTTAGATACTGAGAGTCACACTAACTCTGGTAAGCGTATATATGTGGCTTGGTGTATTGAGCACTGGGTGTTCACCTATGAAGGACTTGAAGAGCATGCATTGTGAGAAGAGGGATTTTCACTGGTGCATCCTTGGAAACAATTTTCTACCATTGCATGAACTTTTTATGACATTACAAATTATTACATGTTTTTTACTGCAAGAATTATAGCAGGAAATTGTATTGCACTGTATTCTATTTTATACACATTTTACTTTGCTAGTGCGGCATGGCACCTGAAGTTTATGTGGTATATCCTATATCTTTAAATGCTGTTGCTTAAGCAGTTGTTTATTTTTTGTGTAACGTGACCTATTGAGTGGTGTTTTTATTTTTTTAACCCATATTGATATGTCAGTTACTAAATTAGTAATATGTGGGGAGACTGAGCGAGTGTGCCAATGAAAATAGATTTGGGTGTTGTCAGCATAGAGATGGTGTTGAAAACCATGAGAGGCAATCATCTGGCCAAGAAAAAATGTGCAAATAGAGAATACCAGGGGTCTCAGAACAGAGCCTTGGGAGATCATTATGGAAAGAGAACAAGGAGAGGAGAAGAGAAGATGGTACTGTAAAGCTATATAAATCCTGTATAATATTAATAATAAAAATAATAATAATGAATAATAACAGCAACTGAATTTTAGTATGTTTTCAGTCTTGAAAGCATTGCATTGGAGACTTACCTTATTTTCTTTTCTTTTAAACTTTACCCCTTTAGTCAGTAAAACTCCTTACTGCCAGTTGGGTCATTCTTCTGTTTTTATGAATAAACTACAGACAGCTTTTCTACCAATATTATATCTCAATGTGTTCTAAGTCCAGACCACTATCCTTCTCTGCTATAGTATGGCTTATTCAGTGCCAACTGGGGGCCCCTTTGCAGAAATACTCCCACTAAGTCATTACTATTGGAATTCATGTGATAATAGACCTTTAGTAAGTTTATTGTTCATTTCATGCAAAAAATGTAATTTCCCCCATTACATTGCTGGTCCAAATGTCTGAAAATACAATTAATTCTACACTGGCTGCCAAAGAACAGGGGTATGCATTATTGACCACCAATTTCACAAGGGGATTTTACACCAACCACCAATGCTACTGATAAAATGGTGGTCAGTGTAATTATAGTCATTTATAACACCCACCATTTATTTCTAACCAAGTTGTACATGTATCAGCATTGGAATGCATTCCCTACTAATCAGGAGTCTGAATATAAAGATTATAGCCATGCCTCTAAAAAAAAATAATAAAGTGATTATGAAGTGATTATGAACTCTAGCATACTGTGTTTGTTGCAATCGTCCAAAAGTTTCAAAATGGTTTAAAACTGGTTACATGTGCATACCAATAAAATTGTCTGTGGAAAAAAATGTAATTAAGTCAGTGACTAAGAATGTTGTTCATACAAACAATTTTCCTGAGAATTAAATTTTTTAGAAGTATCCAATTAATTTCATGGTTTAATCTTTGAACCTGAAAGCAAAAGATATCAGAGACTCATTACACTATTGAAATGTATAGAATATAAAGTATAGAAGCCAAGGCATTCCAAGCATTTTTCTATATTTAAGAGATACAGTGGGGACGGAAAGTATTCAGACCCCCTTAAATTTTTCACTCTTTGTTATATTGCAGCCATTTACTAAAATCATTTAAGTTCATTTTTTTCCTCATTAATGTACACACAGCACCCCATATTGACAGAAAAACACAGAATTGTTGACGTTTTTGCAGATTTATTAAAAAAGAAAAACTGAAATATCACATGGTCCTAAGTATTCAAAACCTTTGCTCATTATTTAGTAGACGCACCCTTTTCATTTAATACAGCCATGAGTCTTTTTGGGAAAGATGCAAGTTTTTCACACCTGGATTTGGGGATCAAATCCATTCCTCCTTTCAGATCTTCTCCAGTTCTGTCAGGTTGGATGGTAAACGTTGGTGGACAGCCATTTTTAGGTCTCTCCAGAGATGCTCAATTGGGTTTAAGTCAGGGCTCTGGCTGGGCCATTCAAGAACAGTCACGGAGTTGTTGTGAAGCCACTCCTTCGGTATTTTAGCTGTGTGCTTAGGGCCATTGTCTTGTTGGAAGGTAAACCTTCGGCCCAGTCTGAGGTCCTGAGCACTCTGGAGAAGGTTTTCGTCCAGGATATCCCTGTACTTGGCCATATTCATCTTTCCCTCGATTGCAACCAGTCATCCTGTCCCTGCAGCTGAAAAACACCCCCACAGCATGATGCTGCCATCACCATGCTTCACTGTTGGGACTGTATTGGACAGGTGATGAGCAGTGCCTGGTTTTCTCCACACATACCACTTAGAATTAAGGCCAAAAAGTTCTATCTTGGTCTCATCAGACCAAAGAATCTTATTTCTCACCATCTTGGAGTCCTTCAGGTGTTTTTTAGCAAACTCCATGCAGGCTTTTATGTGTCTTGCACTGAGGAGAGGCTTCCGTCGGGCCACTCTGCCATAAAGCCCCGACTGGTGGAGGGCTGCAGTGATGGTTGACTTTCTACAACTTTCTCCCATCTCCTGACTGCATCTCTGAAGCTCAGCCACAGTGATCCTTGGGTTCTTCTTTACCTCTCTCATCAAGGCTCTTCTCCCACGATAGCTCAGTTTGGCTGGACGGCCAGCTCTAGGAAGGGCTCTGGTCGTCCCAAACATCTTCCATTTAAGGATTATGGAGGCCACTGTGCTCTTAAGCAGGCCATACATGGTCGAATTTCGAACAAATTTTCTTTTCAAAATCAGAAAGTTTGATTTCTTTGTGATCCGATGATGCCACCGTTGATTTTCGAAATTCGGCCGACCAAGCCTTCAATTTCACCTCATGTTGCTACAGAAAAGAATTTTCATGGCTGGGAATCTTCTTTTCTCTCCGTAAATGTTCTTTTCTTATTACATTTCTCACACGATTCTCCCATCATTGATTAGAAAATCGTTAATTTTTCTAAAAATTTCCATCATGTCTGATCCCTCAAATTTGATTGAAAATCAGCCGTTCCTGCAGCCCATTAATGGTGTGAAATTCGTACGAAAATTCTTTGATACGATTTTCGAAAGAAAATTCTTTCAAAATTTGAACCGTGTATGGCCTGCATTAGGAACCTTAAGTGCAGCAGAAATTTTTTTTGTAACCTTGGCCAGATCTGTGCCTTGCCACAATTCTGTCTCTGAGCTCTTCAGGCAGTTCCTTTGACCTCATGATTTTCATTTGCTCTGACATGCACTGTGAGCTGTAAGGTCTTATATAGACAGGTGTGTGGCTTTCCTAATCAAGTCCAATCAGTATAATCAAACACAGCTGGACTCAAATGAAGGTGTAGAACCATCTCAAGGAAGATCAGAAGAAATGGACAGCACCTGAGTTAAATATATGAGTGTCACAGCAAAGGGTCTGAATACTTAGGACTAGGGATGAGCTTCGTGTTCGAGTCGAACCCATGTTCGACTCAAACATCGTCTGTTCACCCATTCGCCGAATTGCGAACGATATGGGCTGTTCGCGCCAAATTCGTGTGATGCGTCACGGCCCATAATTCACTGCGGCATCGCAGTGCATTGCTGGCTGATGATTGGCCAAGCATGCACTATGACCCGCATGCTTGGCCAATCACAGCGCCGTCTGAACAGAGAGCCATAATTGGCCAAAGCCAAGGAGGCTTTAGCCAATTATGGCTCAGGGGATTTAGTACACGCCCCACACTATATAAGGCCGCCTGCACGGCGGCCCTGTGTCGTGTGTGTTCCGGCGTTGAAAGAGATAGACAGAAAGACAGTGTCATTTGATTTGAGTTAGATAGATTAGGCAGAACAGTCAGTCAGTTTAGCTGCACTTACAGTGTATTGTGTATATATATATGCATCCCAGGTGTTGCATATATATATATATATATATATATATATATATATATATATACACTGTATTCAGTTTATCTAGATCCGTTCCTGTTATCTTCCTACTGACAGGCAGGCTTGTCTTGTTACAGTATTTACAGCTACCTGAAGAAAATTGCTGGTGTTCTTTTGATCCTATTAGTACCACAGTCAGGCAGCTAGACTATTTACAGTTAGTGCAGTGCATCCTGCTCACAGTGTTCAGCTAGATCCATTCCTGTTATCTTCCTACTGACAGGCAGGCTTGTCTTGTTACAGTATATACAGCTACCTGAAGAAAATTACTGGTGTTCTTTTGATCCTATTAGTACCACAGTCAGGCAGCTAGACTATTTACAGTTAGTGCAGTGCGTCCTGCTCACAGTGTTCAGCTAGATCCATTCCTGTTATCTTCTTACTGACAGGCAGGCTTGTCTTGTTACAGTATATACAGCTACCTGAAGAAAATTACTGGTGTTCTTTTGATCCTATTAGTACCACAGTCAGGCAGCTAGACTATTTACATTTAGTGCAGTGCGTCCTGCTGACAGTGTTCAGCTAAATCTACAAGTTAGTGTGGTGCGTCCACCTCACAGTGTTCAGCTAAACCTACAAGTTAGTGTGGTGTGTCCTGCTCACAGTGTTAAGCTAAAACTACAAGTTAGTGGGGTGCGTCCTGCTCACTGTGTTCAGCTAAAACTACAAGTTGGTGTAGTGAGACCTCTGCACAGTGTTCATCTCAAGCTACAAGTTAGTGCAGTGCGTCCTGCTCACAGTGTTTAGCTAAAACTATAAGTTAGTGCTGTGCGTCCTGCTCACAGTGTTCAGCTAAAACTAAAAGTTAGTGCTGTGAGTCCTGCTCACAGTGTTCAGCTAAACCTTGGTGTAGTGAGACCTCTGCACAGTGTTCATCTAAAGCTACAAGTTAGTGCTGTGCGTCCTGCTCACAGTGTTCAGCTAAAACTACAAGTTAGTGCTGTGCGTCCTGCTCACAGTGTTCAGCTAAAACTACAAGTTAGTGTGGTGCGTCCACCTCACAGTGTTCAGCTAAACCTACAAGTTATTTTTTTGCGAGCTCTGCACAGTGTTCACCTAAAGCTACCTGTAGAAGGTTGGTGGTGTTTTCCTGATCCTATCACTACCGCAGGCAGCTAAAAAAGCTACAAATTATTTTTTTGCGAGCTCTGCACAGTGTTCAGATAAAGCTACCTGTAGAAGGTTGGTGGTGTTCTCATACTACAGGCAGGCAGTTGATTTTGCTAGCTGCAGTATCAGTACATATATATATATATATCCCAGCTTAGTGCAGCTACAGGCCATTAGTATGTCTGGAAGGCCAAGAAGGAGAGGCACAGTCACAAGCCAATAAGAGAGGGCAAGCAGGCTCTGTGTCTAGTGCTGGTCGTGGAGACGGTGCATCCTCATCAGCACGTGGCCGTGGGACACGCTTGGCCTTTTTTTCGGCAGCTGGCCGTGTTGAGCCGCAACATGCGGAAGACTTGGTCGAGTGGATGACCAAGCCGTCCTCATCCTCCTCATCGTTGATTTTGCTAGCTGATATATATATATCCCTGCTTAGTGCAGCTACAGGCCATTAGTATGTCTTAAAGGCCAACAAGGAGAGGCAGACAGTCACAAGCCAATAAAAGAGGGCAAGCAGGCGCTGTGTCCTCATCAGCATGTGGCCGTGGGACAAGCTTGGCCTTTTTTTTGGCAGCTGGCCGTGTTGAGCCGCAACATGCGGAAGACTTGGTCGAGTGGATGACCAAGCCATCCTCATCCTCTCTCACCCATGCCCAGGGTACTTTGTCTGGCAAAGCAGCGGCCTCTTCCCTCGGCTCAATGTCATCAGTGACTCCTTCCCTAGCCCCACCATGTCCTCCTGAGGAGTCCCTCGAACTGTTTGACCACAGTGTTGGGTACATGCTCCAGGAGGATGCCCAGCGTTTGGAAGGCTCTGATGATGATACTGAGCTTGATGAAGGCAGTAACATGAGCACGGACAGAGGGGGTGCCCAAGAAGGACAGCAATCTGGCAGTCATGCTCCCTCTGCTGCAGCATACTGCCAGGTTTGCTCCAGTGATGAGGAGGGAGGGGATGATGAGGTCACTGACTCAACGTGGGTGCCTGATAGGAGAGAGTAAGAGGAGGAGGAGGCGGCACATCACCAACGAGGCAGGATGCCCTCCAGGGGCCAGCCTAAGGGCAGCACATTGACTGCATCACACCCCAAAGCTCCACATGTGCAGGGCGCTGCAGTCTCTGCGCGTTATTCAAAAAGTTCTTTGGTGTGGGCCTTTTTTGAGACGAGTGCATCAGATCGCACCGCTGCTATTTGCAACATATGTCTCAAGCGTATCTCGCATGGCCAAAACATCTCCCGCTTGGGTACCACATGCTTGACCAGACATATGTTGACCTGCCATGCAGTTCGTTGGCAAGCGTATCTAAAAGACCCACACCAAAGAACAAAGAGGACCTCTCCTTGCTCCTCATCAGCTGAGATCTCCAACCCCACTATACCTTCAGTCCTCTCTGAGACCTGCACTGAGAGGAATGAAGGTGTAGAATTAGGTGTGTCACAGCCAAGTACTTGTGGGCAATCTGCTTTTGGTACACCGACGTCAGATTGTACCAGGCAAATTTCCCTGCCCCAGCTGCTGCACCTTAGAAAGAAGTTTGCTCCCAGCCATCCACATACGCAGCGGTTGAATGCTAGCTTGGCAAAATTGCTAGCACTTCAACTGCTGCCTTTTCAGTTGGTAGACTCTGCCCCCTTCCGTGAGTTTGTGGAATGTGTGGTTCCTCAGTGGCAGGTACCAAAATGCCACTTTTTCTCATGGAAGGCGATTCCGGCTCTCTACCGCCATGTGGAAGGCAATGTCCATGCCTCACTGGACAGGGCGGTCAGCGGTAAAGTGCATATTACCACTGACTCATGGTCCAGCAGGCATGGACAGGGACGTTACCTAAGTTTCACGGCGCATTGGGTGACTCTGCTGGCAGCTGGGAAGGATGCAGGACAAGGTGCAGTAGTGTTGGAGGTTGTTCCGCCACCATGCCTCCAAAATGCTAATGATTGTGACACACCTCTCTCCTCCACCCCCTCCTCTTCTTCTTCCTCCATGGCCTCTTCCTGTGCTTTGTCCTCGGAACCAGCGGTGCTCTGTAGCCGTTCAAGGGGCTACACAAGTACGCAGGCCAAAAGATGTCATGCGGTGCTTGAGCTGGTGTGCTTGGGGGACAGGAGTGACACTGGGGCAGAGGTTCTGTCAGCTCTGCAGGGGCAGGTTCAGAGGTGGTTGACGCCACGCCAACTTAAGGCAGGAATGGTGGTTTGCGACAATGGCACCAACCTCCTCTCTGCCCTCCGACAGGGACAAATGACCCATGTGCCCTGTTTGGCTCACATCCTTAACTTGGTGGTGCAGCGGTTCTTGGGCAGGTACCCGGGCTTACAGGATGTCCTGAGGATGGCCAGGAAAGTCTGTGTGCATTTCCGCTGGTCATATAATGCCAGTGCTCGGCTGACGGACCTCCAAAAGGAGTTTAACCTGCCCAAGAACCGCCTAATCTGTGACATGCCCACCAGGTGGAACTCAACGTTGGCCATACTGCAGTGGCTGCACACACAGCAGAGGGCCATCAATGAGTACCTGTGCGACTATGGCACCAGGACAGGGTCAGGGGAGCTTGTTTTTTTTCCCCCACGCCAGTGGGCCACGATCAGGGATGCATGCACTGTCCTGTCACCATTTGAGGAGGCCACGAGGATGGTGAGCAGTGACAGTGCATGCATCAGAGACACTGTCCCCCTTGTCCACCTGTTGGAGCACACACTGCGTGGAATAATGGACAGGGCACTTGAGGCAGAACAGAGGCAGGAAGAGGAGGACTTCCTTAGCTCTCAAGGCCCCCTTTATCCAGACAGTGTTCCTGCGTGCCCGCCGATCACACAGGAAGAGGACGAGGAGGAGGAGGAAGATTGTGTCAGTATGGAGGTGGAGCCTGGCACTCAGCATCAGCAGCAGTCTTTAAGGGATCAGTCCCAAGAAACACATGGACTTGTACGTGGCTGGGAGGAGGTGGCTGCGGACCATGTCATCCTTAGTGACCCAGAGGACTCCGGACCGAATGATTCAGCAAACCTACGCTGCATGGCCTCCCTGATCCTGCAAAGCCTGCGTAAGGATCCTCGTATTCGTGGTATCAAGGAGAAGGACCAATACTGGCTGGCAACCATCCATGATCCACGTTACAAGGGTAAGGTTGCAGACCTTATCTTGCCATTGCAGAGGGAGCAGAGGATGAAACATCTTCGGGAGGCCTTGCAGAAAGGTCTGTGCAACGCGTTCCCAGAGACTGGGAGGTTACAAACTCCTGTTTCTGGACAACGTGTTGCTGAGGCTTCGGGCATTCAAAGAAGGAGCGGTGGAGAAGGTGGCCATCTGACCGATGCGTTCAGACAATTTTTTGGTCCGCAGCCCCAAGGTATGATCGGTTCCAGCAACCATCGCCAGCGTCTGTTTTACATGGTGCAGGAATACCTAGGGCCAAGATCTGACTTGGACACCTTTCCCACCGAAAATCCTCTGGGTTACTGGGTCTTGAGGATGGATCACTGGCCAGAGCTTGCACAGTATGCAATTGAGCTACTGGCCTGTCCTGTATCCAGCGTTCTTTCGGAACACACATTCAGTGCTGCTGGAGGCTTTGTAACCGATCACAGGGTGCGTCTGTCCACCGACTCGGTCGATCGACTGACCTTCATAAAAATGAATCAGTCTTGGATTACCACCAGCTACCAAGCACCTGATGCTGATGTAACCGAATAATTTTTTTTGAAATCTCAGATCCCTTCAAAGACTGCCTATACTGATGCTAAGTGACTATCCCTGAGAAATTATCCTCTTCCTCCTCAATCATCACGCTGATAGCTTGTAAGAACATTTTTGGTTCTGGGCGCCACCACCAGTGCCTAAGGCACAATTTTTCAGCCCCTGTTTAACAGGGGCGTGTAATTACAATTTTTGATGCAATACCTTGCAGCAGGGCTCGTTTCTGTGTTACAACTAGAGTATCTGTGAGGGGTTGCAGTGTTGTTGCACCAGCACCAGTGCCTAAGGCCCAATTTTTCAGCCCTTGTTTAACAGGGGCGTGTAATTACAATTTTTGATGCAATACTTTGCAGCAGGGCTCATTTCAGCATTCCAACTAAAGTATCTGTGAGGGGTTGCAGTGTTGTGGCACCAGCACCAGTGCCTAAGGCCCAATTTTTCTGCCCCTGTTTAACAGGGGCATGTAATTACAATTTTTGATGCAATACTTTGCAGCAGGGCTCGTTCCTGCGTTCCAACTAAAGTGTCTGTGAGGGGTTGCAGTGTTGTGGCACCAGCACCAGTGCCTAAGGCCTAATTTTTCAGCCCCTGTTCAACAGGGGCATGTAATTACAATTCTTGATCTAATATTTCACAGCAGGGCCCATTTCTGCACCCACCAAGAGTGAGGACTTACAGTGTTGTGGCACCAGCACCACCACCACCACCACCAAAGGCCCAATTTTTCTGCCCCTGTTCAACAGGGGCATGTAATTACAATTCTTGATCTAATATTTCACAGCAGGGCCCTGTGAGGGCTTACAGTGTTGTGGCCACAACAACACCTAAGGCTCAAATTTCTGCTGAGTATATAGGGCAGGCCCCTACTTTCAAACATCTAACTTACAAACGACTCCTACTTGCAAACGGAAAGAGACAACAGGAAGTGAGATGAAATCTACCCCTAGGAAGGGAAATTCTCTCCTGTAAGAGTTAATATGGGAAAAACATTTCTCATTTCCACTGATGCTTTCCAATCCTTGTTCCACAAAAAAACCCAAATTTTCAAAAAACATTTGTCATTGGGACAAAAAGTGAGGTGAAATCTTCTGAAGAGGAGGAAAGACAGCAAAACAAATGTCACAGGGGTGATAACCCTTCCCTATGTTTTCCAAAAAGCTTAAAAAAGATTTTTTGGCTGGAGCTAAACATGTTAAAAATGTACCCGTTCAAAATTACAAACAGATTCTACTTAACTACAAACCTACAGTCCCTGTCTTGTTTGCACCGCCTGTATACTGCTGTTCAGAGTATATAGGGCCTGGTGGCCCCACACCTTTCCTTATTTTAATTTGGGTGCGGGGTTTAAGACCCAAAGGGCCTGGTAATGGACTGGGGGGTACCCATGCCATTTGTCTCACTGATTTTCATCCATATTGCCAGGACCGGACATTACATTAAACCCGCAAGCAGTTTTAAATTAGATTTTTTTCCTTTAAAAATGACATTTGGTGCAGGGACTATTCTAAACACGGGAAACACGTGCCAATTTACAGGCATACTATAGACACCCCCCAGGTACAATATTTAAAGGAATATTTCACTTTTTTTTTTTTACTTTAAGCATCATTAAAATCACTGCTCCCGAAAAACGGCCGTTTTTAAAAGTTTTTTTTGCATTGATACATGTCCCCTGGGGTAGGACCCGGGCCCCCAAACCCTTTTTAGGACAATACCATGCAAATTAGCCTTTAAAATGAGCCTTTTGATTTTGAACGTTCGAGTCCCATAGACGTCAATGGGGTTCTAACGTTTGTGCGAATTTTCGGTCCGTTCGCAGGTTCTGGTGCGAACCGAACCGGGGGGTGTTCGGCTCATCCCTACTTAGGACCATGTGATATTTCAATTTTTCTTTTTTAATAAATCTGCAAAAATGTCAACAATTCTGTGTTTTTCTGTCAATATGGGGTGCTGTGTGTACATTCATGAGGAAAAAAATGAACTTAAATGATTTTAGCAAATGGCTGCAATATAACAAAGAGTGAAAAATTTAAGGGGGTCTGAATACTTTCCGTCCCCACTCTATATTTACTGTATGCATGCATTGACTAATTTTAGTTACTTATTTAAAAAAGTGAAAATTTGTTATCATGTTACATCCAGAAATAATTTTGCCAGGAATGGTGCTTACACAATTAACTTGTCTGAAAAATGCCTGGAAAGTAATGCCTGCATTGACAATAACCAGTCAGTTTCTCATACTTTCATATTTTAAGAAGGTTGAACATTTTTTTTTGTTTAATAAATGTTTATTGAAGAATAATAACAGAAATATAAAAAGACAGAGTAAACACATAGCATATGATAGACAATCTAAGAAGGTTGAACAATTAAAGAGGGTCCAGTGTTCTCCTATCTTTGGTGACCACTTAAAAATATTCAAAACATGTTGTTGTACCAAATACCAAATACATAAATATGGCTACATTTGTTAGCCATGGAAAGTTCATGAGTCCTCAAGATGTAGATGAACAACAGACCTTCATGGTATCTCAGATTGTCAGGCCTCAGAGTCTTAGGGATGCTTCTATTGCTACTCATTCTAGAGTGGTCAATTATCCTATTTTAGTATCTTCTTATTTTAATAGTATAGGATAACTGAACTTTTAAAATACATTCTTTGTTTAAATGGTTTAAGGCACATCAAACCATTCTTCAAAGATAAGCTATTATTACATCTGCCTTTTGTTGTATTTTGAGAGCTGTCATCAAAGGTCCAGGTCAATGTTAAAATTGCTCTGTTTGCAATCATCTTGTCTGCACCTTTACTGTAACCGCAGACAAAGACTGAAAAAGGAAGACATCTCCTTCACATACCTTGTGATATAAAAACGTTAGTGTCACGTGCCATAAGTAAATCAAATAATATGTAAAGCATAGACTTTGTCACTCCTTGTCTCCAAAAACCATGAAAATAGTCAGGCTCTATATAAACAAACCACTGGCCTGCCTCAATGCACAGCAAAAATAAAAAGTTTGGAGAATATGTTATATTAAAAAAACTTACGTATTTTAAAAGTATTCTTTTAAACTGAGAAATGAATAGCCGGGGTGCCAAGATGTAGGTGGAAATCAATATTATTATTATTATTAACCACATGCCGACCAGTGCACAACGGTATACATTGGCACAATGGCATGGCTGGGCAAATGGGTGTACAGGTACGTCCCCTTTAAATCACGGCATTGTGGGTGTGCATGCACTGCTGCATACTCTGCGACCGTGCCCATGGATGGCACAATGGCATGGCTTGGCAAATGGGCGTACAGGTACGCCCCCTTTAAATCGCGGCATTGTGGGTGTGCATGCACTGCTGCATACTCTGCGACCGTGCCCATGGGTCCCGTGGACTCGATGTCCACCAGGGGCCCACGATCATGTCACAGATTGCAGAACGGGGGAGATGCCTATGTAAACAAGGCATTTCCCTGTTCTGCCTAGCAACATGACCAAGATCTACTGCTCCCTGTCATCGGGAGCAGTGATCTCTGTCCTGTTCTAATGAGGCAATCCCCCCACAGCTAGAATCACTCCCTAGGACACACTTAACCCCTTGATCGCCCCCTAGTGTTTTACCCCTTCCCTGCCAGTGTCATTTACACAGTAATCAGTGCATTTTTATAGCACTGATGGCTGTATAAATGACAATGGTCCCAAAATAGTGTCAAAAGTATCCAATGTGTCTGCCATAATGTTGCAGTCATGATAAAAATCGCAGATCGCTGCCATTACTAATAAAAAAATAATAATAAAAATGCCATAAATCTATCCCCTATTTTGTAGACGCTATAACTTTTGCGCAAACCAATCAATATTGCGATTGCAATTTTTTTACCAAAGATATGTAGAAGAATACATATCAGCCTAAACTGAGAAAGAAATTAGTTTTTTTATATATTTTTGGGGGATATATATTATAGCAAAAAGTAAAAAATATTGCTGTTTTTTCAAAATTGTTGCTATTTTTTGTTTATAGCGCATAAAATAAAAACCGCAGAGGTGATCAAATACAACCAAAAGAAAGCTCTATTTGTGGGAAAAAAAGGACATCAATTTTGTTTGGGTGCAACACCACATGACCGCAATTGTCAGTTAAAGCGATGCAGTGCCGTATCGCAAAAAGTGCTCTGGTCAGGTAAATCCTTCTGGGGCTGAAGTGGTTAAAGATTAATACCACAAAGCACAAGTAGCATGTCAGTGACAAGCATATAATTTAAAAAAATAAAAAAATAGATAGGTAATATCTAGGTAAGGAAACGCATCCCCTAATCCCTATAAATTAGGAAAATGAAACAGGATACTCACACACCCACCAAAGGCTCTAGAGCAGGGGTAGGCAACCTCGGCCCCCCAGCTGTGGTGAAACTACAAACCCCATGAGACATTGCAAGAACCTGACAATCAGAGACATGACACTTAGAGACAGAGTCATGATGGGATTTGTCGTTTAACCACATCTGAAGGGCCGAGGTTGCTTACCCCTGCTCTAGAGTATCAAAAGAGAACAAAACAAAAAAAACAAAAAAGGCAGGTGCAAATCAGAGCTGCGTCAGACAAGCCCAGGCCGAGAGCTGAAGGTAGAGTGGGCCGCCCAGCAGAGGCTCACACAGTCAAAGCCAGTATGTATGTATGACTCAATTAAGGCCTGTGTACAAAAAATTAAGGGAATAGTAAACAAATGTGTTCAACAGGCTTAATTTTTAAACCAAATTTGTTCACTATTTCATTAATTTTTAAATTTGTAATTTTTTTAAAGCCCAAGTTTACCTAAAAAATATATATATAAAAAAACACAAGGAACATTATTTACTTTCAGTTTGATGTGTCCCTTGTGCTTCTGTCTTCCAGTTTAGTAGTAATCTTTCTCTTTCAATGCCCCACCCCCACCACTGTAATCTTCCAAATAGAACTAAGGAGCTGTCAAAGCCATTCATCAATACTGCCTGACTATGCCTGCCCTTTCTGTCCTACTCCTCCATTCATAGAAACCATTCTACAACTTCTATGAATGAAAGCAGCTCTATGAAATGACCTTTCATTTATCCACCCATCCTCCATTCATGATGATAACCAGCAAGCTTATACTCCAGTGCTGTTTTCAGGGTGCTTAAAATAAGTTTTTGGGATATATGAACACATGTTTTGGTCTTCTTAGGCATACTATAGTCCTGGCCTAAACCTATAGCTTTAATGGGCTCTTGGAAACAGCTGCAGGTGGTCTTTGTGGCACTGACCGCAAGGGGGCAAACATAGTATTTTATTAACAGGGGAAAACCTTGTTGATGATATATAAAATAAGGATGATATTTTTATATGGTTGATGCTAGTAGTTGGCCATACAGTATATGGATCGAAAATCGATCATTTCAGCAGGGATTAATTGATTTCTGTACTACCGCCCTGTCAGATTTTCCCCACTCGATCAGTACTGCAGGCTATAGCCTGCAGCACCGATCAGTGTATTCTGACAGCAGGGAGGTCTCCCTGTTGACAGAATACAATAGCTCAGTAGCACACATTGAGTGTGGATGGGACAATCAAGTCAGTTTTTTTTGTTCAACCCATTGGTTAAACTAAAAAAGCAGACTCATCTGTGGATTGCCTAAGTCTTTTCAATAAATAGTTATTAATGCTTCCAGCAGTTTTTACACAGTGTAACTCCCTGATAATTCATATTTAGTTACTAGTGTACTGTATATAGATAAACAGGCAAACTACACTACCGTTTAGAAGTTCACTGTGATCTGTAAACAGAAGAATGTTTGTTTGTTTAGGATCAGAGCAAATCCAAACACGCAAAAAAGCTAATCTAATTCCATTCAAATTTTCCTGTTCATTCAATGACAATAATTTGAGCATTGTGACCTTTGTAGTGGTATTTGAGCTATAGATTTGCTATAACTTAAATTATTAAATGGTTGTTATTATTCATTTTGGAACTAAACTGCCATGGGTAGGCGAGTGCCTAAAATGTGGATTTTACTAAATATTTGTTAATTCCCGAAAATTGCTCTCTATAAAGATTTGAGTCCGATTTTTCTGTTTACTAGAAGAAAACAAAACATTTGCTGTAAAATGTTCAGTCTGTCACTAAATTCTAGTGATTAAGAACATTTACATAACAAACAATAGACTTTTTTGTTGAAACAATCCAAATATGAATTCTATTTTTTGTTTGCATTGCAAAAAAATTAGGTAGAGTGCACTTTTCTTAAAGCAGTTTTGTGATTAATATTTATTTCAAAATCTGAAAAACATGTGGTCTTTTTTCTTAAAAACACTTTTCCTGAAGTGTAACTAATGCAATAAACCTATATAATTATTATAGCCACCCCATTTAAACAATTGACCCTAAAATAGAGGAATCAATCTCAGTTTGAGCTGTTTTTCCTCTGGGCACCACTAGCAAAAGGATTAGAGTATAGTTTAGAGTCAGCTCTATTTTATGTATGTGTGACTGTGTTAACCAAAGCTTAAATAGGGTTTCTTGGCATCAGGCTTTAAGTAAAACAATTTATGAAAGATCTAAACATAGAATTATACAGAATATACTAATGATTATTTCTGTAATAGTGTAACCACTAAAAGACCATACAGTAATATAACTTATAGGCTAGGTACAAGGTTAGCTCTTGGGAATCCACTTGATGTTATTTTATTATCACTTAATCAGGGACATTTATTATGAGGCACTCAGTGGTAAGGAAGCAACACCCAAGCACTACACATACATTGTATATTTTTATGATTAATATTATTACTACTACTATTTTTTGCACTTGTGAGAAGCTGCTAAGGGTCACAAGACTTCCTGCATTTCAAATAATTTTTGTGGATACCACTGTTAAACCAGAGTTTTAAAGCCCATCTTTGGTCCCTATCCATATATATATCCATATATATATATATATATAGATCTATATATATATATATATATATATATATATATAGATCTATATATATATATATATATATATATATATATATATATATATATATATATATATATATAGATCTATATATATATATATATATATATATATAGATCTATATATATATATATATATAGATATAGATATATATATATATATATATATATATATATATATATATATATATATATATATATATATATATATATATATATATATATATATATATATATATATATAGATCTATATATATATATATATATAGATCTATATATATATATATAGATCTATATATATATATATAGATCTATATATCTATATAGATCTATATATATATATATATATATATATCTCCTTCTAGAGAAAGCCCTGGTTTATTTTTATATTTAAATTTCTTCTGAAGCTGGTAAATCTTCATCCAATTCACTCAAAGATCTTCCAGCACTTCCAGTCTACAAGGCACCGTTACATAGACATGTCCCAGAACAGTGAATATGGGACATTGGAGAGACAGGTCACCCAGTGCACAGCTCGCTGGCTTGGTGACCAGCCTCCTCAACACGAAAATGCTGCCACTGTACCAGTTAGTTAGTAGCATTTCCTAATGAACTATTGGTGATAGGAGCCATGGACTGTTTAAAGAAGTATCCCAGCAATAAAGATGTAACACTTTCTATAATTTAAAAATAGGATTAAAATTACCTGGACCCTGATTTTTTTTAAAGAAGTGTGAATTTTGTCTCTTCTAGCATATTGTATTGTTAATATTTGTAATAATAAAAACACAATAGCTTGTAACAAAATGGATTCAACCTGTACCAAAGGATATCATGATCCATGTGATCCAAAAAGTAACTTAGGCAGGAGCCTAGGGTCTGCTTGATTTCCAGGAGGCCCAACTACAACGGTCATGCTCTTGTGGCAAACCAGGGAGATAGCACAATATGTCAAAGCTGTGTCCATGCCTGTCACTTAATAAGAGAGGATGCACATGTGGGCAGTTGGTGTCTGATGGGGTGGACAAGTAGAGACAGTGTAAATGGGATGGTTTCTCTGTGCCTATTGCAATACTGGACAATGCCAATTGAAGAGATGAGAATATGGCAAAACTGTTACCTTGTCAAGTGCCCCATTTTCCTGCTGTCAAGAGTTTCCAAGATTACATGTTAGTGGATTGCCATCATTCTGACCATTTTTTAAATTTTCTTTCAGAGGAAAAGTTAATGTTTTGGATGCACTGATTTTACTGAAAAAGACAGCGATGCTAAATTACAAGGGCCAAACTGATACCTTAATATTAGGTAATGCTTTGAAAAAAAATATGGATCAGTAACCCCTACCAGAGGGAATTTACATTTCACATCCAGAAAATACCATACAACTTCACTATTGATTCAAAAAGGATAGTAATGCTTAAGGTAAGACATTAAGTGCCCAGTTCTTTAACTAACATGCTTGGGGAAGCATCAAGTGAAGTGGAATCAGCAAAAGTGATAAGGACAAAATATCAATTGAGTTCATGGTAAATTCAATTTCCCTGGTTGATTTTTTTTCTCTGTAAAAATGCAGTTGTTTTACCAAAAAAATGAGTTAGCTCAGACATGTAAATTACTAGCATTTTTTTTCTTTCTAAAATGTAATTTTAGCTGTAGTCCGTTCTAGAAACACAAAAAAACAAAGTTATGAGGTCCCCCTCAAAATCTATACTAAATCCTCATCCAAGCATTCAGTTTGGTCTCCAGGAAAAGCAGGGTTGAGCATGCACCCCCTCCTGAACCATATCAGGCCACTCCCCTGGCAAAGCACATTGTCTTTATGTTGATAAGGACAAGTGCCTCTTCACCAAAACTCTAGCCTGGTGATTCTGGGGATCAGTAGATGGGGGAGGGGCAATCCTTGCTTTATGATATATTTCCAGCTGAAAGCTATATTGTAAACAAAGGATGGTGGTTAATGTCATTGACAATGGCCAACATGTTTTTCCTGGCTTAAATTTTTTTTGAGTTATGGGGTTGTTAGAACTACAGTTATTGTACTGAAAATAAGCAATAGTCCTTTCTTGGTTCCAATTGGTTCTTCAAGCAATGATGTTTAACCAGTTGCCAACCACCGCACGCCGATGTACGTCAGCACAATGGCACGGGCAGGCATAAGGGCCTACCTGTACGTCCCTGCCTGCCCGCAGGCGGGGGGTCCGACCGGACCCCCCGGTGCCTGCGGCGGTCGGATTCTTGTCAGGAGCGATCCGAGGTGAGGGGGAGGCCACTGATTCATGGCCAACCCCTCATGATCACTCCTGATGAATGAGGAGCTTCCTCTGCTGCTGTAATGTAAACAGCGGCATAGGAAGTGATGTCATCTCTCCTCGTGTCGGTCTTTTTGTTCCGGCGCCGAGGAGAGAAGACATCCAAGTAAGTGCACCAAACACAACACTTACAGTAGAACACCCTAGGCACACTTTTCACCCCCCATCACCCCCGATCATCCCCCGATCACCCCCCTGTACCCCCTGTCACAGTGACACCAATAGCAGTTTTTTTTCTGATTATTGCATTGGTGTCATTTTGTGACAGTTATAAGTGGTAGGGCAGTTAGTGTTAGGCTCCTTTAGGTCTAGGGTACCCCCCTAACCCCCCCTAATAAAGCTTTAACCCCCCGTAATCACCCCCCATCTCCAGTGTCACTAAGCGATCATTTTTCTGATCATTGTATTAGTGTCAGAGGTAACGCTAGTTAGGGAGGTAAGTATTTAGGTTCGCCGTCAGCTTTTTATAGCATCAGGGATCCCCATATACTACCTAGTAAAGGTTTTAACCCCCTGATTACCCCCTAGTTAACCCTTTCACCAGTGATCACCGCATAACTGTTACGGGTGACGCTGGTTAGTTAGTTTATTTTTTATAGTTTCAGGTCACCCGCCATTTATTACCTAATAAAGGTTTAACCCCCTGATCGCCCGACGGTTATATAAGTTACGTTTTAGGGTCAGATAAGGTCTGCGTCGTCCCAGGTAGCGTCAGGTTAGTGCCAGTACCGCTAACACCCACGCACGCAGCATACACCTCCCTTAGTGGTATAGTATCTGAACGGATCAATGTCTGATCCGATCAGATCTATATTGGCATCCCCATCAGTTTAGGGTTCCCAAAAATGCAGTGTTAGCGGGATCAGCCCAGATACCTGCTAGCACCTGCGTTTTGCCCCTTCACTCAGCCCAGCCCACCCAATTGCAGTATCGATCGATCACTGTCACTTACAAAACACTAAACACATAACTGCAGCGTTCGCAGTGTCAGGCCTGATCCCTGCGATCGCTAACAGTTTTTTGGTAGCATTTTGATACAGTCGCTAACAGTCAGGAGCTTTTTTGCCTGTGAGTCTCACTAGTGTACGACTAAATTTAGAGCCCAAAATGGCAAATCAAAGGTACACTAGTGCAGAGGCCTACACGTTTCTGAGCATGACAGATAGTGAAGAGGAAGTCACTCATCTGTCAGATTCAGGCTCAGAGTACGAACCTGTAGACAGCAGCGGCTCCATGACAGATAGCTCTGACGACGGAGTTGTGGTCCCTGCCAAGGTCAGGCTACCAGACCCCAATCTTCTTCTTCTGCTGTTGAGGTGCAAGAACCACAGAAGTACAAGCGCCGCTATTCCTTCTTTTGAACTGGCAAGCACCAGCGGCCTAGTACACCCTGGTCGTACATTCAGCACTGCAGTAACACTTGGTGACGTGGCGAGTCCCATAAGTGCAGTTCAAGCTGGCGAGGTGGCAAGCACAAGTAGTGTCCCGCTGCCACCAAGAAGATGAACACAGGCCCGTCATGCTGCATTCGCCAATCTTAATTGGGAACCCACCACTTCTGCAGCACCTGTACTTCCCCCATTCACTGGCCAACTCGTCACTTGATTTTTATTCGCTATTTTTCACTGAAGATCTCTATAGATCTATTGTGGACCAAAGCAATTTGTACGCTGGTCAACACATCGCCACTATTCCCAAGTCCTCCCTTGCCAGAGATTGGAGACCAATTACGGTTTCCGAATTTAAGCTCTTTCTGGGCCTTTCCCTCAACATGGGCATAACTAAAAAGAGTGAGTTGCGGTCATATTGGTCCACTGACCTAATTCACCATATGCCCTTGTTCTCTGCCTCCATGACCAGGGCACGATACAAGCAGATCTTGCGGTTCATGCACTTCAATGACAATGAACTCTGTCGTCCTCGTGGAGACCCTGGATACAATCGGCTCTACAAAATTTGGCCCCTCATAAACCACTTCAACCAACGTTTTGCAGACTTGTTTACTCCCCATCAAGTTGTCTAAATTGATGAGTCCCTGATTAAGTTTTCTGGCCGCTTGTCATTCAAACAGTACCTTCCCAGGAAGCCTGCTAGATATGGGGTCAAGATGTATAAGCTCTGTGACAGGGCCACAGGCTATACATGTAGTTTTATGGTTTACGAGGGAAATGATAGCCACGTAGAGCTGACAAACTGCCCTGACTACATAGGAAGCACATGCAAGATTGTGTGGGACTTAGTGTCACCCTTATTCGGAAAGGGGTACCACTTATATGTGGACAATTATTACACGAGCGTGCCACTTTTTAGTCACCTTTTTGATCATCAGATTGAAGCATGTGGCACCTAACCACGGGGCTTTCCCCAGTGGCTTATAGATTCCCATCTTAGGCTTGGGGAGAGAGCCTACTTGCAGTGTAATAATTTGCTCACTATGAAGTGGAGGAATAATAAGAATGTTTTTGTTCTTACCTCCCTTCATGCAGACACAACCGTCCAAATTACTACGGCGACTGGTGTTGTAGAGAAACCCCTCTGTGTCCACGAATATAACTAAAATATGGGAGGGGTGGACCTCAATGACCAGTTTTTGGTGCTGTACCTAGTTGCCCGTAAGGCCAGACGCTGGTATAAAAAAGTGTCTTTATACTTATTTCAATTGGCTTTGCTGAACGCTCATGTGCTATACAGAGCTTCAGGACAGACTGGATCCTTCCTTAAATTCCAGGAAGAGATCGTCAGAGCCCTTCTTTTTCCAGACGGTGCTCCACCTCACCTTCCCAGTCCAAATGCATTAAGCCGGCTGCATGAGAGGCATTTTCCTTATGTCCTCCCGTGTACCCTTACCCAACGAGCCCCCCCAAAGAAAATGTTGTGTCTGCAGAAAGCGCGGATATAGGTGTGACACCCGCTAGTATTGTCCCTCCTGTCCTGACAATCCTGGTCTTTGCATTGGTGAATGTTTTGAGCGCTACCATACACTAGTTGAGTTTTAGCGTAGGGTACAGCATTGCACAGACTAGGCACGCTTTCCCAGGGTCTTCCAAGATGCCATTGCATTTTGAGAGACCCAAACCTGGAACCGGTTACAGTTACAAAAGTTACAGTTATAAAAAAAATTTAAAAAAAAAAAGTAAAAAAAAAAACACAAAAAAAAAAATAAAAACAAAAATTGTTGTCGTTTTATTGTTCTCTCTCTCTCTCTATTCTCTCTCTATTGTTCTGCTCTTTTTTACTGTATTCTATTCTGCAATGTTTTTTTGTTGTTATGTTTTATCATGTTTGCCTTTCAGGTATGCCATTCAGCCATAGCGTGGATTTATTTATCTTGACAGCAACAGCGTTTGCTCCCACGATACATAAAGCCGTGACTCCATCGCTGTCGGAGGTGATTTCACCACCACAGTTACATACTTCAGCATATATGCCGAAGCATGGGGGCAGCTGGGGCGGAGGAGCGATGTGCTCCTACCTTTTGCGGGTGGGTGCCCCCATGCTTCGGCATATATATTTTAGGCACTGGTTGCGTTAAAAAATGTTTTATTTTTTACAATTTTTTTTTGTATTTGCTTTGCAGGTATGGTAAGTCTTACTGTTATACTGTAATGTTACTTTGTTTTATTGTTAACCATCATTTGCTTAGCAGGTACGCCATTCAGTTGTAGCGCGGATTTATTCATCTTGACAGCAACAGCGTTTGATCCCACGATACATAAAGCCGTGACTCCAGCACTGTCTGAGGTGATTTCACCACCACAGTTACATACTTCAGTATATATGCCGAAGCATGGGGGCAGCAGGGGTGGAGGAGCAATTTGCTCCTACCTTTTGCGGGTGGATGCCCCCATGCTTCAGCATATATATATTTTAGGCACAGGTTGCGTTAAAAAATGTTTTATTTTTTTACTATTTTTTTTTTGTATTTGCTTTGCAGGTATGGTAAGTCTTACTGTTATACTGTAATGTTACCTTGTTTTATTGTTAACCATCATTTGCTTTGCAGGTACGCCATTCAGTTGTAGCGCGGATTTATTCATCTTGACAGCAACAGCGTTTGCTCCCGCGATACATAAAGCCGTGACTCCAGCGCTGTCGGAGGTGATTTCACCACCACAGTTAAAAAAAAGAGCATATATGCCGAAGCATGGGGCAGCAGGGGCGGAGGAGCGATTTGCTCCTAACTTTGGGGCGGATGCCCCCATGCTTCGGCATATATTATGGTGCATGTATGCCCATCATTAGAAGTGGGTGGATGAAGGGAGGTATTCTAATGGTGGGCATACCCACCTATCAATCTCTTTTTTTCATTCAGCCCACAGGCTGCATGAAAAAAGATTACAATATATGCCCAGCAAGGACCAGCAACGTACTGGTATGTTGCTGAACTTTGAGTGGTTATACCAGAATGATGCCTGCAGGTTTAGGTATCATCTTGGTATCATTCTTTTCAGCCAGCAGTCGGCTTTCATGTAAAAGCAATCCTAGCAGCTAATTAGCCTCTAGACTGCTTTTACAAGCAGTGGGAGGGAATGCCCCCCCACCGTCTTCCATGGTTTTCTCTGGCTCTCCCAACAGGGAACCCAAGAATGCAGCCGGTGATTCAGCCAGCTGACCATAGAGCTGATCAGAGACCAGAATGGCTTCAATCATCTCTATGGCCTAAGAAACTGGAAGCTACAAGCATTTCATGACTTTTTTTTGCCGGATGTAAACAGCGCCATTTGGAAATTGGGAAAGCATTTTATCACACCGATCTTGGTGTGGTCAGATGCTTTGAGGGTAGAGGAGAGATCTAGGGTCTAATAGACCCCAATTTTTTCAAAAAAGAGTACCTGTCACTACCTATTGCTATCATAGGGGATATTTACATTCCCTGAGATAACAATAAAAATGATAAAAAAAAAAGAAAGGAACAGTTTAAAAATAAGATAAAAAAAGCAAAAAAAAAATAAAGCAAAAAATAAAAAGCACCCCTGTTCCCCCCTGCTCTCGTGCAAGGGCGAAAGTGGTAACCTGTAAAGGCTTTTAAAGGCTTTTAAAAATGTATGTAGTTTGTCTCCACTGCACCTTTGTGCGCAATTTTAAAGCATGTCATGTTTGATATCCATGTACTCGGCCTAAGATCATATTTTTTATTTCATCAAACATTTGGGCAATATAGTGTGTTTTAGTGCATTAAAATTAAAAAAAGTGTGTTTTTTCCCAAAAAAATACGTTTGAAAAATCGCTGCGCAAATACTGTGTAAAAAAAAATGAAACACCCACCATTTTAATCTGTAGGGCCTTTGCTTTAAAAAAATTTTGGAGGCCGTGGAATGCCCAGATGGCACAACCCCCCCAAATTACCCCATTTTGGAAAGTAGACATCCCAAGCTATTTGCTGAGAGGTATGGTGAGTATTTTGCAGACCTCGCTTTTTGTCACAAAGTTTTGAATATTGAAAAAAGAAAATAAAAAAACATTTTTCTTTTCTTTCCTAATTTTTAAAAACAAATGAGAGCTGCAAAATACTCACCATGCCTCTCAGCAAATAGCTTGGGGTGTCTACTTTCCAAAATGGGGTCATTTGGGGGGGTTTATGCCATCTTAGCATTTTATGGCCTTCAAAACTGTGATAGGTAGTGAGGAGTGAAATCAAAAATTTACGCCCTTAGAAATCCTGAAGGCCGTGCTTGGTTTTCTGGGCCCCGTATGTGGCTAGGCTCCCAAGAAGTCCCACACATGTGGTATCCCCGTATTCAGGAGAAGCAGAAGAATGTATTTTGGGGTGCAATTCCACATATGCCCATGGCATGTTTGAACAATATATCATTTAGTGACAACTTTGTGCAAAAAAAAAAGTTTGTCATTTTCCCGCAACTTGTGGCAAAATATAAAATATTCCATGGACTCAACATGCCTCTCAGCAAATAGCTTGGGGTGTCTACTTTCCAAAATGGGGTCATTTGGGGGGGTTGTGCCATCTTAGCATTTTATGGCCTTCAAAACTGTGATAGGTAGTGAGGAGTGAAATCAAAAATTTACGCCCTTAGAAATCCTGAAGGCAGTGCTTGGTTTTCGGGGCCCGTACGTGGCTAGGCTCCCAAGAAGTCCCACACATGTGGTATCCTCGTACTCAGGAGAAGCAAGAAAATGTATTTTGGGGTTCAATTCCGCATATAACCATGGCATGTGCGAGTAATATATTCAGTGACAACTTTTTGTAAAATATTTTTTTTTTGTCATTATTCAATCACTTGGGACAAAAAAATAAAATATTCAATGGGCTCAATATGCCTCTCAGCAATTTCCTTGGGGTGTCTACTTTCCAAAATAGGGTCATTTGGGGGGTTTGTACTGCCCTGCCATTTTAGCACCTCCAGAAATTAGATAGGCAGTCATAAACTAAAAGCTGTGTAGATTCCAGAAAATGTACCTAGTTTGTAGACGCTATAACTTTTGTGCAAACCAATAAATATACGCTTATTGACTTTTTTTTTTACCAAAGACATGTGGCTGAATACATTTTGGCCTAAATGTATGACTAAAATTGAGTTTATTGGATTTTTTTATAACAAAAAATTGAAAATATCATTTTTTTTCAAAATTTTCAGTGTTTTTCTGTTTATAGTGCAAAAAATAAAAACCGCAGAGGTCATCAAATACCATCAAAAGAAAGCTCTATTTGTCGGAAGAAAAGGATGCAAATTTAGTTTGGGTACAACATTGCATGACCGCGCAATTAGCAGTTAAATCGACGCAGTGCCAAATTGCAAAAAGTGCTCTGGTCAGGAAGGGGGTAAAACCTTCCGTGGCTGAAGAAAGAAAATTAAGTTGCTTTAATAGTCTAGCCTTACATCTGATGCATACCTATGTGTATTGCTATTTAGTATTCTTTCCTCAGTTCAGGGCTTATTACTGACTTTCTGGGATATTTCAGGAATATACAGCTGTCACTTTATTTTGCCAAAACAGCACAAAAACCACACGCTAAGTGTTAACAAATAAAAATGAAACCCATTAAAAGTTGTAAAAACACCAATATAGCGCATGTAATGCATATTAAGAATTATTGTCTAGAGAGTCAAAAATAAGCAAGCAATCAGCACTAAGCACATTCTACTAGCGATGTCTGCTATTGATTGGCAGGTTAAACTTGTCAGAGGTCAGTGATCCTCTCAGCAGTAGTGATAAGCAGAACACCCTTTGGTTCTGTTCTACATCAGAACTCTAAAAAAAGGGAAAGAGTTCTGACCAGAACTCAGAACCCTATTAAAGTTTATGGGACCAGAACTCAAAAAAATTAAAACTCCCCATTTTTAAGGCTTATATGCAAGTTATTGGCTATAAAAAGGGTATGGGGGCCTGGGTACTGCCAATGGGGACATGTATCAATGCAAAAAAAAACTGTTAAAAATGTAATTTTTAGATGAGCAGTAAGTTTAATAATGGTTAAAATGAAATAATAAAAATGAAAAATTCCTTTAAATATAGTGCGTGGAGGGTGTTTTTAGTCTTCCTGTAAAGTGGCCCATCTGTACTGTGTATAGAGCCTGCTGCAGCAAAACTGACATAATTAAAGAAAAAAATGACATTACAAATAGATTTTCCCTGCAAACTTTATTTTGTAAACAGCAGCTTGGGGAGCCAGGCTGTATGATGACGCCACATTTTAGTGCACTTTGGATGGAAATAACAAAGATTTGCACCACAGTGAGCAAGCCTTATGTGAGGAAACCCAATTATAGTACACCCAGGCCAAGATTAACAATTCTTTTAAGAAAAAGTCTGGTGTCTCTTTCGCAGACTTTGGATAGAAGTAACAGGTGCAGAATAATTGGGCCTTGGGTGTTGGTAGTGCCTTTACACCATAGCTCTTGACAGTTATCCTTGGCACGCACAGGATTGAACTCTGCTCTTAAAAATTATGTCACACAGGTGGAGAAAAATTGAGCCTTGAGTGTTGGTGGTGCCTTCGCACCATAACCCTTCACAGTTATCCTTGGCAAATGCAGAATTGAAATCTACTCTTAAAAATTATGTCACACAGCTGAGCTCTGAGAAATGGGCCAGAAAGTAATAGCTCTACAATCTGATGGAATAGGGTAGCTACTCCTTACTGTTCTGTGATGGCTGCTTTCCTTTTCTGCTCTATCAGGCACCCAAGAAGAGTCAGTGACCTCATCGTTATCATCCTCTCCATTCTCATCACTGGGCCAACTTGGCAATATGCTGCGCTGGGGGAACATGACTGCCAATTTGTTGTTTATCAGTGTTATCCCCTCTCTGTAGGCTCATATTACTTCCTTCCTCAACCTCAGAACCAATATCCGAATCAAGTAATGGCTGTGTATCCTCAAGACGCAAGTGGCTGATGCTGTAACAAAATAATTCAGCTTGGTGCATGATGGTGGGGCTATGGCAGGAGTAGCCATGGACAAGGAGGCAGAATAGGCCACTCTGGATGCTGAAATAGTGTGAACTAGTGTTAGCTTGGGTGATAGAGGATGATGATGGTTTAGTAAGCCAGTCCACCACCTCCTTTACATGCTGTGGCTGGATAGCATGGCCGACATCAGTAAAAAAAGAGACAAACGTGCCCTGCCTGAGGATGGACCACATTTGTCTGTGGATACAGATGCTAAACATAACTAAACAAAACAAAAACAAAAAACAAACAAAATATATATATATAAAAGAAAAGTGGTGCTTGGTGCACTATACTGTAAACTGTGTACAATTGGGGACTGCCACTGACACAAAGGGGAAACACCAGCATTGCAGTAAGACAAACTGCAGCTAACAATTTAAAAAAAGGGGGCAGGGGAACAAAAAAAAGGATGCAACGACAAAAAAAGATGAAATGTGGTGCTTGGTGCACTATGAACTGTGTACAATTGGAGACAGCCACTGACACAAATTGAAAAACTAAATATATATATATATATATAATATAAAATATATATATATATATATATATATATATATATATATATAAAGGGGGGACACCAGCTGCGCAATAAGATAAACTGCAGCTGACAATTTTAAAAAGGGGGCAGGGGAACAAAAAAAGTGTGTATACAGCACTGTATACAGCACTAAAATGTAATGCTGTTAAACACTGCACTATACTCACATTATACTGACACTACACTATACTCACACTATACTCACACTACACTGACACTACACTAACACTACACAGACTATCTACACTAACACTAACTAGCTTCACATTGCAAAAGGTTCTGTGGCAAGGAACATTTTATAGCATGGGGCAGGACTATGAGCACTGAGCCACGATTAGGCAAAGTCATCATGACTTTGTCCAATCAGGACTCTCTCTATGCTCGGTGCCCTGAATCAGGGCTGTTACAATGCAATGTGCATGCATGCAGTGCATTCTGGGGCGCTCAGTGGTTGTTCTTCTGCAAACACCCGAACTGATGCTCGGCCCAAACAGCTCGCCCAACACTGCTCAGCATCAGCTGACCTCTCTCCCTTCCCCTCCCGTGATCCTGAGGCTACATCTGCCCTCCACTTCCCTGGCCAGGAGGGGTCAAAGCCATTCATTCAAGACCCTCCCCACAGGCATGAGCTTACCCATAGGTAAGTGGATATTTATTTTTATTAAAGTGGCTATTGCTTATCCATTTCTGCTGTCCTCCCTGACAGCTCTCAAAGCCTACTGCCGCTGGTTACCATCTGAGTGTGGCTCCTGTGTGTTACGGGTTTAGTGCAGTTTGCTGTGGTGGGATGTGGATGGATTCAATAATCTCTCATGGATATGTTCAGATTATTTTTGTCTCTCTGGAAATTTTTTTTTTTTTTTTAAGTTTAACATGTTTATTGAGATAACTTACAGTAACAAAAGATGTCCATCAAAAGGTAGAGCTCAAAAAACAACAATGTCTCTTTACATCAAAAACTTAAAGGGTACATAATATAAAATTAGAATTGAGCCATATAAACATTATCAGCAATGTTGTATCTTAATGCTTCATAGGGAGTTATAATCTAGGGACTGACCAGGCACCCCTGATGGGATCACACTGTGTCCTGGTCTAGACCTTGTAAAGATTTAGATAAATATTTCCCTACCCATTAGGGGTCATGAGCCGCCACCCCGGAGCCACTATATCGCAACGGAGAGACTGCCCCGATCCCCAAGGGTGAACCCTTACTTCTTGTAACAGAGTAGTATATAATATCCTGTACAAAATTAGAAAAATAATGAACATAAACTTAATTTGTCGAAATAACCGTAGTCATCTATTCTTACAATATCTGTAAAGTATACGAAATAGAGGAGGGGTTAAAGGAAAGAAAAGAAAGGAAGTAAGGGAAAGAGAGAGAGAGACAGCACTCAGCTCATGTTAAGCTATCCAGACTAGGAGATCCCAGGAACCAGGGATACACCTATATGCCCTGCCCAGGGTTCCCATATTGCTTCAAAGGTTTTGATGTTATCCAAAATTTTGCTTACTAGTCTCTCCTGTGACATTATCCAAGAGATTTTTCTCTTAGCCGCTTTAGCGATCATAACTTTTGCTCCTAAAAGCATGAAAAAAATTAAATGGTGAGAAACCTAAGGAATCTTGGGGATTTGCTCATTCAATAGAGCAATTTGTGGGGTCTTAGGTATCGGTAGGTTTGTTACTTTGCGGATAAGATTAAAAATCTTATTCCAAAAACCTCTAATTCTTGGACAATCCCACCAAATATGAAGCATGGAACCCTGGGCTTGGCATTCCCTAAAACATAGAGGAGATGAGGAGGGGAACATCTTGTTCAATCTTAACGGAACCAAATACCATCTGGTCATCACTTTCCAATTGGCTTCTATTAATGAAATGTTCATTATACCTTTGTGAGCTCTGATTCCTCTTCTGTGCCACGTCTCCAGGTCCCAGGTCTCTTGTAGGTCCTTCTCCCAGGCTTCCATATACGAGAATTTGGTGGTGGGTTCTAATAAGGAAGAGTATATTATGGATATGCCCCCTTTTTGCTCTGCACCCTGGCCACACCAGCGTTCATAATTCGAAAAGGTCGGGGGGGTGGGTTTGTTTTTCCATATTGTATGGAGAAAATGGGAAATTTGATAAAACCTAAATTTTTCTGAGACCGGGATTTCAAGCTTTTCCATACAGAATTTCAGGGAGATGGGGCCCGAAGGAGTGAAATAGTGTCCAATCCTGTACATCCCCTTATCTAACCACCATTGAAATGTTTTGATATCCATACCCGGTCTGAAGAGGGGATTATGGAAGATGTGGGACAGCGGTTGAAAATCAGACGTCAAGGAGGGTGAGTTTTTTATATCATCCCATAATCTCAGGGAATGTGATAGAGCGGGGGACATGATAGGGGGTCTAGTTTTGCGAGGGGACCAAAGAAGGAAGTCTAAGATCGTCTAAGTCTAGATCGTTGAGAGTTGGGCTAATCTGGCTGCTTGGTAATATTTGAAAAGGTCTGGAAGACCCAGTCCTCCTTTTGTTTTTTGGCTGTAAAGGACTTTTCTAGCTAGTCTATAGCCTCTCTTACCCCAAATGTATTTAATTATTTTGCCTTGAAATGATTTTAAATGATCTTTCCTAATAGGTATTGGGAGGGAACGGAAAAGGTAGAGTAATCTGGGTAGTAGGGTCATTTTAATGGAGTTGATTTTGCCAATCCATGAAATTTTGTGCTGGGACCATATGAGAAGATCTTTCTCTAGTTCACGGTACATGGGGGGAAAATTTGCCTGATACAAGAGTTCAAATTTTGAGGTAAGATTTATCCCTAAGTAACTAATTGAATTGTCGCTCCACTTAAATTTGAAGGACTGTTTCAGTCGATCAACTAGGGCTATGGGAAGCGAAACATTCAGTGCTTGTGATTTAGCTATGTTCACTTGTAGGCCCGATATATCCCCAAAAGAGTCTAAGAGTTTATTAATATTGGGTAATGATGTGATTGGGGACGTGACAAAGAGCAGAATATCGTCTGCGAAAAGGGCGCATTTATGGACTGAATTTCCGCACCTAACCCCGTGGATGTTGACATTTGTTCTGATTGCAATGGCCAATGATTCAATCGCTATAGCGAAGATTATTGGGGAGAGAGGACATCCCTGTCTGGTCCCTCTAGAGATCGGAATGGGATTAGAGACAAAGCCCTGAAGTTTGACCCTGGCCACCGGACTTGAGTAAAGAGATTGAAGGATCCCCAAACAATGTTCCCCAAAACCCCATCTATGAGGGGTAGAGAACAAGTATGACCATGAAAGCGAGTCAAAAGCCTTCCTTAAGTCTAATGATAACAGAAGGCCTTCCTGCTGAGGGGATCCATCCCAGGCAGATTGAAGGATTGAAACAATATCCATCGCCCTCCTAACTTGGTCCGGGCCCTGTCTCCCTGGGATGAAACCTACTTGGTCCCTATGAATGTATTGTCCTATGAATGAGCTTAGTCTATTGGCTAATATTTTGGTTAGTATCTTCAAATCATTGTAATATGGGAGATGGGTCTATAGTTTTCTACTAGGGATGGGTCCTTGTCAGGTTTAGGGATAACTGAGATGAAGGCTGAGTTTGCATGGGTTTCAATGGCTTCGCCCATTCTTTTAGAATTAAAGAATTTGGTGAGATGAGGAGCTAGGGTGACTGCAAATGTTTTGTAATAAATGTTGGAAAAGCCATCTGGGCCTGGGGCGGAGTTAACTTTTAAATTCTTAATCACTTCTAGGGTTTCCTCTGTAGAGAAAGCTGCATCCACCAGTTCAACATGACTTTTTTGAAGGCGAGGAATTTTTAGATCCGCCATGAATGCATCAAATCTGGCCTCCCCTACATGATTTCCCTTTTTGTATAAATTTGTATAAAAATCCTGAAACGATTGTTGAGGATTTAGAGAGAATGAACCAACTTGCTGCCAGATCTTAGGGAGGGTGACAGTACGTGTTTTGGGGGATAGTTTGGAGGCCAAAATTGTATTCATTTTATCTCTATGCTGGTAAAATTTTGCTTCTGTCCAACGCAGGGAGAACTCGGCTTTAACCGTAAGGGCTAAGTTTAATGCCACCCTAGCGGCATCTAGTTGTGCTGTATTGACCTTAGAAGGGTCTGTTTTATGTTGCTTACATAAAGCTTCAAAGTTATTTTCAAGTTTGACAACCTCAGAGGTTTTCTCTTTTTTGATTTGTGATGTCATTTGGATCAGCTTTCCCCTGATCGTGGCCTTATGGGCTGCCCAAACTGTTTCAGCCGAGGTTCCCTCCACGTCATTTAGAATAAAAAACTCCTTAAGAGCTTTCTCAATAATGGTGACCTGGATAGGGTCTTTAAGGATGGATTCTTTAAGTCTCCATTGAGGGGGGGGGTTTAAGTTGAAGCCCTCGTATCACTAGGATAACCATCGAGTGATCCGAAAGGGAGGAGTCTTTGATGAAAGATTTTTTAACTAAAGGGTTATGATGAGTTGAAATGAAAATGTGATCTATTCTAGAATAGGATTGGTGGGGGTTTGAAAAGTGAGTGTAGTCCCTGCAGGTCGGATTGGTTTCTCTCCAGATGTCTGCAAGACCTTGATTAAAGATCATTTTAGCGATTTTAGTACTAATTTTTTTTGGACGCGTCAGTTGAGATGAAAGAGACTTAGATTTATCTAGAGATAGGTCAAATGCTATGTTGGAGTCCCCTCCCAAAATTATTATTCCCTCCAACAGTGGTTCTATCGTTTGGAACATAAGGTGAAAAAATTGAGCTTGACCTCTGTTGGGGGAATAGTACGAGATCAGGGAGTACATTTGATTATTTAGCATTCCTTTCACCATGACAAATCTACCCTCCGTATCTTTGTAAACCTGAGTAGTCTTAAATTGGCAGGATTTAGCAAACAGGATTGCCACCCCTTTTGTTTTGTCCTGAGCGTTTGCTAAGTAGAACAGGGGATAGTGGGCATGCAGGAAGGAAGGGTTATACTGTATTGGAAAATGTGTTTCCTGCAGGAACACCACATCCATTTTCAGGGAGCGGTATTCCTGCAGTACCTTCCTTCTCTTAACCGCCGTGTTTAGTCCCTGCACATTATGCGAGACAATTCTAAGCGATGGCGAGTTTACGGTATTAGGAGGCATCAATTGGTGTGAGAAGAGATGTATCCATGTATTTAACACTTACCCCATAAAGCCTAGATGTGATCAGCCTTGACATAGTAGTGTGGTGAAACCTGGGACCTGGAGCCACCAAGTGCTGGCAATCAAAAGTAAAAAGTTAGATAAAGAATAGAAAGGAAAAAAAGGAAGAGAAACAAGAAGGCCAAACATAGGCCTATAACGCAGAAAGGGGGGAAAGCCCCCTCCTGCGTTAGTGAGTAACATCATTGAGCAGCCCTCTGAGAGGGCTGACACCCCATCACCCAAATACAGAAAAGCTATATTGGGGGGATGGGAGGGCACGCATGACTGCTGCCCGAGCCACAGTCGACTAAGGGCTATGATACTCTATAAACCTTGCTTATAAAAAAGATGTAACTTGTATCAGAGTCCATAGGTATAAAAGAAAAATTGTATACGGAACCGAACCGTCAGGACATATCACATTATAAACAAAAAGTGGAAGAGGAGGGATATTTATATAAAAAAAAAATAAGAAAAAAAAAACATCAAAAAAGAAGGGACTTCATTATGCAAGTAAAATATCCCGAAATGATGTGTGTCTTCTGTAACGGAGTCCTTGGGTATCCGAATGTATGATGCCCAGGTTTAATGAAGTCCGTCTTGCTTAAAACAATAGGATCAATTCCTGACCTCTATTGTGGGATGATCTCTGCAATCTTATCTATTAGATAAGCGGGACAGCCAAAAATGATGTGAGGGTCTCTGAGGTGTTTCCCGTCAGGGTCTTGCCCTGAGGAAAAATAAAAGTAAAAGGAGAGATGGCAAAGTCAATCTTCAGGTGGGCATTTGATCCTTCGCTCGCTTGGTTTTGGTCGCCTTCCATAGTGGAGAGAGGGGGCTGGCTGGTGATGATCTTTTGGAGGAACTTGCCTGCAGGTTAGATGTGTCCATATCTCCAGAGCGATGAGTTTCAGGGCCAAAAGGACTTGTTCTCTCTCTGTAAAGGTGCAGAAAGAGTAAGTTTTACCGTTAAAGGTAAACTTAAGGGCAAAAGGAAAGGCCCACCAATATTTTATTTCTTTCTGGGAGAGAACGAGTAGTAATGGTTTTAATGCTCTGCGTCTTTGAATGGTCATCGGGGAAATGTCCGCAAAGATCTGAATATCTTGACCTTGGAATGAGATGCTTGACTGTTTCCTGGATATCCTCATAATCTCTTCCTTCACACTGTAATGGTGTGGTTTTACTACTATATCCCTGGGGTTCCTGTCTCTCCTAGGGGGACCCAGTGACCTATGTGCCCTGTCCAGTTCCAGCTTGTGTGGCGGTATAGCAGGGATTAGGAATTGTATGAGGTCCTGTATAGCTTTAGGTGCGTCAGATACTGATTCAGGGATACCTCTCACCCTAAAATTGTCTCTTCTGGAGCGATTCTCGAGGTCATCAATGCGGTTTAAGGCTACTTCCAATTGGTCCTGTATTACTTGGATATGGTCTGTATTCTGATTAGCCCTGGAGACCGTTATGTCTAGCTTATGTTCTATGGCTTCCATTCTAGAGCCCAAATTCTGAAAGTCTGCGCTTATATCTGTGGTGATCTTGCTGGCTGTTATAGCAAGCCCTCGATCAAGCAGATCAGAAAATTTAATGAAAAGATCCCCTGCATTTAGGGGGATGTCTTGTGTCTGATCCAAGGCCTGCTTCTGGTTACATGAGGGAGTGTTAATGTTCCCTGGGCCTGGAGTGTTGTTTATAGGAGAGAGCATGTAGTTTTCAAATGTGCGTTCAAGCATTGATACTGTTGATGCAGGCGAGGGGGTTGTAATGTTGTGGCTTCCCAGATTTTCTTGGTGGGTGAATGATAATGTGGCTGGGCTAATCACTTGCCTGAGCTCCGAATGTCCTCCTGCTTGTGAGTCTCGTGGCTGAGACGCGGCCGCCGTCTTGGAAGCGGCCTGTGTTCCTTCGGCCGTAAATTGTGGCCCCAGGTCGCGGCGAACTGAGCTGCTGGACATCCCGGTGTGCTAGGCCTACTCCCCGTGCTATCCCCGTCTGAAGCGGGCTTCCTTCGGGGACCGGTTCCTGCGCTAATGCGACTCGTTGGCTCGGGCAGAGTGGAGCTCCTGGCTTACGCGGCCATATTGGGAGACCCGCGCATGCGCACTCCTCTCTGGAAAATGTATCTTTATTTGCATTACATGCACTATATTGATACTTTTACAAAGTTTTAATGGGTTTCATCTTTACTTGTTAACCTTTGGTGTGTAGTTTTTGTGCTGTGTTATCTTATTTTTGGTCTTGTTCATTTACAACCTGTTCCACTGGTTTCTGATTACAGATGAATTTTTTTCTTTTTTTTCTTCATTTTTACAACAATTTTTGAGCAGCTGTTATAATTACTGAGTTTTTTTAAAGAAAAAAGCAGTCCTTGTAAAGTAAGGCTACATTATAAAAACAAGCCAAGAGTGAATGTTTTGATTTTTTTTTATATTTGTTATTAACCAGTTCTCATTAATTATTGCTACTAAATCGAAGACATAAACATAATGTACCATTGTCCTATCAACTAGAAAACTGGGGCAGACATTAACCAGTTCTCTTCTGCATGACCTCCCCATGTCTTCCATGGGTTGGGTTTGCACTGGTAGCTCTCTTATCCAGCCAATACATTGTATGTTTGAAATTCATTAATGTGCTACAGAATTACATTTTTAAAGCAGATCAAATTCATATGGAAAAATAAGCATACTCATTACATCCTAACATCAAATACTATGGGTTTTAAATATCATACACATTACTATTTGTTGGCATGTCTTACTGTTTTCCGTTTGGCTTGACAGTCCGTAAATGGAACAGCATGCAGCAATGCCCCTGTCTCAATCTGCTGACTCATAACAAGCTGTTCAGAAATTGGCATTAAGGAGACAGGGGCACCACCTGGATCCTATGTGAAATCACACAGACATTCAATTCCTTAGAGAAACATGGACAACACTGTCATAGCGCTAGAGTCATTTTTTTTCTTTGCTTTCAGTAATTGAATAGAGATTGCTTTGCAATGGCATAGGTTTGATTTTCTGAAAATACAGAGAACTCATGCTAAAGCAGTATGCTCTCTTTTTCCACAGCTGCCTACGGAATCTGAATCAATTGAACAATTTAATGGTTTTGTACCTATGAATGAAACATTTCTATTTATTTGGTAATCCCATACAAGGTTACATGTTTTTATCTCTGCTTTTAGTTTTATATCATGTGCTGCACAGGCACATGTGGACTTTTCTCTTTTTGATTGTTAAAACTTGTTAGCTTTACCAACGTAAGCTACCTAAACCGTCTTACATATAAATAATAAATGAATGGGACTCAGAGGAATGTAATCATTGTACCATGTAAATAGTCTGTTGTCCATGTCTTCTGTCTCATGTCTTTTTCTGATTCCAAAGGTGACAGTTGGCTGAACTGTTCCACAAATGTTTTAGATCTAGCTTTTTAGACAGCTACAAAATCCATTCTGATTCTGTCCTTTCTCTTATGCCACGTACACACGAGCGGAATGTCCGACAGAAAAAGTCCGATGGAAGCTTTTCATCGTCTATTCTGATCGTGTGTGTGCCTCATTGGGCTACTTCTTTTGAAAATTCTGATGGACCTAGAAATAGAACATGCTCTAAATATTTCTGACGGAACTAATTCCTATCGGGAAAACCGCTTGTCTGTATGCTTTTCCGACGGACCAAAACAACGCTTGTTCTGAAGCAAGTACGAGACGGAAGCTATTGGCTACTGGCTATTGAACTTACTTTTCTAGTCCTGTCGTACGTGCTGTACGTCACCGCGTTCTGGACGGTCGGACTTTGGTCGGACTTTGGATTGACCATGTGTAGGCAAGACCGCTTGAATGGAATTCCGTCGGAGTTCCATCAGAGAAACCTTCAGAGTTTGTTCCAACAGCTAAACCGGTCGTGTGTACATGGCATATGAAATAGATCTTAGAAATTACCTGTCCACTGGACAGAATGTAAGTAAATTCTGTATACAGTATATATTACACATGTCCTTACATTGTTGGCTATAATAGGAATTCTATTTAATATCACTAAAATCAGGGAGTCAGGGATAGGAATGAGCTTCGAGTTCGAGTCCTACTCATGTTCGACTCAAACATCGGCTGTTCGCAAGATCGCCGAACAGCGAACAATTTGGGGTGTTCGCGGCAAATTTGAATGCCGCGGAACACCCTTTAAAAGTCTATGGGAGAAATCAAAAGTGCTAATTTTAAAGGCTTATATTCATGGTATTGTCATAAAAAGTGTTTGGGGACCTGGGTCCTGCCCCAGGGGACATGGATCAATGCAAAAAAAAGTTTTAAAAAACGTCCGTTTTTTCGGGAGCAGTAATTTTAATAATGCTTAAAGTGAAACAATTAAAGTGTAATATCCCTTTAAATTTCTTACCTGGGGGGTGTCTATAGTATGCCTGTAAAGGGGCACATGTTTCCCGTGTTTAGAACAGTCTGACAGCAAAATGACATTTCAAAGGAAAAAAAGTAATCTAAACTACTTGCGGCTATTAATGAATTGCCAGTCCGACAATACACATAAAAGTTCATTGATAAAAACGGCATGGGAATTCCCCATAGGGGAACCACGAACCAAAATTAAAAAAAAGAATGACGTGGGGGGTCCCCCTAAATTCCATACCAGGCCCTTCAGGTCTGGTATGGATATTAAGGGGAACCTTGGTCAAATTTTTTTTTAAAAATGGCGTGGGTTCCCCCTCAAAATCTATACCAGACCCTTCAGGTCTGGTATGGATTTTAAGGGGAGCCCCGAGCCAAAATTAAAAAAAAACGGTGTGGGGTCCCCCCAAAAATCCATACCAGACCCTTATCGGAGCACGCAACCTGGCAGGCTGCAGGAAAAGAGGAGGGGGGATGAGAGCGCGCCCCCCTCCTGAACTGTACCAGGCCACATGCCCTCAACATTGGGAGGGTGCTTTGGGGTAGCCCCCCAAAACACCTTGTCCCCATGTTGATGAGGACAAGGGCCTCATCCCCACAACCCTGGCCGGTGGTTGTGGGGGTCTGTGGGCGGGGGGCTTATCGGAATCTGGAAGCCCCCTTTAACAAGGGGACCCCCAGATCCCGACCCTCCCCCCTGTGTGAAATGGCAAGGGGGTATTTGTAACCCTACCATTTCACTAAAAAAGTGTCAAAAATGTTAAAAATGACAAGAGACAGTTTTTGACAATTCCTTTATTTAAATGCTTCTTCTTTCTTCTTTCTTCTATCTTCTATCTTCTATATCTATAGATAGGTTTCTTCCTCCTTCTTCTTCTTCTGGTTCTTCTGGTTTTTCTGGTTCTTCCTCCGGTGTTCTCGTCCGGCATCTTCCTCCACTGCGTCGGCGTCTTCTTCCCTTCTTCTCCTTGGGCCGCCTGGCATCCATGATGGCATGGAGGGAGGCTCCCGCTCTTCTCTTCATCTTCTTCTCTTCTCTTCTCAGCATTTAAATAAAGGAATTGTCAAAAACTGTCTCTTGTCATTTTTAACATTTTTGAATTTTTTTTAGTGAAATGGTAGGGGTACTTTTGTACCCCCCTACCATTTCACACAGGGGGGAGAGCTGGGATCTGGGGGTCCCCTTGTTAAAGCCCCCATCCGCAGACCCCCACAACCACCGGCCAGGGTTGTGGGGATGAGGCCCTTGTCCTCATCAACATGGGGACAAGGTGTTTTGGGGGGCTACCCCAAAGCACCCTCCCAATGTTGAGGGCATGTGGCCTGGTATGGTTCAGGAGGGGGGGCACTCTCTCGTCTCCCCCTCTTTTCCTGCGGCCTGCCAGGTTGTGTGCTCGGATAAGGGTCTGGTATAGATTTTGAGGGGGACCCCACACCATTTTTCTTTTAATTTTGGCGTGGGGTTCCCCTTCATATCCATACCAGACCTGAAGGGCCTGGTATGGAATTTAGGGGGACCCCCCACGTAATTTTAAAAAAAATTTTGGTTCGGGGTTCTCCTGTGGGGAATTCCCATGCTGTTTTTATCAATGAACTTCTATTTGTATTGTCGGACCGGCAATGCATTAATAGCCGCGAGTAGTTTTAAATGACTATTTTTCCTTTGAAATGTAATTTTGCTGTCAGACTGTTTTAAACACAGGAAACATGCGCCCCTTTACAGGCATACTATAGATACCCCCCAGGTATGAAATTTAAAGGGATATTACACTTTTATTGTTTCACTTTAAGCATTATTAAAATCACTGCTCCCGAAAAAACGGACGTTTTTAAAACTTTTTTTTGCATTGATCCATGTCTCCTGGGGCAGGACCCAGGTCCCCAAGCACTTTTTATGACAATAACTTGCATATAAGCCTTTAAAATTAGCACTTTTGATTATTCATGTTCGTGTCCCATAGACTTTAACGGTGTTCGCGTGTTCGAACAAATTTTTTGCCTGTTCGCATGTTTTGGTGCAAACTGAACAGGGGGGTGTTCGGCTCATCCCTAGTCAGGGACTATGTATGCTGCTATGGATAAAATACAAGGTTAGCTATTACGTTTTTAAGTGCAATGATATTTTTTATAACATCCATGGTACATCTTTTGTGATCAGAAATTAATTTTCCTAATAATTATTTGGATGTGTGGTGGTTTTGTTACACTTTAAAGTTCACCATACCATCTTCTCAAAGGTATTTTTTAAAGATTCCTATTTTTGTTATATTCTGTAAATGTAATCATGCATCATAATTGTGAGTACCTAATGGGTTCTATTAATTATGAAGTTATTATAGTAGTTTTTAACAACAGCCTAATACATGGCCATAATAATAGTAGCCAGACCCGTATGCATGTAAAAAAACATTTATTTTGTAACTCCCATTCAAAGGATATATTATACATTGGGTATATCAACCCAATTAATAGTATTTAAGGGGATCTTTTCCTAAACTCTAAAATGTATTAACCGTACAGTGCCTTGAAAAAGTATTCATCGAGGGGGCAGGAGGCGGAGCCTAGCAGAGCAGACATGCATTGTTAGAGCTCCACACCGCTGAGGAGAGAAGAGAAGGACAAAGCGGAGCCTGCAGGCTCAAAAGGTATCCATTTGAACCTTTTTGCCCCAGGGAACAAACTGTGAAAGTTTGGGCAGGAAATATGGTACTGGGAGGAAACCGTGGCAGAAATAAAAATCACCTCACAAAGAGCTCACAGGCACTCACTGCAGCTGAAGCAGCTCCAGTCACCTGACAAGATACAGCATCAGGGCGCTCTCACAGACAGAAAATGTCACAGCAAGACTCTCCATTTGAGTCAGATACAGAACAAATCCTCTCACAAACTTCTCCACAAGCCTCCTCAGTATCCCCAGTAATATTATTACAATTTGAAAAGATGCTTCATAAGGCTTTAAAACAAACCTCAGACCAAATAACAAAAAGCCTAACCAAAGAAATAAGAGAGCTGGGAAACCGCACCGCAGCCTTAGAAATAAAAATGGATGAAATTGAAATTACAACCCAAGAAAATATAACAGAATTGGAACAATTAAAAAAAGAGAATTTAATACTTCAAACTAAGCTCGAAGATTACGAAAATAGAGCCAGACGTTCAAACTTGCGCATAAGGGGAATACCTGAAACTGTGACAGACCTGCAATCTACTATTACTGATCTATTACAAGAATTAAAGCCAGATATCCCTATTGAACGTTTAGAACTGGACAGAGTACACAGAGCCCTCACAGCCAAAAAGAAAGATGGACCCCCACGTGATATAATCACAAAATTTCATTATTACAGAACGAAGGAACAAATACTAATTGCTGCAAGAGAAAAAAAGGAACTTAATTTTCAAGGACACAATTATCAAATTTTTGCTGACCTATCCCAACTTACTATTACTAAAAGACGATCCATGAAACCCCAACTAATGGAACTGCAACGCCACAACATTATGTATCAATGGGGCTTCCCCTTTTCAGTCAGATTTAACTACCAAGGTACAATTTACAGAAGCAGATCAGCAGATGAACTACAACAAACCCTTTTAAAATTAAATCTGACAGAACCCACAAGCAGCAACACTCTCACACGCAGAAGAATGGCGTCATCTTCACCTTCAGGCAGCATCCAGAAAATTTCAGAACAAAATGGGAATCATCATTCTCACAAAAGAGGCTGTTATGCCACATCATCCATGGACCAAGAAGATTCAATGGACTGACATCCTAATTCCTGATATCTCTTCATTTATTATACCAAGAGATGGTTCTCTATAAAAAACCTATACTTATAACTGAATGTAACTGCATTCTGATAGTCACACACTGTGTGGGATCATGTTACATTCCAGTTATATTTCTTATTACTTCTGATTCATATAGCCTTAGAATATATAAGTGAAATAAGGAAATTCTTGTTCAGTTATATATTATCAGGTAATAACAATAGATTTATTACTTTTTAGGACAAATATGTTCAATAATCCAGAAGTAATGGAAGCTTTTTCTTTCTTTTCTTAAAACAAATATATTATTACCTAACTAGTTCGTAGAATTATGTTTTTGTTTATTCTAATCTGAAGCAATACAACCTCAATTTTACGAGTTAACATATCTAAACAGTTACATATGAATAAAATATGTAATTGTTTACTCTAAAAGGGTTAAAATCCCAAAATAATTCAAACTATCTTCATCAATACCAAAGTTATTAACAGTACCTTTCTAACTGAATTATTTAGCCTAGGGCAAGACTAACTATATACAACCACCCTGGAATAAATAATTTCAACAAAAACTATATTCTGCACTCCAATTAATGAAACATCATTTTGATGTCTTTTGACATAGCACTTCTCTCCTGTAAGCGGAAGATCCGTGTACCCCCATTAGCCCTCCTCATTCTCCCAACCATATTATGTGGGAGTGTGACGAAGGCACTTATTCCCCTGAGAGAGATATTTATTCTCTTTCACAGGTAAATTGTGATTACTTGCAAAAAATAATTTATACAATGTATCATCTAATCTCATATGTTTTTTGTTTACTCTTTACTCCAGAATTCACTGGTTTCTTTTCTATCTATTCATCTCTTCAGTCCACACAGGTTGATCTGCGCAGTCAGCTCTGCATAACAAAAAGTAAGTCAAAACTATTTGATCTATTGCCATGGCACCACTGAATATACTTTCCCTGAATGTTCAGGGAATAAATGTCCCTCAAAAAAGGACCAAAGCCTTCCGTACTTTCCATAACAAGAAGGCTCACATAGTATGCCTCCAAGAAACACACTTCACCAAAGATTCTACTCCAAAATATATTTCTCCTTTTTATCAACAAATTTACACGGCTTCTGCCTGTACCAAGCAAAGGGGAACTCTAATTGCATTTCACCGATCCACACCATTCACCTTATCATCAGAAATTAAAGACCCAGAAGGTAGATACCTGATACTCATGGGTTATATAATGGATACAGCAATCACAGTGATTTCCTACTACGCTCCTAACAAACAACCTACACCATTCCTCTCACATATATTACAAGTGATTAATACACACAAAATAGGAACAGTGATAATGTGTGGGGATTCGAACCAGGTCCTCCTCCCATTTCTAGATAAATCACCTTTTACACCATCCAAAATAACCTCTAGATTACCTTTTTCTCAACTTCTTTCCAAATACAATCTGGTAGATTCATGGAGAGAAAGTAACCCAATGAAAAAGAAATTCACTTATTTCTCACACCCTCATCAAACCTTCACCAGAATAGATCATATTTTTCTAACAATAGGAATGATACCAGAAATTATTGCATCAGATATAATTCCGATTCCGTGGTCTGACCATAATGCAGTATACACTATAGCCTCAGCCATACCAAAAGCGCATGACCCAACGTGGTACTTACCGGACATAATGCTCAAACACCCACTACATCAGATGGCCATTGAACAAGCTTTAAAGGAATACATATCAATTAATAATACAACAGACATCTCCCCAATAACACTGTGGGAAGCTCATAAGCCTGTCTTGCGTGGTACAATACAAAGACAAATGGCACTATTTAAACGGGAACGCAAAAATCTAGCAAAAAAACTAGAACTCAATTTTAATGCAGCCTACATATCATTTCAAGATAATCCATCTCAGAGTACAAAATCTCATCTGGAAAAATCTAGATTGGAATATGATCTATTTCTCACTGAATCAGTTGATAAATCCCTCAAACGCTCCAAACACAATTTCTACATGAATACAAACAAACCAGGTACATATTTGGCTCGGGCATTAAATTCAACTAACAAATCTTTCAAACCAATACGTTTGAAATTATCAAAAAATGTTTACACTTGTAATCCAGTTAAAATAGTCCATAAATTTCACTCACATCTCGCAACTTTATACAAGACAAACAATGAATTTAATCCTACAGAAGCTGAATCCTTCTTCTCAAAAATAACCTTACCTGAGTTATCTCAGAATCAAAAAAGCAGTTTGGATGAGCCTATAACTATAGATGAAGTTGCTAACGCCATAAAAGACCTAAAACTTAACAAAAGACCAGGCCCAGACGGCTACTCGGCTTTATACTATAAAACATTCTCAGAAATACTCTCTCCCATTCTCACTGAAACTTTTAACAAACTTCTAGATGGACATTCTTTTCGGCAAGAAACACTAATGGCAATTGTTTGTATGATCCCAAAACCCCTTTCTGATGATACTTCCTGTGTGAATTATAGGCCTATCTCACTGTTAAACCTCGATATTAAATTATTAGCAAAAATAATAGCAAAACGCCTCAATAGCATTATAGGAAAATTAATACATAGAGATCAAGTAGGCTTCATGCCAAATAGACAGGCAGGCGATAATATACGCAGGGCAGTGTTATTGGCACATATTGCTAAAAAACGGAAAATCCCTTTATGTTTTCTATCTCTCGATATTAAGAGGGCATTTGACACAGTATCCTGGCAATATATGCAATATTCATTACAAAAATGGGGTTTTGGACCCCACTTTTTAACATGGATCAAAGCATTATATAATAAACCCAAAGCCTATATAAAATATGCTGGATACAAATCTGAAGCCTTTAATATCGAAAGAGGTACCCGACAGGGTTGCCCATTATCTCCCTTATTATTTGCCCTTATACTCGAACCCATGGCCCAATACATCAGAACAAACCAAACTATAACTGGCATTGAAGTAGGAGGTATTACACACAAATTATGTATATTTGCAGATGATATATTACTTTTTCTATCATCACCACAGGTCTCTGGTCCTAACTTAATACCAGCTCTTGATAGATTTGCAGCCCTATCCGGCCTTATGATTAATCCTAAGAAATGCCTAGTGCTTAATATTTCTCTCACAAACATGGAATTGATCCCGGCTAGGGCTGCACTCCCATTCACATGGGCAGAAAAATCAATCCCATATCTTGGAATTCATTTAACAGCATCTCATTCTGACTTATTCTCAACCAATTATCCTCCTGTATTAAGACAGATCACAAATCTAATAAAACAATGGTCGCAACTTCCTTTATCCTGGATAGGGAAGATTAATGCAATCAAAATGACTATTCTACCCAAATTGCTTTATCTATTCAGAGTCCTCCCTATTCCAATTCCTTCCTATTTTTTGAGAATAGTACAAAAAAGAGCAACTTCGTTTATATGGGGCTCTTCTAAACCACGTATACCTATACACACACTACATCTTCCCAAAAATAAAGGAGGCCTGGGATACCCTAATTTTACTAACTACTACAGAGCAGCACATTTGGCCAGTCTGTCCAAATACCATGCAAAACAGGAAATCCCATTATGGGTATTTATAGAGGCTTCAGAAAATGACCCTCTATTAATATCAAATTTATTATGGCTTGATCCTAAAGACCGCTTTAAAATTCATAATCCCATAACTAAACACTTCTTATCTCTCTGGGATAAACTAAAAACCAAATATCAGTTACAATCTCCACACAATCCTCTCCTTTCTTTTATCAGAAATCCGGCCTTTTATCCGGCATGGATCTACCCAAATTCTTTTAAAGCTTGGACAACATCAGGCATTCAGACACTAAATGACTTCATAGCATCTAAATCATTCCTTTCATTCCCATCGCTTAGAGAAAAATATGATCTACCAAACTCTGAGATATTTAGATATCTCCAAATCAAAAATTTCTATACACCATTCCTAAAGGGGGATACACCATTATCCCAATTATCCATTTTTGAATCAATCTGTACAAAAGATCCATTTGCTAAAGGTACAATTTCATCACTTTATAATCAATTATATGGAGTACCAAATCTTAATAGACCCTCTTACGTTCAGAGGTGGGAGGAGGACCTGGGACGAACTTTAGAAGACACGGACTGGTCTAACATATGGCTCACATCTAAGTCATCTTCACCCAACATCTTAGCACTGGAGACAAATTATAAAGTCCTAACTCGCTGGTACCTTGTACCCGCTAGAGTGGCAAAATATTCACCTAATACCTCAACTCTTTTTTTTCGAGGATGCCCAGAAATAGGCACATATTTACACATATGGTGGACGTGCCCAGTAATCCAAACCTTCTGGAAGGAAGTCTTCGTGATTGCATCTAAAATATTTAAAAAAATAATACAACCAGATCCATATTTAACTTTGCTTAATCTAAAACCGGAATGGTTAACACTCTCTCAATTCAAACTTATGATCCAACTAATAACGGCTGCAAAACAAACAGTGGCCAAGGCATGGAAATCTCCTACATTGGTACTAGCAGAAACAATTCACAGAATGAATAATACAATGTCCCATGCTAAGATGGTAGCCATCGATCAAAATCAAATTCCAAAATTTGAAAAACTTTGGCATCCTTGGATAAAACAACAGTTCCTGTCAAACTTCAATGACTCTGTCCTGTTGCCATGGTAACAGATTAAATGACTTACAGAGACACCCATTCTAAGGCTTCAAAGAGAACTAAAAAGAATAATAAACTGACGAGCGGGACAACCTTGTGGACCATACCTCTACCTTTCAACCCTTTTTCTTCTTTCTCTTTCCTTTTCTCCACCTTACGATTAAAGCTCATTATCAGAATTTATTTGACCTATATACACTCTACTTGTAAACAATATGTATAGTAGGTATAAATCATTTAAATACCTACAAAAGTAACTAAGGAAATGATATACATCTTTAATTTAGGTTTACGTAAACCCAATGTTTAATATTTGAAATTTCATGAAATTTACCTATATAAACCCTACTGTAAAACAATGAGCTTACTTTATAGGTCCTTGTAAACTTACTTTATGTATCTTTATAACATTGTATACTCAATAAACTTCTTTTGACAAGGAAAAAGTATTCATCATACCCCTTGAAATTTTCCACATTTTGTCATGTTACAACCAAAAACGTAAATGTATTTTATTGGGATTTTATATGATAGACCAACACAAAGTGGCACACAATTGTGAAGTGGAAGGAAAATGATAAATGTTTTTCAAAATATTTTACAAATAAATATGTGAAACGTGTGGCCTGCATTTGTATTCAGCCCCCCTGAGTCAATACTTCGTAGAACCACCTTTTGCTGCAATTACAGATGTTGTCTTTTTGAGTATGTTTCTACCAGCTTTGCACACTAGCTCTGTCAGATTGGATGGAGAGCGTCTGTGAACAGCAAATTTCAGGTCTTGCCACAGATTCTGAATTGGATCTAGGTCTAAACTTTGACTGGGCCATGCTAACACCTGAATATGCTTTGATCTACACCATTCCTTTGTAGCTCTGGCTGTAGGAAGGTCAGTTATAGGTGGGGGCAGTGGCCAGCTTTTTGTTACTGTTTGTATATATGGTCCGGGGACACACTGGGCACCTTCGCTGCCATAGTGCTCTTGCTGGGTGTCCAGTGTGCTCCTGTTCCTTTAAGGGGGCCTGGGCTGCCTCCAGGCTCACCTGCCCCACATCTATCCATTCCATGCATGTGCTTCCACTGTGGAGACACTTATAAATTTGTAGTGTTAGGACTGCAAGCAACACAGGGTGCCATGACGAGGCCTTGCAGCTTTCACATGCGTTTGCAAATGTGTGCTTACTAAACCCCTGCTTTTAACAGATGTTAGACAGGTTAATTTGGTTGGTCAGCAGACTGGTTGGTGAGTTGAGCTATGGAATTGCTTTTGTCTTACATGTATATGGCCCTCCATGTGCTCCTTGCTGTGAAGTCCAGTTATAGGTGGGGGCAGTGGCCAGTTTTTTGTTACTGTTTGTATATATGGTCCGGGGACACACTGGGCACCTTCGCTGCCATAGTGCTCTTGCTGGGTGTCCAGTGTGCTCCTGTTCCTTTAAGGGGACCTGGGCTGCCTCCAGGCTCACCTGCCCCACATATATCCATTTCATGCAAGTGCTTCCACTGTGGAGACACTTATAAATTTGTAGTGTTAGGACTGCAAGCAACACAGGGTGCTGTGACGAGGCCTTACAGCTTTCACATGTGTTTGCAAATGTGTGCTAACTAAACCCCTGCTTTTAACAGACAGTTAGACAGGTTAATTTGGTTGGTCAGCAGACTGGTTGGTGAGTTGAGCTATGGAATTGTTTTTGTCTTACATGTAAGTTTAGGGTTGTTGTCTTGCTGGAAGGTTAACCTCCACCCCAGTTCCAAGTCTTTTGCAGACAGGTTTTCTTCCAAGATTGCCCTGCATTTGGCTTCATCCATGTTCCCATCAGCTTTGATCAGCTTCCCTGTCCCTGCTGAAGAAAGGCAACCCCACAACATGATGCTGCCACCAATATGTTTCACTGTGGGGATGATGTGTTCAGGGTGATATACAATGTTAGTTTTCTGCCACACATAGCATTTTGCTTTTAATTTTGGTCTCATCTGACCAGAGCACCTTCTTCCACATGTTTGCTATGTCCCCCACATGGCTTCTCACAAACTGCAAACAGGACTTATTATCACTTTCTTTCAACAATGGCTTTCTTCTTGCCACTCCTGAATAAAGGCCAGATTTGTGGAGTGCATGACTAATAGTTGTCCTGTGGACAGATTCTCACACCTAAGCTGTGGCTCTCTGTAGCTGCTCCAGATTTACCATGGGCCTCTTGGCTGCTTTTCTGATTAATGCTTTCCTTGTCCGGCCTGTTAGTTTAGGTGGACAGCCATGTCTTGGTAGGTTTGCAATTGTGCTATACTCTTTTCATTTTCAGATGATGGATTGAACAGTGCTCCATGAGATGATCAAAGCTTGGGATATTTTTTTAAACCCTAACCCTGCTTTAAACAACTGCGCTACAACTTTATCCCTGACCTGTCTTGTGTATTCCTTGGCCTTTATGATGCTGTTTATTCGATAAGGTTCTCTAACAAACCTCTGAGGCCCTCACAGAACAGCTGTATTTATACTGAGATTAAATTACACACAGGTGGACTCTATTTACTAATTAGGTGACTTCTGAAGGCAATTAGTTCCACTAGATTTTAGTTAGGGATATCAGAGTAAAGGGGGCTGAATACAAATGCATGCCACACTTTTCAGATATTTATTTGTAAAAAAATTTGAAAATCATTTATCATTTTCCTTTCACTTCACAATTACGTGCCACTTTGTGTTGGTCTATCACATAAAATCCCAATAAAATACTTCGTAACATGACAAAATGTGGAACATTTCAAGGGGAATGAATATCTTTTCAAGGCACTGTAGAAGTATTTGTTTATTAAAATATCAGCATTTTGTTCTAACTTGCAACCTCATAACTGTTGTTCCAGGAATTTTAACAGTTTTAATCTTTGTCTTTGTGCATTTAGAAAGAAATATTGTTAGCTCAGTCACATACGCACCTGTAGATATTTCAAAGCCTTTAGGTGGAAGGAACACAATGGGTTGCAGTACTCGGGTCCTGGTTCCCATTATGGGTATGACTCATGCAAAGTTTGTATAGTATCCCTTCTTTTGGCGAATATTGTTTCTCAATTAAAAGTAATACTTTGCGCTTATTGGTTCCCACCATAACTGGTGTAATTAGCAATAAGGTTATGTAAACCACTATTATCTATACCATTAAGCGCCCAATAATAGATTACTTTTTTAGGGTGTTTAACCCCCCCCAGTGTATCCATCTGTTAGTTCAACAGTTTTAAATAAATAGAGTAAGCACACCTAATAACAAAAATTCTTTAGTAATAAAGTTGTGTTAGGGATATACATACAATTATACAATAGGTAAAATTATGGTTTTGATATCTGCATATGATCTCAGATTCACTGGTCAACTTTTAGAGGCACACATCAGTCAAAAATAAATCTTGGGATGTGTACAGGAGTATAGTTTTCACCTACACACTTCTGTATTGCACTGATCTACCCTACTCCTTTATCAGAATGCTGATGATTATAGAGCCCTCTCTTACATACTTTAAATATCCATATATTTTGTACATGTAGGAAATAATATTTTACTCCTGCAGGAGATAGAAGTACACAATCTTTGTGAACATTTAAATCTATGAAGTGCTTGTACAGTTGCTTAAAGAATGAATACGCAAAAGCAAATAAAGGGATAAAAGGCTGTATTACCAAATACAGATTTTCCCTAAACTGCCATGCCTATGAATTGTCATCTAGTGTGACTAGATGTTGTTATTTTGAGAGCAAGGCTAGAGGCTGCATGACTTCTTGTACAGATGTTGAGCTTCAAGGCATTATGTCTACAATTCCAGTAGTGGGGTTAGAACTGAGATTTATTAAACTAATCAGCTTCCACTTACAGACAAAACTGTCTTGATGTTATTTATTTCACTGTTAAAAATGTTTCTGGTTTACTATAGATGGTTCAATACCTTTAATTTACTTTTCTACCTACATATGGGCTAGAGGATACTGCATGATGCATTTGAATACTAGGATAAAAAGTAATGGTGCAGGTGAAGGTCAGGACCACACAAACATCATAAGGCAACAGTAATAAAGCATTAAACATCAAAGTCCTTATAGAAATCCATCAATTATAAAAAAGTCCATAAAGTCCATATCATAATATAGCAACACTTGTGGCAGCTCCCTTAGAGTGAAGCATCTCTTTAGAAGACAAAACAAAAGACAGCAAGGTGTGACAGACTAAGTGTAGCAATCAATCCAACAGGAGTTTATTGAATAAACAGCTAATTGGCTACTACCTTTACATTGTTGATTTCTACACCTGTCAGGAATCTTGTACAGTAAATGCTCATGCCCATGCGGCAGGTACTCATGTGTCGATGATCGTGAGCATAGAAGCCTAAATAGATGTGCAAGGACAAGAATGTGCACATGCATGGGCATTGGCATTGGCATATACATGCCCACGCGTGTGCACATGCCTACAGGTCTTGGCACCCAATAGCCTATTTAAACTTTGCCTGGCCTCAGTGCTGGATTATCTTCACCTCTGTATTCCTACTTCCTGAAAGTCTGCTTACCTTGTTCCTGACCTGACTACGACTGACATCTCTCTTTGATCTCCCCTGCCTGTTATGTCTGCTGCTCGCTTGTGTTACGGCCCTCAGCTTGCACTTCTGACCGTGATTTTGCCTCATAACTTGATACCTCACTTGCAGCACATTGCTAACTGCAGCCTGTTCCTTACCTTGAACTTGAACTTGAATCTAATCTGGCACCTATTTGCCTGCCTGCTGCTGAACATATTAGGCAAAAGATTGCAGCTCCAATCTCTCAAATCCGTATCAAGACACCCGCCCTAATGGAACCCACAGGTGCTGGCTCTGCACAAGCTTGAGGAAAGAAAAAAAAAAAACGATCACCTCTATGACATAGAGAAGGAACATGCCACTAACTTTGCTCGCCATTGGGTTGATATTCATTTCAAGGATACTTCCAGCTTGACCAATCAAGGCATTGAAAAAATTGTTAAACCTCCTAGAGGTGGGGACAAATTTGGCACATTGTGCAAACAAGAGGTTTGGTGGCTTTTTAATCTAAATACTAGACGTCCCACTGGCCTCAATTTTGAATGGGACGTGTCCCACTTTTATCAATAGATACGTACCGTGTTATGCCCATGTGTATCCCCAATTTAATCCAAATAACATATTGATTGATTTAGGTCACATTGACTCCCACAATATTTCACATACGTGTGTGTCTATCTTGATACCTTAGCCTAAATGTATTCAGTATATGACGTAATGCTCCCTGGTTTATATCTGTCAGTGGCCATCTCTCACTTCGATTTTTTGTTTTTTGTTCTCTGTTTTTCCGATTTGCTATCAGTTTTGTGTATTTTTGCGTTTTTTTGCGATATTTTGTGATTTTGCGTCTTTTTGTGATTTGTGTGTTTTTTTGTGATTTTTTTTTTTGTGATTTTTTTGTGATTTTATATATATATATTTGGTGATCCATTGCTGTTTGCGATCTACTTAGAGCCTGGAAGTTTAAATTATAGCTTTTGTAACAAAATTATCATCTTAATCATGTTATTGTACCAAGTATAGACAGACTATATCTCCTACACATCTATCCACACAATATCTGTTGGTTTTCTAGGGTTCGTTGAGATTCAACTGAGAAAATCAGTAGTGTGACCACCTTTCCCATAGCAATTACAGGTACAACAAGATCATTGCTGTTTGTTTACTGTTCCTTGCATAGCCATCCAGGTAATATTTATAGATCTCTATAAATTTTGGACCACCGTCTGAAGTTTACGTTATTTAGCACATATAGCTAGTCTATGAAAAAGATGTTCACATAACTCCTTTAAGGTCCCTCTTTATTTTCCCACCTTTTCCATGCACTATTTAAATGCTTCCCCATCGGATGACGATTTTCTGTCTTTTTCTTCTCTTTTTTTCTTGGCTGTTTGTTGCAAATTTGAGATATATTTTTTGTTTATGAATCCAGTATGAATGGATTCCAGATGTTGTCGAATGGGGCTTGCGTTCTTTTTGAGTGCATGGATTTATGTGGGAATAATGATTTATACATAATCATTTTTAAACGAAAATTAAGGTTTTATTTACACAATTTTCAAATGTTATTAGGTTTATATATTTCAGGATGATGTGTGTATATATGTATATACTGTATTTATTGGCGTATAACACTCACTTTTTCACCATGAAAATCGGGTGCAAATAGCGTGCGCGTGTTATACGCCAATACTTCAATTTCAGCTGCCTTGGAGGCAACGGGGGGGGGGGGGACGAGTGCCGTCAGATTACATACAGTGAGAATCTCCTGTTTACTTGGCGGCCTCTGTAATAGGAAGTCAATAGATGGCAATGGCGAGGCTGCTGCATTGATGGCAATGGCGAGGCTGCTGCATTGATGGCAATGGCGAGGCTGCTGCATTGATGGCAATGGTGAGGCTGTATTGATGTGGACTAATAAGGCTGCATTGATGGCACTTGTGAGGCTGCAGGTGGGCATTAATCAGGCTGCATTGATGGCAATGGTGAGGCTGCAGATGGGCACTGACCCTTATTTTGCTTCAAAGTTCCTTATTTAAAATTTAATTTTTTTCCTGAAACTTCCCTCTTAAAATGAATGTGTGTGTTATACGCCTGTGCGTGTTACATGCCGATAAATACGGTATATATATATATATATGCAGTTAGCAAGACATTATTGATAGTGCTGGGAATAGGATTATTGGTATTTTCACATCAATTTCTTGTATATGTTATTTTGCGATTTTGCGATTTTGTATGGTTTCAGCGTGTTTTACATTTTTACGAATTTTGTTTATCATCATTCATACACAAGTTTTCCTTTGAGATTATTTATCATTTATGATTTGAAAATTAGTGTCGTTACTTTGTACTTTGCTATTGTTTAATATTGTTTTAGTATTTATTATGGTCTTCATCCCAAGGTTATGGATGTACACAATGGGAGAAGTTGAATAATGCGAACATTAAAAATAATCATGTGTCTAGCGCATGTATATACATATATATATGCGCATTGGTTCACTTAGTAAACTTTTTTAGTTTGGTGGACCTTTATAGGCATTATTACATTGTCATATTATCTTGTCATCAATTTTTGATTTAAAATTCAACTTCACATCCCAGGTGTCTCCTATCTCTTGGGTGTCATTCTAGAGTTTGATTATGTGGGCAGGTCTCTATTTGAGACCATCTCTGGATTAGCTATCAAAACATGAAGTCCCTATATATACCCATGATCAAACTTTAATCATTCAGCTATGAATAAGCGCCATGATGGGGCGTGAAACATGTTAGCCATCTTTTCTGTTCCTCCCTGTACATGAGGTGACTGCATTTGGATTTTATTTCTTCATATCAATAAAGATGCCTTCTATGGTGTGCTGCTGCTGAACATAGCTTGTGACAGGACTCCATACTGCCACAGGAAGAATTCCAACATCTCCAAGCTTTAGTTCACAGAGGTTCACAACTTCAGCTTCCTGGCACCTGCGCCAGGTTTTGAAAGGTTTATGAGCAAGTAACTGCATGCTAGATGTGCAGTAAAAATTACATATCAGCAGAGAGAGGAATGGTCAGTACTAAGTACTGGACAGAACCATCAGCCCATGTGTATGGAAGTAATTTTTGAATTTGAGCTTTTAATTCAGAATCTATTGCTATACTTAATATACCGGATTTGGAAGCGTTCACCTTGTAATAAGAAATGGCATTAAACATTTCCAATACCTCATGAACCTTTTTCAGGGACTGAACTGGATTAGCAAGTGATAATATGACATCATCAGCAAATAAGGTTATAGTGTGCCTTTCTTTTCCTTTTTGAATTCCCTCAAGTTCCAATCCTTTCCGCCAAAGGCTCCATCATGAGGGCGAAGATCAGAGGTGACAATGGGCACCCCTGCCTTGTCCTATTCGTGATGGCAAACTGTTCGGAGAACAAGCCTACAGTGAATACATGTGCTGAGGGCCCCGAATAGAGGGCTGTTATGGTGGAAAAAATTTGACCGGTAAATCCAAACTTCGAAAGGATAGCCCCAATGTATCCTATGAAAGTCTTTTTCAGCATCCAGTGACAGGGCTGTCTGTCACCGGATGCCAAGTGGATTAAGTTCAGTATTCTCCTTGTGGCATCCGTAGCCTGCCTACCTTCCACAAAACCCACTTGATCAGGTTTTACTAGTGATGGTAGTAGTTGCGCTATTCTATTCGCTAAGAGTTTGGCGTATACTTTTAGATCCACATTTAAAAGTGATATTGGTCTGAAATGTTGTGCTTTGTCTGACTCTTTCCCTGGTTTGGACAGTGTAATTACTGTCGCTTGCAGCATTTCAGAGGGAAAAGAGGCTGAGGGGGCAGCAGCTTGGAACACCCTTTGCAAAATTGGAGTTAGGATATCTGTGTAATTCTGATAACACTTCGAAAAGTATCCATAAGGACCAGGTGACTTGTTGATTGGCAGACTAGCTATAGTTTTTTGTATTTCTGAGATTGTAAATGAGGCATTTAACATGTCCTGATCTACTGGTTGTATAGTAGGTAGAGAGATGTCATGTAGAAATTGATCTATCAGTTCTGGTGTTGGTTGAGGTGTTGTCTTGTCTTTTTTCAGGTTATATAAGCTTTCATAGTAACTGCTGAATGCTATTCAGCTATTTCTTTGGGATTAGTTAGTTTAGATCAAATTTTGGATGGTATAAATAGGGGATTCTTTGTTTAAATGTTTTTTTTTTTTTTATCTGGATAGCCAGTAGTTTCCCTGCCTTATTACCATGTGTGTAAAAATTGGCTTTTTATTTGAGGATGTTGTGTGAGTATTGGGACAGTAGTAAAGTACAAAGATTGTTTTGTGCCTCTGCTAGTTTGTTACTCGAGGATACTGAGGGTGTTTTTTTATTCAGGAGTTCTAAATTGGTGATTTCTTTTAGAATGGTATTCATGTGCTGCCTCCTTTTCCTCCTTTAATATTGCACTTTTTTTAATTAAAAGGCCCCTATTAAATGCCTTGTGGGCATTCCACAATGCAGATGGATTCACATCTTTAGTATCATTATTGCTAAAGTATTCATGTAATGAGTTTGCAATGTCCTTTGACGTATCTGGGTCAGAGAGTAGTTGCACATCATGCTTCCATCTGTTTGCTCGGGTCGAGAAATTATGGCACCCCACAGTTATGGACACGAGCGCGATCCATCCATGTAATGCTTCCTATCTCTGGCTTAGATGTTTGCTGTAGTAAGAATGTGTCCAGTAAGAACATGTCTATTCTTGAGTATGATAGATGGACCTGGGAGAAGCATAAAAAATCCCTCTCCGTGGAGTGATGACATCTCCATACAACATATAAGCAAGCAGACTGTGCAAAGTTAGTTATGTCTGGTCTACATCCTTTTTTGTTTGTATTAGATATGTCCATTTGTTGGTTAGAGATGGCATTCAAGTCCCCACATAGGATTGTATGCCCCGAGTTCCGCTGTTTCACCTTTTTCCATAGCTTGTTTAGGAAGCTTATCTGTTTGATGTTGGGGGCGTATGTACTGACTATAGTATATACCACATTGTTAATCTCACAAGTTAGTATAATGTATCTGCCAACTTTGTTGCAGTAGCTTGATATATGCTTGAATGCTACTGTATGTTTGATTAGAATAGCAACTCCCAGTTTTTTAGTTGGAGCATTGGCAAAATAAGTGTGGGGGAATTGGCTATGGGATAAGTACCTTCTTTGAAGTGGGTCTCCTGAATACAAAAGACATCACAGCTTTGAGTAAGGGCTTCTTTCCATAGCATATGTTTTTTTTTGTGGGCTATTTAAGCCATTGACGTTTAAGGAGGTTATCTTGAATGTCATTGTAAAAAGTGAGTTTGTCCCTTTGGTATGGGTGTAGTGGGACTGTTGACCTTTAAGTAAACAAAATTAATCTTACCCTGCTGATGCTCTATTGGTAGTGAAGATCTGTAGATTTTAGCTTGCGGGTTCTTGCTTCTATGATGTTGAGGCATGGAATGCTGTTGCTTGGGAATGAGATTTGTAGATTATTGCGTACCAACTTCAAAACTTGTTGGAACTGCAAGAAAAATGATTAATAGTCTGAAGAACAATTAACAAAATAAAAAAAAGAAAACTTGCGCAGATTCAAGCGCACTTTAAAACTTTGCGATTTCTTTGAAATCTGAGCAGGAGTTTAGGGGGTTTTCAGGGTTTGTAGTAAACAGTGTGGACGCCGGATGGATCTTCCAGACTGTAATGTTCGGAACGATAATGATAGGGCCTTGTTTTAGACTGGATTGCAATCAGGTGTTGGGAGATAAAGGTTGCTCCTGCATATTTTTTGACTCCTCAGGTTCTTTGGTGATGATTCTCCATTTTCCCGGCAACCTTAGTCCCTCCTCTATTGTGGTAATTCAGAATTCTTGCTCCCCTTTGACAATTACAAGGGTGGCAGGGTAATTCCAGTGGTAGGGAATATTGTGGTTTCTGAGTGGTTTTGTTATGGTCATAAGGTTGCGTCTTCTTTGCATAGTATGGGCTGAGAGGTCAGCAAAGAATGACAACCCTTGCATGCTTTCAGGGAGGTGTTCGGCACATCTTATGGCATACATCAATTTTTCCTTAACCCTGGATCCTAGCTATGGTATCCCTAGAAAGCTTTGCAGTTATGTGCTGCGTTTTGGAAGTCTGTGTATGCGGACTATGACCAGCTCCTCCAAAGGTAGATCAGGCAAGGTCTCTTTCATTATGTTGGTTAAGTAAGCCATTACCTCAGGGGGTTTAACCGTTTCAGGTAGGCCTCTTATTTTGATGTTGTTCCTCGTGGAACGGTCCTCAAGGTCGGCGACTTTTGATTTGAGCCACAATATGTCATCTTCATGCTCATTATGTGCATCAACCATGTTGTTAAAGGTTTCAGTAAATTCCCCCATTTTTCCTTCTATGTGAGTTACTCTATCACTGACCTCAGCCACCTCTGATTTGCATTGCTTCATAAGCTGCAGCATGTTTGTATGAATGGCACTCCTGAGGGACACCAGCATGTCCTTTAGTGTAGAGTCCATAACAGGCCGGTTGTTTGTGGGGAAAGCAGCTATGGCGTCCTGGATCTCCAGTGTATCATCCAGTGTTGTGCCTGTGTCCTTTTCCTCAGTGTCTGTGGATGCATATTGTATCATCTTCTGTTTTGCCTTTACAGGGCTGCTAGCATTAGATGAGGATTGTGATGCTGTCTGCATTTGTTTGGGCCATTTTATGTGATTTTTGTCCATGTCCCAGCTTAGTTTTATGGTGTGTAGTGTTGGGAGAGCTCTGCATGCCACCAGCGCCATCTTGGCTGTGCGGGCGGCCTGTGTGAGGATAGAAGTCTGTCGTCTTACTGGGTGATTTCCCCTCTCTCCTTCTCCTCGGCATGCTCTGTATCTATTCCAGACTTACTGGGCAGGTAAACCACTGCTTTTAGTGCCCTGTGTCGCTGTAATATGGTCTGGAAGGTCCATGTGGCAAGGAGCTGAGATCTCATGTGGCCATTCTCCCTGCTCGTTGGCCTCACCCCCCCGGATTCTTGTAAGCTTTTAGCACTTCTAGTTTTTTAATAAATTGTTATATGGATTCACACTATGTGGGAGCTTTATCTGTTCCCTATGGGCTTTGATGTGGAGTGATTCCTACCAGCAGCCATGATTACAACATCATCCCCAGCTTAGCAGAGGGAGTTGATTGAATCTTTTGTATCTGTATACCATGTCTGTCTAGACTCCTATAATTTAGAGTCTAGCAGTGCAGGTGCACTTGGGTGATCAGCTCTTATATCTGTCTTCATTCGTATCAGTTAGATATCAAGCAGGAGGCTTACAGTATAACCACCAGTCTTGTTTTTCTTCATTTTGGAAACAGCACAAATTGTGTCACCATATGGACATTTGTTTTTCTTTTATTAATTAGCACGGCAACTTTTTGTTTTTTTTATATTGTTATGTCACAATAGGTCCTGCTGTGTTGTTGCTAGCAGCTGTTTAGGCACCATTTATGTCTACCTGCACAGTATTTTTTTCTTATTGAAGTTAAATAGAACAACCTCTCTACAATTCTGAAACATAAAAAAAACATAATACGTAATTTTTTTTGGAAAAAATTACTTTAATGAATTTAAAAAAAATAAACAATAAAGTTAGCCCATTTTTTTGTATAATATGAAAGCTTTTACGTTGCGAGAATCGTGAGAGAATCCTGATCTTTTTATTCCAAGCAAAAAAAATCATGATTCTCATTTTGGCCAGAATCATGCAGCTCTAGTGCAGATAGAGGAAGCCTCCCTTGGCCACCTCACTAATCTTTACTAGCTGCTACTTGGATGCACTACCGACCAACTTCATCTTTCTTAAGCACAGTAAATGCAACAATCAAAGTCTGGAACTCCATTCACCAATTCTCCAATGGTTTTTCAAAAACGGCTGCAGAAACCTTTCCCCTGACATTGCTGGAAATCTTGAGCAGCACATTCTAAGTGATGGTAATTTATGCACCTTCCAAGACTAGGACACAAGATATAACATCCCCAATAAGGGTCTTTTCAAATATCTAAGAGTACATCACACCCTTGCATCGATCACTTGGTCAGACCAGCCACTCATCCACAACCACGACCACCCATCATCCTCTTTGAACAGATCTTCACCTCTCTATAACATACTCAACAATCCACAAAACCCCAAGAAACTCCCATCGATGGAAAAGTGGGAACAAACTCTAAACTTCCTGGCTGATCTTGATACATGGCATCATGCATCACGCTACACCTTGAAAGTGTCTAGGTGCCTCTCACTTTGGGAATCAAGGCAGAAATTGCTTCATCAATAGTACCTCACACCAACAAAGTTAGTTAAGTTTGCACCTTCCCAATCCCCCACCTGCTGGAGGAAATGTGAGTACACTTGCACTACAGTCCACATTTGGTTGTCTTGCTCACTGCTATCCTTTTTTTTTTGGAAGTTTATCCAAACCCTTTTCATCAACCTCACCGGCAACCATACCAAAATGATTCCTCAGCTAGTACTACTCGGACTGGGTCTGGAAGCCTGGGAATCTCAACACCATGCCAACCTCACACATGTCTTAATTACGACCAGACTCCCTATAGCAAAGAACTGGAATAATACCTCTATACCCTCCCCAAAACTAACCTAGAATAATCTAAACCAAAACCTTCAGATGAAACGCATGTTCACCAAAGCAAACCTTACTCTACCAAAAACACAGAAAGAAGCGTTCCCATGCATAACCCACTCAAATTTGGATATCGCCTCCTTGATTCAGTAGTGACTCAATTAACTCACCAACCTTGATAATGCAACTCTCTGGAAAGCTTCTACTCTCATAGCCACTAATCTTCACTGTTAGCGCAACTCATTACCATACCCTCCTCTTCCTCTTTACATCCCTCCCCCACACTAGAATCGTCTCCTGGATTGCATTGCATAATAGTTCTTTGGTCTTGTTATATTTGGCCTATACACCCTTTGGTTACTGTTCATTAACCTTGGCTTGTATTGATGTGCCAATGCTTTACAAAACAACTGTTTGCATAACATTACACATTTATTTTCAATAAAAAAATACATAATTTATACATTTTCCGGTTACATTTTCCATGCTATTTAAGACTCACTCCTAAGTGCACATAACCTACAGTTACAGGTTAACATAATAACAACATAGATTATAGAGAAGGACATTAGTAACTGCCAAAATACTCTCTCATAAATTATTAGGAAGCAAATTTTATACACAGTAAATTGGTATAACCGTATGAAGCAGGACAAATTATATGTGATTTATAGGCTTCTCTTTAACTTTTAGGTGTTCAAACAGGGTCAATGGGAAATTCAACAGTACTCCTTATATTGTTTGATCAACACTAACAGATTAAAGGGGTTGTAAACCCTTGTGTTTTTTCACCTTAATGCATCCTATGCATTAAGGCGATAAAACACCTGGCAGTGACCGGCCCCCCAGCCCCCCATTTTACTTACCTGGGCCCCGTATTTCCCTTGGCAAGGATGTGCTGTCCCTCTCTCCAAGGGGTCCCGGCTCTTGATTGGATAGATTGATAGCAGTGCAGCCATTGGCTCCTGCTGCTGTCAATCAAATCCAATGACGCTGGCACCAGGGGCGGGGCCGAGTCCGGCATTTGTGTCTATGGACACAAATGCTGGACTCGGGAGTGTGCCCGGAAGGTAACCACCCCAGGAGTACACTTCTCCTAGGGGGTGATCTGATGCGGGGAGGAGCCATGAGAACCATGGGGGGACCCCAGAAATGGACGATCGGGGCCACACTGTAAAAAACGAGCTTCACAGTGGCGAAAAGTATGATATGTTTGTTATTTTTAAAAAATAAAAAACAAGCCTTTACTATCACTTTAATGTATATAACCCTATCAAGAACCATGCAGGGAGCTGGCCAAGGTGCTGACAAGCCATGTGTTCCATTATTCCCCAGCATAATTTTATTATCAGAAAGGAATAGCTGATAAACATAAGCAATAATAATCAGAGTCCAACCCTCAGAATTTCAAGTGAGTCCAACCTACTTCATCTACAGTATTTCTGTACAATGTAGTAAATATGTTGTATGTGTGTCCTTTCTCCTGTCATTATTTCAAAAATATGTGTCACATAAAAAGTATTACACTTATTCAGAATAAATGAAACCTGTCATGGCTGACTTTCTACTTCCACTATAATGACTTTGAATCAATGTTGTATATGTTTCAAACTGATGTTTGTAATAATAATAATAATAATAATTATTATTATTATTATTATTATTACAATACTAATTAATATGCAATATATCTCACAGTGAAACCCCACCCAGACAGAACTATCCAATAAGGAAAGAGTCACTGCTCTGATTAATTCACTTGTGTGTTTGAATTTCAGTTCCAGCTATTGAGCTCTGTAAACAGCTGGCTTTTTACATTAGATGGCAAAGAGGAACATAAATACACGTGAGAAGCAGGATAGTGTTCCTTAACTAAAATATACATTTTAAATATGAATTTGCTAGTCTTATTGTTTAATAATTAAACTTTTCATTTAAAAGGGTAAGGGAACTTTCAAACAAATTTTGTTTACCTTTACCCCTTTCCCCTCTAAGCAAATGTAGCTCACCCTCTCCCTTTAAAGCTCTATACTTCCATGAGGCCCACTAAATTGTTCCCATGCCCCTACCAACTTCTTCATCTGATATCTGTGATTGTGTTTTTTGGAAAACAGCCAAGCCCCAATCCATCTCCCCGCCCCATGGAAGTCTATGTGCCTGAACTACACATGTATAGACATTGGGTGAGGAACCCAATGGAGGGATGTAAATAATGCTACCAGTCTTGGTGGGAGAAAGGGAAATAAAACTTTGAAAGTTTGAAAGTTTTGTGGAAGCCATGGTCATTACTGCACACAGCCCCAGAGAGTCAGAAGTTGATTCTTGTCTGTGGTAGTAGGTGTGGCTACTTGCAAATCCTTCCATTCATCTGTTCAATGTTAAGGCTGGACATACTTACAGATAGCTGTAAGGAAAGTATTGCTATCATGCAGGTATGACAGATACAGAAAAAGTCTTTCTGAAGCTGTCAGGTTTTATGAATATAAAAATTTCCTTACAGCTACAGTATGTGGTTATCATAGTGGGGGGCTTTTCGGAAAGAGGAATGATGCAATTGCTTGTAAGTAATGTTTCTGCATTTGTATCAAAAAGTTAGATCTGATGACAGGTTCACTTTAGGCTCCTTCTTTTTACACAGGGATGCACATGTTTAATTGTAAATGGCTGCCAGTAATGTTCACACATTATTTACATATATATCTATAGAGTACAAAAAAACCCATAATATTTAACATTGATTTTAGCTTGGTGATAAAGCCTAATATGTTATGTTAGTAGCTGTTTCAAGCTAAACAAAGCATACAAGTGACAGTTGGTGGATTTCTTTTGCTGAGTCATAAAAGAAGAAAAAAATCTGTCCTCCACCTTCAGCAGTACTGTGATTATTTCATACAATTCTCGTAGGTGCCTGCAACTTGCATATATTGTTATACAATTGTTAGTGGCTCCTCTTTTTGATATACCAGCTCATCATTTTTGTTTACTGGTTGTTTATTTTGAATCATTTTTATTAAGAATTTTCAAAATATTGAACTCTGACCATGCATTGGTGCAAAGTAATACTGTATGTCTGTAGCAAAGCCATAGATCAGGCTAATAATAATAAATGCATATGCTAAAATATTTAGGCACACAGAATGACTGATAATGCTGTGGGGATGGCATTAGCAATTTGTACTTAGCAGTAACTGAATTAGCTTTGCATAAAAAGTCAGAGAACATAACTTAACCAAAGCCAGTGCCCTATCAAGCCAGTTTTGCAATGAATAAGTTTACTCATGCTGTCGTATATATGTAATCATTTTGTTATAGTTTACCATTATTAGTTTTGTCACAAGAAGTCTGCAGGCAGTGTGCAACATGCATATTTATATGTTAGTATTTAGTCTTTTTCTGTGTTTTCTGTTATTTTTTCATATTGAAAGGTCAGATTTTCTGCTTTGCCTTACATCAACTATGGATATTATAATATTAGTTTGGAAAAATATAGTGCTAGTGTACTCTGTGCTGATATACCAAGTATTCTTTTAAAAAGGCCCCTCTAATATATTTTTATATTTCTAAAATATGTAGATGCAAATAAAATTAAATCAGAATCACACCAGGCTGACTGCTGGTTTCTGAAACAAACCACAGGAATCATGCATGGTGGTAGGATTTTTGGGCCGGCTATGCATGAAGCAGATTGCTTTCCTTCAACCATGGGTTGCAGGTAAGAAATTAGCTTGATTCCTGCATCAACACAGCCAGTGTTGATGCAAGAATCCCTCCTGCTGGGCCATTGTCTTCTCCCAGTGGCAGGGTGGGGCAGGACAGGGGAAGCCATCCGCACTGGGAGAAGACAGTTACTATTGCTAGTGGCTGTAGCAGCTGCTAGCAATAATCGCAGGTAAAACCTGGCACGCTGGTTGTACCCAAGTTGATTATTTGATCAACTTGGTACATTCAGCCTGCCCATACACGATTTGAATCTCAGTCAGTTCCTGCTGAACTGGCCAAGATTCGACCGTGTATGGCCTGCCTAATATATATTGTATTCTCCCTCTTTCCTGGAAACTACAAATAAGTTCCCTCACTTTTACTTTAGTGTCATTAACATTTGTATGTGCAACTTTAAATGCAGCATAGTGAGGCCAGGGGGTCTGGAAGAGTTTGAAATGATGTTCCTGCTTCTTTCCTGTACTATATGGGAGCCCTTAGAAGCTTGTGGAGACATTCCTACAACAAGCTGAGACACACAGGCTGGTTGCACATCCAGAAAACCAATCCCAGCAGCAAGTGGCATATTAGAGAGTTGGGGACACAGAAGCATGTGTGATTTTTAGTACACAGAGGGTAGAATATTTAAAGATCTATTCTTTTAGCTAACTGGGAAGAAAAATTTCTTGCAGAAATCCACATTGACTGAGGAGTTTATGTATTTTGCATGTAATAAATGTTACCAGGGAATGCAACAAAAATTCTCCAAACTTGCAAAATCCACCAATAACTCACTGGAGAAAAGTGTATTGCATACAAACAAGTGTGCCACATGTATGCAGCACTGTCACTAAGTGGTTAGCACTATCACCTGGCAGCACTTTGTTTTTCTGTTAAAAACTCAACCACAGCACTACCTGCCTGTAGTATGCATATTCTCCCTGTAACTGTGTGGGTCACCTCCGGGTACTCTGGGATCCTCCTACACTTCAAAAACATGCTAATAGGTTAATTGACCCCCTGTATAAATTGACCCTAGAATATGTATGTATTGTATGAATGTGAGTTAGGGACATTAGATTGTAAACTCCTTGAGGTAAGGGCTGTAATTTGACAGCACTATAATAATAAGGTTAGTTGTTCATGAAATTTTAAATCACAATAGACAAATTTCATGGAGCAACTGTGAAGCTGGTAGTTACCAGATTGTCTAAGATAGCCCAGTATGCAGTTTGGGAAACATGTAAGGGGCTTCACTTAATTATCTAAGACTGGCACAGTAAATGAGAAACTTATTGGCATGCCTAAAACAGCGATAAGCATTGCCTATCTTTTAAAAGGGGCAGTACAGTTGCTATGGGTGGATTAGTACAGCAGACAAAGTTGGGGCTTAGTCCCTTGTCGGGGAATAAGAAGTTACACGTGTTGCAGAGTGCTATACATACATTTCCCAAGTATAATGTCAGAAAAATAAAACTACTGATATCCTTTTTACTGACAAATGGTTTTAGACAGTTCTGGTAGTTTGTGTGGCCCTGAGGGTTTAGGAGTTAGAATCCAAGTTTTCTCCATTCTGTGAGCAAGTTCAAAAGACTGCCCTAGTTGGCAGTTGGATTGGCACAATTGCATGTTCTCCTAGAGGGGTCAAATAGCCTTTTGTTACTATGTTGGGTGGGTATTGTCGTGATTGTCTATTGCAAGCTTTAGTTGTTTAATAAAGCATATCTATTATTACTGGCCTTCTGGCTGGAGGATGCCTACTTAAACTTAATAAAAGGTCACTTCAAGACCTCATTCACACAGCCAATTAGGGTCATGGTGCACCAAGTATCAGCGTAAATTTGTAGCGTAGATCAAAGATGTGTGCAATCAACCATGGCCAGAAAGCCTGTACCAATCAATGACAGGTTAACAGGTGTAGCTGCTGTCTGTGGCTGTTGGCATGTAACTACACATTGAGTGGTGATATACAATTAGAAGATCAGCCCTGGATGAAGAAAGTTGAGTCCAGGGCAACTAATTTGTCCTTATCCACTTGTAACCACTTGAGGTGCAGTTACATGTGCAAAAATGCAGACACAAGCACATTTATTAACCCCTTCCCGACCAGCTGCCACAGTTGTACTGTGGCAGGTTGGCTCCCCTGGGCGAAACAGCGTTATCTTACGTCGCTTCGCCTTTTGACCACTAGGGGGAGCACGCATGCTGCCAGAGGCACACGCTCCAGCAGCTCACCGCTGGAACTGATGCGAGTGCCCGGCAAGAGCAATGACTGCCGGGCACCTGTGATTGCTCGTGACAGAGCAAAAACTGGGATCTGGTTCTCTCAGGGGAGAGGAGACTGATTGTGTGTTTATACTAAGTATGAACACCGATCTCTCTCTCCTCCCAGGCAGTCCCATCCCCCCCACAGTTAGAACACACCTAGGGAACACAGTTAACCCCTTGATTGCCCCTTAGTGTTAATCTCTTCCCTGCCAGTAACATTTATATAGCATTTTATAGCACTGATCGCTGTATAATTGTCACTGGTCCCAAAAATGTGTCAAAAGTGTATGATCTGTCCACCATAATATCGCAGTCCTGATAAAAATCGTTGATCACCGCCATTACTAGTTAAAAAAAACATTATAATAAAAATTCCATAAATCTATACCCTATTTTATAGACGCTACAACTTTTGCGCAAACCAATCAATTGCTTATTGCTATTTTTTTACCAAAAATATGTAGAAAAATACATATCGGCCTTAACTAAGGAAAAAATTATTATTACTTTTTTTAATTTGGGATATTTATTATAGCAAAAAGTAAAAGATATTGTGTTTTTTCAAAAATGTCGCTCTTCTTTTGTTCATATCGCAAAAAATAAAAACCGCAGAGATGTTTAAATACCACCAAAAGAAAGCTCCATTTGTGGGAAAAAAAGGATGTCAATTTTGTTTGGGTACAGCGTCGCGCGACCGCCGTATCGCAAAAAATAGCCTGGTCATTAAGCAGCTGAATCTTCCGGGGCTGAAGTGGTTAAAATATAAAGCTGAATTTCAGGTCATGCAAATAATGCCTAAATACAGGAGACATGCATGTTCTTACTTGAATCTTGGGACTGCTTTATGTATTTAATCAAGTTTTGTACAGCAATCCAGTGTGAAATGTTGCCCTCACCAGCTGATCTCTCTTCTTGTACAGGGTGACTGATCTTGTATCCTCCTCCCTCCTGTAGTTTTCTGACATGGGCTGGGCTGATGGGTCCCTCCCACAGCTTTGCTCTCTGCACATAGTATGTGCAGCACAGTGATGATATCACAACTACTTTACAAGGTAATAACAGGGTTTGAAAAGACATTTGGTGCACACAAAGAGCATATATATATATATTTTTTGGCAAATGAGAAATACATTTAGGCTACTTTCACACTGAGGCACTTTACAGGCGCTACAGCGCTAAAAATAGAACCTGCATAGCACCTGTAAAGAGCCTCTCCTGTCTCTCCAGTGTGAAAGTCTGAGTGCTTTCACACTGAAGCAGTGTGCTTGCAGGACAGTAAAAAAAGTCCTGCAAGCAGCATCTATGCAGTGCTGTAGGAGCAGTGTATACACCACTCCTAAAGCGCCCCTGCCTATTGAAATCAATGGGGCAGCACCGCCAAACTGTTGGCAAAGCCCAGCTGCGGGTGGTTTTAACCCTTTTTCGGCCACTAGTGGGGGTTAAATGTGCCCCGCTAGCAGCCGAATAGTGCCGCTAAAACAATGGTAAAACGCCACTAAAAATAGCGGTGCTTTAGCGCCGATGCCTGTCCGCCCCAGTGTGAAAGTAGCCTTAAAAAATAAGCGTGATGAAAGCTTTTGCCATAGCTCACTTTGGGGACACAGCAGTGCACTTACTTTTGTTCTCCTGTGCCTGAGAGTAGCAAACTATTGCTTGCTATCAATTTACATCACAATGCTGTTCCAAGCTCTGGAAGGATTCTGACCATATTGTTGGGATACACTCAGCTGCCTGATTGACAGCTGTCTTCAGCTCTCAGCACATGGCTGAGAGCCAATGTCAGATGCACACACAGTGCAGTGAGCCCTGGAGGGGGGGAGTCATGGCTGTCCACTCCAAACTGACTAATAGGAGAACTTAGCAATCTGTGGTCATGTGATCACTCAGTTCTCTGGCTTTGAGCTGGCAGGGGACAGCCACAGCACCCGACAAATGCTGTAGCATGGAAATGAGTATGTTTTTTATATAGCCCAACCTTCTCCTTTAATTTTTTTTTTACATTGGAATTCAGCTATAAATTACATTCAGATGTAAAATGTGCACTTATATCTAAATTGTGCACATTTGCAAAAAAAAAAAAAGAAAAAGAAATCCAAAGAAAGAAAGCTTTAAATGGAAATAGAACAATGCAAACAAATTTGCAGTTTCCTGGGCAACAAGGGTCATGGATTATAAAGATCAGAGCTGACAGTAGACCTTGTGGAGACTAAAACATCTGAAATATAATTTCAGTGCATTAAAATCTCAGTGGGCAGCTTGTATATTTTCAGAAAGAAACCCAATAAGTTTCCTCAAAAATACATTCCCAGTCAAAAAAGCAAAGCAGTAGAGAATGTGGCTTGCAACTACAGTTCAAGTTTGATCATTGATAGCATTTTCTTTCTATTAAAAGTATTTTCTCTATCAAATAAGTACCCCCATTTCTTTTACTCGCTCACAATTATGGGACAAAAGTCAGTGTAAAAATTTGGCAACATTTTTACACTTTACTACTAATATGTAAATATTTAAAAACATATAATAAACACTGAAAGTGCTCTTAGAAAGTGTTATAAAAAAATACAATGGTGCAAACAATTAACCTATAACCATCAAGCTGTGATAGCACTAAGTATGTGAACAGAAACAAGTCCACTAAAATATATGGGATTGTAGGCAGGAATGCCTGGACATAAATGAAGACTCAAAACAACTTCTTTAGCACAAAATTAATTTATTTTTATTTATATATTATTATTATTATTATTTTTTTTGGATAAAAACTTGGCCACGGCATATATTATTGGTTTAATAACCATCTTCATAAATATTAGATTAACACATATATTTTATTTCATCATTAAATAACTCAATACACCAAACTTAAGCAAATACAGCTTAGCCACTAAGACTCAAACTGAAAAAACAATCTGTCTTCAATATTAATTCACAAAACTGTCCCCTCTTACTTAAAAGCAAAAGGGACCCTACCACATAATATAGCCGCAACAAGGGGAAGGGAGGGTGGGAAGTTCCACTGTTGATCCTTTTCAAAATGACTGGCCTCGGACCCCACTGACCAGCTCTTTATATAGGGACCCCCTGGAATTCCAGAATGTTCCAGGGGGTCACATGACCCTAAATGACCTATCCTGAACCCCAACTTGTTCCAGGGGTCACATGACCCCCGTTGACCTATCCTAGTCCAAAGGGGTTAAAATTTCTAGAAAATTCCAGGTCAGCAGAACCTGGAAAACAAATCACAGGGTCTCCCGCTATTTTCCACAACGGGGGAGCCTGGAAACTGCTCCCACCACAATCCCATAAGGAAAAAGGGGGCCTTAAAGACAAGCTTACCCCCTTTCCCCCTATTCTTTTAGCTGGATCAAATCTTCCCAATTGAAAAAGTCAATGGTGTTGAAACAAGTCAGCGACATGGCCAGCAATGACATACTGGTTTGTCAGGATTGAGCTCTGAGCAGTGGGTCTACTGTGTCTGCAGCCGATTCACAGGATCTTTGCCCAGTGGCTGTGTCACGGTCAGGGGTCAGGCTCAGGGACCAGTAACTATAGCAGTAGAGGGCTCCCACTGACCAGCTGGATAAGTAAACAAGCAGGTCACCCTGGTGGATGACGAGGGGTAAGTAATAAATGGTGTTCACCAGAGCTCCTGATGGTGGAGATGAGTTTTGCTGCATACTAGTACCAGGTTGTGGGCCTCAGAATCATCCCAACAGGAGGTGAGCCAGCCAGGGCCCAGTAGCAGATATAAAAAGTAGGGATCAAACAGAAGCATAGTCAGTAAACAAGCCAAAGGTTGGTAACAAGTGGTTGCAGGTTGGGATCAAGCAGGAGCATAGTCAAAGAACAAGCCAAAGGTCGGTAACAAGTTGTAGCAAAGCTATAGACAGCAGCAGGAGTGACAAGAGCAACATATTGGCAGGAGAGAGCACAATAATCTGGCAAACAGCAAGTCCAGAGGCATGGCTTAAATCAAGAAGTTTATGGGAGGAACAAAGAGTTCAAGGGTCACAAAAAACAAGACAAGAGTTTGTCTAAGCAATCAGGCAGGCAGCTGTCTAGCATATCAGGTGGCTCAGTCAGAAGAGTTACTGCCAGACATAGCAGCAGTGCTCGGTTCAGGTTTAGGCTCTGACAGGCAGTATTTGTTTTAATGCCGATCACATTCTTTATTTTGTGAGTAATAGTCTTTCTTCACAATAAAGATGATTTTAAACAATGTAGTGTTCATTTATATTATGATGGATTGGAGTATTGGATCCATTGAATTGGAGGGGAAGGGGATCAAAGGCTTTTGGATTAAACTTTATCTGAAGTGCTGCCTGCCTTTCTTGTATTAAGAAGGCAAGGCAGGAGGGTGAGTGCTTTTCCACTAATCAGTGGTGGTATGTGACTACTTGTATACTATTGAGAAGATTTGATCTAGTTTAAAGAAGATTTTTGAATGAACTTTTGAATTGTTTGTTTTCACACACACTTGGTGCTATCACAGTTTGATGTTTGTGGGTTAAATTGTTTGCAACATTGTATTTTATATGATCTTTCTAAGAGCACTTTCAGTGTTTACTACATTTGTTTACATATTAGTATTATTTGACACAGCACTGCATATTCAGACACTTAAATAAACCTAAAACTACCTTAAAGTACATCTCAATGCAGGAAGAAGTAATATGGGAAGCAAAAATTTTGTTTGTACGTCCTAGATCAATTCTCCTGCATTTAAAAAAGCAGAGAGTACAGGTGTGGATGAGGCCTTAGACTGAGAAAGAAGGATTATCAGTCAATTCAATCAGAATCTATTGCATGCTCCTTATATCATCCCTGTGAAGAGCTATCTACCAGTGCACTCTTCATAGGTTTCAACCATCCCCTTCATTCAGCAAGAAAGAAAATGCAGGTAAACCGTTCCCATAGGTACAATGCAAATAACCTGGTACTTCTAATTCTAAGCTGGGCCATTGCTAAAACTCATTATTATTACCTAAAAAATCCAAATCAGTGAGTCTTTGGTTTACTAAAAAAGTAGTACTGATATTCATTACAGTTTATTTAGGTTTTCGCTGTTGCACTATATTACATATTGGAAAAGAAGTGGTCAACATGAACTTAACGCAGTGGATTTGGCCATATAATTAAATACTTAAACAAAAAAGTGCTTTATAATGGAAAGCATTTCTTTTTGGTTCTTATCAAAAAACATTAGAGAGGTTGGTTTGTAAGCATTCTAAAAATATAAACACAGTCCTGGTGTAGCTTAAACATTCAAAATGAACTGGGATTTCTCATAGCTGCACATCGTTTTGCAAAGGAAACCTTTTAACCTACGACAGAGCTCCAGTGTTAGAGAACAGTTTAAATTGGACATTTGCCAATTATGACATCAGTTCAGTCAAAACAAAGCCGGACATTGTTTAACAACTCCTAACGATGCTCCTTTACATTCTTGCTATAATCTTCCTTCCTTACCAGTAAGAAATCCAATAATTCCTTTCAATTAGATGACTCACTTGTTGGAATTTAGCATGTACATAAGATTGAATGCCAAAGCAAGAGAGCAGATCAACCGCATGTTTTGAAAATGAAAAGGATAAAAAAAAGTCTGCCACTCTTATAAATAACATTTGCCTTTTTCAGAACTCCTGTCTGTTGTTTTATTCAAGGACCAAGACTTTACATTTCTCAAATTTAGTTACATTGTAATAAAATAATGTAATACTTTATGCCATGGTATTATTTTTGTGTTACAAAAAATAGAAATGCTATATTATTTTTTCTATATTTTATGCCTCTTGGGATCTATCATTAGCCCTTAGTGCTGCAGAGGGTCTAATTGTGACACCTTCTTGTGGATGAGCCTGTAGAACATTCTCAGTCTGAGAAGCAGCAGCAACTTACAATGGAAGGAGTCGGAAATACCCATCCTATATTATAGGAAGTAGCGATATAGGTAGGTGACAATGACAAGGAAATGGCACCAACATCCCTGTAAATAAGTGTAAACAAGGGATTTTTTTTTTTGCGGGATTTTTGAGGGTACTGGCAAAAAAGAAGAAGTAATGTCAATACTCCACAATATGTATAAAAATAACAAAGTTTTTATTGCTACATACAAGACATAGTTAAAAAGTTTTGGTATAAGTTATGTGGGCATGTACAAAGAAACATCTAGAATTCAAAGCAGATGACAACATTTGATCATTCAGCAATAGCATTGGATAATGCACTGGGTAGTGCGCATAAGAAGACGCCAAATAGGGCCTGAAAAAATTGTTTGGTTGGAATCTAGCCAAAAGAATAGAGCGTCTGACGTCACGCATGGGCCGCCGGTATGTGAGACATCTCACTCATGCGCTGTGCAGTACACATACCAACGGCCCATGCATGACATCAGGCGCTAATTGTACGGCATTCGTATGCCTATATATAGCACCTTCATATTACATTATAATGCTAGACACACCAAGGGTAGCCGTGCTATGAAACTTCTGTGTATAAGGTAAAACTATATATGAAAATCTTCTCCCTATTTCTGACTTTATGGTGCGTTATTGCAGTCTCCTAATATATCACCTGCTGCCACCTGTGTTAGTAACTTTACCTCCCCAGTTTTTGAGGGGGGCAGGTGATCTGCAGCAGGTATATGGTCACCTCTATATATAAGATGACCTATCTTTTATTATTTTAACTACCAACATGAACTATTCTCTTTATATCTGTATTTAAAGCTTGATTCACGTAGCCTATACCTAAATTAAAAAAATTATTTGATTCATCCTCTGCAGTTACTCATTATACATCCTCCCCAACAGACTTCTGTCTGTAGTCCAGGCACCTTTGGTCCTTCTTCAATTTTTGTTTTTATTGATGTAAGTAAGCCATGTTCTCCCTTGGCATATATTATCACTTTATATTAGCACATTTTGAATAATCACTTTTGCCCATGGTTTTCACCCGTTTCTCAGATGTTAACCTTCTTACCTATCCATATTCACACTTTTTCTTCACCCATTACCTCTTTAGTTCATCTCTCCACCCAGCACACTCACCTTTTTAATCCCCCCACCCTTTCTTTCCAATCTTACCCCTTTCTCCCCACCTCTTTTTTCCCTCCCTCCCCCATCTTTTCTTTTCCCTCTCTTCTCCCCCCTTCCCCCCTTTTACCCCCCTCCCCCCTTTCTCCCCTTCCTTCCCTATTGTCATCTCCCATCCCTTCCTTATTTTCCCCTTACCAGTCCTCTCTCCGCCCCCTTCCCTCACTCCCCTTCAGCTAAACTATTTTTTATAGTTTTTTTAAGTTAATTTTCACTTAGGATATTTTAATTCATTACATTTCCGCACTATTCTTTTGGCTAGATTCCAGTCGAACAATTTTTTTGGGCCCTATTTGGTGTCCTCTTGTGTGCACTACCCAGTGGCAGTCTTTCTTGACTTGACATTGAGTCGCAGGCAAAAGATCTTTATATGGGTGAGCGATCGGTGATGGGCATGGTAGTTGACAGCCTATCCTACCGTACCATTATTATTATTTCTTGTTATTTTTTTTTGTATTTTTGTATTTTTTTGTATCGTATTCTAAATCAATGTAATGTTTTTAATTGTATTTTATTCTATGCAGTGTTACATCTAATTGTCTTTGAAACATCCTTTGATGAGTCCAGAGTGGCGAAACATGTCCGGACTATCACTCTAATCATATTGCTGAGTGATCAAATTTTGTCATCTGCTTTGAATTCTAGATGTTTCTTTGTACATGTGCACATAACTTATACCAAAACTTTTCAACTATGTCTTGTATGTAGCAATAAAAACTTTGTTATTTTTATACATATTGTGGAGTATTGAAATTACTTCCTCTTCTTTTTTGCCAGCACCCTCAAAAATCCCACCAAACAATTCCCTTGTTTACACCCACCCTATATTATTTTTCTCTAAAAAAAAACAAAAAAACAGCAATAGAATACATTTAAACATACATTTTAATACATTACTGTATCTCCTTCTAAAAACACCAGTCACTTGGTATTATTATGGCACTTTGGGGGTTGATTTACTAAAGGCAAATAGACTGTGCACTTTGCAATTGCAGTTGCTCTTATTTTCCCTAGAGCTTAAGGAATATGGTTAAGCTCTGCCAATTCCCATCACCCAAACATGTGCAAGCAAAATGCTGTTTTTTTTTTGCACCCTATTGGATATTCTTTACAAAGCAAAGCTTCACCACATGCACAAGTTCTGACGAAAATTAGTTCAATTGCACTTGCAAAGTGCACAGTCTATTTGTCTTTAGTGAGTCTAGTAAGCCAACCCCTTTGCGTTTTTGGCTTCACCCAGAACAAGTATAGACTTTTATTTGCCGTTATTTTTTCTGTGTTCTGTCAGCAATTAAGAAGTCAGGATTAGGGATGAGCTTTGTGTTCAAGTTGAACTCATGTTCGACTCAAACATTGGCTGTTCGCAAGTTCGCCGAACAGCGAACAATTTGGGGTGTTTGCGGCAAATTCGAATGCCGTGGAACACCCTTTAAAAGTCCATGGGAGAAATCAAAAGTGCTAATTTTAAAGGCTTATATGCAAGTTATTGTCATAAAAAGTGTTTGGGGACCAGGGTCCTGCCCCAGGGGACATGGATCAATGCAGAAAAAGTTTTAAAAAGGGCAGTTTTTTCAGGAGCAGTGATTTTAATAATGCTTAAAGTCAAACAATAAAAGTGTAATATCCCTTTAAATTTCGTAGCTGGGGGGTGTCTATAGTATGCCTGTAAAGGGATGCATGTTTCCCGTGTTTAGAACAGTCTGACAGCAAAATGACATTTCAAAGGAAAAAAGTAATTTAAAACTACTCGCGGCTATTGCATTGCCGGTCTGACAATACACATAGAAGTTCATGAATAAAAACGGCATGGGAATTCCCCACAGGGGAACCTCGAACCAAAATTTAAAAAAATGACGTAGGGGTCCCCCTAAATTCCATACCAGGCCCTTCAGGTCTGGTATGGATATTAAGGGGAACCCCGGCTAAAAATTCCATACCAGACCCTTCAGGTCTGGTATGGATTTTAAGGGGAACCCCACGCCAAAATTTAAAGAAAAACGGCGTGGAGTCCCCCCCAAAAATTCATACCAGAACCTTATCTGAGCATGCAACCTGGCAGGCCGCAGGAAAAGAGGGGGATGAGAGAGCGCCCCCCCCTCCTGAACCGTACCAGGCCACATGCCCTCAACATTGGGAGGATGCTTTGGGGAAGCCCCCCAAAACACCTTGTCCCCATGTTGATAAGGACAAGGGCCTCTTCTAACAGTTCTTAAATAATGGGGGGTGGGGCCACCTGGTCACCCTGCCCCCCTCTGACGCATGGGACATGACAGGACTTCCCTGTGGCATTCCCCGTGACGTCACAGGGAAGTCCCATCAAGTCACCGTGCATAAGGGGGGGCATGGTTACCGGGTGGCCCCGCCCCCTGTTATTTAAGAACCGTCAGAAGAGGAAACGCGTCACACAGATGGAGCCTCCCTCCATGCCAGCATGGGTGCGAAGCGGCCCGGAGAAGAAACTGAAGAAGAGAAGAAGATGAAGAAGAAGATGAAGAAGAGAAGAAGATGAAGAGAAGAGCGGGAGCCTCCCCCCATGCCATGGGTGCGGAGCGGCCCGAGGAGAAGAAGATAGAAGATGCCGCGGAGGAGATGCTGGACGAGAACACCAGAGGAAGAACCAGAAGAACCAAAAGAACCAGAAGAAGAAGGTGAAGGAAGATAGAAGAAAGAAGAAAGAAGAAGCATTTAAATAAAGGGATTGTCAAAAACTGTCTCTTGTCATTTTTAACATTTTTGACAGTTTTTTAGTGAAATGGTAGGGGTACAAAAGTACCCCCCTTACCTTTTCCCAAGGGGGGCCGGGATCTGGGGGTCCCCTTGTTAAAGGGGGCTTCCAGATTCCGATAAGCCCCCCGCCCGTAGACCCCCACAACTACCAGCCAGGGTTGTGGGGATGAGGCCCTTGTCCTCATCAACATGGGGACAAGGTGTTTTGGGGGGCTACCCCAAAGCACCCTCCCAATGTTGAGGGCATGTGGCCTGGTACAGTTCAGGGGGGGCGCTCTCTCGTCCCCCCTCTTTACCTGCGGCCTGCCAGGTTGTGTGCTCGGATAAGGGTCTGGTATGGATTTTTGGGGGGACCCCACGCCGTTTTTTTTTTAAATTTTGGCGCGGGGTTCCCCTTAAAATCCATACCAGACCTAATGGGCCTGGTATGGAATTTAGGGGGACCCCCATATCATTTTTTTTTTAATTTTGGTTCAGGGTTCCCCTGTGGGGAATTCCCATGCCGTTTTTATCAATGAACTTTTATGTGTATTGTCGGACCGACAATGCAATAACCGCGAGTAGTTTTAAATGACTTTTTTCCTTTGAAATGTAATTTTGCTGTCAGACTGTTCTAAACACGGGAAACATGCGCCCCTTTACAGGCATACTATAGACACCCCCCAGCTATGAAATTTAAAGGGATATTATACTTTTATTGTTTGACTTTAAGCATTATTAAAATCACTGCTCCTGAAAAAACAGCCGTTTTTAAAACTTTTTTTGCATTGATCCATATCCCCTGGGGCAGGACCCAGGTCCCCAAACACTTTTTATGACAATAACTTGCATATAAGCCTTTAAAATTAGCACTTTTGATTATTCATGTTCGTGTCCCATAGACTTTAACGGTGTTCACGTGTTCGAACAAACTTTTTTCCTGTTCGCATGTTCTGGTGCAAACCGAACAGGGGGGGTGTTCGGCTCATCCCTAGTCAGGATGCTAGTATTTTCAGTAGGAGTCCAACAATGGCAGCAGCATTTATTAGCACACTTTGGAATAGATTGTCAATGGGTAAAAATTATTACAATACACCTGACAGGGGTGTAAACAATTTCATCCAAAATTAAATATATTTTAATACTTATTCTACATCTAACACTAAATTATTTTCTGTCAGTGTTGATGGAGGAATCCCTCCCATGGAGCTATTGTGTTCTTCTGACAGGGGGAGGGCACAGGAAGCAATCCCTGCCGGGAGAACACAGTGATTATCGCTAGCAGTTATAGCTGGTGGCAATAATTACATGTAACATCAGGCATGCTGGTTGTACCCAAGTCATTCGATGAATCAACTTGGATACAATCAGCCTGCCAATAGATCTACATTGGTCCCTTCTGAACGACCAATATTCGAAGAATCTATGGTTGGCTTAAAGCTTAGCCCTAACCTAACCCAAAAACATTTTTTGTAACACCTACCTTATTTTAAGGCATAACCTTTAACCTCTTACAATTACCTACCTAACACCTAACCTAGCACTATAATAAACTCTTAATTGTCAATGAATTCTTAGCAATTATTCGATGATCTTCTCTAAACCTTAATAATTTTTGTACTCATAGTGCATATACAGTATAGCCTAAACTTGTGTTTAATCTTAATAGAAAGGGTAAAAACCCAAGTTGTTTTTTTGCTGTTTGAGTCCCATTCAGGAGATTTTCCTTTGTTTCTTTCTAAAAAATTAGGGGAATTTCCATCCTAGACTTTTCTCACCGAAATGTGTAACGTTTTCATGATTTACTTTTGCCTCTTGTTCAGATGACAACTGTATATATATTATTTGTGACAATGGTCAACAGGGCAAATAGAGTGTTCTTTTCTGCTGTGAAGACAGCAAAAAACTTCACAGAGTATCTAAACCTTCCCTAATCAAAGACTAAAAAAACTTTCCTGCTTCATTTATGTGAAAACATTCTTTAAACATGATTTTTCTTTTTTTGTGTGTGTGTTTATAAGTAACTTGCATACTATGAGAATACATTTTGAAAGAAAAATATGCATAGAAAATTGATGGTTTTTAAGTTATAGTTGAAAGGCTAGACAGAGCAAGTAATAAATGATAATTTTTCATATGGGAGTCATATTGCAGCCCTCGGGTCTACTCTGCTTGATACATCTCTAAGATAAATCATTGCGGGACATGAATATAAAATGAAAAAAAAGTATTGTTTTATACATATATATTGATGCAGGAGCATTGTATTCTGTAGTAATAGCAGCAACAGTAAAATAAGACACAGACTAAAATATGATCAGAGCATATAAAGTATATCAGCCCAAATTTCTCTACATATCCAGAAGTCATGAAGCATAACATTAACCCAACTCCAGACAAAACTTCATTTTCCTCCTGGACAGAGTAAGAAAGAGACAACACCTCTGTCATTTTTTTTATATAATCGTTTGGAATAGTTTCTCACCAACTGTTAGTACATAAAGCAATGGAAATTATTTTAATTATTCAAAGACTGCAACAAAACTTTTTTTTTTTCAGTAAAATGGGGTTGAGTTAAAGTGGAGCTAAAGTCAAATTTAAAAAGATCACAACAGCAGGCAAGATATATCTTTTTCTGCAATATACCTACTTGCTGTTTACATTTCTGGCACAGTGCCAGCATGCCGGTATGACTAACTCCAGTACATGTGCATGAATTTCAACATCCCTCATCAATCAAGACAGCCAACAGCAAAGAAGCTGGGGAGAAACCTTGTGGACATCAGACCATTGGAGGGGATGTGAATATCTGAGACTTTAGTTCCGTTTTAACTCTGGAAGCTCACTATTGCTGTCTGTGCCTGCCTGCCTGCCTGCCTACAATGCTGATACAACTAAATTCCCTTAATATATTCCTAGTAGGGCACAAAGTGATGTAAAATATCCCAAATGTTGTCATAGACAATTGACATAGAAAGTTGCCCAAGACTTGGCCAAAAACAAACAAAAAAAGGTTGAGTAAAGCCTTAAACATAAGTTGTATAAGAAAAAAAATCACATTTGCAGTTTTCTTAAAGAATAAAACTAAATTTTGATTTAACAAACAATTTTGTTCAAGTATGTATTACTAAAAAAATACCTTCTATTGTACCAAGCCTTCTTTAAATCTTCAAATTCCTTTTCTTTTTTTTTGTTGCTGTGATCTGACTTCCTGTTAGAGGGTGACTATCTTCATTCTCCAAGGCCTCACTGTATGTAGGAACATAGCCACCCTCTCTTGCTTCTGAGATTAACTATGGACTATGGTATGTGTAGTGTGCATACAGCAGTGCAGGTGACCACAACTCACGTGCACTGCTTGTTCCTAAGAAATGGAAGTAAGGGAGAAAAAGAAGAGGTTTGGGAGCTTATGGAAGATTTTACCAGGAGGCAAAAAAAACACAATGAAAACTATTTCAGGGCTATTAAGTAAAGGGTGTGTATGGATTATTTTTGGTATTCCTGAGTGTGGCTCAGGGTGAATTTTCAGTACCAAAAGCGGTAACCCCAAGCCTCGGGATCTCATCACCGGATCCAGGCAAAGTTACTTACCTTGTCCCCAGGATCCTGCAAAGTCTCCCTGCTGTGTGTGCCAAATTCAAAAAGTAAAAAACACATAACACATACAGTACACTGTAATCTTACAGATTACATTACTGTATCAAATTATTTCACATCCCATTTATCCCTAGTGGTTTGTCCAGTGCCCTGCATGCAGTTTTATATTATGAATACTGTTCTTTCTGCCTGGAAACTGGAGATTGTCCATAGCAACCAAAAAGTGTCCCTTTGCATCAAAAGTGGTTTTAGACCAGCTAGAAAACAGCGATAATAAATTAGAATCACTTGCAGAATTGAGCGATAGTGATTTGTGGGGAAATCTGTCATCAAACACTGAAAGTAATGACAGCGACAATTCTGCAACTGAGAAAATTTCGGTGTTTTTGATTTGATTACATTATTGAATATTTTTTTTATTATTATTATATTATTATTTGATATAATTAGTTATAGTTATTTATTATATTATAATTTATGATTTCACGTTTCATACCTTATCATACCCAGGATGTCTACTAGACTCTTGTTTGGTCAGAGATTTAAGTGAGTTATTCCTAAGAATTACAGGCCTACAATATAAAATGCCAAATATCCATGCAAAACATTGTACCGCTTTGAGCATCAAAAATCTGAAATTATCATACCGCCAGGGAGGTTAATTTTGATTATTATGGCTTGCAGCTAGTGAAAACCCAAAATTCAGTATGTCAGAAAATTAGAATATTCTGAAAAAGTTCAATATTGTAGACTCATGGGGATTGGTTTACTAAAGGCAATGAGACTCTGCAAGTGCAGTTGCTCCAAAGCTTAGTAAATGAGGCAAGGCTTCACTTTACAAAGAATACCCAATCATGTGCAAGGAAAAAAACAGCAAAATTGCTTGTACATGATTGGATAATGGAAGTCACCTCATTTACTAAGCTCTGGAGCAACTGCTCTTGCAAAGTGCAACTGCACTTTGCAAAGTGCACAGTCTATTTACTTTTAGTAAATTAACCCCACGGTTTCTTATCTGCTAATTAACTCAAAACATCTGTAAAGTTTTCCTGAGCCTTTAAATGGTCTCTCAGTCTGTTTCGGTAAGTTACACAATCATGGGGAAGACTGCTGACCTGACAGTTGTCCAGAAGACAGTCATTGATAACCTCCACAAGGAGGGAAAGTCACAAAAGGTGATTGCTAAAGCAGCTGGCTAATCATAGAGTGCTGTATACAAGAATATTAATGGACAGTTGAGTGGAAGGAAACATTGTGGTAAAAAAGGTACACAAACAACAGGGATAACCGCAGCCTTGAGAGGATTGTGAAGCAAAGGCCATTCAAGAATTTGGGGGAGATTTACAAGGAGTGGACTATGGCTGGTGTCAGTGCTTCAAGAGCCACCACACACAGATGTATCCAAGACATGGGCTACAACTATCGCATTCCTTGTGTCAAGTCACTCCTGAACCAGAGACAATGTCAGAAGTGACTTACTTGGGCTAAGGGGAAAAAGAACTGGACTGTGTCTCAGTGGTCCAAAGGCCTCTATTCGGACTAAAGTAAATGTTGTATTTCATTTGGAAATTGAGGTCCCAGAGTCTGGAGGAAGAGGGGAGAGTCACAGAATCCAAGTTGCATGAGGTCCAGTGTGAACTTTCCACAGTCAGTGATGATTTGGGGAGCCATGCCAGCTGCTGGTGTTGGTCCACTGTGTTTTGTCAAGTCCAAAGTTAGAGCAGGCTTCTACCAGGAAATTCTAGAGCCTGACCTTAACCCCATAGAGAATCTGAGGATTTCAAGAGGAAGATAAGAGACACCAGACCCAACAATGCAGAAGAGCTGAAGGTCACTATCAAAGCAACTTGGGGTTCCATAACACCTCAGCAGTGCCACAGGCTGATCGCCTCCATACCATTGATGCAGTAATTCATGCAAAAGGAGCCCCAGACAATTTTTGAGTGCATACTATACTGTAAACGGACATACTTTTCGGTGAGTCAACATTTTTGTATTAATTTTTTCTGAGATACAGAATTTTGTGTTTTCACTAACTGTAGGCCGTAATCATCAAAATTAAAAGAAAGGAATGTTTGAAATATATCACTCTGTGTGTAATGAATCTATATAATATATGAGTTTCACTTTTTGAATTGAATTACTGAAATAAATTATCTTATAGATGATCTCATTTTTTGAGATGCACCTGTACATGCATTTTTGTCATAGTGCAAATATTATAACTCAAAACAGGTGCATAAGCAATAGACAAAATTGACTCACATCAAAATCATATACATCAAACTTAACATCTATGAAGTTGAGTGTCTCAAGGGGGAGCCCTCCACATAAACCCACAGAAAGCACAAGGGATATCACGGGGTCATAAGCAATAATAACTGTAAAAATTATGTAAATGATGATATAAGAACAGTCAAAAAAGGGGACAGATACACTGTATTGTCAAAAGTATTGGGACACCTGCCTTTACATGCACTTTAATGGCATCTCAGTCTTAGTCCGTAGGGTTCAATATTGAGTTGGCCCACCCTGTGCAGGTATAACAGCTTCAACTGTTCTGGGTAAATCTTACTAGGAATATGAGCAGAGAGCCACCAAAAAAACCATCAAAAATTACCCCCAGTCTAATGGAAGATGAGCATTCTGTGACGCACAAAGAAATAAAATAAAAGCTGGTACAGGATCCATATAAATATATACCACACCACTCACCTGGTGTGGAATAATCAATCCCAGAAGTTCTATTGGCACCAAATAATTATAACCATACATGGTCATCTGCACAGGTGATGGAGAGACAGCCTTAGGAGAATAAAGGTCTCCTGTATATCCCCCACTGGATCCTCCCCAGAGGCATCACACTTCCACCTATGACATCACCTCCGGGCAACAGAGATCACTTCCGGGTCTGCATCGGGAACACAGCAGCCATGATGGATGAGGGAAAAGGGGGAGAGAAAAGGCCCAACATGCAGCAAAGTCCAGGGAGTGTGCCTGGAAGAATCAAATGGGTCGACCAGGAATAAATGCACACTCCAGGCCAGAGGGATACCCCCCAGCGTGGGGTGTGCATTTATTGCTGATCAACCATTTTGTTTTATCCAGGCAAACCCCCTGGACTTTACTCATTTCCAGATGACATCCTATTGTTTAGAGGTCTATCATCTCTGGTAAGAAGTCTGTGTTCACTGAGGTGTGGGATCACGTGGAGTCATGTTGGATTACAAGATTGATTTACACCACCACTTTTGACTGACCTCCTAAGATTAATTATTTATGGCTTGAACTTTTATTTTAGTTATTATCACTATTTATTATTGGTCTTTGCTGTCATTCACTATGAATTCTTGGGTTATCAATGTCATTATCGTTGACAGACAGGGTGAAGCATTTATGACAGAATAGACCATTAGGGTCTCTTCTGTAATAAAAACCCTGCCTTTCAGAATTTTTAGAAAATTGAGTTCAATATCACTTTCAAAAACACACTTAAAATATATTTAAGCATAAGAAAAAAATAGGATTCAGTCTATTGCTGTTTACCAGTCCTAAGATGTAGAGGTTTCATTAGGTTTTTTTTCCAGGCTTTCTTTATTTTTACTTCGTGATTCTGCTACTTTCTGTCCTAAGTTGGCAACGTTTACTCACTGAAATGTATCTTGCAGTGTTGATACCCTAGTAAAGAATTACAAAGCATGACCCCCTTTCTTTATCTCCATTTTGGGAAGAGGGGGGTGGGGAGTCTGTGTCCTGTACAGGGTTGATAACAATGCTTGAGATAATACTGCAGAATGCATAGGGCTAGGATCTTTTAATGGTATATTCAACAGACAATAAGGGAGACAATAAGTACAAGTACAAAAAGTTCATTTTTAGGGTTTACTTACACTTTACATGTACTGCAATCAGTGCCACCAAGAACAACTCCTGATTAAAGTAACTTATTGTTAATAACAAATAATTGCCTTTGTCTTTAAATACAGCTATGGACAAGCAAATGTATCTCTGCAAAGAATACCATACCTACCCATCATTATTAGGTCTGGGTCATGCCACTGTATTTTGTGGGACTCTACCAATGGACGTCTATAGATAGCAAATGCGTGTGTAACATATCACCAAGATCACAGGGATGCATTGTATTAGGTAATCCAGTCAGAGGCTATAATTGGTCCATTCATGCCCAGTTTAAACTTACCCACTTCCCTGCCATGTACCTACAACCCTGTAGAAAAATGATGAGCAGTCAGAACTCCATATCTTGGCTATTTGTTTAAATGGCACTGCAGAAATAAGGCACTAGTGGCCAGTGCACCCATTAAATGTCTGTGATGAAGCTATCATTAGACAGCTCAGGTCACAGACAAAGGGCACATAGCCAATTCAAGTGATGCTGTGCCTTGTGATCACTGTGATGGCACATTGACCACCCCTGAGCAACAAAGGGATACACAAAGCATCTGGACCATAAACGGGGAAAACTGACTCCCAATGTTATGGGAAAAAAGACTGATGACCATCAACCGTTATGGGGCACTCACTACTGCTCATCAACAATTAAAGAAGCACTCATTATCACCATCACTGACTGCCACCATCATAAGGATCACTAACTCCTGACCCCTGAAATTTGCAAGCTGTTCTGTGCATTAAAAAATCCTAACCCCTACACTCTGACTGCTGCACTGTATATGCTATGTCTTAGGTTCCAAATACATCTTGGTGCTGAGCACATGAATACAAGGTGCAATAAGGCAGTGTCCTACAGTGCAATTAATTCTTAATACTCAAACCAAAGTGCAATCTGCGCAACCTCTTCAAAAGAATATATATGTACTGTATATACTGTATATTTAGTGCAAAAATACTTTTAGTTGCTGCTTAAACACTTTTATGTGATTCCACAACATCTTCTACATAAACACAATTAAAACTTAGTGTAGCACAACTATATAGGATATAATAAACAACTAAATAAATGAAAACAAAATCAGTGTCAGTCCCAAAAACTTTTTATGACTATAATCACTGTGACGACATCCACCACTACTGTGCACACGTGATGAATAATCTTCTGTCTTCCTGCCCTATTCGTGGGGTGATGTCATGGGCTCAGCTCCTTCCTCCTAAGAAGGAAGGGAGGGGGGCAGTCAAGCCAGTGATATCACCCTGTGGCAATCGTGAAGGTGGTGAGCTGAAATTGGCATTCATACTGAGCTTGGATTGTTTTACATCCTGTAAGTGTTTTTAATGTGTGAGGAGTGTGAATACAAGTGTATAGAGAGCACTATGGTCTGCTTTCTTGTTTTATGTGAGCCAAACTTTGGGGTATCTGTGTGAGATGGAGGAGAGAAGAAAAGTGGTGAGGTAGAAATAGAACTTTCTTCTGGTGTTGTAGAGAGCATTATAAATTAGTTTAGACCCATATTTGAGCTCTTATAAGGAGTTGAGCAGTTTGTGTGGCCACGGGGTGGAAGTACATTTTGGAACATAAGGAAGAGGGAAGATTGTTCATCACATGTGCACAGTGGTGGTGGATGTCATCACAGTGATTGAAGACAGGAAAAGTTTTTGGGACTGACACTGATTTTGTTTTAATTTATTTTGTTTGTTTATAATATCATATATAGTTGAGCTACACTAAGTTTATGAGTGTGAATTAATTCTTAATTACACCCCAACACAAGTATGTTGCATTTAACACAATGCACTACTATGTATTGTGGTACACTGCATAACAAAAAAAAGTACATACAACTTTTTTGTGTGAATGGTCTATCTTAACGTATGGAAAAATTATCTTTAATACGCAGGCATTACTACAGCACAACAGTGTGAAACTAGCCTTAAACTAATTAGGTTTAAGGGAATTTTAGAGCCTCAAAAAAGCTATAAGTTAGTTTGTTTCAAAGTTTTAAGTCTTTGCCATTTTTCCCTTTATTTATTAAAAAATACAAAAACTCTGTGGTTATTAAATACCACCAAAAAAAAGCTATTACAAAATAATATAAGATTCATTTGTGGCAAGACTGAGTAATTGTCACTCAAACTATCAACGCGTCAAAAACTAAAAATGGCCTGATAATGAAGAGGTATGTACTGTACAGGCTAGTACGCAAATGATTAAATGGTTGGGAATTAATCTCATCCTAAATTACAATGCCAGTAGCCTTTCAAAAATTGAGTTATTTTACATAAAGGAAACCTGTCATGATATAAATATAGAGGCAGCCATTTCAACCTACGTGTAAAAAATGCTAGTTGCCTGGTTGGCAAGACCAGTTGCCTGGTATGGAAAGACTTAGTTGGTGAAATAATTGAAGCCAAAGGGACACCATGAAAGGCAGAGGATCAGCATTTTCAGAAGGAGCTCAACAATGGCAGCTATCATATTTCTTTTGTAACAGGTTTCCTTTAGGTTCATATGCATTACTCATAAAATGAAAAATATAAAAGGAATCAGGAATGTCTAACCCAATTATATATGTGCTGTTGGTATTACCCATTTCACATATGAAAGCTGAATGACTGTCTAATCTAAATTCCTTCCTAAACTGACGTTCAGAAATGAAATCCAATTTCTAAGAAATTCACGGAGGCAGACAAACATAATACCTCACGTAATATATTTCATATTGGTCATTGTTTAAACAATAGTCCTGAAATGGGGAATAATCCTGTTATTTTTGGGATATGTGATGGAATGAGATCTTTGGTTCTAAAATGACTTTACTGTACTATGCACTAATTCAGTTGGAAGGCTTCCTCATTCCTTTAGTCCCTTCTCACCATAACCTATATGGTTATATTGTGTTACTATTTAAACAAATAGAAAACATGCAGCAAAGTTTTTCTGTATCAATACTTGTGCTCTTCATTTCAGAAAAGAAATATTTTGCTTGGTGATAAAACATTTATTCATTTGGACTAGGACAGAACTGATACCTATATTATTAGTTTTTTATGATACTAAACATAAAAAACTTAAGACAAAATACCGTGTCTGGCACTCTAAACAAGAGAATTAAGAAATACGGTAAGCCAAAATGTTTGTATAGTCATATAGGTTTAATAGTTTATAAAGCCCTCAATAGTGTACTAGTAGTGTAATAGTCTCTGACCTCAATTCACACATATACCAGGGCCAGTTTTAGGCAAAACAATGAATTTATGAATATGTTTTTGAATCACGGTAGCAGATGGAGCACCCCAGAAAAAAAAAACATCAAAATAGGGACATTTTACAAAACTACACGCAATGTTCTGGTGAGAATCAAATTTGGAAGATAACTTAACTGCTGCTGACAACCAAAATAGGGGTTAAAACTTTCCCCAATCTATTCAATGTTAGAAAAAAAAGTATTTGCTATATATACACTTTAAAATATGACACTGCTTGGTTTGCATTATTTTACTAGCAAAATAATTCAATCAGTGTTTGTCAAAAGCCACATAATCAGTCAAAATATATGCCAAATGCCATATCTGTACATCTTTAGGCACTGGGAGTTAAGTCATTTATAAAAATAATGTGCTCAGAATGTCTGTATTTTTCTAGCATTTTTTTTTTTAATTTTCTTTATATCCTGCCTGTTTCTGTGTCCCCCTATGTAAACTAATCTTGGTAATTATGGCTGTCGATCCATGATACAGTGGTCAGTTTATGTGACTCTGTCATCACGCAGTCTCTCCTCTCTCCCCCTCTCCCCCTCTCCCCCTTCCTCCCTGCCTGTCAGCTCAGAAGTCTGTGTGGGATCCAACTGGGGGTCATGCTGTAACATACCTACATTGCTTAACTGCAGCAGGGAAAAGTTAGGTCAGCAACCTTGCTCTGATTTCTGATAAGGCAGTGCATATTACAGAACTGGATGGAAACAAAAACAAATACCACTGCTGCAGAGAAGCTCAATAGAGCAGCTGGCAGCAAAACAGTGATGTTGCAGCACTTGTAGTATATTAATACTTCCTTCAGCCCCATAACAGAAGTTCTGTAGCTCTGAATGGGCTTGGTGCTGGGGAAAAGTAATGCAATAGTCTGTGCACTGAACACATGATGCACTGATTGTGGTTGCAATGCTCTGCAGACCTGAATGCAAACATTACATATTTCCAAAAGGTGGGCTATATCTTTAAATACCACTAAGCTAAAAAAGGAATACCAGGCCTGGCAGAATGCCTTATATTTTGGATATTCAGGAAGCATAAACCATCCAAGCCCTCCACAGATCTCAAACTGGGCAAATCAAATCACTCATCTTTAATCTCTACTTATCTGCATTTAAATCTTTCTTTTGATTTCAGCTGATCTGTGTCAATTGTCTGAATCCTGTGTCAATTATCTCTTTTGCACAACTGACAGAACCTATTGCTCAAAAAAGTTCAACAATGGCAGAGTGCTGTAAACTATATTATGGAGATATCTGTCAAGAGACAACTTGCATTTGTTTCAAAAAGGCTTTACAGGCATACCCCACTTTTAAGTACACAATGGGGTTTATTTACTAAAGCTGGAAAGTGCAAAATCAGGCTCACTTCTGCATAGAAACCAATGAGCTTCCAGGTTTTATTACCAAAGCTTAATTGAACAAGACGAGGTTAGAAGCCTATTGGTTTCTATGCAGAAGTCAGCCTGATTTTGCACTTTCCAGCTTTAGTAAATAAACCCCATTGTGTACTTAGAAGTGGGGTATGCCTGTACTGAAAGAGTGCGTGAAAATGCATTTACACTTAATTGCTACCTTGTCAGATCTGTAAGCAGCTTCAGCGCCATCATGAGTTCATTGAACATCATATGAAGATGTGATCATTTTTTTTTTCCATGGCAAAAGCCTTAATGTAGTTTTATTAATAATAAAACAAGACTACAGTATATTATGAGGTTGTAGTTATATGCATTATGAAGAGAATGTACTTTGTTTTCTAGCATAACCTTTCAATTATGCATTTATCTTTCAAGTGTCAACAGGTTTACCATATTAACATGTATATAACTGAATAAAACATTTACATGCTGTTATGTGTTAGTTAAAGCTGAAATTATAGTTGCATTAAGAGCTAATTAAGTACATGGGGGAAATTTAATTTATATGTTACATGGTGTAATGGTTCTTGCAAGCTTTTTTTTTAGTGTTTTCTCCCTGAGGTGGTTTAACACAAATAATTCTTTTTAAGTAGTCAGTACTATGCCAGATGTATAAGGTCCTTTTGTATTGTCACATAGGTTCCATCTACTTGTCTTTCTTCAATTAAAACTGTTAAAATGGCGGCTCCACTCCTTTTCTATACTTAGGTAAGGAACATACTGTACATTTTGGAAATATAAGTATCATGGCAGCATTCTAAATTCCTGTTTCCACACAGACTGAATACTACAGTCTTGGTAAAGATTACTTTAGAGCAGGGGTCTCAAGCTGGCGGCCCTCCAGCTGTTGCAAAACTACAAGTCCCATCATGCCTCTGCCTGTGGGAGTCATGCTTGTAACTCTCAGTCTTGCAATGCCTCATGGGACTTGTAGTTTCACAACAGCTGGAGGGCCGCCAGTTTGAGACCCCTGCTTTAGAGTAACTGTACTGTAAATGTTATAATAATAACAACGCAATAATGCATATCATTGAGAATATATTACAGTTTCCCTTTAAAACTTAATTCCAGACAAAAGGCTAAATACATGTTTGAAATAATTTTATGTAAACTGATGTAACTATCAATAGATTTGTGGTTCCATTTTATTAATCTTGTAATTCCACCACCTCCTTGCTAGCCAACATTAAAATAAAGAGAATTAGAAATATAACACACTATGGGGGAGATTTACTAAAACTGGTGCACACAGAATCTGGTGCAACTGTGCATATTGACCAATCAGCTTTTAACATCAGCTTATTCAATTAAGCTTAAACAACAAAACCTAGAAGCTGATTGGTTACTATGCACAGCTGCACCCGATTCTGTGTATACCTGTTTTAGTAAATCTCCTCCACATCTATTCAAAAATGTATTACCTTATTTCAAATTAGCACAAGTGCAAGAAATTTTTTTTTCTCACACCCTGAGATTATATAGAAAAAAGAAAGAATTTTTTAATGGACATTGGGGGTTATTTACAAAAGGCAAATCCACTTTGCACTGCAAGTGCACTTGGAAGTGCAGTCGCTCTAAACCTAAGGGGTAGATCTGAAATGAGTGGAAGCTCTGCTGATTTCATCATCCAATCATGTGCAAGCTAAAATGCTGTTTTTTATTTTCCTTGCATGTCACCCTCGGATCTACAGTGACTTTAATTCCAAGTGCACTTGCAGTGCAAAGTGGATTTTCCTTTAGTAAATAACCCCTATAGTGTACAACCTTCCCTGAGGATGGGAAGGAGCTTTTATTTGCAGTTCTGCTGGGCTTGCTTTGTTTAATCCACCATTTATTTGGAGACACAACAAAATGGGGTGGATTCCCCAGCTGATTTTGTATAGAAGACTCCCAATTTACTACCACAGCATATATATGCACTGATGATGTATAAACATTCCTACAAACTTTCACTTTGTATTATTGTCCCAAACAATTCCAATGTGGTGGTATATGATTATAGAAATGAAAGCTAAATCCAAAACCAAACATAAGATAAATATGTATCAGTTCCATTTTGGTGTTTAGCTTGCATTGTCATCATCATATACCACCACATTGGAATTGTTTGGTGCAACAGAACACTGCACTAGTGAAACTTTGCTGGAATTTTGGTGCCCTGTCAGTGCACTTATATGCAATCGCAGTATATTGGGACACTTCTTTGAGAGATTAGCTGGGGGATCTACCCAATTTTGTTGTAAATTGACTGTGGTGCACAATATATGGTGATATCTATTGTAAGTCAAGGTTGTACTGTCATTTCTTTGTGCTCACATATGTTCCTGTACTTGAAGGATTTTCTAGGATGGAGGCTTCCCGTGGATTCAAGTGATGTATGGCCAGCACCTAGTCCTCTCACACAGCAGCCCATTACTACAGGATTGCATGACACCTATACTGTATATGAGATTGAAAAGTGGCAGTATTGGTATGGGATGAATTGTATCCCTTATGTACACATGATAAAATGGGGGCATGACCTGGTACAGCCAAATGGCAGGCCTCCATCCCTACTAGAAATAGTTTGAGAAAGAGAGAAAAATAGGACTTTAAATGAGGCACGCCATAAACAATTTTAATAGAAATGGGTACACGCATGTATGTACAATGAATAGATTTATTAGTCACAGTCTGACATTCATTTATAACTGTTGAAGATACATTAAAACAAATAATTGGTAGTCACATGACTTATACTAGAATTATCTTGCTCATAGCATATGCAGTTAATAAAATGACATAATAGACATGAACAACAATGTAATACACTAGAAATACATGCATGTACACACAATAGAGTCAAATAAAACATTTTTTGTATCAAATAGCACTCAACGCGTTTCATGGCGTTTCAGCCACTCATCAGGAGTGTAATATAATGATGTACTGTAAGAGATATCAAATATTAATAATGGTGCCTTGTAAAAGGAAATGAAAAAGTCTAACAAAAATAGTGACAGGTCAGAAACTTACAACTCTGTCCTGAGGATAAGCTCAGCCTCTACATGGGGACTTGTGGGGATCTCAAGCATGGTGTCTCCACCGGGGCTGAGGCGGGAATTCCCCACCAAGGACCTGGGACGGCAGCCAAAAGTAGGCCAGATGGCCACAGCATAATCCAGATATACTGTGTGTGCACTGTAGTGTGCATGTTGTGCTGAAAGGGATAAATGTATATAGAAATAAATAATAAAATGTAAAAGCTCATTAAGGTGTACCCAACTAAGGGATTAAACCAATAGTAATAGGCATGAATACTAGAGATAAGGGATGAGCCGAACACCCCCCTGTTCGGTTCGCACCAGAACATGCGAACAGGCAAAAAATTTGTTCGAACACGCAAACACCATTAAAGTCTATGGGACACGAACATGAATAATCAAAAGTGCTAATTTTAAAAGCTTATATGCAAGTTATTGTCATAAAAAGTGTTTGGGGACCTAGGTCCTGCCCCAGGGGACATGTATCAATGCAAAAAAAAGTTTTAAAAACGTCCGTTTTTTCGGGAGCAGTGATTTTAATAATGCTTAAAGTGAAACAATAAAAGTATAATATCCCTTTATATTTCGTAGCTGGAGGGTGTCTATAATATGCCTGTACAGGGGCACATGTTTCCCGTGTTTAGAACATTCTGACAGCAAAATAACATTTCAAAGGAAAAAAAATCATTTAAAACTACTCACGGCTATTAATGCATTGCCGGTCCGACAATACACATAGAAGTTCATTGATAAAAACAGCATGGGAATTCCCCACAGGGGGACCCCGAACCAAAATTAAAAAAAAAAAAAATGACGTGGGGGGTCCCCCTAAATTCTATACCAGGCCCTTCAGGTCTGGTATGGATATTAAGGGGAACCTAAGCCAAAATTAAAAAAAAATGACGTGGGGGGTCCCCCTAAATTCCATACCAGGCCCTTCAGGTCTGGTATGGATATTAAGGGGAACCCCAGCCAAAATGTAAAAAAAAATGATGTGGGGGTCCCCCTAAATTTCATACCAGGCCCTTCAGGTCTGGTATGGATATTAAGGGGAACCCCGTGCCAAAATTAAAAAAAAAACAGCGTCCCCCAAAAATCCATACTAGACCCTTATCCGAGCATGCAACCTGGCAGGCTGCAGGAAGAGGGGGGATGAGAGAGCGCCCCCCCTCCTGAACCGTACCAGGTCACATGCCCTCAACATTGGGAGGGTGCTTTGGGGTAGCCCCCCAAAACACCTTGCCCCCATGTTGATGAGGACAAGGGCCTCATCCCCACAACCCTGGCTGGTGGTTGTGGGGGTCTGCGGGTGGGGGGCTTATCGGAATCTTGAAGCCCCCTTTAACAAAGGGACCCCCAGATCCCGCCCCCCTGTGTGAAATGGTAAGGGGGTACTTACCCCTACCATTTCACTAAAAAACTGTCAAAAATGTTAAAAATTACAAGAGACAGTTTTTGACAATTCCTTTATTTACTGTAAATGCTTCTTCTTTCTTCTTTCTTCTTTCTACTATCTTCCTTCATCTTCTTCTTCTTCTGGTTCTTCTGGTTCTTCCTCCGGTGTTCTCATCCAGCATCTCCTCCGCGGCGTCTTCTTCCCTTCTTCTCCTCGGCCCGCTCCGCATCCATGATGGCATGGAGGGAGGTTCCCGCTCTTCTCTTCATCTTCTTCTTTTCATCTTCTTGTCTTCATCTTCTTTTCGGGCCTCTCTGCATCCATGGTGGCATGGAGGGAGGCTCCTGCTGTGTGACGCTTCTCCTCTTCTGATGGTTCTTAAATAACGGGGGGCGGGGCCACCCGGTGACCCCGCCCCCTCTGACGCACAGGGACATGACGGGATTTGCCACAGGGAAGTCCCATCAAGTCACCATGTGTCAGAGGGGGGCGGGGTCACCGGGTGGCTCCCCATTATTTAAGAACCATCAAAAGAGGAGAAGCGTCACACAGCAGGAGCCTTCCTCCATGCCACCATGGATGCGGAGTGGCCCGGAGAAGAAGATGAAGGAGACAAGAAGATGAAGAAGAGAAGAAGATGAAGAGAAGAGCGGGAGCCTCCCTCCATGCCATCATGGATGCGAGCGGCCCGAGGAGAAGAAGGGAAGAAGACGCCGTGGAGGAGATGCTGGACGAGAAGACCGGTGGAAGGACCAGAAGAGCCAGAAGAACCAGAAGAACCAGAAGAAGAAGAAGATGGAGGAAGAAACCAAAGGAAGATAGAAGAAAGAAGAAAGAAGAAGCATTTAAACAAAGGAATTGTCAAAAACTGTCTCTTGTCATTTTTAACATTTTTGACAGTTTTTTAGTGAAATGGTAGGGGTACAAAAGTACCCCCTTACCATTTCACACGGAGGGGAGGGCCGGGATCTGGGGGTCCCCTTGTTAAAGGGGGCTTCCAGATTCCGATAAGCCCCCCGCCCGCAGACCCCCACAACCCCGGTGGTTGTGGGGATGAGGCCCTTGTCCTCATCAACATGGGGACAAGGTGTTTTGGAGGCTACCCCAAAGCACCCTCCCAATGTTGAGGGCATGTGGCCTGGTACGGTTCAGGAGGAGGCCGCTCTCTCGTCCCCCCTCTTTTCCTGCGGCCTGCCAGGTTGCATGCTCGGATAAGGGTCTGGTATGGATTCTTGGGGGGACCCCACGCCGTTTTTTTTTATTTTGGTGCGGGGTTCCCCTTAAAATCCATACCAGACCTGAAGGGTCTGGTATAAATTTTGAGGGGGACCCCGACGTCATTTTTTAAAAAAAATTTGGGCCGGGGTTCCCCTTAATATCCATACCAGACCTGAAGGGCCTGGTATGGAATTTAGGGGGACCCCGCACGTCTTTTTTTTTTTTAATTTGGTTCGGAGTTCCCCTGTGGGGAATTCCCATGCCAATTTTTATCAATGAACTTCTATGTGTAGAACTGTTCTAAACATGGGAAACATGCGCCCCTTTACAGGCATACTATAGACACCCCCCAGGTACGAAATGTAAAGGGATATTACACTTTTATTGTTTCACTTTAAGCATTATTAAAATCACTGCTCCCGAAAAAACGGACGTTTTTAAAACTTTTTTTGCATTGATCCATGTCCCCTGGGGCAGGACCCAGGTCCCCAAACACTTTTTATGACAATAACTTGCATATAAGCCTTTAAAATTAGCACTTTTGATTATTCATGTTCGTGTCCCATAGACTTTAACGGTGTTTGCGTGTTCAAACAAATTTTTTTCCTGTTCGCATGTTCTGGTGAGAACCGAACAGGGGGTGTTCGGCTCAGCGCTAATCATTATATTACACTCCTGATGAGTGGCTGAAACGCCATGAAATGCGTCGAGTACTATTTGATACAAAAATTTTTTTATTTGACTCTATTGTGTGTACATGCATTTCTAGTGTATTACATTGTTGTTCATGTCTATTATGTCATTTTATTAACTGTATATGCTATGAGCAAGATAATTCTAGTGTAAGTCATGTGACTACCAATTATTTGTTTTAATGTATCTTCAACAGTTATAAATGAATTTCAGACTGTGACTAATAAATCTATTCATTGTACATACATGCGTTTACCCATTTCTATTAAAATTGTTTATGGCAGGCCTCATTTAAAGTCCCATTTTTCTCTCTTTCCCAAATTATGTACACATGATTAACATAATAGGGGAAATTAAAGGCATTATGGCCTATCATATTTAAGAATATTAGTCCAGCTCCCAATATATCAATTGGACTGCTCTCAGTGCTAACACATATGTTTGAATGGACTGTTGACTTTTCTAATGAATAATCTATCCAGAATTTGTACGGATATTACAATATGCAGGGGAGGAAAGAGGTCTTTTTTTATCTTTAGTTGATGGTCAAGCATTTTATCATGGGTATATCATATATACTTTTTTTGTGATTTTTTTTGTGTGAATTTCTGTGAAATAATCAATTGAGATCTTAGTTTTTATGCTTTTGTTTGGTTCTCAGATTATTCACCAGGGACTTCCTCATCCTCTTTCTTGTATTTTGGGGAACCTTGACAATATAGTATATATTTTTTTTGTTCTTAAAATAATATTTAAAAGCTTAAGGTTTTGGCCATGTTAGTTGTGACACTAGAAGGTGGTCTCATATTAAATTGTGCAAGGAACATTGTCTGAATCTTACATTTTCAGAGGTTTTTCCTGTCTATAATGCACAAAAAAAGTCTTTTGTATTGCAGAGATCAATGTTTAGTTAAAATAAAGTTGCTGAAGGCTTTGGTCATAGGGAACATTCCTGTCCTCAGCAGGTAAAAACGAATGTGAGGGTTTGTGTTTCTAAGGACTTGGCTAATGGAGTAGTTATTGCAGTTAGAGATTCTGATACTAAAAACAGTTGAGTTAATAGCAATTGATATTTGACATTGCGCACACTATTTTTGAAGTTTATAGAAGAAAGCCAAAGTTAAGCCCAGTACACACAGACAGAATGTCGGAAAATATTTGCCAGTTCAAAAAAAATGTCTGACATTCTGCCTGTGTGTATATTGGCCTGTCCAACAGAAGCTGGCCGTTTGGCCGGCTTCTGTTGGACTTGCATGCTGGAAAACCAGAAGCCGACCAACTACCGATTAACAATTTCAGCAGCTGTAAAAGAGCACTGATCGGAGTGTTGTGGTGGGTGTGCCATCCCCCCAGTCAGAACACGCTGGACTAACCTTGCATGGTTAGTACAGTGTCTCCGAATGGAGCTGTCGGTTTTTTTCATGCAACCCGCTGAGTTGCACAAAAAATAACTGTAGTGTGTACCCGGCTTAAGAAAGAGGGTAGGTGAAATTGTCATGTAAAATATAGCATAAAGCAAGCATTGATTCAAAAAGCAAATGAACTACTGGAACCCCTCTGGGATTACTTACAAATTGGAAATAGACCTTCCCTTGGAACTGGTGTAGCATATAGCACCCCAGGACAGACATAGGATTATGATAACCTGTTAATTTATGAGATAACTCAAATGGTGGTGAACTAAATTAACTGGAGTTTTCAAACTTTGCTTACAAACAAAAGCAGAGATAGCTGGATGCATTTAAAGGGGTTTCCTTAAAACAGTTAGTAAAAAGCCCAACAAGGTGAGAACAAATTTCAGACTTGGTATTGACAGATGTGGATCAATTTTTCAATGTTGTGGTGTGAGCAAAATTGGATTCTAGTGAACACTGATGTCTTTAGTTTGATATTAGAACATAAATTGAAAATTCATATACGAAAATGAAAGTTTTAGACTGCAAAAGGTCACATTTTGCTCAAATAGGTAATTTTCTAAAAGAGAAATTGATATGCAGGTGTCAATAATTAATGGGCACTCATAAAAGTCCACAATTTTTGAGTCAATTAGATTATATGTTAGGCAACTTAGTAAAAGTAACCAGAAGAAGGAACTGATATAGTTCATTATAGAGTTAAGCAATATAGTAAAGGAGAAAACATCAGAAAATAAGAGATACAAGGGAACATAAGGTGTAACTGACAGAAAAGTGTCTAAGAGACAAAAAGAATCAAATATATTATCTATGCTGCTAATGTACAGAAATGTAGAAAATAGCTAAGCAAAGCCAATATTTTATTTGACTATACTTTCTATTTGGGTCACAGAAGTACATTAGTCAAGGGCAACCAAAGTCAGCCCAAGTCAATATGCTTGTCTTGCCTGCTATCAGCTGAAAGGGCAGAGCTGCACTATGGTTGAGAAGGATCCTGACAATATTGTTAGCATCCACACTGGCTGCCTAACTGACAACTGGCTCTGTCCCTCTGTGCACAATTGTAAGATAATTAAGAGTATGTAGGACAGTAGGGAATGGATGAGTGGGATGGAGGCAGGGGACTTCAGGAGGGGAATGGATATTGATGTCAAGATAGTCTTGTCGAAGAGGATGCCATATTTTGTGGAGAGGGAGAATGTGAAGCCAGGGAGGAGAGCAGAATAGAAGTGGAGAGGAGTAGAGTAATTGAAAGGGGACAGAAAGAGGAGATTTTTTCATGGCATGGAATGTTAGTTTTCCAGCTGACTCACCTTTATATCAACTGAGAGCATTGTGTCACCTGTAGTGGGCATACACAATGCCTAATTACACCAATTTATGGTTTTGCATGCTTGCATATATATGTCTTTGCCATTATTTTAAAACTTAACTATGAATAAGCAATTGCTATGACGGTGTGAAATAGTTTTATCCTTGCTGCATGGATTTATTATAACAATAAAGAAATTGTTTTCATTGGAGTGCGGCTATCTGGACCTTTTTATTAAATTTTTGCATGAAATGTTAAAAGCTTATGGCCATCTGGATTGATCCTCTTTTTGTTTTGTCTTACTCCATGTGTTATGTTTGAATGTAAGAACATAGAGACAATTATGTATTTTATATGTGGAAAAATAAAAAAATAAAAAATACAGTGGAAACTGCAATTCAGCATTTCTAAATACAAAATAACTCATTTAGGGTAAAATAATAATTTGATAGATTACATATTGGATAAACAATGCTGTCCATAACTACATCTGGGGGTGCTTATTTCAAATGACTGCAAAATGAGCAATTAGTTTGAACTGGCAGTAGGGAAGTGAACAGAATCCTGGGGGGCATCACTAGAGGGATCACCAGCAGAAGATGGGAGGTCTGGACACCCCACATAGATCTTCAGTTAGATCTGATACAGTAAGTAAATGAAAACATGCTTTGGAAACCATAGCTCTATACTCACACAATGGGGGTTATTTACGAAGGGCAAATCCACTTTGTACTACAAGTGCAAACTACAAGTGCAAAGTGCACTTTGAAATTGCACTGAAAGTGCACTTGGAAATGCAGTCGCTGTAAATCTGAGGGGTAGATCTGAAATGAGGGGAAGCTCTGCTGATTTTATTATCCAATCATGTGCAAGTTAAAATGCTGTTTTTTATTTTCCTTGCATGTCCCCCTCGGATCTACAGCGACTGCACTTCCAAGTGCACTTTCAGTGCAATTTCAAGTGCAATTTGCACTTGTAGTTTTCACTTGTAGTGCAAAGTGGATTTGTCTTTAGTAAACAACCCCCAATATTTGGTCTTTTACCGCTATCACTCTTCAATGGGGTTTTTTTTACTAAAGGCAAATCTACTTTGCACTACAAGTGTACTGAAAGTGCACTTGGAAGTAAAGTCGCTATAGATCCAAGGGGGACATACAAGGAAAATAAAAAACAGCATTTTAGCTTGCACATTATTGGATGATAAAATCAGCAGAGCTTCCCCTCATTTCAGATCTACCCCTTAGATTTAAAGCGACTGCACTTCCAAATGCACTTGCAGTGCACTTGTAGTGCAAAGTGGATTTGCCTTTCGTAAATAACCCCCAATGTCTCTGTGTAAGCACCTCTGCCACTTGACATGAGAATGGTAGGCTGAAGATGTTTTGGAATGGCAAATTGAAAGAGTCAGGAAAGCCTTCAAAATTGCAATTTAAGATCCAGAGAACTAATAATATTTGTGCTGCGAGGCAATGTCAAATATATTTAGATGGATAGATTTAATTGCCACTCCTTTACTTTGCAGCTCTGATTATTAATGACATCTACTAAATTTAGATCTTAAAAAAAAACTATTGTTCGGAATTAGACCTTTGAAAAAATACAACGTTCTTTCTGTCGTTCTTTTTCTCTATGCATTTATTTGAAATATAATTGTACAATAATGTGTCAATATATATGTAACATGCTCTATTCTGCACATTACACCTTGATAGTGTCTAATTTTATGAAATTCAAAATGAATAAACGGAAACATTTGAAAAAGAAATGAAACATTAATTGGAGTTTATTAGATGACTCATACTCTCACAGCCTCTTCTTGTTCTGGTAAATCCAAGAAGCAGTGAAATTGTCTTGGTAACTCACCTGCTTCACATGTACTGTATATAGCAGGATGAATGATTATTATATTTGACATACACATTGTAGCAAATCGTGATGTGCTGAACAATCATTGCTATTCAAAGCCACTAACACGTCATCCCTCTTGAAAAATCATTGAGGACATGATGGAACCACACTCTTTCATTTCCAGCCAACACAAAGTCACAATCAATATTTATAGAGAAAGAAAAGAGCAGGAGTATATGAATTACATTTTAGTGTTATTTATTAAGCCTTTAATATATCCCTAGAGTCATTTAGACGAAGAAACAAAGTGCCTTTTAGTTTGCTTTGGATATATAGATAGATAGATAGATAGATAGAGAGATAGATAGATATTATTATTATTATTATTATTATTATTATTATTATTATTATACAGGATTAATATAGTGCCAACAGTTTGCACAGCACTTTATAATACAATTTAATACAGGAGGAATCGGTGGGCTTGTTAGAGTTTACAATCTAGAAGGGAGTGTCAAGTGATATAAAAGATAATAACTGTGGGGGGTCAGCTGACGGAGAAAATAAAAGTACAGTTGTTAGATGGAGACAGGGTAGGCTTCTCTGAATAGAAAGGTTTTCACGGATCACCTAAAAGTTGCCAGAGAAGGAGATCGTTGCACATATTGGGGTAGGGAGTTCCATAGGATGGGAGATGCTTGGGAAAAGTCAAGCATGGGAGGAAGTGACAAGGGAACTAGAAATCATAGATAAATAGATAGAAAGATAGTTAGATTGATAAATAGATTGATTAAGGTTGCCATCTGTTCCTGTTTAGAAGAGTCTGTCTGTGACAAAAAACATCCCTGCCAATGTCTGCAGTTGTATAATCTTCCTGTGTTTTTTCTATGCTACTAATATTATGCAGCTGCTAGCTTCTGTCACCACCCACTGGACTACCAATCACCTCCCAGATCTGTAGCACAGGGCCAAGGAATTTCAGAACATTACCCTTGGCTCTGTGCTACAGGCAGAGGCGGCTCTAGACTTTGTGAGGCCTTAGGCAAAACTTAGACATGAGGCCCCACTCACTCCCATAATGGGAAAAATAATTCAAGGGATGAAAATGAACTGTATTAGGAGTGTACAGTATAGGGGAGTGGACAGTACAGGGGGTAGGTAAGTGGGCATTATAAAGATATATTTTCCTCAAGCAGAGCTGCACAGGGAAGCTGCTCTCACAGATCCTACCTATTCTGGTAGGCTGTCACAAAGAAAGAAAGAAAGAAAGAAAGAAAGAAAGAAAGAAAGAAAGAAAGAAAGAAAGAAAGAAAGAAAGAAAGAAAGAAAGAAAGAAAGAAAGAAGGAAAGAAGGAAAGAAAGAGAAGGGGATGGGGGAAGAAGGGAAGGAAGAGCATCCCCTTGTACTCACTGGGACGCAGGAGGGACTGGAGGGACTGGATGGATGGATGGATGGATCAGACTCCCCTTTTCCTTCTCTTTGCTGGGCTTCAGCTTGAATCTTCCCGCCCACACATCCCCTTCTCTGAGGTAGAACAGAGAACACTGCCGAGGAGAGTGGGCGGGGCAGACACAGGAGGAGAGGGCGGGAGGAGGAGGAGCAGAAGCTCTCTCTCCTCTTCTGTTTGGCTGTGCGGGCAGAAGGGGGAGGGGGGAGATCTGTCAGAACAGGCTATGCTGAGCGGCTCTCCCTGTCTGTGATCCGGAGAAAGAAAGAAAGAAAGAAAGAAAGAAAGAAAGAAAGAAAGAAAGAAAGAAAGAAGGGATGGAAGGAAAGAAAGAAAGAGAAAGAAAGATGGATGGAAGGACAGAAAGAAAGAGAAAGAAAGATGGATGGAAGGAAAGAAAGAAAGAGAAAGAAAGATGGATGGAAGGGATGGAAGGAAAGAAAGAAAGAGAAAGAAAGATGGATGGAAGGAAAGAAAGAAAGAAAGATGGATGGAAGGAAAGAAAGAAAGAGAAAGAAAGATGGATGGAAGGAAAGAAAGAAAGAGAAAGAAAGATGGAAGGAAGGAAAGAAAGAGAAAGAAAGATGGATGGAAGGAAAGAAAGAAAGAGAAAGAAAGGTGGATGGAAGGAAAGAAAGAGAAAGATGGATGGAAGGAAAGAAAGAAAGAGAAAAAAAGATGGAAGGAAAGAAAGAAAGAGAAAAAAAGATGGAAGGAAAGAAAGAAAGAGAAAGAAAGATGGAAGGAAGGAAAGAAAGAGAAAGAAAGATGGATGGAAGGAAAGAAAGAAAGAGAAAGAAAGATGGATGGGAGGGATGGAAGGAAAGAAAGAAAGAGAAAGAAAGATGGATGGAAAGAAAGAAAGAGAAAAAAAGATGGAAGGAAAGAAAAAAAGATGGAAGGAAAGAAAGAAAGAGAAAGAAAGAAGGAAAGAAAGAGAAAAAAGATGGAAAGAAAGAAAGAAATAGAAAGAAAGATGGAAAGAAAGAGAAAGAAAGATGGATGGAAGGAAAGAAAGAAAGATGGATGGAAAGAAAGAAAGAAAGAGAAAGAAAGATGGAAGGAAAGAAAGAAAGAGAAAGAAAGATGGAAGGAAAGAAAGAAAGAGAAAGAAAGATGGATGGAAGGAAAGAAAGAAAGATGGAAGGAAAGAAAGAAAGAGAAAGAAAGAAGGAAAGAAAGAGAAAAAAGATGGAAAGAAAGAAAGAAATAGAAAGAAAGATGGAAGGAAAGAAAGAGAAAGAAAGATGGAAGGAAAGAAAGAGAAAAAAAGATGGAAAGAAAAAGAAAGAAAGAAAGAAAGAAAGAAAGAAAGAAAGAAAGAAAGAAAGAAAGAAAGAAAGAAAGAAAGAAAGAAAGAAAGAAAGAAAGAAAGAAAGAAAGAAAAAGGGATGGAAGGAAAGAAAGAAAGAGAAAGAAAGATGGATGGAAGGAAAGAAAGAAAGATGGATGGAAGGAAAGAAAGAAAGAGAAAGAAAGATGGATGGAAGGAAAGAAAGAAAGAGAAAGAAAGATGGAAGGAAGGAAAGAAAGAGAAAGAAAGATGGATGGAAGGAAAGAAAGAAAGAGAAAGAAAGATGGATGGAAGGAAAGAAAGAAAGAGAAAGAAAGATGGATGGAAGGGATGGAAGGAAAGAAAGAGAAAGAAAGATGGATGGAAGGAAAGAAAGAAAGATGGATGGAAGGAAAGAAAGAAAGAGAAAGAAAGATGGATGGAAGGAAAGAAAGAAAGAGAAAGAAAGATGGAAGGAAGGAAAGAAAGAGAAAGAAAGATGGATGGAAGGAAAGAAAGAAAGAGAAAAAAAGATGAATGGAAAGAAAGAAAGAGAAAGAAAGATGGAAGGAAAGAAAGAAAGAAAAATGGAAAGAAAGAAAGAAAGAAAGAAAGAAAGAAAGAAAGAAAGAAAGAAAGAAAGAAAGAAAGAAAGAAAGAAAGAAAGAAAGAAAGATGGAAGGAAAGTAAGATGGATGGAAGGAAAGAAAGAAAGAGAAAGAAAGATGGATGGAAGGAAAGAAAAAAAGATGGATGGAAAGAAAGAAAGAAAGATGGAAGGAAAGAAAGAAAGAGAAAGATGGATGGAAGGAAAGAAAGAAAGAGAAAGAAAGATGGATGGGAGGGATGGAAGGAAA